>NC_088980.1:25622946-26269018 GCF_963932015.1 Anas acuta | reverse complement strand
ATTACAATAATTACATGATTTGTGGTAAAGGAAATGGGTTTTGGCTCTTAGCAGAGACTGCTGGAAGCAAGCTGTACTCTTTCAAGTGCATCCATTGGTTTTAGTTTGTATAGGATGTGAGGTTTGGCTTTTAGGAGCTATGTTCCATTAAGCAGGTATCCCGCTCTACCGAAGCTGCTTTTTTTCCCGTATAGGTGAAAACAAACCCACCTGTGGAGTTGAGAGCATGTCCAGGCTCCAGGAGCACATTTTGCCATCCGTGGAGACGGTAATGAGATTGTGTGCGTTCTGTGTTCCGACTACATTGACACAATACACGGGGTGCTGGAAACACATTAACACTGGAAATCAGAGAGACATTCTCACATCTTCAACAACACATTTTTACTATTTCTTATGTCATTGTAAAGAATGATTAAGTAGTCACATAATGCCTAGAAAACACAGGACTCAGCTTTCACAAGATACAAATTTAACTTTTTTTTTTTTTTAATTTAATTTTTAGGCATGTTATGGAGGTGGAAATGTTTTCAAAGTTTCATTTTCTTCACCATAAAACAACTCAGCTGAGTAATGCTGTGAAAATACTGAATTATGTGGATGAGATTTCACCCACAGGGACGTGTATTATTCTGCTGATGGCTTCTGACACTGAAAATAACTGGCAGAAAAAGGCAAATTGTCCAAATGGAATCAAAATGAAAACTTTATTGTAGAAAGCAGCTGTGTAAAACTTGAACTTTTCCAGAATTTGGCTTGCGTGCTAAATATTTGCAAATGTACTTCAACAGAAAAAATGTGAACTAGTCCATCAGCATTCTCCAGTATTGGCCAATATACCTTTTTTTTAGATCTGTCATTACAAATGTAGAGTGGCTAAATTTGGGGTGTTACACCTGGTTCGTCACATTGTTGGTCCACAGAGGCTGAATTCCGCTTAACATGCAATAATGAAACTCGGTCTGTTCATTTTCCAAGAAACCTGGTAACGTTTTGAGCCTAAAGTGTCATCTGATATCTGATGGTGACATATGAGGGATGGTCCAAGTTCAGCCATCTCCACAGTGAATAATCAATCAGACTGAACAATGAAATTTAATTTCCTTTGACCAGTACAAGTGATAGTGATGAATTAAGGGTAAGACATATACACCAAAGAAAAACTGTGATTCTCTGCCTCTTGTGCAGGTCAACAGAAGATTTCTGTCTCCAAGAAAAAAAAAAAAAAAAGAAAAAAGAAAAAAAAAAAAAGCTTTTCATTAACATTTTCCTTATTTAAAGAAAATTGGGACCAAACTTACAATAGATCCCTACATAGCTTCTAAAGGAACTCCATGTAGGGTTAGAAACCTAGCATTTGGTCCTACAGAAACGAAAGACAGAACTAGCACTTATTTAAAATTCCTTGATGCTGGTCACCTCTGCAGCTAGGAATGAAAGGCAGAAATCTTCAGAGCACTGGCCGTCTGCCAGGTTCGATGCCAGAGTGGGCCCAGTAAATGTCCCTTCCTCTAAGTGCAGAAAGGGCACATCTGAATGCAGTGAGTGTGTGCATGTGCCGAAGATGGACTCGTTGGCCACTGCTCCTGAAATGGTGCCTTTGCTCGGACATCACCTGTACACACCAGAGAGTGCTAAATCATCACAAGCTCCACTCTAAATGCTGTTTTTTCTCTCTCCCAGGATTGTTATGGAGCTGGTTTCCCCCAGACCATCAAAGGGACATCAGATCATCCACGGGACCCCAATCTGTTCCTCTCATGCATCTCATGTTATTCCCCTCCTACGACGGACTAGCGGTGAGCTAATTACCACGGTGCTTAATATGATTAGTGCATACTGATGTGCGAAATTAGCACAGTCCTGTTTCTTAATGGATGTTTGACCTTCAGAAGGCCAGTGGGGACAGAAGGGGTGGGAGGGAGCTAATGCAACCAGCGTTGCAGCTCGAATATTTAGGGGGAAGGCAGAAAGCGAGCCATGTCATTCCAGCAGCACCTCTGTGTGCCAGGTCTGGCTTTAATCAAGGTTGCCAACCATCAATTTCATGCACAATAAAGCTCACGGCAGAAATGAAAAGACCTAAGGAGAATGGATGAAAAAGACAACCAACTGTATGTAACAGAAAGTCTAAACAGGCTTCTTCCTTTCAAAGGGTCGCTGCCAGCTTGCTTTTATTTATTTTGGAAATGAAATCATCATGCAACAGGGTTTTGTCCTAATTAAAATTTCCTGTTGTCCCAAGTGCAGATGTGTGGTGGGTGTGAAAGGAAATTAGTGAGTAAGCTGCGGGTAGAATTCTCTTTCCTGGTGAATCGAAGCAGCAGTCAGTGAGACTAAACTGGAGGAAGGTTTAAGTCAGAGATAGCACCGTACCTATCTGTTTCAAATGAACCAAGTGAGAGAAAGAAAAGAGAAAAATCAAAATTTTCACATCTGGCATAAGTACAAATCAAAAACTGACTATTCAACTCATTTAACTAGCAGTGCACAAAGTAACATTGCCACAGCAGAGTTGTCTTAATTTAATCCTTTTACTTGGTAGCTAGGATTCAAGCCAGCCTTTTGCAACCAAGACTTCATTTACAGTCTATGTAAGTGATTTCTATATATGAACATAAAGTAAGCACTCTTTTCTTGTAAAATCTGATCACTCCTTACAAACATCATGCTTCCTCATGTTATACTGTATAAACACTTATTTATACTAATCCACGACTGCACATAAAGTGCGCATCCACAACAGAAAGTAATTTATTTTTATTTGTCAGAAACAAAACATCACATATTGTCCTATTGCAATAATAAACCCATTTTAATACATAATTCCAGGAGGTACAATTTTGTCTTAGACATTTTTGAGTGTAAACAAATTACTTCCCATTAATCTTTTCTTTTCCACTAGATTTTGAGTCCCAGTTGTTCAATTTTCAGTGATAGTCAGTTTCTTGCCATTAGTTTTCTGGTCTACTACATCTCTAAATTGCACTTCCAGGAGAGACTATTTCCTTTCATGGAGATTGAACACCATTACTGGCGATAAAATGAGCAAAAACATTAGGGAAATGAAAAGCAATGTTGAAGTTGCAACCCATGGCACAGATCATTAGATTATTACATCAACATTCATGATAGTGGAAATTTAGGGAAAAATATTTGTATCGCCTGGCCCACTAAGCATGTCTGTGCACACCTGTCATTTTTTAATATGAGAGGCATGCCATCATAATACTGGCCCCACATCAAATCTTTTGCTTTAATTCATATGACATGGCTTTTAGACATTGTCTTTTAACTCCAGGGATTATGTTGTCACAGTCAAGTAAAAGCTGAACCTTGATCTGCAAATTCCAAAGATAAGAATCACACAACTGTAGAAGCTGGAGGTGCAAAAGATCTATCACTTTGTCTGATCCTCCTTTCTGCTAGAACAAGATTATTATCTTTTGGACTGCTTTATGTAGTTCAGTTTCTTATGTTTCAGGAAATCTTGCACATTTTACCATATTCTTATATAATTACATTTTTTTCCTCTTTTCAGCTTATGTTTTCTTTTCCACTTCCCACTCAGGTATGGTCCCCAGCCCGGTCCCAAGATGAGATACGTTTACCATCCACAGAGTAAACCTTCCAGCTCATACAAATTGTCAGAGTCCAAACTTTCAAAGAAGAGAGCTCGAGGATGCTCAGCACCTCAGGGCAGGATGGACTGGAGCTCAGCAGTACAGTAGGTTGAGGACACTTTAGTAGGCCATCTAGACTTTTCTCTTCCTCCAGCACAATATGGGTATTTTGCAATGTAAGAGCATCTTCTACTACAGATACAATCTTTTTACTGTGGAGAAACTCTTCCTTCTCAAGCATTTTGTACTGCTCTGCCTGTTTACCTCCCAAACATCACCAGAGTCCTGCCTGTGCCATCATCACTCTATCTGCAGATATGTTTGTGTGTTGGCAAAATGCACTTCTATGTCACTCTTGAAACAAACTGCCCCTCGCTGTGCAAGCTCTGCCCTATGGTCCTGTCTGGAATAGGAGATTTATGTATTTCTCTACTGGAAAACAGAAGCAAACTGCCTCACAATCTTCAAAGGCACAAGTGTGTGCTTGCCAGACTCAGTTAGATCACTGTGGGTGCCTAACCTGTTTCAAGAGACAAACTCTTGTACGAATAGAGAATAATAAATGATTCAAATTGTCTGTCATGCTGGACTGACAGACACACAGTCCCTGTAGTAACCTGGCTCTCTTGCACAGGCAATGGAGAGCAATACTCACAGTGCCACTGTTGTGGCACACAGGGGCCTCACTCAAGTGTTGTAACTGCTCCTGCCCTCTTCCTTGGAAAGGAGGATAATCTCCTGACCTGACCATGTGAAGTGTGATGGCTTAACTCAGTAGGTGATTGTACATCTCCTAATTTATTTTTTTCTCTTCAAGGGCCAAATTTCTGTTTGCATCTGTGTGGCTACCAGCATTATAGACACAAGTAGATATCCCCCCTTCCCTGCTGACTAATTCCTCTAAGGAAAGGACGAGGTGATTTTTAGCCTTACCGTGTGAGCAGCAGCAGATAAAGGAGTTCTCTGAACTGGAGTCCGCCTGTGACTGCGATTATCCCACAACACGATTTGGCCAGAGTATGTTCCACCAACAACCAGGTTTGGGTGAAAGCGGGCAAAACAGACAGACATCACAGATGACTGGAGTAAAACAGGTAGAAAAGAAGAGAGGGGTTAGATGGCCAGTCATATTCAGTAATCCTTAAGGAAGCACGTTGTACGTAGCTTTTTGTATTTTAGAAATTAGTGCATGACTCCTATTTGCATTCCTTGCACACCAATAATTCTGCTAAAGCTAATAGAACACATGCAAGGAACAAATTTTGAGCCTCCGATGTGTAGTTCCATCAGTCCTAGGAAAAATAGGAACCATAGGATAAGTTTTAGTGTGATGATAAATATCTGAGATATTCTCTCCTTAACAGTGATAGGAAAGTGCTTCATTTCCTTTCCAAAAGTGAGAACTTAAAGCGATCAGATGTCAAACCAACAGAGGCTCCTGGCCCACAATTTCTCAGCAGGGAGACTGCTTTCTCTATTGCTCTTCCAACTTTTAACTCTCAAACAATTTGAGGTGAGTCTGTGAGAGGCCCTCCAAAGTGCACCTCGAGGTGTGCTGCCTTGAGAGCACTGGCTGACAAGCAGAGTCTCATTGTTGGATCAATGTCTGGTTTCTCTGCTACAGATAAAGCCCTTCTCTAAGGGACTCACACTTTCCTTTACACTGGTTGAGCAGAAGTGAATTCTTCATCATTTTAATGACAGCTGGGTTGCCTTTGCACATTTTCTTTATCTGGGAATGCCGAGGAGCCAGACTGGTGTAACAGTTGCCATTTGGTAGGGTGCTCCACAAGCCAGTATGGAGATTGGTATCTGTCCCAATTACCTCCTTCAAGTCTCTTTAAAATAACATACAAATTCTGAAGTCCTTTAGGGAACAGTCCCCAGAACCTTCATGTGCCAACACGCTACAGCCAACAGCAACAATCAGTAACTCCTTCAGTCTTCCCTTCTCTTTTTAAGGAATTATTTTCCATTTTTATATAATTGGTCCTGGTTTTGTCTCTGTTTTATGTAAATGGGAAAGCAAAAGTTACAGTATTCATATAATTTCCAGAGAATTCACATACTAATAAGGACAGTTTGCAAACAGAAGCAAATGTCATTTTTCCATGGGAACTTTCAGTGATGCTTACAAGCCACAAAGCAAGACTTTAACTTCTGTAGCAATTGCAGTCAGAACGTTAAATTCACTGTTAGTGGTCACATTCTTAAAATTTCATTTTCTGACTGTTTCCAACCAGTGTTGGTAACAAATCTTTGTTATAGCTCAATGACTGGATGTTCTGAAGTGGTGATATTCCTATTCCATTTAATTCAGTGACAAAGGGTTAACTGTATTACTGCATTTCAGTTGCGTGAAAAGCATTGCAGACATTTAAGTAAACTTTGTTGAACTGAGAACACAGGAGCTGCCAGACTGAACTAGACCCAGTGTCTACCTAGCTGAAGTTCCTGTCTCTGGCAAGAGTAGACGGAGTTATAAAACTTTGACGTGGGCAGATGTGTGGTCATCTTGCTTTCCTATGCCTCATCATGATTCCTAGCATCTAGAGACTGGTTTCAGCTCTTACACCAGAGATTTCCAATAGGGTTGGAATTAATTATGCTAACTCTTGATGTTTATAACTAGGTTAATAAGAATAAAACAAAATGTGCTGTTTAAATAGCTTTTACTGAATTCATGTGGCTGGCTGATATCCATTGTTTAAAGCCAGATCTTTTGCTAAAATAACCTAGCAGAAATGCTTACATCATACAGCAATATATTCAACCTGTATTTTTGACCCAGTAAAGTCAAGAATAATAAAATCACCAAGATGATGACATAAGTTGCCACTACCTTTTTCTTTCCCATTTTCTCTGAATTTTCAGGGGTGTTCATTTGACATCTTTGATCTCTTCTCTTCTCTACTAAAGCTTTTCATACATTTCTCTGATGTTATATAGTCTAGTATCTAGTGACTAGATGATTCATACATATAATTGTCTGTTTCAGTTCATATCTAAGCACTTAAGTGCGATAATATACTACGGTCAGCTGAAGCAACAAATGGTAGGTCCCAACCACCACTTCCAAAAGACCTATTAGCTTTACATATAAGAAAAAGAAAACAACATACCTTTGATTAACAGTACATTGGTACTACTAAGAGGGACTTAAAACTCAGCTACAATGCAGCTGCCATCCGGTTTCCACAGAACCCCCATACATTATAATTAAAACGACCCTACAGCACATGTTCTACATTTTATCTCTTTGTTTAATGGCTTCATGAGTTGTTTTAATCAACCCCGCTCATTCCTTATAACTAAGCTGACAGATATTCTTACACGAAGTGAAATAGCCAGATGATTCTAAAATAGTACAGCTACACCGCTGTGTACACCCCACAGCAGCTACAAGGCTCCACATGTATTTTAAGAAACCCCAACTCAAACAGTCATTCCACAACAAAGTTCTCAGTTTGTCCGAAACAAACTTTTGGGAGACTCTGAAGCCGGGCAAAGTAGCCAAGTGGACAGTGTATTTTTAAATGCTGTGTTTTCATGGTTAGAATGTTTTTGAATTCAGAATCCCAGAATACAGTCGAATGGTCAGGATATAAACTGCTAGAGTGTGTTTTTCATAAAGTTCAAAAATAACCTACAGACATGACACGGACCTAAGCCCTCTGCACTGCTTCTAGTTTTACTTGTTCGAAAGTTACTCGCATTCTTCAGCTGAAGAAATGTGCACATCCTTTTAATTATGGCAATATTATTTTTCTACCGAGGAAAAACTTCTGTCAGATATTAGAATTTAACAATTTAAGGACTCCACTCCATAGCACTTAATAAAGTGATTATTTTCTTAAAGTTAATGGCAGTACTCAGATGAGTAAGGGCTGTAAGATCCAGCCCATTCATTTAAGAACTTTAAAAGCATTAATTTCTTAGCTTTAATGGGAGAAAGCGGCAGACAGGTCTCCAGTCTGTCTGAGCAGCTCTGTGCTCAGGGAGAGCAGCAGAAACCATTCCCTGTAAGCCTCTTCTGCCTCCAGGCTGCGTCTTGATGCAGATTCAGGCAGTCTTGTTCCCCTAAAACAGAGTTTTGCCATTGACTTCAAAGGGGGAAGAACCAACACATGGTAGGGTTATAAAATAACAGCGTATCCTTCTTTGCACTTCTTCCACACCTTTCTAGGGAAATCTCACAGCACTTTCCAGTAACAGTAAAGCCTCCCAGGTTTTCAACGGGCTATATTTTACCTGCTGTATATGTGTAAGTAACATATTGCAAAGGACAGAAGCAGCTGATTTCACAGTATATGGCCACAATGCATAAAGACATTTAAGAGGGGCCATGTCAGAAGGGAATTCCTCTGGGAGTTTTGTGTCCACAGTATAAAAGCAGCATGTAGAACAGGGGGTAAACAGCATGGTCTTTTTGTGGGTACCACAGAATATCTGTCTGCAAGTTGTCATCAGCACCCTCCAGAGCCCAGAAACCCCCAGTGCTTGGTCACCTTCATTTTTCTGAACTGCTTTGTGCAGTGAATCATGTCATTATTCCCTTTAGCTTAACACTCTGGTGTTTTCTCCCTCTATGCAAATGTAGTCTACTGGGTTTAGCTTTCTCTGCCTCCCCTTAGCTTTCCCAACATCCCCACCAGGACACTTCTGGCACTTCTGGATTTGTGATTTTCCACCCAGCATTTCTACTTCTTTATCTAGTGATGGCTTCCTGGTGGGTGCCATCATGCTTGTGCTGCTGCCTATCCATAGAGGTGAGCCACTCTCACACAAACCAACAAGCAGCTCTGAGTTAGCTCCAGGTCAGAGTAATGTTTGTGCAGATGGAGAGCCAGGCCCTGCTGATACACCTGAGATTGTTGCTGGGCAAAGAGGTGATCCCACCTCCCAAGTGCTAAAGCTGCTGCTCCCAGCTGTGACACTGAGCTTTGAAAACGTAGCTTAGGAAATGGATCATGGCATGGCCCTGCTCTTTGTCTCAGCAGAGAGAGAGCTGTTCTCAGAAAAATAAATGTTGTCCATCCCTTCCAGAGGCTTGCAGCTGGAGGGAACAAAGCAGTGTGTCCCAGTGGCCTTCGTGGGCAGTTGTCTCACCCTGTATGGGGAGAAGTGGTGGTGTGGTGGCTTTGTTCAGCCACCTTCGCCTCCTCCCACCATGCCGATGCACTCGATTGAAACAGGCCCCAAGCCCTCTTCAAGTGGCTGGCAGAGCTGTTTTTTATTTTTGAAGCTTAATCCAGCCCAGATTTGGATTAATGATGGCACATCCCTTCAACCACAGATACACATGCTCAGGACAGACAGTCATTTAGATTTTCCTTACTGAGAAGCCTGACCTCAGTACCCACATCTGATGTGCGCAAGGCCCCAGACTCGGCTGTCTGTGCTCATGTCCATAGATTCGGATGGCACTCTGCCCAGCCACCAGTTGAACAAGTTCACAAGGACCTGGGTGCTAAACAATAATGACTTTAAATAGCCAACAACTACTGCATTCAGCGAGACCTCTTCTGCAGGAAACCACCCCCGTAGGCAGCGCTGCCATACTGGTGCCATATGACTACACTTGACACCAGATGGATCTCCAGACAATACTTTGTCAGTGGGAAGAAGAGACCGGAGGAGTTCACAGGCATTTCTAGGCTCCAAAACATCAGGTTATGTTGCAGCAGGCACTCAGGAAACTCCTGGGTAGATTTTCTAGCTGAGCAAACACATGTGAAAGAGTGCTGCAGTCTGTGGCACGCTACTACAGGTCAGTCTAACACAGACAACAGCAGGCAATAAAATTAACTGCAGCCGAGCGCTGCAAAGCCTGTGATGAAGAAGCAGATCAAGCTTCAGGGAATTAGCTTTGAGGGACAGAGTGTACAGAGACAAAGCTGTGGTACTGTTAGCAAGAACCATGGAAAAGTGCCAAACTCATAGTACTTTATCTAAAGGAACTGAAGAATAGGGACTGAACCTCTGACCACCTATGTCTCCCATCCCGAGGAATAAATAAAGACAATAATTCACATTATTTACATAACTTACTTCTAACCCTTTGCTCTCACAACTGCTCATCAAGAAGAGCATTTGAAGAGTCTAAGCAGAGTCCCTCTGAGAGTTGCCACATCTTCTGACCAGGCAATCAGGAGACTGTCTTCTCCTGCCTACGAGGAGACACTACACTGACCCTAGGACAGATATAGATGATACACCTCAACTGCACAGGTGGATTAAAATCATCATCTAGAAACAAAGCAGGAACTGAGATACTAAATAAAGTCATTTTTTCTTGTCATACCAAGGACTGGGAATCAGAGTGGGAAAGCAGCGGTATCAGATCAGAACACGGGTTCCTCTTTTTAGCATCCTATTACCACGAAAGAAGGTGTGAGATACCTTGAAAGAGACAATTCTCAGTTGACTTTGCCCTGGCTACTGAGATACATGAATTGTGTACACTGACATGACGACTATGTTCCCTCCAGGAGTCTTACTTATTTTTAGTGTCAGCCATTATAATTCTGAATATTTCGGTTTCACATAAATGTCCAAGTATAATTATGAGATAATAAGCAAACAGTGGAGAGGATAATAACGCAAATAAAATTGTGTTTCCCAGTTAAGTTTGAAAAGTTACCTAAGACATGATTTCTGTGTATAGAAACCTTTAACAAAGAGATTAATTCTAAATTCCAAGGGCCTTCAATTCCAAGATATTCTGTATTACTTCCCCTGACTCTCTTCCTATTGAACTATGAAATAGCATCTGAAAGATCTTGTGCTAGATATTATCTGTGGTACCACATAAAATTTGGCTTCTAATAAAAATAAAATAAAAGCAGTTGACATCCTTCACATATTTAAAAAAAATAAATAAAACCAAAGAAACACTTCTTCAAACCAAATGTCAAAATCCTGTTTAATTAAAAAAAGGAAGTTTATACTTGGTTATGGTGTGTGTTGACATCTATCCCTTTGATTTACAAGAGTATGGACTGGAAAGAACAGATTGCTTTATTCAAGGGAAAGAAAAGAGGGAGGGGGGCCCAGTGTGACAGGAAAGAGTGTAGGCTGTATTAACTTCAGTGCTTGTTAAAACATGAAGGATTAATGGTAGAAAGGGAGGGAAGAATTGTGAATGTCTCCAGTTTAGGATCTTCAAAAATGTTTGGGGATTCTAAGAATGTCTCACCCAACCACATGAAAGCTGCACAGAGAGACGCAGCCACACGACTGCTCTAAATCCAAAGCTGGTATTGCTCCACTTATACCATCAAACCGATAGAGCTGAAATGTAGCCACAAATTAAATTTATTTTTATTGAAAAAGTACTAAGTCCTTAAAAAAGAAGGGAAAGAGTAGGTCAGGAAACACAGCTCCTTCTTAGCTGAGTTTACAGGGTAGGTAAGTCTGACATCTAACCTCAGTGCTGACATCTGAGCATTGCAGCAGAATAAGAGCACTCTGCCTGAGTCTGCAGAAAGGCAACATCAAGCCTCGTGCCTGCCTTTTTCAGCAGGGCAGAAAGCTGAACCTTTTACTTTCATCTCTGTAACTGCAGGTTCAGCCTGTGTAACTACAAGAATAAAATAATCAGAACAAAGTCCTCAAGCTGCCTTGCCAAAAGGAAATCTTCACTTCAGCTCTTTTGGAAAGTGTATTTGCTAATACTGTTCATTCAGTGGCGTTGCAATGACTCAGAAAAGTAGTGAGACTGTTTGCTGTATTGAAAAAGCAAATAAACATGATACTATTCAAATGTGATATGGGGGGATTCTGCCTGTGTTTATCCATGACTGCAACAACAAATCAGTTTGATAATCCTCAATTACTACATATACATGCAAGCCTAAGAATAGAGCCTTTACTGAATATCATACTTTATTAGAGCAAGGATGAAAGAATTAAAGCATGGAGAAATAAGAAGCACGTGAAATTTTTGTTGTTGTTGTTTTTCCCAAAATTGCAGGGTCAAATCTTTAATGTCTGTATGCATGTGCATTAAATGGAGAGGAAAGCACCTCCTTGGCTCGCCTGTTTATTTAGGCAATGATACTCTGACAGTTATACATCAGCACTCTTAATTATTTTGATGAAATTATCCACAAGTCTTAAGTGAAGGGTCTGAGATTGCTTTGTTACAATGGGTTTGTAACAAATGTCTTTCAAAGGTATCTCAATCTGGTTAAGGCCTCTAGGATCTAACACATAATAGCATTACATGAACATTTTTCTTGGCACACAGGTCTGAAACGCCACTTGGTAAGAAGCAGTTCTTACTCTGAAGAATGTTTGGTTGCTTTCTGAAAATATGTGTCTGGTGGCAGAATTTTCCTATCACCTAAAAGAAATCCTTTAGAAATAAGTCATCATGTACCTGAGACAAACAACAGAAGTTGTCTGGTGTGTTTGAGTTTCTCCTGACACTTTTGATTGTAGTGATTGCTGTTTCCATACAGTGGGAAATTCCAAGAGATTTTAAATATTAAAATCTTTGGTGAATTGCAGCCTGTGTAATTTTCTAGTGATGAAACCTCCTTAATGTTGTGCTCACATTTACTGTTACTCACTTTGGCTTCTGTTTGAAAAAGCATCTCAAACACAAAAGGTGTCCATCCACTGCTTGGTGACACAAGATATTTATTTAGGTGCTGCAAGTGCTCTGGCAAATCCCATCGCCTGCCTTTCTCCTTGTCTTTAGGCACCTAACCACATTTGTAAATCTGGATCATAATCACTGGAACATAAATCAATGTCTTAACAGTTTCTGTCTGTCAGCGGCCAAAATTCAGATTCACCAACAATCAATCCCCAACTATATTCCATTGTTAATTCAGGGCAAGATGCGAGTCTTTTATTTTCTACCTGTACACTCTGCTATGGAGAAAGTACACAGTTTTCCTTTCAACAGTAAGTAATGTCAGGTTATAATTGTCAGCCATATATATTTTTTTTTAATCAGTAAAGGACTTATTGGACTCGACGTTGAATATGAAAGGACTGTTTATAACACAGATAGCTACCCCAAGGAAAAAATCTCAACCAAACCATGAGCTCTGTCTTTCTCTAATAATGACCACCCTCCCAGGGAAGTGGCTGCATATTAGCTCAGTTGAGTTTGGATTTCATCTGGTTCAGAAGATCAGTAAAATAAGTTACAATGAACTGTCTGCAGTAATTCATAAGGGGACAATAACTGAAGTCAAACAAAACATTTTACATTTGACTTTTCAACTCCATTGAAATGCTTAATTCTCCATTCCCCTCAGACTCTAAAGAACTATGCTTAAGGACATGGTTTTTGCACAATTTTATGGACGGTTCAACTAAGACTCCAGCAACAACTGTGGCAAATATCCCTAATGCTATACGCTGTCTTGAAAACTATACCCTATGTACAGGCTGCTGTATATATATTAAATCTATTGTAAGTACATGCTGATAATATAATAAAGAATGAAAACTGATGCTTTCCAGATTCCTTTTCATTCTCTTTAGCACTCCTATTGGCAAGCAGGGCAAAGATTGCAGTGTTCAGTGCCAGATGGTTCTGAAAAAGGCAGTGTGTTAAGTATAGGACAAGTTTTCAAAAGCCATCTCCATCTGCGTAGCCTTAAAGCACAGTTTGCATTTCCACGCATTATTATTCATGTGTGTGGATGGCAGAATAGAGATGATAAGAAAAGAGTCCATGGTGGAATAAATAAATAAATAAATAAAATAAAAGGAAGAGTTTAGTTTAGCCTATTTTGGTTGATACTCATTATCTTATCCTAGTGGTTTTGGAGTGGAACAGTATTTTAAGCACTGCAAAATGAATGAGAGGGCTTGAAAAACACATACACAAAATAGCACACAAACCAAAACCTCCAAAGTGCTGCAGCTAGGCAACTCCAGGCAAAAGTATCTACAAAGCTGAAGTGACTTCTATCTTGCAAACGCCTGGAGAACTTGGCTTGGAAGGACAAGTTGAGGAGTTCTGGTCACTTTTTCTGAATTACTTCTGAATACTCTCTACTATAAAGCACAGATATACCCTTGGCAGCTCAGCCCCCTGCTCACAAGGTGTCCCAGCCACCAGGCTAAAGACTCCAGCTTCTTGCTGCTCCATGCTTCCTTTCCCCAGAGGCTGGTTTCTGCTGGGGCCACAGCCTGGCCGCAGCAGCAAGCTCGAGGATCCCAGCCCAGGGTACTCCTAATCTTGCACTATTCAAAAGCAGAAGAGAACCCCTGGAGAGTGAGGTATGGGCTAGGTTTGCCTGGCATCCTGTTGCCCTAAAAGGGCAGACTGTACCAGGATGTCCATTTCCAGAAATTTCTGGCCAAAAAAAAAAAAAAAAGGGGTGCCACTGGATAAATATCAGTTATTCCTATGCTTTCCTATTAGCATCATCTCAGCGATATGGATGGCCTAAGTAGGTTAGGTTCAGCCCTGTCCTAGCAATGTTTTGCCTAAGCAACAGCTTATTTGCTCATACAGCTTGTTCAAGTCTGCCCCTGTGCCTAACTCTCAGGATGAATAAAGAGACTTCAAGCATCTTTCAATGTTATTTCTTATTAAAATTAATAAAAACTGATACAAAACACTTTGGAGGCAATGGAAGGGTTCCTCCCCTCTAGTCTTCGTGTGGACCAGATTGCATCCTAAGCCACTGACCTCTTGTACAACTGTAGCAAATAAAACTGCTCTTGATGTCTGCCAGCTCATCCTTCAATGTATTCTGGACTCCCATCCTCACAGAGAAAGCAAAACAAATGATCACTTGATGGCAAGTTCTGGAAATGCCAGATTTGGGCTTTGTAGAGCACACAGAGGTAGCAAACTCCAGACATGGAGAACAGGAATAGAAATGAGTTGTTCTTGAGCTGTGATGGTAACTTGGTGGTTTCTGTGTCAGCAGTTCCCCAAACCACGCACGCGATCAAACTACACAAAGCCAGAGATGGCTTAGAAGCCACTACAAATGCTGCAAGAACAGTTCCCTACAACTCATCCTGCGAAGCTGAGCATCACAGTCACAGCTCCTTACGACAGAGCTGCAAGTTAATCTCAAATTGCAAATTAATCTCAAGTGCAGCACTCAGTCTGCCTGCTCTCTCCACCCCACCAAAGGCACAGGTCACGAATACACAACCACAGCCAGAAGGCTGAACGCACCACACCAAGAGAACTTGAGGGCCCCAGCTGAGGGAGGAACTTCTCTATATACTTAAGTCCATCTTAGCTCGTAAGGATGTTTATCCATGAACTTCACTGTAGATAATTCTTCTAAGTCCCTTGTGACTTCAGTGACTCTAAAGCCCACTCAGAGACAAGCACATTGGTAAGTGCTTTCCTAAACAGCTTTTCTTCGTTAGGGACTTCAGAGAGCCACTGACATCCTTTCAGGAGGAAGAAAAGAGGCTCTCACATTCATCTGCTCCCTGTACGATTCTCTAAAATTAGAGACAGTCGAGGCCCAGCTGACTTGTGCACAACGTCAGAGCTATAGAGAGGGGAAAGGGAGCATGAAACATCAGAGACAGAATCATTCAGTTGCCAAGGGTGGAAGGCACCTCTGGAAATTGTCTGGTCCAAGCCCTTGTCCAGAACAGGGTCACCTAGAGCAGGCTGCTCAGGACTGCATCCACTCCGGCTTTAATTCCTGCCATGGATGGAGACCCAATGACCTCTGTAGGCAACCTGTGCCAGTGCTCAGTCACTGTCACAGTGAAGGATTTTTTTCTTATGTTTAAAAACAATTTCCTGCATTTTGAATTGTACCTGCTGCCTCTTGTCCTATCACTGGCACTGGCTTCATCTCTTTAAACCCCCACTCTGGACACTCTGATAAGATACACCCAAGCCTTCTTTTCTCCATGCCAACAGCCCCAGCTCTCTCAGCCTCTCCTCATATAAGAGATGCTCCAGTCCCTTTATCATTTGTGTGGTCCTTTGCTGGACTTGCTCCAGTATGTCCATGTCCCTCTTGCACTGGGGCGCCCAGAACCAAACAAATCTGGACCCCTCTCACTTCTCAAAGATACTACAAGTCTTTGCCTGAGTGGAGCTTTGCCTGACCCTGGAGATAAGTCACTTATTTTTCCAGCTTAAGGCTATCAGGTAACTTCAGCAGGAAGTCCTAAGGGAGCAAAGGGACAACAGTAAGTCTTATTTTACTTGTTCTTAAGCAATTGGCATTTTGTACTCTGCAGTCTATGTCACTTGGGCAAACTTCTATCAGTTCTTTGTCAAAATAATTACAGTAATCTTTTCTTATCTTTTTGATTTAATTGTAGCTTCTACTGAAGACTGACAGGCTATTATATTTGCCCAAATCCATCACTTTCACTGATGTATCATTTATACGTAGTGTCACTGCATAATTGGAAATAATTGAAAATTAATTAAACATTGCACATAGATATGAGGATTGAGACTGAGAGGCACAGATAAACAGCTATCTAGGGGAAATGCAGAAGACACCATAGGCAAGTCTATGTTTAAGAACGAGGGTGAGAGCAGTTGCTTCTGCACTGCTCCTGTCTCCTACAGGAAACTCCTGTACCAATTCTGATTTTAAGTAGCTCGGCTCTGCACCAAGCAGAGCATTAGGGAGCAGCTAAGGCCGTGTAGGAATACAAGACTACATCCCATTATACACCCTATTTGTAATCTCCCTTTCGCCAAACACACCTTAGTTTCAGGAAATTTCATGCCCCACTTTCCTCACCTGCAAGGTCCCGCTGTTTGGTTGACCCATACAACGAACCACGAAATTTCCACAAAACACTTCACACAGGCACTTGTTTCTAAGAAGGGCTCATTTCTTACAATTACCATTATAGTGACAGCAAATACAGCATCATTATGCAGAGCAGTGCTCATACAGTAAGAATTACCAAGTGGGCTGATGGAGACTCCCCTTTTTGCTGGCTTCCAGAAGGCTCTGCCCCATGTGAAAAGTCTTCCAAGGATAATATCGGTATCACAGCCAGCCAGCACGTGCTTCTACTTTCCCTTTGTGGGAAGCATGGAGCGTTAATCATCATTAAATCGATGTTGCCTGTATACAAAAGTTCTTTTCAGGGAACTACTTGTCAGTAACCCAGCCATGGGGGCAGAGGGCAGAAAACTGTTGATTTTAGACCTAAGGCAGAGGACAGTTGTATCCCAGGCTGTAATGACAGATTCCTTGGTTTGTGGAGCCTTCCACAGCACTTTGAAAGAGTAGCTGTTTTATATTTTGTGCCAGGTAACACAGAAAGAGGCTTCACTCCTCACATAGAGCTCCCACAGAGACAAAAATCATGAGGTGAAATAATTTTCTTGAATTTGGACCAAATGTACTCTTCATTGCAAGTAGCCTGCACTGAGAACAGTTAGAGAACCCAAACAGAAAAGTCATGCCTATGGCTGTTTATCTATCATTTGCAGTGCAGCTAGGGAATTGCATGGTATTTTATATCCTTTATGGAAAAAATTCTGTGGAAGGATCCCTGTTAGTGATTTCACATCTGATCCCGCATTTCTTGTGCACCCCAAACTCATTCAGCACTGGGAGTTTCAGATGTACATAAAATGTAATGTTTGCATCAACAAAGGAAAGTTACGTTCTTTTTTCTCTTCCTTTCTCAAAATATTTTACACCAGGTCATGTTAAAATGTAACCATATCAACAACTACTAAACTATAAAACACCCTCAGGAACAATTGCAGGATTAGGTGATTTTTTTTTTTCCCCCCAGGATTTTGGGATAGTATGACAAATTTGCATTTTTTATCAACAGACTTTTCCAAAATTTTCAGTTGAACGAATAATGTCATGTGTTTGTGAGTATCAATAATCTAAGCCATCTGCAAAGGAATGGTTTTGCAAAGGCATCTCTTTCAGGACACTGTGGATTTTGTCACTGCTTGAGGTTTTGGCAAACCATCAATATCACTATAATTTTCTCTTATGAAATATAGTTTTTGACTGAGATCTTTTTTTTTTTTTTTTCCCTTAGCTAGCTAAAGTTTAAAAATACTGCATGTCTAACTCTGCAAATTCAAAGGTTAGGTTTTCTGCAAGTTGCATTATATTTAAACATTGTGTATTAGATGCCAGTAATTCGGAAAGGTACAATGAAAGTTATCATTGAAATAGAGAGACTTTAAAAAAAAACAACAAACAGAATGCCTGCTGTATCAAGAGTACCCAACACTTGATATTTGTGTTTTGCATTTGTCTCTTGTATTTGGTCTGAAAGGAAGAATGTGTGAAATTGAAGAAGAGAAATAGCATATTTAAGGACAGATACATTACAAATCACTACTTTAAAATATACAGAAAGCCTAACACTATAGCTAGTAGTGACAGCATATCATTTAAATGTATGACACTCTACCCCCTCCAAAAAAGGCTTAGAAGCAGGATCCGCCTAAAATTTTCTATCCGAAAAAAAATCTCACAAATTTGTCACTTCCTGATTATTTGATTCATAATTGAAATCTTAGTTTCAAACGAGGATGATCTATGGTAAGCACTGCTCTAAGCGAAGGAGCATTCTGTAGCTAGCAGACTTTGTATGTGTAAATACAGTCCTCGAGTAATTCAGAATGTTAATTACTAATAGGGAATCTGCACCCACCTTTTGTATGAGCAGTCATTTCACAGACTGATGGGATATGGCATACAATTATGTTGTTATAATTCACACACTGGCTTTGATGGGAGTGTTGCTTTTCTGCACAAGATAACAATAGATCAAAGTCATCATGGAAGAAACAGCTTTGCTAAGGGTTAGGAAAGATAAAGGTGAATCCAAGGGAAGGCACACAACTCTGTGGGCCCAATTCACATCCCTTCTATCTAAATACTGATGCTTAGCTTCTCTCCAAAAAAGGTTTCCTTCTCCCACTCCTGCTATGAAAAATACTAAGATTTGGTTTTGTGTGGAAACAAAGTCAGTTTTAAGAGAGATTAGTATTAAAAGGCTACATGGAAAACACAGCATGCTTTTTCTTGAGCTGCACATGCCAGCAGATACCCCATTAACAGCTGTAGCATTTCAGCAATAAAGCAGGACTCAGGGCTCACCTGGGGCATTTCGTGCTGGCGATCTCAGGACTGGATAAGACTGTGGCACCCAGGACAGAACATACACTTCCAGCTTCTTTTCTGTCCTCCCCCAGTGATGTCTCTGAGTGCAGTAGCATCTGGGAGACAGGAGACTCTCTCTTGTATGTTTAGTCCTGTTTGGCTCCTCTACATACTGGCTGAAGGCAACTCTCTTCTCTCACCTGAGAGCATGAGAAGCTTTTTCCAAAGACTACATTCATCCTTTGGTTGTGTGGGTGTAACTTCTACTGACTCACACACAATCTCTCTACAAGTACTGGAACAGCAATCTCAGGCCAAACAATAGTTATTTTTAATCACCAAAGGCTAGAAGTGGTGTAAACTCCAATGAGCTGAAAACAGGAGGAAGAACCTAAAACAAAAGCCTAAGAGGACAAACGTGGGCTCTTGTTTACTGAAATCCTCACAGCACAAACTCTGCTCTTCCCTCCTGTGTTCCAGTCTGGACAAACACAACAGGACAGAGAAAAAATAAAATAAGAACAAATATTTCTTGTTCTTATTTTTATTCTTTAAAGTAAGAATAAATATATCTTTCTATCACTAGCTGTAGTTAAAACCATTCTTCCCAACAGGACAGTTAGAAATTTTCCAAAATTTAAATGCAAAATGGTGCACCTATTCATCTGTATGAATTATTACAGTGTGCTGATGACTGTGGACACGAGTGTAACAGCAACGATGTGTTTTGCAGAACAGGCAGATAAGAGCTCTACAAAAGTCATCCTACCAACAGTGCACAGCAGGTAATGAAATGGAAAACAAAACAAAACAAAATAAAATAAAAAAAACCCTTCTGTATCTATGAAGAAGCTTGATTCCATTTTCAACTCTTTTTGGTATGTATTACAGAAATTCTCCACCAAATTTGGACCCCTGGGCCCTGGAGCACTACCAGGATGAGAGGTGTCCCAGCATCTTCACAGGCAGACATTCAGAGGTCAACTTACCAGAGAACTGCTACAAAACCAGGCAGATTGCACTTCACGTTTAGGATCATAGGCTCACAGGATAATTCGGCTTAAAAAATATCTCAGGAGATCTCTAGTCCAACATCCTGCACAAAGCAGGGTCAGCTGTGAGATCAGACCAAGTTGCTCTGGGCTTCATCCAGCCTTGAAGAGACAACAGTGGAGGCTGCACAACCTCTGGACTACCTGCTTCAGTGCTTGACTGTCCCCATGGGGAAAGAGTTTTTGCTTACACACAATCTGAACCTCTTTTCTTCCATTGATTCTTGTTCTCCTACTGTGTACCAAGTTTCAGTGATAATTCATCAAACCCACTTCTCCTCTGTAAACGTTTGTTGATGAAAAAGCCTTTTCCAAAGTAGCGTCTTTCCAAAGGCATCTAAATCCCACATGAAACGTAGGTAGCAGGAACAAACTGAGTAAATCTTTGTGGAAAAACACCAATATAATTATCACGAAAAATCCTTAGGTTTTAAATATTCCAAGCATACCCCCTTAACAATTATATTTGTTGTAATACTTTCATAATTTTAGAGTTGCGGAGGGACTGACCTCTGGCTTGGCCTCCACAGAGAAGGAAACTCAAGGGCTAGAGGAAAAGGAGGATATTAGTCATACATGCTGTTACCTCAGCCTGCTCCACACACGAGCCTCGTGGATTTGGGCACTCAGCACCTTTAGGAGGCAGGCTGCTGGAGCAAAAAGCACATCTGAAGGAATTTATGTTGATTTTGAAAGAGCAGACAACAACAAAGGAACCAAATCAGGAAAAAAAAAGGCAACTCTGGCCAATATCAGCCACTAAATACAGCCCTTCGCTTACCTCAGTGCATCTAATTCTAAGATACACATTTCTGACTCCATCCATTCAGTTGAAAAGGGAAAGACCACACCAGCATAAGCAATGAAGAGTGGTCAAACACATAACTTAATGACAGTGTATAGAAGCCACTACAAAAAAGCCAGGGGAGAATGAAACATTTTGTGGTGCGGTTGAGTGGCTGATTTCTGTACCCAATCCACCAATATTTTCCAAGCATGGACAGCTTTTCTTGAAATTAAAATAGAAAACACAAGTCCCATATACCACAAAAAAAAAAAAAAAAAAAAAAAAAAAAGCCCTGACAGTTTAGTAATGAGATGGAACCAACCAAGTAAATCTGACTGCATGGCGTTTTAGGAAAAGGACAGAAATAGCTGCAGCTATTAAAAGTGATATACTGCTGAAATCTTTTTGTGATTATGCTAAAAGTCGATCTGACTCCTTGAGAGAGCTCTTAAATGGTTACTGCTTCCTTAAATGAAAGCTACTTCACATATGCTCTCCTTCCTCAAAAATACGCTGAATGGAGTTACTTCTAAGTGTCAGCTTTGTACTTCTCACTGCACTTTAGAGACATTTGCAAAAGACATAGCTGAGAAGGAGGAAATTAATATATCAGGAAATAATATAAAATAAATCAAAATGATGTAGTCTTTTATTCTTTTTCTTGTCGCTTCCAGCATCACAGTGGTTGTAAGAAAGCAGGGCTCATTAACCTTTCCAAACAGAATGCAGAGTCCTCCACATGAAAAAGTAAGATTCAAATTGGTTTATTTGCATGACACAAATGTCTTCAGCTGCATTGCTCTACCCCTCCTTCTACGAAGTGATGGATGTTCGAAGCTGAGGTCCAGATACCTCAGCCAACTTTAATAACCCCTCTTCAGCTCCAGAAGAAAGGAAATGGTTTCTAATACCTTACAGTCCCCTAGAACCACTGATTATTTCTTTCTCTTTTGTCTTCCATCCCAGCAGACCAGCTCTAACCCAAAAGCTAGCAAATCTGGTATAACAGCAGCGCTGTACCCATGCTTATAGGCCCTGCCAAGAGGGAGAGTATAATAGCTCAAACTTCAGCTAGTCTTTTCAGGGCAAAGACAGACGGAGTTCTCATTTGCCTCACTCCACCAGAGATGTTGATGCAAACTTTTAGATATTTTAGGACAGTTTGGCTTAGAAAGTTTGGCTTAGATCAGCCTCCCAGGAAATTGGAGCAACATCATGGGAGGAGATGACCGGTAGTACATAAACAAGGAGCACTGTACTGCAAATAATCCCCATAATCAATGGCTAATGTAAATTTTTATTTTATTTTATTTCTAGGGAAAAAAAAAAACACAAAAGGGACATGTAAGCACTTACTAAGAGAGTAAGTTCTTCTATCAACTAGTAGTACAGGAACAATCACACCCCAGGCCAGCCTCGTGCATTGCATAAATTGATATAGGATTGAGCACATGTTGAGTCATATCATCAATAACCCTGCCATACTATTTTCGTCACCCTCATCTCAACGCAGACCAACAGTAGCTGAGAGAAGCAGTGTGAACTACTGCTTAAAATTCTCCCACCAAACGGAGGGAGAGTCAATGTGATTTCCATGTCTTTGCTGGAATTCATTGCCTCTCTGGATACTGCCAAACCAACCCAACCAGGCATGACTCATCCACAGGGTTTCATAAAGTGCTTCTGAAAGGGTTGGTTTTTGCTTTTGGAATGCACTGCATTACACCAAGAGTTTGTGATGCTCCAGCGTGCGGGAAGAGGACATCCCTGACTTTTCCCTACAAGGAAATTCCCAGTCTGCACTCTGCAGCATTAATGACATGCTCAATTTATTCCTTGCTACCTAGGGAAAGCATCGAGCATCCATTCCTTTGGCAAATGATATCACCCTTCTACTTTGATTATGCTTCCGAGACAACATTTTTTTGCTTGCATAGGAAAACAAATGAACAAATTGCCCAATCCCGCACTCTTCCTTGCTTTCCCATTTCTAACCCTGTGGTAAAGAGATGTACGATGAGCTATAGAGGAAAAAATCTGTGGGAGTCCCAGCTAAAATACTGGCAACACATCACTGGGTAAAGTAGAAATATAAAAAGCTGAAGAAGGGCAAAAATAAAATGAGTAGAAGTAGAAGAAGAAAGGAAATATTCCACAAGATGAAAGAGTAGAAACCAATAGGACTGTTTTGTTTAGAAAGGATTTGATAGATCATATGACAATTCACATGAATTAATGAGTAAGATAAACAAGTCCAGTTGGCTGATAGTAATTTTTTCCCTTAATACATACTAACTAGAATTAAAGCCAGTATTTGTGGCACAGCATATTGTAGCACTACGAAATTTACTACCACCTACGCAGCATTAATGAGCCCGATCTGACTTCAAATTGGGCAAGAATTTTGTAACAGTAACATCATTATTGACAACAGCTAAGATAAACATTTGGAGAATACATCATCCCTCACATTTAAAGACTGAAATCAATCATTTTGCTGACTAGAGTTAGGAAAAAACCTATCATCATCAATAGATTTTTGTATCATTGCCTGACATGGCTGATAGATAACTTCAGTAGAAGCCTGTAGGTTCTAGCAACTTTCAATGAAGGCATTAGAAAAGCCTGTCTGTTGGTCTGATTATGACATTTTCAATAATCCTATGTAACACTACAGTAAGTCAGGGAGAGTTAAAGAAAATGAAGACATCCCTTGGTAATCAACTTGTTTAAATCTTTGTAATATCCCAGGAAACACAAAAAGAACATTATGGTCCCTAGATTCAAGAATTCACTAAATGTGCACAAGGAAGTAAAATTACCTAAATTTTTATCTGCTGAAGTTCACCCAACTCTTTAACTGTCCAGAGGTGTTTCACGTATCTTTTCCTATTGATGTTACCAGAACTCGTGTGGTAGAATTTCTTAGACCTTTTTGAGAAATGGCTTCATAAACCTTTTTATTGATTTGGCTTCACAGAAGGGGTGAAGTTCCTCCACATGTCACATCTGAAATGACTTCCTACTTGTTTGTATCTCACTCTGAGCCCAAGAACTGAAAGGCAAAGATTAGTCACATTCACATAGTGTTTATTCAGACCACATTTTTATAGAAACTCTTTGGAAAAGAAACCAGAGATCTATTGCGTAAATGTGCTAAACGTAATGTGTGTTTGTCATACCTGTGCAACCTAGCTGTAACAATAATGTGCATGTTCATCACAGCTGCTGGGCTGGACTGTTAAAAGTCATGTATTGCTAAAGAAAAATCGGGCATGTCTCACAGAAGACCTAGAGAAATGACTGAATCGATGGAATGTTTCTCTTGCAAAATAGTAATATAAATGACATGGGGCTAACTAATGATACAGTTGGTTTCCACTAACTAACAGAATAACTGAATAACTTTGGGCTAAGATATTTTTTTCTCATTTTCCATCTGAGTCAGTTAGCACAAAGCCTTTGTTCAAGAGACCAACACTCAATGCATTTTGCTTCCCCATTTAATCTCATGCAGGTAATCCCATCCATACGGAGATGCAGAAGATATTCCATGTCAGAAGCCTGATAATGGTAATTCAAACATGGTTCCAGCTCCTAATGAACTCATAAAGCAAATTAGCTAAGGAGAGTTTGACCAAGAAAAGAAATATTTCCCATGAACACAAGAACTGATTTCATTACACTGAAATATGATTAGTCCAGGATGCATGGTGCCATGTGTGCCACATGTGTAGAAAGCACAGTGCCACATGTGTCTCAAAATTCACATGCTTTATGGTTCTCATGCTAAAATTCAGGACACGCAACTTAATAGAGGAATTACACAGAAGCCCGACAAATCCAAACCTCTACCCATCACTTTGCCGTATGTGTGCTTTTCTAATAGAGAGTACAGCTTGTCTCAGTATCTCAGTTCAATTTAGTGAGCCATGTCTTCCCTTGTTTAAGTGCACCAGCTTTTAAAACTAGATAGAATTTTTAATTAACAGAACATATTGTTATGTTTGTAGTCAATCTCCCTTTTGTGTAGGCAGTAGGGCTACCCTGAATCTGATTATTAACTTACAAAATCAGTCTAGTTCAAGAATTATTCTTCCAAAACAACAATGGGTGATCTCTTCACCTAAATATTTTGTTTAAAACAGTAAGCTGCATGTACATCCTAGAAGAATTTGAGGATGGGATCTGAGCTAAGATCTTAAGCAGTCTGAAAGAACACATCAGTCTGCTGAATATGATATCCAGAAAAATGCAAGTTCTCATTTCAAAGGTATTACACACACACACACACACACATATATATATGTATATAAATCTGTATGGCATATTTGCTATGCAGGCCTAGACTCCTTGTGAAGTTGTTTTTCAGTATAGCAAATTAGAAAAACATGCCCAGAATTAAAGGTTACTTAATCGGGTTGAAGCAGTAACTTCAATTCCAGCAACTCCCTCCCACTATGTTACATCTGATAATGTACCCAAGTCCAAACATAAACTTAGTTCAAAAAGATGTTTGGTCCTTGAATGTAAAATGACACTTAGCTTACACAATTAGCCAGGTAATACATATCCTTCCAAGAGAAGCAATTTTTACCGCAGTATAATCTGCATTTTACTAATCTCTGATTGTTAAGTTTTACTTGCTGAAACTTTTCCATATGGTGTTTTGAATGCCACTGTCCTGTATTTAATTACCACAGAAGGATATTAATAAAGAGGCTGGAAATTTGGCCCAAGCCCTGCTCCACCATTTGGATAGCTTGATGGAGATAGAGCCAATGAGCAGAACATTTCTGTCAATATCAGGTTGTACCACTTCACACAGAAAAGCAGTGGCAAAAGAGAATTAAAAGACCTAAAAAAATAAAACATCCAACTATTTTTGAATTGTTTACAGACTTCCAAAACAGCATGGTCATAAAGTACCACTGAGTGAAGGGAAACACTGGTTTGCTAACCTAAAGGACAGTCAAACAGGAATTGGTGGAGTAATCCTTGTAATTGAGACAGTTTTCATCAAGCTGTAAGACGCATGCCCAGAAATGCACATTGTGCTTAGGAATTTTACAGGCAAAACATGATATTGAGCAGAGCCAAGGCAACAGTAGGCAGCTTGGAGTACAGAGGATGCGAGGAAGCTAACGTGGGTGGGAAAGCATATGTTGCTGCCTGGATGAGGAAGTGGTACACCACAGTTACTTCATAAGTGCAAGGGTTTTATAAACTAAATCTCTTAGGGACTGTTTTAAATAGACAAAGAATGACACGCAGTCCCTGACAGGCTTGCAGCATTGTTAAAGAGGGCTGGATGCCTTCTAAAAACACTGGACTGCCACTTGTACTTTTTCCAAAAATGCTTATTTTTAACTTCAACCTCTTCGTATAAACAGTGGGCAGATGCGCCATGTAGTAAACTCCGTTTTGTCTAGCGTGAAATTAATGGCTTCCTCCGTCTTACCTGACAATGGAAAACATATTCTGGTGTGGTTTTCTTGAACTTCATGTTCCATACCAAGGCTACCCCATCAGGCTCATGTGGAGCATCTTCATTATTGTTATAAGATGCAACCATCAACTCAGGGTACTAGAAAAAAAAAAAGGAAAAGAGAATGAAATAAGCTGGATGATGAAGCTGTGCAAAATCAGATGAGAAAGAAATAATCTCACACTACATATGGAATATCTGGTTTTAATTATAATACGTACGATTTAGCTACATTTTGTTTTTCTATTTTGCTGGTCCCTGATGTCCTTAAAGCCCCTGTTCCTTGCAGTTATTCTCACATACCACAAAGGCAACATTATTTTCTGTAGATAATTCTCAGAAAAGACAACTAAAAGGATATTCATAAAGGGAAAGCAAAGCAAGGAATTTGGTTAAGAGGAAAAAATTTGAAGGTTTGAGCAATTTGCTTAAGCATTTCTTCAGGGACAAACCATTGTCTTAATTGATTTTGGTAACAAAACCAGTATGAGTACAGCACTGGCTTGCTCTTATTCTGAAATTCACAATTCTTCAGCATCCCTGAGAACTATTAGTTCTTATTTCACTATGCACTCCTCCAATTCACTTATACATAAAGACTTAAAAGCTCTTCTTGAGCAAAACAAAACATTTTCCTCACAGAAGCTCAATTTTGCAAGATGCTGAGGACATCTGATAAAGCACAGGGTGACCTCAAATTCCACTGACTTAGTAAGACTGTTGCAAAATCAGATCCGTATTTTCTTGTACAGCCATTATCTACTGATGTACATAAGCAGATATGCACCACACATATGTATTTGCTGTTTATATATACATATATACACACGTGATATCATATATGAAACATCAGTATTTCATGCTCTGTTGATGACCTTGTGCTGTTTTGAAAGACCACAAACAAAACTAGTAAAAGAACAGCAAGTCTGAAGTATCACTCCTAGAATACCATTGACTTGATGATAGTTACACTGGGATTCTGTCCCACACAGCCTAACCTAATCCTGCTGAAACATTTGCTAAGACAAAATCATGTTTAAACTTGGCAGAAAGGGCTTACATTATGCACATTTCACAGCCTTCTGCACAACGGGCACTTCTGCAGTATATTCTGGGCTCTTTTCGTATACTTCAAGTCCCCTTTTCAGCTCCCAGCAGCAAAGACATAACACTTTGCCCCCTAAAACAAAACAGTTACTTTCTGCTGGTACAACAGCGCCCAGTTTCCTGTATTTCTGACACTCCGCACCTCTGGTAACCTCTGTCCTTCCCTCTAAATAATCCACACATAGCAGTGGACCTTATGTCACATTTGGAGCAGAGCACATGGATCTGGCAGGCTAATAAGCCAGCAGCCCATGCTCACAGGACCCACACTCTCCTCTTGTAAACTAGGAATGCTTCCCCTCAAAATTTCACAATGATGCCTGCAAATCATTTTCTCTGACTTTCCCAGGTAAATTCCTGCCAAACCATTCCCCACTTCACAGAGGAACCATGCAGCTGGTAGATGTAGAGGAAGCGGGACAAAGGAATTGCCAGTGGTGCTACCGGGAGCTATGAATTTGGTCCACACCAGGCATCTTAGATATTACAAAAGCCCCTTTATATCATTATCAGTGCGGTTGGGCACCCTCTGATCTCAAAATCCATTTGGATGAAATAATGCGTGCAGCTGTAATTTTTGCCATCAGCAGCTCTTCTTTCCCACTTCGGGTACGCTTCCATGGATAATACATCACGGAGCCGATGATTTTTCTATTCAAAGTCATCGTTCCCTGTAAGACCTGAGCCAGGTTCCAGACCCATGGGTGGGAGAACCAGCAACAGCATGTGGCCACCAAAGCTGCCTCGTCCCCTTTTTAGAAAAAGGGGGCTCTGACTGAGAGGTACCTAGATCCCACCAGACCCTGGCTGGTGGCACAGCTCATAAGGGCACCCAAACAGCTTGTATGGGATTTGGAGCATGCACCAGACCAACTACCTCTTCTCCCTCCTCCAGAACTGAGGGAGACCTGAGAGTGGTTCAATCCCACACCTGCTGGTAAACCTCTCCAGACGCCTCCCTGCCAGCCTGCCCCCCACTGCTCTCACCCCATCTGGGCACCCTCTTCTCTCCCACGACGGGGATTGCAACCACTTCAGAACAGTCAGCTTAGCTCCTTCTTTGAACTTTCTCATCCCAGCCTGGCCCCGGTCCAAGTAAACAGCGTGCGCAGAAGGCTTGTGCCAGTGCATCTCATTTTTACCAAGCAGGTCAGCTACCATTGGCGCCAGCAGCTGAGCCCACGGTTTCGAAGGAGCAGTGACCCTGGCAGGCAGAAGCGACAAGCCCTGCCACCAGCAGCCAGCCAGGCTGTGTGACCAGGTCTGAAGCACCACTTTCCAGGCACTCTGGGGCTTGTTCATGCCTCTAGAGAGTTTACCGAGCACGTTCAGGTGCTCACTGACTCAAATCTTGCCGGTAGGTTTCGCAATCACAGTTTATGCATCGGACTGGAAATGCAGTTTCAACTCCACGCAGACGGTGGGGTCATACCTAGCTGGGAAGTAGCACTGAGGAGCTTTCTGCTTTACAGAAACAGAGCCAAGTGCAGCACCACAAATCCATGCTGGCAACGCAACCTCAATGCTTTTCTCAATCAGCTTGCACTTAGAGCTTTCTGCTCCTCACTGGGTGCCTGTCTGTCCTGCCACTGAGAGCTGAGAGCGGCGTGGGAATGATGCTGTGTGAAAAAGCAGTCAAGGCTGCTGCCTGCGAGTCGAGAGGGACACGGCAATAACCCCGCGGCTGCGGCTTTTCTGACTTTAGGCAAGCTCAGTTACCTCCTCGCAGACAAAGCAAGGTGTTCCCACGCTCTGTTTACACTCGCTCTGCTGGGCCTTTCCCTTAGATCCTTGATGAAGGATTTCGCCCATTTTCCCTTTGCTCTGCAAAAGAATCAAGGGGCTGGTGGGTCAGCTTTAATGGTATGAATGATCCCACATGTTCAGGGCCATATTTTACATGTGACTCGGAACAGAAAAACTTGTTTAATCAATGCATCAAGCTCCTTTGTTTGATTAAGTTTCTATTCGCCTCCGGGGTGTTTTGCAGCAGCAGTTGTATCGCAGAAAATTGAGCAATGCGCTCGGCCGTTCCCATGATTATTCAAGCTGTCCTTTGGCAAACTGGACACAGCCGCGGCCTGCAGCGTGTGCGAGAAGAGGAGCTGGTGGTTAGGTGAAATACCACTGCACACCTCGAAGCAGGCAGGAGAAGTCGTGGTGCCTCCTCCCAGGCTGGCACGGGGTGGTGTGGAGGAGCCCCCGGCGTGCGGGAGCCCTCATGGTGGAGAAGCCCCCGTAGGGTGCTGAGGAGCTGAGTGTGAGGAGTTAACGGAGGGGAAGGCAGGAGGGGCCACCCGGGAACAAAGAGGTGGGAAGCAGAACATGCCTGTGTGCCCCAGGGGCTGAGCAATTACATTTGGCAGTGCTCTTCTGAGGCGGCTTTTTTTCTTGCTGCCCTGGGAATACAGTACGAGCTGCCTGTTAGGAAAATATCAGATAAGAATTCCATGTAATTTCCAGCCCCTGAACAAGTGAACAACCTAAGATAAGTGTTTCCTCAGGCTTATATTTGATTTCTGTGGAAATCCATATGTGCTTAAAGGCCACCCACATCACACCAGCGCATACCTGTTGTTAAGCTGATATTTTGTATGAAAGCAAAGGGGTAAATCGTTCATTTCGCACACGGGGCGTGAGCTGGATGTCACAAGCAGACTCTAAACACTGAAGAGTCTGCAGCTGGCTGCTGTGCACACAACCACAGTCAGACTGCGAGGCCTGCTCAGCACAACAGCAATGCTTACGCTTCTGTCCTGCCACCTCCTTTATACAGTCCACTGCTACCAACCCTGAGAAGCTCCCAGGATGATGGAAGGAGCCCAGCTGCCATTTCACAGGGAAGGAGAGAGTGACAGATGAAGAATCACTGTGCTACTCAGCTCATACGTGGCCTTAAACACCCTCCTTGTCCCCAGGCATATCTAACAGGGTGCAGAAAGAGCAACTTCTTCCACAATTAGGCTAAGCAAAGCTTGCCCTTAGCTCTATGCTAAGGACCCTGGAGCTCCCTGGGTTCCTCCCCAAGGAAACCATCTGCTATGCTCCAGGCTGGCACCTAGGAACAGGCCGACAGGGATGATGCAGAGAGGATGACAGCAGCTGGAGAGAAACTGTGACCAAATGAATTTGACATTCGGTCAAACTACGACCTGTGGTAATGTGTGCGTACTAACACCAGCTCTCCAGTGGAGTAACTAATTAACCTGATCTCTGTGCCCTGCTGATGTGGCTGTGCTGGTTTTGGGAAGCTTAAGCAGCTCTTTAGTCTTAGTTTGCAGTATGACAGTGCTTTGCAGCGCACAGAACCTGGAAACCTTCCAGGCACGTTACTGTAGCGTGCTGCCTGGGCAGCTGCAGTCCTGTCTCCCACAGCTTGGAGAGAGGACCCAACATTTTTAGAAAGATGGTTTTTCAGCCTTTTCATGTTGGTCATGGACTGAACAACTGTCAAAGTTGTTCAGTTGTTCATATTTTGGGTTTTAGTATATTAAAACATATATTTAGTATATTAAAATATATTTAGTATGTTAACATATATTCCTCCTTATTTTTATTTTTATATATTATTATGTATATTATTATTATTACGTACCTAATTATTTTTAATTGGTTTAATTTTAAAACTTTTGCCCTAAAAGGAATTCCATGTGCTGAAGGAGTGGAGGGAGGAGGAAAAAAGGAGAGTTCCTTAGTCTTGTTAGGTTTGTTAACCTTTCAAGTCCTGATTTTGAAGACCAAGTAGCATATACAAAAATAACAACTTCATTACTGCCCCCTACTCTTTGTTATGGAGAAACATGCATTTGCTCACTCAGTGCCCTGCTGTTAGCTAAGAAATAACATTATACTCTGCAGAACGAGTGGCAAAATTATCCTGGCTGTATTTTTTTAGGGAGAAGTTGGAAGCTATATGGAAACATATCTCCCAGCTTCACATCTTACCTGAAGAGACCAATCCATACAGGTGACGACACGATGCTTCGACCAATGCTCATCATAGAACTGACGGTTAAAGGAAAGGTTGGCTCCTGCTTGAACATCTCTGTGAATCCAAACAAAGTGACACTTTTTTGAGGAAGCAGGGCTCAAATGCTGTGAAAATCAATCCAAAAGTTTCTGACTAACTTCTGGAGAAGTCTGCCACCTTCATTTAATTGCTTTCACTGACAGTCTTGTAGGGAGTAACGACATTGCACTATGGAACAGATTTACAAGTATTTCACAAAAACAGATTTCTTAATTTCTGCTGCCTTCCTGTCTCTTTTTTGGCTGGCTCTTCTGAAACACCCTGGGACACCCCTGCCACCTTTGTCTCTCAGTACCTGGCATTCAGCACCCCTTTTCTGAATCTATGCATCTACGCTATAACCAAAATTCTCTTATTTTTGACTGCTGAAATCATGAAGTTGCAGCATCTCCTCCTGGCCATGGAGATGGCAAATGCTTTCTGGCACCACTAGGACCTGCTGAAGCTCAGTGCTGGTGCAATGCTGCTGCAGGGATGCGTTTAGCTGGTCACAGGGTTAACCTACTAACTTTAACCAGTAACTTTAACACACAACACAGCTCCTGATTTGCCACGAGGCTTCAATGGATACACTGCTGTTGAAACCTAAGTACTTCCTCTTGTACTAACAAGGTTTGCTTCTTTTACCTCCTATAAACTGCACAATCTGCAACCTGTCACCTCCAGTCTTATGTGTTTGGGTTGCAGAAACTTTGGGACATCATCATTTCCATCCACGCAGTGCATCCCATAGCGGGATCCATCACAGACCTGGTGCAGCAGTATGATATAAACAACAGTAATTTGCTTTTGTAAAAATGCCGTAATCTAAGTACACAGATGTACACCGCTGGAATGTACACGTGCACATCTACATATCCATGTGTACACACACATTTCTATGTTTCAATTATTCATATTTTTCTTCAGAATTTGAAGTTTCATCCAAAAAATGAAACAAAAAATAAAACCATCTGAGTAACATTTTAAAGAAAACAAAACAAACAAAACAAAAAATGCACCACAATACAGTGATAAAGCACAAAGCTATTTTACAAAATAATTTAGGCTGACAAAGTGACCCAGGACTTCAAGGAGAGGTTTTACCCTTTTCTTAGCTATTAAAATGTTTAGTTTAGTTTCAAAAGTAAGGTTTCTTGGCATCTGATTTTTTTTTTAATAAGCTTATTTTACAAAAGCAAACAAAACCCCAAACTGACCCATCTTTCTCTTCTACATCTCTGCCACTGTAGTCAAAGAATATGTCTGAATCTTCAGCCAAAGCTCGCTCAATTACACGTATTGTCCGGTCAAAAAATATCAGGAATTCTTCTGAATGGAGAACTTGCTGTTTTTCTTCTTCTGTCAGTTCTCTGGGAGGAGCTTGGAAAACAAAAAGATGTAGTTAAAGAGTATGACATTTCACTCCTTTCCAAGTGAATCAACATCTTCAGGGAGTTTCTTTAGACAGGAAAGCTTACTGTAGTACTGTCAAGACAAAAATTAAAGCTTTACTCTTAAAATCATGACTAAGATTTTTTTTTCAGTATGTTTGAACATACTCCTGTATGTTCCCAGAATGTAGACTTTACACAGAAGAGATCCTATATCTCATATATTTATTATTCTGAAATGGAAAATACTTAAATCCCCAGATTAAATAAACGCAGCGTTCCTATTTCAGGAAATCTCTGCCTGACGTTTAGGCAATACCTAACTTGAAAAAGCAGAACACTTATGTAACGGGGGACCTGTCAGAGGAGCCAAAGATAAAATAATCTTCTCAATTTATACTGCACTTCTTTGTATTAAAAGGGCTCTCATAATCTCTCTCTTCACTTCTTCCTATTTCTTCTTGGTGTCACTGATAAATTTTGTCCTCGCTTTAGAACTTTTGTAAAGCACTGAAGTAAATAACTGAAGATATTCTCCGAGGCAGCAAAATCTAAAGCAAGTGACCAAACCCCATTTTATTTCAGGTGGATTTATTCCTTGTAAAGCAATCTTAAGAGTGAGAGCTTGGGCAGAGCTGCCCTGGAGGGGTGGGAGCTGCCTCAGGCTGCGGGCCGGGGAAGCTCACGTCCCTGTGCAGCCAGCAGGATGAAGTTGCTCCGTTCCACACACACGGAGGTGTAGGTGTGAAATTCCAAAGGGGTACAGCTGGTACGACCCTTCATCTGAAAAAAATCAGGATGTACTAGTTTCACCTCTCCATCAGTTTTATGACCTGGTGGTAAATTACAACTAAAATGTGAGCAACTGTGGGAAGGTAAGTTGGGATGCTGCTCCACACTGTAGAACTGCTCTCAATTACACTAGCAGGGTCATACTGGTAAGGTGGCAAATCTGTGTGTCAATTATGCCTTTGCCTACCTGTGATTTTAAACAATCAATTTATCTGTATTTCAGAAGCATTTGTATTTTCAAAAAATGCCATGAGTATCTCTGCAGTTACACCAAACCAACCTTGCAGCTGTGTCACATTTCCAGCCCGAAGAGCTCTGCTGGCATCATAGGAATTATGCTAACAGGGAACACTGTTCCAAATTCATAATTAGGTACACAAACATCACGCAATAAACAGACAGATTTATTGCAAAATTACAGAGGCTTGTACTTAGAGTTTAACTGGTGACCAAAGGTCTCCCGCATTTGGCCTCGCACTACAGATTTGAGGTGTTTGCTTTTGCAAGTGACCTTGCAGTCTCCCTAGGCCATACTGGGTTAAAATACCAGCAGCCAAAAAAGATAATTCAGCACAGTGCCTCAGAGAACACCCAGCATACATTAAAGTTTAACTCCAAGCCCTGCTGTATCTTAACGTTTAATTAAATGCGGAGTGACACAGCTCAGAGCTGCACTTCAAAAGTATTTCCCAGTTGCTGTGCTGCACAGCTACCTTCAGGTGTCGGAGAGATGTAGCCCTTGCTTGCCATCCCATTTCCCCATGGCTCACGCTAGGTTTTTGTGCTGACAGCTGCCTGAAGAGGCAGGAACTGGCTATGACTCCCCTGCCAGCTCCAGGGGTAGGGAGAAATTCAAAGGAGCAACTACAGGCATGAGCACTGGCACAGTAAAGCAGTTCTGCAGTACTCAGCTCCCCCAGTTTTCAGGGTAGTTGCTTTTAGAGCACTCCCTGTGGTCGGGAGAGGCTGTTATCACCACGTTTAGGTTTGCCTAACCTGGTCAAAGCTTTCGCTCTAATAGACAAAATCTCTGCACTTCATCCAGTCTAAATAGAGAGGGCAGGAAAAATGCGAAAGGTGGAGGAGCAATTTGGCCCTCGGGAGACAAAGCAGCTTGGAAGTTAGAAACTTTAGCCTCTGACAATCTCCTGTGGCTGTGGCCCTCCGCCTCCTGCCACCAGGTTAGGGGGCCCCATGGAGCTCCACATGTCCAGAGAAAATCTTTGTCCCCCTGCATGGTCCCCCTGAGTAGCAGAGCAACCATTACCAAGGTGGGAGCAAAATTTGCCTCTAAGTGCTTTAGACAGAAGCAATGCATGTTAAAAAAAAATAAATAAAAGAAAAAAAAAAAAAGAATGACTAGCAAAAAAGTACAGGTTGACCTATTGCAGCATCCCCTACTGAATAGGAATTGGCACCAAGGGAACTCATCTGGCAAGGAAGGCTGTAATGAGGCAATATCCCACTGTCACCACTAAAGCATCACTTTCCGAGAATCAAAGACAACAAGCATGACAATGCAGCAAAATGGCATAAAAGGGGAGCAAATAACTGCAACTGGAAAACTCACTTTAAACTGCTCCAAATGCTAAAAAGCGTTCGCTAAATCAAATCCTCTCTACAGCCTGGAAGCATAAATTTATTACTCGGTCATTTGCCTACTTGGATTGGCAAAGAAAGTACAACCAAAAATCAATAGAAAGGGGAAAGGCAAAAAATAAACAGCTTGGGAGCTGTGGAGTGTTCACAAGCAATGGAGACACAAATGATTGCAGTTCTACCTCAGCAAAATCTCCCTAGCAGTTAGCAGTGATCTGTGGGAGGCCAGCAGCCTATTAAACCCTCTTCGGCATCAGAAACACCTTGGCTAAAGTTTGTAGGGCATAAATCAGCTTACCTCATTCATCTGACTGACACACCAGATGCCCCCTGGCGATATTAAGCTTCATATTTTAACCTTATTTTCTTCTTTCATTCGTCTGCCTCTGAAGTTTTATTTGAGGCAATCTCTTACAAGAATGTTAACATCATTACTTTTTCCAGTGTAAAACATTTCTGTAACTACTGCAAATACATGGAGTATAAGCAAAAAAAGAAAAAAGAAAGAAAGAAAAAAAAATAGACAAGCTTGTTCTTTCAAATATGAAGATTTTGTAACCATTTATCTTGCAGAGCCACTTCCATTTTCCCCTTGTTCCTTTTTCCTGACTGTCCATTACCTTGAATAAAATAAAAGAATCCATGTAATTTTCTGCAATTTCTCTTCCTATCTAGAGGCTTACAGTTACTTTGATCTCAGCTTTCAAGAGACACAGACTCTCTTCAAGGAAAGCTACGAGAAAGATAAGTAGCTGATCAAAGTATTTTTTGTTTTGTTTTGTCACAGAGACCTATGTGATGTGACAATATCTCCAGAAATTCTAGGTAGGAATACAGCAATTGCCTTCAAATATCTGCTCTACCTAAAGTAAAAACCAAACAAACCACATCTAACCCTCCACGTCTAGCAAAGCCCGGTGTGATGCTTAGCTTACCAGTGCCGTAAGTTACGTGCTTATTGCCTGAAGTGCAATGAAAGCTCCCAAAAAGGAAGCTCCATACTTTGCTCTCGCTTATGTTCAGCAGCTTCGTAATGAAGCTGCTGTGCCTGTGCTCTGCTTCCCGGCTGGAGGAGCCGGACTGAGCCCATGGCCTTGCACAGCTCACTGCAAGAGGTCCTGTGCTGCAGCCCACATGGGACCTCCGAGTTCTGCCTGACCCCAAGAGTACCACCGAGCATCCCGTCTGGTCACAGAGCCACTGCAGCTTAGCCATGAGCAGGGTGCTGCCCCGCTGCCTCCGGAGCTTCCAGGTCACTCACATGTATTGAAGGAGCCCTGTACTCATTTTAATGTATAATATTGTACAAAATAAGACGGAATTTACATTTAAAATACAAATGCTGTAAAGTTATACATGTACAAGCACAGAGGATGCTGCTGGATAGGAGATATTGCATACTTGTGCATGAACAAAAAGGCCTAGAATATGTAACGAAGATCAAACATGACATGAAAACAGCAGATTTATTCAACACTTGAGGGAAAAGAGAAAAGAAGAAAAAAAGATATAAAAGCATTTCCTTGGATCGCTAGAAGCTAGGCTAAAAAAAAAAGCTCCAGTCTTGTTCTTATCTGACAGAAGCAGGACTGTAGTAAATACAACATAAATAGTTGTGATAGCAGTGCTGGATCAAATTCACAAATATTTAAAAAAACAGGATTCAAGTCTTCTCCCTAGGGAACCAAAAGGATATTTAAAAAACAGAGAAAGACCCTCATTTAGGTAAGTACAATAGAATAGAAAAATATTCTCTTGCAGCCTAAGCAATTGTAAAAACCTGACAAAATATGTGAAGTGCATTAAAGACAAAAAAAAAAGGAGAAAAAAAAAAGAACAGAAAGAGTAAGTGAATGAAAGAAAGGGTGAACTAATAAAAACAGTAAAGCAGGAAGCAGCCTTGTTATGAGCACAGAGATATAATGAGAGACAGAAGGAGATTAGTAAAAACCCTTTTAAGAGCTGCATTATTTCTTTTAGTGTGTATTTAAATCCACGTAAACTTCAGATGTGCTGACTACTGAGTACGGCAGAAATGCACAGCGTGAGAACCGCAAGGTGCTAATCGGCTCTCAGCAGCTTTTAGTCCCTGTCTCCCTGTGATCCTCCTGTTTTTCTTGTGCTTCTCGCTTTCATGTCAGGCTTGATATATGCCATGTCCTAGTTTGATACGTGCCATGTCCTGGTTGTGTTAGGTTTACAAGTCCCCACATGGCACAATTTCTGAACGTATAAAGGGAGATTTCAAGGCACATTTAGGAATTTTCTGATGCTGGAAAAGCAGTCTGGAGCCTTGAATTCAGAGCTTTGCCAGACAGGGCTCCTACCACTGAACGAGCTTCTCTAGGGTCCGTGTGTGCTGAAAACCACCCCCTGAGCACGTCTGAGCTGAGCTACCAGGACGGATGGGCCCTCCTGACCTAGCTGTGGCACTGACAGCAGCGAAACTGTGGCGTTGCAGTCTCTTAACAAACCCCAGCAAGATTTCAGGGGCAAAACCAGCCACCTGCCTTGTTTCTCCCTTACTGATGCTTGCGAGATCGCAGCCATCTCCCCCACCTGCAGCATGGCCACACAAAGCCCATGCACACGTCCAGGGAGGGCACGGCGGGCCTTTGAAGCGGCGGATCCCAGCCTCCCCCATCACACACAAGTTTCTGTGGATATATCTACGGCTGCAGATAACTGCAGGCTGAGGCCCACTTTCAAGACCCAGCCCGTCCCGCTGTTCATGTGGTTTCTACTGACACAAAGAGGCGCCTAAGGTGGAGCTCCGGAGCTCTCTGGCGGTGGAAAGCCCCATCCCACCCGATGCCACGATTCGGGACCAGTCTCTTGTTTATGTGGTCAGGAGCTGCTGGGAACGGGCAGGACCGGGCCCGGTTCACCAGCAGGTATCCCACACTTGGCTCTTCCCAGCAGATTGGGAAGACCATGAACTTGAGACATGTGTGACAACAAGCAGCCACATGGAAGAAACACGGCGGGGGCCCAAGTTTTCAGCAGCTGGCCTGCCAGGCCTTCACCTCCTGCTCCAAAAACACTGTGGGTCTTGCTGCTCTGCCCCCTGTGCCTGCAGGGTGGCGAAATGCTGCCCCATGGGGTCGTGCCAGGTGGGCTGCCCCATTGCAGGTGCCTCATGGTGACACTGGGACAAGGCCATGCCCTGCTAGTGGCCATGCGATCCCTCCCAGCCCGGCAGAGTAGCGCCAGGGCACACAGGGGGAAGACGAGGAAATTAAGCGTGCAATAAACGTCTGTAGAATTAAATGGGACTACCTATAAACCACAGAGAGAGAAGAAAAAAAATCACATTTCCTCTTAAAATACCATTATAAAAATAGAGCACTCCTGTCCCGTTGGCTTGGGGAGAGGGAGAAGGAACGATCTTTGTTTTTCATCCTGACCTATTTCTGAGTTATTTTCATGAAAGAATTGTCTGCCTCTCTCTCCCAACACTTCTCTCTCACGTTTTTTTTTTTTTTTTTCTTTTTACACTCCTATAACTCAAAAAAGGCCATGCTGATTTTTTTTAATCTGTTAAAAATGTGCTCCCTGAGCTGAAACCAAATTTCAGCCCAGAGCAAATTTTTACGGCTGGGTTATAAATCCCTGAAAAACAGGATTCATAATGGAAGTGCTGACACAGCCTTAACTACTATATAGCAGTGTGAATGGCGCCACTATAATATCTATTAGAGATTCTTTAAAAAGTTTGCAAAATATTGTCTTGCCTTGCAGAGAAAAAGAAGCCAGAGTACTTAATGCCAACATAAACATGCTTTTAACCCATTATGTGCTAATTTGCAGAAAAGCTATTAATTCTGAGTAGGCGCACAGAGTGCAGGACCGACAGGAAATGTTCTTCTAAACTCCTGTTTGACTTGTAACATGGTTTTAATCACTTCCATGAAACACAAACGATGGCTTCAAACTCTGAATGTTGCTCAGAACATGAGAAGGGTGATTACAACAGAGAGGAAAACAGGATTTTATTGGTGAAAAGGCTGAAGCCAACAGGGAGAGAGCTACGCTAAACGTTAAAAATGGGACTCCGATCGCTGTCAATTTGGGGGGACAATTGCTTCATTTGATTCACAGCATTTAATACCAGTCATCAGCATGACACTATTTAATCTCTGTCATGACATGTACTGCAGGTCACGTTCACTTTCTATCAGTGAATGAACATCCTTTCTTCTTCCTTGAACCCAGTCAAGTGTTAGCACCTCACAGAGCCGGATCTGCTCAAACAAGCTGTGCCTTGCTTTTGCATTTTGCAGTTTGTGTGTCCTGGACTAGTGCTAAACTAACCCCGTTCAGCTACCGTTCCTGTGGTCTGCCAGGCAAGGAAGGAAAGCACTTCCTCTAGACTGAAACACAATGAAGTAATAGAAGATGTTGGAGATGGTGCTTGGTCAGCAAAGTATGTAAAACATTCACTTGAAAGCCCATGAAGAAGGAAAACAAAGCAGTAACGTGTTTAGCTTTTTTCTTCTTTTCTTCCTACAGGAGTTTGTGCTTTCTCCCCAGCTATAAGCACTAGCATTATTTTTATGTGGCAATAAATGGGGATGGGATCAACTGTTAGCTGAATACTACAAGAGCAACTGAGGACTGTGTTTAAGTGCAGAGATATCAGCATTTATGGCTTCCTGTTGTCATTAAGAAAAGAGGTACTGTGCTAGCCCAGTGACTGCTAGAACCTATGTATAGACTGCCCCCACTGTTTTGGGAGGAAAACAAAGTTTTGGAAAAAGTTTTTCTGTGCTGCCATGCCACTCGTTCATGTCTTCAGCTCTGCAATTGCAGATGCTCCTGTGATGCCTGTTCCTGCCACTGCTCCCTTCTGCCTGCAGCAGCGGTGACTGAGAGCAGTGGGTGCAGCAGGATGAAGGAGCGAGCTCCCCGCTCCGTATTTCTGTGAGAACCAAATGAGCAATGAGCACTGCAGGGCTTATGCATGGGTGATTTCCATGATGCTTTTAAAAGGGAAGAAAGATCATTTTATAATCAAAACTAGTACCGTAACTCACTTCAGCGTGAGGACAGTGAAATGTGGTCAGTATACATCAGACTCCGATTTCTCTGTCACTGTTGTAAATCATGACAAACTCTCCTGGGTGAGAAGGAAGTATCCACTGCTTATTCACAGACAATGAGTTCATGGCCTTCTCTGTAAACCTACTCTGTATGTTTGCCATACTGAGACTGTCTTGTGAAAAACGTCACAGAATCATCCTGATGATGATAACCATATCAAGAAGTGACTTAGGCCCTACCTGAAGTAAGCAAGTAAGTTATTTTACAAGAGGGTAAGCAGCATAGTGAGCAATCCTGCCAATAACAAGCTAAGAAATGTTGGACAAGAAGCTCATCTCCTCTCATACTGAATTTGCTGATATTTCAGCCCTTTTCCCCTATTTCACTTCGGGGTAAGTGTTGACCGTGTAAAGTGCTGCTGCAGAATAGCCAATACTCCAGTAAATTCCCAAATGAGGAATACCAAACTTCACATCGCTCTTCTAATTAAGAAGGAAGCAAATGAGAGACACCCAAAACATCTACTGTGTCCAGTGCTGGCATGCACCCTGTGACACAAACCTGTACCAGAAAGAAGCTGTAACCTGAATCTCAGTCCAAAAATATAGAAGAGCTGGCTTCAATTTTGACCTGAAGTTCCCTGGGGGCAGCTCCCACAAAACAAAAACAAAAACAAAACAAAACAAAGAAAAAAAAAAAAACGTTGATTGTGATAGTCTACATTTTCCACCTTTTTTTTTTTTTCTTTTTTTTTTTTTTTCCCCTGGAAGATTCCTGGTCCCCACTAGGTGTAATTTTTCCCCTCTCGAGTGGACAGACAGCTACAGGCTCTAAGTGAGTACCTCTGAAGGTCAACCAAGTCTGTGGAGCTGCTGGAATGCCTGGCATTCACATTTTAAATCTTTCACTTAAGTAGGCTATTTAAACCAGAGGACATGTAAGCACCTGTCCTGGAATCCAAGAATCTCTGTTTTGGATCCCAAACTATGAGGACAAGTTGCTTCCTCTGAACAGCTGAGGTCTTGTGCTGGGTCAATGGGATACAATTTTTTGCTTTTATGCCATTTGTGTGGTTCTGAATCAACAGAACTTGTGACCATTTCAATTTTGCAGTGTTCTCTCTAATGAACACTACTTACGAGAATAACTACTTGTAGGATCGAGCCCTTTAATGCTGTAACAGAATTCTTTTTGTTTGTTAAAGTACCTTCTTTCACTTCCTGCTTCTGGTCTTGATTTTCTGTCTCCAAGTCATCCTGTGCTTTTGGCTCCACCATCTCTTCATCGTCTTCATCCTCTAGAAAAAGGAAGAAAAGGAATTGTGAGATTCTTTAAGGTAAAAGGGAAACAATGTATGTCCCTTACAATTATAATCTGTTAGCAAACACAGCTAAAGCACAGTGCACAATAAATGAACATGCCTACTTCATACTCAAAGTGCCCCTCTCAGAAATATTCCCCAAGACTGCAAGATAATCTGCTAACACAAGGCACCTGCCCCTTGTGCCCCCTGTGGCAACTTCCCATCTCAGATGTCATCTGAATGTCTCCTTGACCTCAGAGATGACTTCTTGGATGGCATAAGAACAGATGCAAACACGTTTCAGCCTGGCAGCTATTCTGCAGTCGGGACACCTGTTATCCAGACACCTCATTTCCAATTCAATTCTCACCAGATTAATTTGTCTTTTGACCTACAGGAAGGGGTTAAATAGAAATCTGACCTCAGGTCAGCTGCCACTAGCAAGCAAACAGGCATGGTACAGTTCTGAAAAGTCATCAGTGGCAAGTGGGGGAACACAGCAACCAAAAGCAGCCTTTGGAGCCCAAGAGCCATTCTTGCATTAATATGAATTTAATGAACACTAAAATTTGACACATGTCAGTTACCACTGCCAGATGTTTTAATGACCTTTCCTGACCTATGCAAATGCCTCTCTCCCTTTGCTTTTCTCCCCACATTCACGTGTTGTCATTTTATTCAGAAGGGCAAACTATTCATTCCTTTCTTTACGTCTGTTTGAAGTTACAAAGGTTCTGATTGTCCAGACCAAAACATAATGATTTAGATGTGGAAAGACAAAGTGATATACCAAAATATCTCAGAATCTAGCAAAATCTCCTTACTTGTTCCCAGCTAGAGCAACGATTCATTCTCCAGAGCCCACAGCCTGCACTTGCCCCACTCACACTCATGAGACGGGAGATAAATAGAGGTGATCCCAAAAGAGGGAGTTACTGTAATTAACAGTTAGGATAAATAAGCCTATGGGCTATGCAGGGATTATTTGGGAATGGTTATGAAGCAAAGACATAGCATCACAGCACAGCAAACACATGGTGCCCTGGGTGGGTCTGCCACACGAGGGAATGATGTTCTCCTGGCCTGGGGCACTCAGCCATCAGCAAAACTGCTGTGGGTCCTCTGGGACTCCCTGAGCAATCCGCCTGTCACCATATGGTTCCTCGGGATGTGGCACTTCTCCAGGCACGCCGACTGCTCTAACACCACCCCATTAACAGTGGGCCTGGGAGCAGGGAGGGGGCAACGTGTCATGCTCCTCAAGCTGCTTGGCTACTGGCACCTTCTGCGAAGGCTGGCTCTGATCGGTCCCAGCTTCTTGGGGGGACGCTGGTGCTGACAGGTTGCATTCAGCCAACAGCAACACACAGCTGCATTTTGTTTTCAATAACCTAATAGGCACCATACTATTCCCACCGCTTTGCCTACCCCAGGACTCCTCCCAGAAGCCCACAGAGCGCTGGTTGCTAGCTGACATCTCAGCTGCAAAGCATGGCTTAGCCACAAAGCTAAGGAAGTGTCTCAGCACGGACAGTGTGCTCTTCCCTCTGGGGAAAACGACGAAATCTTGGCAGAAGATATGCCCTCACTCGCCTGCTGCTAGTGAGGAAAAGAGGGAAAGCTCAGAAAAAGAGGGGAAAGGTACGATATGCGCTCACTTTGATGCCTCACTTGGCAATCATGATTCCCTAGGTACCCTGTATATTCACTGAAAGAGCTTTCAGACAGCAAGCCGGGGCATTTAAGCTTGGCAGAGTACACGCGTTGCTCTGTCCACTGGCTGAAAGGCAGGCAGCATCCGACTCGGTCAGCAGAGAGTGAGAGAAGCTGCCTGGTGTCCACACAGAGGAGGGGTAAAAAAGGTTCCCTCTGCCCTCAGCCTGTGGCACTAGCGGGGACGGGGATGCAGAAAGGAGACAGACACTCCCCAGGAGCAGATGAGAAGTGTGGGAAGAAAGAGGAGTGACCGGCAGGGTAGGCAGGGAACGCTCTGCTAACCTCAGATATGCATGCACCCGCAGATAGGATCGCAACGGTGTGCAGATATATGCACACAGACACGCTTCTGGTAGGTGCCTAATGAAGCCAACTCCCACAAGAGTTTTGTGAGTCTCGCCTTACGAGTTTTCATTCCCTCGAGCACCAGCTCTTGGAGCCAGCGGTTTATGTATGGATTTCAGCTTCCATTTTTAACCTGTTTCCAACCTGTCTGCTTGCGCAGGGAAGTTTCAAAAGGTGAATGGTTTAGGAAAACTTGCAGAAAGCAGACAGAAATAAATATTTAACTGAAAATACCATGATTTTTTAAGGCAGCATACCATGGTTGTCAATGCCTGACATGTAATTTGCTAAAGCACAGGGATGACATCTCAAACGTAAAACTTCAGATTTAGTATAAGGTTTCCAGACTGAAATGAAGCAAATTCATCACTGTTCCCTACAAGTCCTTGATCCCCCTGTTTTTGGGAGGCAAACTGATTGCCAGTTCCTGCCTCTAAAGCAGAGAAGCACCGAATGGCTGTGGCACAGCTGGAGCAGGGGACTGTACTGATACTTCAGCACCTATTAAGGTAGATCTTCTTTACTTCCCTTCTGGGAACAATCAAAACCAAGTTTCCCAAGAGTTTTCTAGATCTAATTGCAGCAGGAAAAATAACTAAAGGTTATTATAACACATGCCATGCTTTTTTTTTTTTTTTTTTCTAAGAGCACATACACCAATATATTAGTTTTACCAGGAAGGCAGCGCAAGAGCTTGTAGCAGGTTTGATACAGTTCAGATGTCCTCATGTATTTACAGAGAAACGTATACACACACAAAGAAAAATTCAGCAAAAAGAATGATATGGTTGTGAGCCAAATGCTAAAATGTTAGCAAATGCCAGAATTTGGATTGCCTGGGCACGATTACCTCCCTCCCCTCCGCACGTGGAGGCATGATGACCTCACTCTGGAATTTCCTCCCTCTTGAGTGCTTGGCCTCATTTTCTGGGTGCTCAACAAGAGACACGTGGGGCCTGAAATGCAGAAGTACTGAGAGCTGAAGTCAACTGGGCCTGTGCTTTGAGTGGAGAGCGCTATGGAAATGCTGCGCATTGAAAGCTCCCGGATCTCTCGCATGTAGTTTTGACTATTTGCTGTTATTTGGACGTTTTTGTCCTTTCTTTCCCTGTGCTTCAGTGCTTTTGCATGGTGAAAATAACACTGGAGGAAGGGTGCACCAGAGAAACAAAAGCATGGAAGGCGATCAATATTTTCTGTGCTCGGTATGATGCTTTGAAATGAGATCCGAGGTCAGAACACCGAGTGGAGGAAGATAAAAACCAGAAGGGTTAAAAAGCTGACTCCCTATTAACTGGCTGATACAAGAATCTGTTAAGGAAAAAAACCCCACATGATATCATGTAATTAAAACTGTATCATCATACATATTTTAAATGGCTAATTAAGGATGCCCAGGAAACCTGTATTCTGGAATAGCCAATGTAGCTTGGCTTTGCAACCTGAATGTTTATTTGCCATAGTTTTATTTTGGATACCATGCACTATTAAATGTTGATGCATACACACTTGTAGATGTTCGTACTGTATACATTTGCCACTGTGCCTAAAGATGGTTATGCACATGTACATTTGACTGTGCATGCATTATAGAATAATATGAATTGCTTTGGCATTCATTTTCCTGTGATTTACTTAATTGAGAAAAAGATAACATTTACTGTACATTTACTGGAGAGTCTGTAAGTGCCTACATGGCCAGTTGTTTCCACATATGCCTGTTCGGATAGGATATGCCATGGCAGAAATTGTGCAGGGAGGTGAAGACAGCTCTGCAGTTCCTGAATACAAATAGCCTTTCCCTGTTTAAGAGCATTTCCGACAATGGGAAGTTTAGAGAAATAACTTTTCAGCTGCTCGCATAGCAGCAGCAGGAGTCTCCTAGTCACATTTGGCAAACACAGACTCACACCAACACCAGGAGTGTTACACCCTGCTCAGACGATCTAAATCAGAACCCAAATGTCTATTAAAGGAACCACATGAAAAAAGAGCTAGTAATGAAGTGTATGGCCGCCGTGTAACACTTCTTTGTAGATCTCAAAGGACTTCGCAAGGAGGCCAGTTTTATTATCCCATTTACCACGCAGAAGCTGACGCATAGCCCCACTCACTGGAGATCACTCGGTAGACCAGCAGCTAGGTGAAGAGTGAGGGTTGACTTCAGAGTTTCAGCCTAGAGTCCTGCCCACTAAGGCCACCCTGCCTTTCACTGTAAATAAACCATTTCTCGATGGAAATGGTCGTTAAATGCTTGTGTTAAACAAGATGTTTGTCTGCTGAAGCTGGTGGGGCCGTACGTGGGATTAATGCAGACTGACAGAGCTGGACCAAACACCGTTTCTTCCTAACTCGGAGCCTGATGACTCTCTGGGCTCTAGGAGGTGGCCAATTAGTCCTAACAGTGCTTTGTTTAACATAATGAAATAAAAGCAGAGCAATTGTTCTCAGCTCCTACTTAGCTTTGAACATTCCTGCTTCTGTTCCAGACCAGAAGGTGGTCTCACGTGTCTAAAAACTTGCCTGTTTTCTTCCAACTATAGAAACAGCTCCAATAAAAAAGTATGACCTCTCCCTCCAAACCTGTTTTCGTTTAATCTGCATGTAAACTACTTATTTTCAAATGTTGCCCAACTGCTAGCTCCAATGAGCCTGGCCTTTGCAAGGATGGATCACCATTTTGAAATCCCAGTACATGGAGGGGGAAGCCCTGCAAACATGCAGCTAATCTGCTGGCACCTGCAGAGGAGAAGCCCAGATGTGCTGAACTGGACCGAATATTCACAAAGAGCTTTTAGGAAGACAGACCCCGTATAAAAATACTGGGCACATTCAGGACAAACTAGAATACAATAACTACATCTGTGAGGACTTCACATGACATTGGCTTCGGGGATTAATTCTTGAAATGATTTGCTTTTTTGTTTTGCTTGGGTGAACATTTTATCTTTGTTGGTTGTCTGAGTTTTGGATTACCAGTTTTAGGCAGTTAGCACTGGTACTGCTCAAATAGCTTACTAAACAGCTTTTTTTTTTCTTTTTTTTTTTTTTTCCTGAGGATTTATGTAATTATAGGCATCTGCTCTATTAATATATGTACCACCAGTTAAACACCAGGCAGCATGCTGTGCATTCTTCTTGGGTGGAGGATTTATACTTCCTCAGACCTGCACCTCTAAGACTAGCTAAGAAGTCACAGCTTCTGTGCATTGTTTTGAGTATTGATGGCTATATTGAAGTAGACTGACAGCTCTGTTTTTAATTTTGGGTAGGTACAAACAATACCTTCATTAAAGGCACATCTTTAAAATAGCAACTCAATTAGCATCACAATTATATATGTTATTGTCTAAGTTATGGATATATGAGAAGTCAGCAGGTTATTTTGTGGGGTTTTATATCAGCATTGACATTCCCTTAGTGCATGTGAACATTCAGCTATGCATAAGAAATTCAATAAAATCAAGCGTCTTCACAAGAAGCAGACTTAATTTTGCAACTGTGAAATACCAAAAACTGTTGCATCACTTTTACATTTACAGTTGTTCAGATTAATTTTGTTGTTTCTGATATGAAAGAATTACAAACTAAGCAAGGACAAATGCATCACGTTTACATTGACATAAGCCTGGATCAAACAATTCAAATATTGTTGGCACTATCCCGATAAAAAGTTAAAACACTATCTTTCCTTATTGAATACATTTTTTCCATCGCTAGCAAAATATGCAACAAGCAAGGAAACACATACTTTTTAAAATAGGACTGCTTGACATTTCACATTTTTGAAAATCTATGATTTGCAATCTGGCTGAATGGGCTATTTTTCATATAATGTAATTTTTTGAAACATGTCCAGTTTTTCACTTTCATCTTTTGACTGCCCTTTGAAGCAAGAAGAGAATTAATTCATCAGTGGATTTTGCTTGCAGAGTGGGATGTGAGACTGGACGTACACTGGGCACATGTTAGTCATACCAGATGGAAATATTCTCGCATGCAGGCTCTTCTTGGCAATAGGCAGCTGCCTCCTAAAATATATTTCAGCTAGCCAAGGCAGGGAAGATTACTGACTGCTGAATACTGAAAAAAAACAGAGGTGAACAGATCTTAGCCTAAACTCTGTGCAACAGGCAACAAATTTCAGATTAGAATTTCATGTGAGTCTGAGCTTGCAAGCAGATTTGCATGCAAAAATCATATGCATACAAGGTATCTCTGCCCCGTTCCCAGAAAGGAACTTAACTGCATAAAAGAATCATTAAAAAGCTCCATGTTATTCTTCTAAAGTTCCCCATCTCTGATATGACACATTCCCAACACATCATCTTGTCCTTGTTCATGGACACGACAGGGTTCATGGACAGAGAGTCATGCTTTCTAATAGCATGAATATCTGCCATATAAAAAGGGAACATTAGGAAAAGAAAGAGCAAAAGTGGATGAATGAATGTCTGGAACTCCTGTATGTTCATGGCACCTAAAGGACTTGAGCAGAAGCATGTGAGATTCTTCCTTCACTTTCCATTTACACAGTTTTAAATCGAGTAGAAAAAATGGTTTGTCTGTATCTGTTTTGACTGCAATTCTGCAAGAGCAAGAATAAATCACAGTGCTACAAAAACCAGACTGGTTGGCATCTTCAAACTCCCTTGATTTTTTTTGTCTTTTATCTTGAAGTGCCGTGTTACTTTTTTGTAACACAAAAAGAGAGGCTATACAAATTGATGAAATACAAGCTGTATGACTCATGTTAATTTTAACAGACTCAAGTATATTGAATGAATCTTGTTGAAGAAAATATTGTATTAGAATTTAACCACAAAACAATATAGATAATGTTGGGCACTTGTATACCACTATAATCCAGAAGATTGCAGGACGCTTTTTCCTGGAATTAATGCATTTAGCCTAACATTTTCCACACGGAGCAGCCTAGTCATAATATACCAGTTTTAAAAGTGCAGGACTGAGAGACAAAACTGTTTTCTTGTTTCTTGCAAAGTGAAATACTAGTTACATATCAGTCTGCCACATCTCAAAAGAGTTTTCTGATCCCATCCCTTGTTCTGCAATGCAAATCTCTGCAAAGGTTTACCCATCCTCCTATAAGGAGCAGGTGATACTGCTGGGCATTACAAGCAGATCCCTAGAGTCCTCCTCTCAGGCTTCAGCCATCCCTGTACCAGCGCAATGAAGAAAATATGCATTTCACCCAGAAAACAAACACTATAGCTGGACTGACTGAGAGGAGTAATTTCGCTCAGAAAATTTATTTTGCCTACAGCATAGGCCATGTCTGTATGGTTGCCACTTAAAAATATGTCCTGAAATTTACTACACTTCCCTCTTAAAACACTTAAAGTACCCCATAAGCAATTTTTACTCAACATTTCTTTTTAAGGCTCTCCTTCACAATTACTGCATTCAATTACTCCTGGTTGGGGGATTCTCAGGTCTCCTGGTATATGATTTCTCATAATCATCTCCTGATCTAGGGTTTCACCACTCAGCTCCAGTTCCTATGCCTCTTCCTGACTTGTGTTTGCAGTCAGATTTCTTTTTGGTACATTATGAAGACAGATCTTATTTTTCCATTTTGTGACAAATGATAGACTATCACAGCCAAATGGCAAGAAAATGTCACAGAAAAATTTCTTTTACTGTAGCATTTCACAAAGCTCCATATTAAACTATTCAAATCTCTTCACATCTCTTCACAGCCCTGATTGCAAACCTTTGCACTGGTTCAAGTATTAAAATCAATGCTTCAGAACGTAATCGTTTCTTTACTAATTAAAATGGAAAGCTGCCTGTGATTCTTCAGGGAAGCATTTCTCTAACCCAAGAAACTGATTTTCCAGTTACTTGGCCTGCACACAGTTTTCAGTTGTGGTGAGAGTCTCAGAATTCAAAGTGTCCCTTGTTTTTAGTTTCTGGTCGGTCTAGACCAGACATGGATTTTTCTCTCCTCTTTTGGACTGTTGCAACATCACACTGGTTGAAAGCATTTTTCAGTCCCCAGAGAACTAAACTGCAGAGAGCCCCACTGGAGTCATCATCTCTTCCAGCCGATTCCCTTTTCTCCTCTTCCTCCCTCCCCAAAGCTCATGTTCAATTCTATTGTGCTTGAAAATATTCCAGTTGGAAGATGTAGCACAAAAAGAAAAGTACAGAAGTTTCCTTTTCTTGGCCATGGTTGGCCCTTCAAATAAAAATGCCAACATGAAATAATGGTGGAACAGCAGAAGCCTTGCAGCAGCACTTACAGACCGCTAGCTCCAAAACCAAACAGCATACATTTAAAATACGCTGCTGGAGTACAACCCCAATAGTGCTATCCGTGAGGAAAAAAGCCATCGAGACACTTCATTTGTGTGGAAGAAAAGGGGTTTGCTAAATCATGCAGGTTTCCACATCCTCTGAAACCTGTTAGAGGTTGTTCCCCACAGCGCTGCTGGAAGAAGTCGCACCTTGCCAGCGACGTGAAACGACTCCTGTCCTGGGAAAGGGCACCCAGACACGTGGCAGACTTTGTGGATTGGGCCTGCTCAAGTCATTTTCAAACCCTCAGATCATGTAATAGTGTTAAAGCACAAAAGCCTAAGTATGTTAATGAAAACCAGTCCCCACAACCTATGGCACTAGCAGCAATTGTAAAACAAAAGCCGCTTTCATATTACACACACGCAGATGATGTATCTGGCATTTGCACGGTGCCTGATTCGGAGGTCAGTCCCAGACCATTGCCTCAGCTGGGCACTAGGTACTTAAAACATTAACTACACTGCAGACTGAGCGAGGCCTGTGGGATTTTTACTGCTGACACACAGGGGCTAGGACTTCACAGACTCATTTACCCCAAGCGCTAATGACATTATACTCCACAGGCCACCTCTCCTATTTTCCATCATGCATCATGTTTGAGCAAGATTATAAAATCTTGCCATTGTGGAATAAATTAATTCTCCGCTTCCATATTGTGTCTCAGTCAGTTTCTTGGCTACACTGATAGATGTTAGGTCAAATTCGCCAGCTGACTCTTGGCTTAACTTCTCCTCTAAGCATCAGCATGGGCTCTTTGACTGGGAGGCCTTTAAAAGCTCCTCTCTTCTCTATTTTTTGGACATGAGGTAACATTTTGGTCCAATACCCTGAAATTAGCTGTATGGCCATATAGTTGTTTGTATGACCATGGTTTAACTTTTAACTCCAACTTTTCCACAAATCTCTCTTACTTTCTCTGTTCTATGGCTCTTTACAAAGATCAATGATTAAAATGTAGCATTTACCTCTGTAACTGAGACATCTGAGAGCGCAGATCTCTGCATTTATACACAAACCTCAACAGAGAGAAATGGAGACAAGAATGCTGATGTATTACAAGGATAATTGGAAAAAATAACTATATTCATAAACAATTACCACAGCAAATACATAAAACCTCTCTCTCTTTGCCTCCCTGACACACACATGTATACACTTTGCTCAGCACTTTAAAAATAACCATTAGTCATGTGGCAAATGCATTTTACATGAGCAAAGGTTCATTTCACCATTTGTCTTTAGAAAGCCAGGCAAAAAAAAAAATTTATTAAAAAATTAAAGTACAGAAGAATGGCTGGGTCAGGGTGCTACGAGTGTGTGCTTATTGCTTTTATAGGCACCAAGCAGACCCTGCTTAATTCAGTTTCCCACTGACGCCACTTCACCTTAGTCATCGGTGTTAGCCCTGATTTGCATCAGCCTATGTGAAGAAGGAATTCCCTCCGACAGTTTTGAACTTGCCGTGTTTTAATTTCACCCTTTCTGTGCTACCACAGTGGGAGTGCAGAGGTTACTCTTTCCTGATATCTCAGTTTCAGGGATACCAAGGCATGTTAGTGAGCAACACTTTTCGGCGGCAGGGAAACCAAGGTGCCCAAAGCTGCTCTTGAAACAGCTGCAGACGATGGAATAAAAGCCTGGTCTCCTGGTTCCTGGCCAGACACTTCAGCTGCTGCCTGCCCCGGGCAGCTTTGGAGGCTGCTCAGCCTCCTTCAGTCAGACAAGCTGTCAAACCCCTCAGCCGGCTCCCCCCCAGCGGCCTGGTGGGCGCTCTGCTCCTGGCCCTGCTGTCCCCTCAGCCCGCAGCCTCCCCCGTCTCCTCTCCACAACCCAGCAGGGTGGCTCCAGCTGCTCCCGCCCCTCTTTCTGCTGGGGGCCATGCTTCAAAGGCTCCAGCCCCCCCCCAGAGGAAGGCCTCTTCCTTCCTCTTGGCCCCTCTCCAGCCTCCCCGGCATCGGCCTTCCCGAGGCAGGTATCAAAAATCCCCTACTTGAAATCAAGCGGTTGGCGCATGCAGAGAGCCATTCCCACCTGCAGATACCTGCTTGACACAGAAAAGCCCTCTGAGTTGGATTCTCAGGTGAACATTTGAACGTCTTTTGAGAACTTGGGTCTTGAGACCCTGATTTACAAAACATAAAATCCAGCCCCAATCCCAACAAGTCCCAGATTGCTAGGGCTAGAAAACCCACTGCAGCTCTGAGGACCAGGTATTTTCACAGCTTTTCTGTGTGGTGTTCAAGCTCATCAGAGCTGAATAGCTTTGAACGATGCAAACAGGCAGACTGCATTTGGCACTTGGTAAAACATGATAAAACTGCACTGCAACCAGGCACCAGCATTCACTTCTCTCTCTCCACTTTACAGTTCTGATTCACCAGGAAAATTGTTTCTGTGGCTACTTTCTATCTTTCACACTTTGTAAAATGGATGTTTGAAGTGCCGTACAACAGGCTGCCCGTAAAGAAAAACCCTACCATTTCTCTCCAAACAGTGCACAGACAGCTTGCAGGAGGTCTCAGGTACAGATGAGGGCATCACGTCAACAGAACCACATGAAAACAGAGATCAAATAATCTGGATTATGCTACCTCATAGTCTTTCACTTAGGAAGACATCCCAGCGTAGGCTTTTTTTTTACAGAAAGAAAGATCTCGCTGGATTCAGCTCCTACATCTCTTCAGCTGTAACACAACTCACAGCTGCAAAGTTTCCATGGATTAACTGGGGATGCCACAAGCCAGCCTGCAAAGAGGTTGTTTGTCATCCTGGTCTGAGGAAACACAGTGTGCTTATGTGCCAATGAATTCACGGCAAGCGAAGCATTTGGCACACTGTATTTCATCAGTTGACTATTCCATCTAGAGCTGATCAAGAAATCCAGCAATGCTGGAGCCATATTCTGTCAAAAAGACATAGTTGCATAAAACCTTAGTCTCCTGCAAAACATTGCCACATTCTTCACGGAAGGGGATAGATTAAAAAAGAAAGCTGAAGAGAGAGTCCTACCAATATCAAAATGGCTTGTTTTAACCTTTTCTGAATGAAATTTTGAGGACTTTCCATTAAAAAGCACTTCTCATTTTTTGGTTCTTCTGGTCTGTTATGAAATAGGAGATGAAGAAAATCAAAATGAAAAGATATATTTTTTGTTAAAACATACATGCATTACTGACCAGACTGGAAAATAAGGAAAAAAAATATTTAAGGTGGTCTTTCAATATATTGGAGTTCTCTTCCAAACTGAAACAAAGTTATATTTTGAAATTTCAAATTTCACCACACTGCATGAAGAAGGGATTCCCAGCTCTAAGTCTGTCACTGTCTTTTTATCTGAGTGAGGATTTTTAAATCTGGTATTAAAGCAATACAGAAGCGGCACAGTGTACACATTACTGTGATGAACAATGGCAAGGTTTCTTCTCCTGTGATCTGAGATTCCCTCTCCTGTGACTTTAGGTTAATCATTTCCTTTAGGTGTGATGGACTTGCAGTACTAAATGTCTGAAGGCAAAATTTACATCCTTGTCCTTAGAAGATGCTAACAGACACAGTTGACAAGTCTACCTGGAGCACACTTGAAAGCCCAGCACATTAGACAGTGCCAAAACAAGGAGGAAATGTGCAAATGGTTATTTATCACATTTGAGGACTGGTCCTGATTTTTTTTTTTATTTTTTTTTTTGCATGCAGAGCTCCAAATGAACAGGACAAATGCATTATGAAGACAGCAAAGTACAACTAAGCACAGATCTGTACTGATGGCCCTTGAATGGTGAAATGAGAACTGTCCAAGCAAGTCTGATGAGCCTCTCTGAAACTATTGTCTTAGTTGCTGTACTGCTACATAGTCGGATAAAAAAGGAAAAATCACCACAAGTGCGGTGTTTGCTTTGGGGGTGGGCATTGGGGTTAGTGCTAAATTCAGCAGCCACAGCAGAACAAATAGAAACTGTGAGCTTTCCACCACATTAATGGAACTTCATTCAAAAGGTGGAGTGTAATGTTCTTCCGAGATGGATAATTCACATAAGCTGTGCGATTCAAACATTCATGTCTCCACACCAGCTCCACACCACCTCGGGATTTATGTTTTATTTCAGTTTTCATCGGACTGCTCATGAATGACCGACGACAAAAGAGCATGTGTGCATTTTTCTTTTTCACAGGTTCCCGTTAATGAGGACTCTGTTGCATTAAGACAGTCAAGACTGTCTCTGGCAAAACGTGTTGAACCAAGGTGTTTGTGCCTGCATAAAATTAAGCCACAAGTAAAGCACTTATTTCTGACAGCAGATTTATAATAGGAAAATCCCAGCAGGAATGAAGAGTTAGAAACCCCTGTTGTAGCCTTTTTCATAAACTTCACCTTGATTTAGTATCTCAAACAAGTAGCAGGAAAGGCTAACAGCAGAGGTAATCCTATCATCTTTTCTCTGACAGCACCATTCCATCTTTTTGACTTCCTCATGCTGCTAACATGAATTCAAATCATCTGTGTTTAAAGTTAAACGCAGTGATTGACAGATCTTTGTAGTCTCAGTCCATACTGAAGATTATTCTAGATACCTATCAGTTATTACTACAAGCCCTGTCTGATATTCAATACCTACAGGGAAAATTGTTTTTAACGGTGTAATGTCTGATCTATTTTGAAAGCTATTTTAAAATAAGAAACTAACTATAACCAGGTGGCTAAAATCCAGACAGGTTTTTTATGGGTTGATTTTTGGAGGGAGAAGGTGGGAGATAACAGCAGAACTCTGTTATACTGCAGTAACAACCATGATTCAGAGCAAAATACAGACAAAAATGAAGCATTTTGTTTTGATTCCATGACATCAATTTCTGTGAAAACACCTATTCCAGTAACACAGGGTAGGGGAAAGTTTACAGGTTTGCTCCTGGCTCTTAATACAAACTCATGACAGCATGCACTGCTGTGAAGTTACCGCTGGCTTTCGTGATCACAAGTCTCATCAAAGCTCAGCCGCTGTGCTAGAAAATGGGGATGCTGCAGGAGGCCTCAGGGTGCACTATATCTTCTGTGGACACAAACACAAATGTAGTAGTGAATCAGTGGTCAGACCATCCTTTGTGCCCAAGGGCCAGTAGTACAGAAAGGCAGAAGAATGTCCTCTTTAATAAACAACCCCTAAGCTCAGCTCTGCTGACCCCACAGCTGTGATGGATGCAGCTCTATAATACAAATTGAGCTGTACTGCTCTTGATTACGGTGTTACAGGGTCAGCTGGCCTTAGTCACAGGCATATCAGCCAGTTGGGTAGGAAAGCACCCCAGTGGTGCTGCACTCATGGGGAGTGAAGGGGAAGCATTGTCCTCTCCCATGGGCAGGCTAGCAATGGTGGAAGCAGAGCTGGAGGAACGGAAAGGTGATGGCTGGGCAATGCCAGATGGTGCACGCCTTTGGTTCCCTGAGATGATCACTCTGCTCCATGTCAGGCTCATCTCTGAGCCTGTCCCATCCTTCCCCACCACTCGGTCTTGCATCTGCTATTGAAAGATTTTGCATCAGTTCTGGCTTGTGGCCTCATGCTCTCTCAGAGCTTCATTTCCCCTACTGCACAGCAATTTAATAGCAGGGAAAGAAGCACAAGAGAAGCTTAGCACAAACAGAGGGCAGGGCACTGCCCTCAATCTTCACCACTTTTCAGAGCTCCTACTCACAAGTCTGAGATCACATCCAGATCTTCATGAAACTTGATTAACTTGGTGCTCACGGTTAACTGAACCTGGAACTGTGAGAGACAAGGGCTTAAAAGTCCTGCTCAGTTCAAGAGAGTTTTCCCTGGTTTTGTGATCAGGATCTGAAAAGCAAGCATGGTTAGTCTGTTTTGGCTGTAAATCATGGTAAGAAAAAAAATAAACAAAACTGGGGAATGGAGCTTGTGTGTCTTGGGCTAGAAGGGATGGTTCGGGCTGCTGAATTCCTAGTGGCTTTTTCAAGATTTCATTTATCCCTGGCTGTTAGTCTGTGTACTTAGCAATGAAAAATAAGTACAAAAGTGATGGAAATACAGACTTTTTAAAGCCAAACTTGGCGCCCTAAAATCAATGGCAGCAAATGCATCGGTAAATGCATCGGTCATTTGGCTAAATCCGAAAGTCATGATGATGGGCAAATTCCATCAGCAGAATGACAGCTAAAAATAATTTCATATAGAAATGTGCACAGAATTTTATTTTTCATGCACCGGACAAATAAAATCTGATAGTGTTTTGCATTCTCAATATCACCATGCTACGTTACATGGGAGCCTTACAGAAGATGATGATTCAAATAAAAAGATCCTCCTGTTTGTCAAGTTGTCATTTTTCCATCTGCAAATAATGAAACCTAAACTATTCTGAAAGGGAGAGAGATGGGAGGGAATGTGTTCCACGGATCTGTGGAGAACCACATAGAAACATATACAGAAAAAGAAGCTGCAGCACGGAGCACTTCCTGACCTCCTCTTGGCTACAAGTCTGAAAGAAGTCTCCAAGGCAAGAGGCATGAAAGAGCTTAAACAAGAAACCCTTCAGAAGTACAGCTCTTTGCTGCATGAATACCACAACACAGGGAAAATCTGCTGTGTAGGAGTACAGTCCTCCCACTTGAAAAGAGCTGGTAATGCCATCATGTCACGGAAAGATTTTCTTCATGGCTTTTGTGCATTGAAGGCATTAGCAAAGTGGGAAAAGTGCGAGCTGACAATTGTGCGAAAAGAAGGGTTTCTTAATTACATTGTAAAAGACGTCTCATTTAAAGATGCAGCAGAATTAGTGTTAAAAATACATGTCATCCCATACAAGCGGATGCAAAATCAGTGCAGGTTAATCTAGCAGACTTTTTCACTGGCTTCTGGGTAGTGCACTCAGGAGCTGTTTACAAATAATAAGGAGAGCAGCTTCATCAGAGGTACATAAATGGTCCTGCCGCCCCAGCCTCCCACTGCAGCACTTGCTGAGCAGTACCCACAGGTCCCAGTACTACACTCCGTGTGGATTCCTGGTACAGGTCAGTCCAAGGCTCAGCACTTGGTCTAATGCTTTCTCTATCCTTTCTGTTTGCCATTTCTCCCTTTACAAGTCCCCAGTCTAGGATGTGTTATCCTACATATCCTACATATACTACATAGCCAAGTCTGGATGCGTGCTCGTGTGCTCGTGTTCTCTGCACCATGTGGCTTCAGCCAGTTCCATGCACAGGCTCAAACTGTGGACCCTCATTACAACACAAAGACAAATCCAAAGTGTCAGTGAAGAGAACTGAAACCTGGGCTCTGTAGTTTGATCTCATGCTTTACACAAAACGTTGTGTGACTGAATCAAGATCTTAACCATCAGGAATACAAATAAGATCTCCCAGGTTTTGAATGAGTGTCACTGCTTGAAGGCTATGCCAGGATGATGCCACTGCTGTTAATGCCAAACTTTCTGGGTATGCTGAACAGGAACATGCTCTTTCATATTATTTCTTTCTGTTACATGCTGGTGAGCAGTAGCCTTCATCTCTATACTTGTCACTTTTCTCATCCCAGTTGGTATGTAAGTCACCCTGCTGAGCCTGGCTGCCACTCTAAGGACCAAATAACACTCAACACAAACTGGTGACAGAGACCGCTTATAGAGTACAGAATCCTTACATGAAATAAATACCAGAGATACACTTGCCCCCCTGTCCTCCTCATGGAATTCAGAATTAAAGGCCAGACTTGTTTTCTTTCCCTGCCCTTGGAAAGCTTTAAATAGCATTATTCTCCTTCTGCCCACTGATCATTCAAACAGCATTTTCTTCCACTAGCACGCTTTGTATTTCAGGAAACATTTTTTTCTTTCTTTTCCTTCTTTTGCCCTGGAAGTCCACTGTAACATATACAGGTTCTGGCTCTCCTGATGCGTTTGTACAACGTCTCGTGCACGTGCAAGCATGCACACGCACATTCGAACACACAGTGCTAACCTGCACTGGTGCAGCTCAGCACTTCACCTTGCTCTGGGCTATGCTTTAATAGAACAGGCATCGGGGCCTTGAAGTGCAGCAGTAATGAGCTGTTCCAAACATGCTTTGTGTTTTGTTTCCAGAGGAGGTGTGGAGGGGGGGGAACAAGGGATACTTAATCATAAAAACGCTGAATATTTCAGCCCGTTCTCCATTCTACCACCCCCATTTAAATCAGCAGTGCAGTTGGAATGAAATACAACTCGGCTTTCAAACATTTTTGTATTTAATTTAATTTACTTCTAGATTGATAGCTAAACTCAAAACAGATTTTACCCCTTTTCCCCTGGATGGGGAAATAGAGATGACCAAGTTCCCTTTGAACTAAGTTTACAATGTTTCTGTTTTTTTTCCTATTAACTAAAAACAAACAAACAAAAGAAGGCAATTATTAAAGAGGTCCATAGCCTATTTCTAGTACAGGATTGCAATGAAGTGGAGTGAAGAGCTCCAAGCCTGAAGGACAGGTGTTTCTACTACCTGACACATGGGTTGGTTGTCTCACAAAAAGGACAAGGTCTTGAAGAATTAGTCTCTAATTCTTAGAGGCAAGCTTTCTGTCCAACAATTAAGGTGCATCCATGCTTTGGGTGATTTTGGTGGTAGGAACTGTGATTTTTCACGTAGGTGTCTTCAAGTACCAGCCACATCTGTGAGAAGAAGTAGCCATGGGTGTAAATCACAGGAGGTCAGACTGAGAGGTGAAACTACCCAGCCATTATGTGCACTGTACCAGCAGATTTCAGGGAGGAATTATTCCAAAATAATAGTCAGTTACCTATTTTGAGAAAGACACAAATGAAAGGGAATGAAAATTGATAACAAAATCACAACTTCCACTGGTGTCAATGATAAAGCTCACCAGGGAGGTATTTCCAACACTTTATAAAGGGAATATTGAGATTTTTTTTTTGGATCAGTCCTTCAGTGGAACGGAAGAGTTACAAGGCTGTGGACACGGGGCATGCAGTTCACTTGAGGAAAAGCACTACATCAGTCCAGCCCAGACCAAGAAGCATTGGCAGGCTGGTGTGTGTGAACTCACACTGCCAGCAGCTCAGTGCATAAGCAGAGATGCTTGATGTCCGCAGATGTCAATCTTGTGTCTTTCATAAACATTCATTTCAATGTTGTTTTTATTATTATTATTTTTTAATTTTTATTTTTTTAAGTCTGGTTTTGGTGAATATCCCAAAGCTCAGATGTTTCTCCCAAGTTTAGGGGAATTCATTCAAACGTCTTTTTTTTTTTTCTTTTTTTCTTTTTTTTTTTTTTTTTCTGGAAATTTCACAAGAAAATATTTTCACTCTCAAATCTCTGCATTATTCAGGTTTCTTCTAGGTCAGAAAAAGTATTTTGCAGCTTGCCCACATTTTTGTTTCATTAGAGGAAAATGATGAGGAGGTGACCTCCAGAGATCCCTTCCAACCTCAACCATCCTGTGATTCTGTGAAAACTGACTAAAAATGAAATTAAACAGGTCTTCAGAAATATGAGTCATTTGAATTTTGGACAGAAGATGAATCAGTGGGCTTTTTTATTTGAACATTCCTATTACCAGCACTTACTAATAAAATGCTAAATGTGTTTCTGAACAAACAATTAACTTCATAGTGTTTCTGTCTCTTTCTTTTTTGATAGTCCGGTGTCCTCTAACTAGAGTGGCAGTTACTTGTATCTAGTAGAGGAAGAGAGGAAAAGTGCTGCTCTTTTAATTCTGCACATTCTTCCATGGTCTACAATAATGAAACACATCTAGAACCTCCTCACCTCCTCCTGCATTTCATTTCCATTCAGAAGCTTTTTTTATTTTATTTTATTTTTTTATTTTTAAACACCATAAGCAAGGCTCTGCTTCACACCTCTCTCATAATTTCAGCGAGTGCAAGTTCAGGCACAAAGCCAGCCTTGCTTCTGAAGGACTCAGTCCTGTAAAGTCTGTTCACTCTCAGCTCTCCTCTGATGTTTAGAAGGGTCCAGCCTCTCTTCAGAGGTGCTTTACAACTCAGAAGTAAAGGTGAACTGTTTTCTGTTCAGAAAACTTTGCTGTGGCCTTGCTAGCAGACCCAGACTTTCCATGTGCAGAGGAATGCAAGAAACAGACAGGGAGAAAAAGATCTGCGAGGAAAATCATTTAGAAATCAAAGGGTCATAATATACCACTTAAAGTATTTTGTGTATTAAATTACTGAATAATAATGAAAGATGAGAGATTAATGGCAACCTGGTCCAAAGCCCTCTATTTATACCCAGGCCAAATAAAATGGTAGGCAGGTGCACTGTGTCTCTTGCTCAATAGAGGACTTCTGTATGCCCCTCACTTTTCAATCCCATTACAGTTATTATACATGCTTTTGTAAAAAGACAAAAATATTTCCCAGAGTTAATGACAAATATATTTTATCTTTAGCATTTACCTCCGTCAAGTATACTTTGTTGGCAGCGCTATCAAACAACGCAGGGCAAAAAAATCTCAATCCATTCTAAGCAGAGTTCCATCTGAAATGACTTTCATCTTTGTTTAGAGGAAATCCAGACAGACTACTAAAACATTATTTTTCTTCCAGGCACATAACAATCATTTGATATTTTTTTTACTCTTCTAAGAATTTCAGGAATTTTGATTTTGTTTTCTGGTTTGCCACTGCAGCACCATCTGAAAACTGTCGGTACAAAAATCTCAAAAAGAACAGCAAATCACTTCTACAGAAACTAAAACATTTATTTCCTGTCTCCAAATCATTTTGTAAAGCTTACCCATAAAAAGGGCTACGTTAATATATCCTATAGCTCCTGTTCCAATAGCTCTTCCTCTCTTACACAACGTTTTGTTGCACATTTGTACTTTGTTATGCTACTCGTCCTGCAACAAATAACAAAGCCCGAACAAACCAACTTGCTGGCAACAGGAATGCTCACTTACAGAGTCTCTTAAAACCAGAAAAAAAAAAAAAAAGAAAGAAAAGATGCTCTGTTAGAAATTCATGGCATCAGATATTTTATTTCCTCTAAGTGAAGGTTCCTTGTGATTAAGAACCACACCAAAGAATATCAGTGAAGATCAGAAGACAATGGGCTTTCTAAGGTAAATTTTCAACAACAGAGCGTTTATTGCAGTCTTCAAGTCATAAGGAGGAGTAATGACCGAGGAAAGGAATTATACAACGAAATGGTCTCAGGGAGCTTTCCTTTCTTGGATTAATCTCTGTCTGTTGACAAGAAGGAATTGCTAACTGACAGCTGCTCACCAGAGTGTACAAAGCAAGAAGGTGACCTTCATCTAACAGGTAAATACCAAAAGCACACACTAACTGCGAACTATATAGTGAAGCATTAAGAGACCAGGATAGGCACTAAGTGTAACAGAGGGTTAACTAAAAATGGGCTTGTCAAAGGATTTTGCTAAAATGAAGCTTTATCAGGACACCTGTGATTTCAAACTCTGTGTGCAACTGAGTGTAGCTTGTAATATCACTTGGAAGTGATATACAGGAAACACAGCAGACATGACTGCAAAGGGAAGCACTATAGAGAGGAACACAGTTTAAACCACTAAAAAGAGTGGGAGGAAAGGAAAGAATGGGAGCTCAGCTCAGCAGCCCTTTTTTTAGGCCAAACCCTAGAAAACCAACCAAGAAAGGCTGAATGCTCAGCACTTTGGGTAACCAGGCTATTTGTTTAAGGGCCTATACAGATTTCTGACCAAAGTTCCAGCTCTTTGTAACTCCTTAAGCACAAAAGCAGAGGGTTAATATTTCAGAAAAGCTCGGTTTTCAATTAGATTAAAATTAGGCGTGAATCTATGTTGTAAAGAAGACATTCAGAAGACCTCAATACCAAACAACTCCCACTGCGGCCACCTTGGGGCTTGTGGAAAATCAATTAGAAATTCGGCTTATCTTACACCTTAATAAGGCGTAAACATATAACAGACATGACCCTAGCACTCTATCTGTAATTACAGTGTAATAATTAACTACTATGCCTACTGCTTTAGATGCACTGGGTAAGACCTGCCCCATCTTGGCAGCCTCAGCTCTGCCCCTTCACCTCCAGAGCATCTCACCAGCACCCGGAGCTTTTATAAAGTCTGATTTCGGTTCAAAACTGCCACCACAACGCAAGGGTAGGAAGAGCTACAGAAGACGTTATGTGTCAGGGACACACCAAATGGGTAGCTATTCCCCAAAGCTGGGACAAATCTGGAGTATCCTTCCTGTGTGAACCCATGGTCATCAGCACATCGCCAAACCTGGGCCAGGTTCAAAGCGTGGGGCACAATCCCATAGCACGTCTGAGAGGAGAGCGTATCGTTGTTCTCCTAAAGACCTAAAGGCTTTCTAAAAGAGTATGTTGCTGAAAGAAATCTTGAGGAGAGGGTGGAGAAAGGAACCGAGAGAGGAAAAAAAAAAAAAAAAGATGAGGGGAATTGACTAAAACCAACCTAAGGAATATTTTTCTTATTCCAGCATGAAATGTTGACAGAATTAAATGTGGGATTAAAAAAAACAACCTTCTAACGCACAGTTTCATGTTACCTCCGCAAGAGTTTTGATTCCACTTATGAGACTTCCCGAATGAAAATGCTGGCTATGTGCCTGCCTCAAAAATACATTTTTTCCTCAGAAGAGTGGATTTGCCAGTTGTCAATGCCATTTCTTTGCTAGCCAGCAAAATATGTTCATACTCACAGCAGGCAATTACCATTCTTTTCTCTACTGGTAAGGGGCATGACTTCACTCCTAGGTCTAAGATCCCTGGATCCTTTCCTTATTACATAGTCTAGTTAGCCAGCATAATTAACCCTTAAAGCAAATGGAACGATTATTTCCTTTCTTTCTAAAGTGAGTTTAAATGGTTTCATCTGAGAACGGTTTTGTAAACAGACGAATCTGTTTTACACATTTGTGGCCTGTTCCAAGGGGCATCAGTTGATGGGAATGCCATTGGAGCTGAGCTGCCTCACACCATGGTCTGAAAAATGTGGTTACAGTCAGCTCTCAGAAAACAAAAACACCAGGGATCAGATCCAAAACTTCTTGAAGTTAATGGGAGCCTTTTAATTAGTTTCAGTGTCTTTGGGGAAGGCCCTTAGGGCAAATATTCCTTTTCGAAACTTGTTCTCCAACTCATGGGGCCAGGAGGTGGTATTTTTCATGCACACACAACAGTGCTGCAAATGCTCCCAAATGCTCTTGTTACAAGCCCCAAACCATGCTGGAAAAAAAGAGAGAGAGAAAGAGAAAGAGAAAGAAAGAAGAAAAAAAAAAAAAAAAAAAAAAAAGAAAGAGTCTCCGGAATAAGAATATTATCAACTTTCTCTGACAGGAGCAAGAAGTTTCCAGCAAATGCCAAATGCAATGGCAGTAATAGATCTGGGCGAGTCATTCACAGGGAATAGACAAGGCAAATTATTTTTAGGGCCCTAATCTGTGTAGCTGCAGGATAGCATCCTAACCACTGAAAGGTGTTGCAGTAAAAGACAAGACAGGGTTCTTACATAGAAGCAGCTGTGAAGTCAGCTGTACAAACCAGCTTCTTAAAAAGGCTGGGCACAGAGGTTTGCTGCGATCAGTTAGATCTTTCATGGCACGTTCCTTGCTAGGATACACGGACTCATCTTGCCTGGTGTGACAGAAGCACACTCTCCTATTTGTGCCACCAAGAAGCACATTATGCCAAAGCCAACACTCTGACAGAGACAGACCGTGGAGACACTCTGACATTCATATAATGCAGCTCCTCACCCAAAGGAGCAAAGCTGACAGATTTACCCCACATTTACACCAGAAAAAATGGGATCAGAGTCTGAACCATAGTACGTGGGGTTCAACTTTTCAGCCCAAATACGGTCCTGAACTGGGGTTATGTAGAACAACCTGTCTGTACCAGAAAATGCAGACAGCTTCTTAAGGGTTACATTTCCTTTTTACATACTTCTACATCAAAACCATATTGCAGCATAGCCCAGGATTCAAACACATCCTACAAAAACAGGCAGCATAACTCTGATATTGAACTCCAGCCCAGTTTTAATTGACTGCCAGCTCTCAGCCACTTCCTAAAGCTCCAGATAGCCAATACCAATGTTGTAATTTCTAAATGTGTGCTTCTCGCAGCTGGAGTCCAAACCTAAGGGTTTCGGCTTGCTTTCTGAAATTTAAACATGATACCTTAAGTCCTGCAATGGACCCCCACCTTAGGACACCTTTCTGAAGGGGGAGAGAAATACTGGGGGGTGGCAGGCAGTCGCTTATTAAGAGGATATCCCTGAAGTATAAACAATCCAATGTTTTCATCATTCACTGACAAATAATTTGCAGTGCTGCTGGTGAAATCCCTTAGAAACCTCTTCAGGCACTGGCAACAGGTTAGACTGATAAGTATTTTTAATTAATGCCACTGCAATCATGTGTTTCATACACTTAGGTAGGTATTTTCATGCCAACAGTTAACAGCAAAATGGCTTTCAGCACATGCTGCAGTTCCCAAAAGCATGAGTCTACAAAACTCAGAGGCAGCAGTCTTGTGCAAGAGAAATGTTTAATAATGGGAGTTGCGATGAACAGTGTCCACCGTACACAATTATGGCCAGGACTGGCTGACAGCACACGTGTTTTTCCTAGCTGGGTGTGTAAGAGCAGCTTCACCAATATTTCTAGGCTTCCCATGCCAATAAGCAGTGATTGAGGAAGCTGGCTCATGAAGTAAATCAGGAGTGCACAGGTGCACGTGCCCATCTTTCCTTCAGGTTGCTGCTCTCCGTTTCAATGTCTGTATTTTCCTAATTCTGTGATACTCACTATTGCCTCTGTACGTCTTCCAAGAAAACACTTCCTTTGCAAAACCCTCTCAGATAAGCTGTTGATGACATCCCATCCCTTCCTTTCATGTCCAAGTAAATTTTTAGGCAGATGCCAGGGATCCAAACAGCTAGGCCAAGGTCTGCAGGGCCCTCAGCTTGATAGCAGCAGCCCACAACAAGAAGCAACACCCGTTTTGTTTATTTATAGCAGCGGCTGAAAGGTTTCAAAAGTGCAGCGAAAAACAGAATGCCACTTCCTTAAACATTCATCAAGATGTATGAAAACATGTTCTCCAGCCAGCCGGAGCGTGTGGTTTTGGTAGCAGCGAGGAGGCCGCCTCTGTCACCCTGGGAAGTGCTGTGAAAGGAAAGCCGAGCTCCAGGCCCGGCTCCCAGTGCAGGGGGAGGGGAGGTTCAGTAATTATTTCTCTTGTTCATTATAGCATCCCGTGCCTGCAAAGCTCGCAGAATGCTGGCACCGTCCCAAATCCAGTGCTGCTACAACATCACAAAGCACAAGAGCGCAATGATGCATCGCTACCTCCCCACACGGCGACATGACATGAGCATCGCTGAGGAACAAGACAGTGACTTTATCACTGAGTAATTTAATTGATGACTTGAGCTCTAAATAGCCACTTCCCTTCACCTCCTCAGCTGCATCCCTCCTTCGAAGGATGTCATCCACACTAAACTAGCACTTACTGTTGTGATACTGATTGATGCTTCATGGCAGCAAGTAACAGGAAAGAGCACTAGTGAAAGTTCATTAACGTTAAGCTAATGCATTTCATGAGACTACAAACTGAATCACTAGGGGAGGGAGAACAGCTTTGATGAACAGGAGATGATCTGTAAAACATCAGGAGTGCCCAAAAGCCAGATGAAATAAAGGGTGAAACAGAGGAAGACGGAGGAGGTTAGAGGAATGGAATGGCTCTGAGGATAAGACCAGTAACACACACAAAAACAAAAACAAAGCCAGATTCAGGTTCCTATAGTGTTTAGTAGACAAAGTAGGATCTCTACACCAACAGATGCCTAGGATGATCACTTATTTTACTCTTTTTTTGAAAAAAAATAAAAAAAAAATATGAAGAAGACAAGGAGAGAAACTCCTTTCTCTACACATGCCTACAGGGAAGAGTTTTGTGTCCTGGACCCACTCTGTCCCTTTGTGAGTTTATTCCCTAAATTCTGTGCCCAAACACTTGGCCAAAAGACTCCAGGGGTCAAGACAGGAAGGCACTCTATATTTCAAGGTAGCATCAACAAGACTGGGAGCTTTTTTATCTCCTGGAGCAGAGGAATGCAGACAAATTCCCACAGTGCAACTCAAAATTGCACAGGCTTCTAAAATTCCTCCAAATTTCTTCTTTCGATGTCTAAATACAGTTGGGATGTGGAACATGTTGGTACTTGAAGCTTAGAACTACCACTTGGTTAATTATAGAGCTAATTATGTAGGGCCCTGTTGGCTGACTTGCGCACACACACACACACACAAAAAAAAAAAAAAAAAAAAAAAAAGTTTGGGCATTTCAGTAAAAAATATTAAAATAAATAGAAAGACCTACTGCCACAACGTGGCAGGAGCTAGGAATGATGAGAACCAAGGTCCTCTGACTTCATGTGTGGCATTTACAATATGGAAAACTCAATGCCACACATGAAGTACAGTAAAAGTAACAGAAACAACAAAGTAGTTCTTGGTTTCCTTATTTAAACAGCTCAACTATAGCTGGAAGCTCCCCTTCTGCAAAAGCAACTGAGCCAGCACGAGCCCTCTGAACTTTTTCACCTAAGTTGCCTTGTAGAAAAAACACAGTTTCTTGCTTATCAGTAACTGGATTTTAAAAAGTACACGTGTGTATTTTGTGAGGCTGTTGAATTACAGAAACTAGAGCTACATCCAGCAGATACTGCTTAAAACAAATAAAAGCCCTTTGTGCATTTTGATTGGGATGACTGCTAAAAATACCCCAATGCAGCTGTTTAATTTGCTGTAGCTCGAATGCTAGTTTTATACTTTTAATTGCTACTATACAAAATTCTTTGATTGCATTTGATGAAATTAAGATTTTCTGTGTTTAATGATTAAACCTGGAGAAAAAAAATGTAACCACATGCTAGTTAAAATGTAAATTACCTGTGCTGGGAAACCTAGGTAAATCTGTCTGGATAGTTGTCACAAATCTACTCCTATCTAGCTTGATGCACTTCTCAAAAACTGCTCATTTTCCAGTCTCCTAAGGGTCAAAAATTGTGTTCTCTTACTGGAGAACCTAGATCCCACTACCAACGCGTAAATTTTGCACTTATTTCTGGGGAAAAAAGTATGTCTCTGTAACAGCAAATGCCACATTTTCAAAGACCCAGCATAGCCTGGTTTAGTCACACATAATTCTGTGGGCACGATTTTTACACGCCAGCCATCCCTCAGGCATGCAAACACCAGGATCCACACAGACAAAACCTATATGGTGGGAGTACACCAGGAGTGTGCAAATATGTGTGTGTATAAATACAGGAGATGTTTACCAGGGCTCACAGAGCTTACTGGTTGAGGTGTTTTGCTATGCACACAGAGACACAGGTCTTAAGTTCTTGTGGACGAGTGCTGAAAGCCACCCGCAACTAACCACACGCATGTTGTGCCCTGACCACGTCAACGTGACGGCCGGCTGGGGAGGGAGGAAAGCTTTGACCTTGGAAAATCAGAGCCCCAGTGCACGATCCATGCTCAACTGCTTTTGCTGTATAAAAGATGCATCCTGCAGCCCTCCTCTCCCCCAAGTCTGGAGTGCTCCAGCTTGCTTAGTCTTACTGCGATGAACTTCCTCTGCCTGGGATAGGTAACTGTTTTGTCAACAGCTGAATAATCGGTCTGATGTTTCAGATTATCCTCTGGAAACTCCGTCTATCACCCCCAGACAGCCTTACGCAACTGTAGGGTCTAGCAACAAACTGAAGATATATTGTTCTTTTAAACAAGAGCAAGCCATATAAAAGCAGAGGATGAGGCGCCAAGGAAGCAGATAGTGGGTGTTGTTAGAAGTGTGTACCGCAGCAGCATTTGTTCTCACCAACTTTTTAAGAAATACAGCACCAACTACAGCATGCTGATCATCAGAATCTGAGTCTTTACGTAACTGCAGAAGTCATGTTCTTTGCTGGTAATAAAACCTGTGCACCTTCTGCACAAGCTGCATCAGGACACAAGGGGTTTAACAGAAGCCTCTGCTCCTGCGCACGCATGCAGTAGGCAGTACTTACTTCAGACACGCCATGTTTTTCTTACAGAGTTACGTTTTTACCTAGCAATTATATTACAAAGGCACGCAGGCAAAGGACAAGCACACAAAGCACACTCTCTTTGCATTTTCTTCCTCCTCACAGAAAAACACCAGGATTCGAGATGTTCTCTGACTGATTCTTATGGCATTATTTAGGATTACATCCTACCGTCATTTAGCAACCTACTATATTTTGCACCTCCACGTTTTTCATTAACTTAAATATTTTTAAGCCAGGCACAATTGACTTTGCCTCCTGAACACTATATGCTTTGTTCTAGAGTAATGAATTCATCCTACGTATGCACAGCAATACCGCAAAGGCATTATACAATCAGATCTTAGAGTACCCCAAATGAAAGCAGAACGAAAACCCATCTTCATGTCAGTTGTGGACTTCCCACAGATTACAGTAAAAGTGCATCTGTGCTCTTTTTGTTCTTGTTGTTTTAAGGTGGGCAGCAAAGGAAAACATGTTTCATTAATGCAGTGCAGGAGGAACAGGTCTGGTCTTCTGGCCAAGACATGTGAATGAGGGGCTGTCACCAAGACTGAGGCCAACATCAAGACAGAGAAATGTAAACTCCTCTGGTAAGGAGTCACTGATGGCATCCCTACACAATGTTTTACTAAGGATAGGCAGGGGATAAGGGCGGGACAAGGGTTGCTGTGTCTGCCCATGCTCCCCATGCAGCCACAGGACCACGCACGAGCCATGCTGCAACCTGTCCTCATGGAACACCCAGCATATGGAAGAGGCAAAGCCTGAGCACCCACATTTTGCCATGGCCAGAGTATTTTGAAGAAATCATACCTGAAATATTTCCCTTACACATTAATAGAAATGGCACCCACATGAGGCAGCATGGATTCTCATGCTAAATTTGCTGCATCCTCCGGCATTGATGCATTTAGGTCCCTACAGGCTCATGGTAGCTTCAGTCAGCACAGCCCTATCCTGCTAAATATATGGCTGAAAAATTAAACAAATGTCGTTAAGAGCTGTGATCTTCCCTCAGTCATCTTAGGCATTTGCTAAATCTGCCCTTTTCCATAGTGTTTTCTGTGATCATTACGATGCCTGCAGCTCCAACAGAGGTAGTAACAACAGGAGCACTTGTTTATACAAGCCACAGAGAGCTGTCTACGTCTGAGTATTGGTGTCTTTTGATCTCACATACACTTACAGTTTTAACTATTGAGCCCATCTTCTTAATTACGGTCACTTTCTCTGCTTCCAGAAATCTCAACTTGTTAACATAGAAGTCATTTTTTTTTCCTGATAGACTGAATTTTATTTTTCAAGTTTCATGTTTCTAGTTAAATAATTAAGATCGTATGAGTGGAACAGGCTTGTCTTAAATGACAATATTTTTTGATACAAAGCCAAAATATTAATCCGGAGAGATCTTCTCTTGTTATACAAAAGTCTGGAAACAAGCTGAACTGCAAAGGGGATACTGGGGAACCTAGGAAGATATGAGCCCTCCTTTTGTTTATTTATTGATTTTACCAGAAATAAAGATGAAGAGCTATTCCAATCTTGTCTCCCAGTTTCTGTATTAAAGATAGAGGCTGATTCAAATTATAGTGAGCATCAAAAACCATCCACTCCGAGGCATGACTCATGCCTTCTTCTTTTGAACTCCCAGCCCAAATGCAGCATGCGTGGTAGAAGGCATGGGTTCGTTTGCCAATGCACGACATTTTTCATGCTGTCACGATGCATCTTGTGCCAGCTGGTCAGCCAGCCAAGAGTGGCACCCACCAGCTGCAAAGGATGCTCATCACCTCCATCCCCAGTTGGTGGGAAAGTGCCATGTAGGGAAAGGTTTGGACACATAGAGGAATGCTGTTTCTAATAAATTATTTGTAAAAAAAGCAAACAAAAACCAAACCCTTATGACAACATCGTAAATGATAATATAACAGTGTCACAGAGTCTTTCAGAAACAATTCATTAAACTACTTTAAATATTCTTATGCAAGCTCTGGCATGAAAATACTGCAATGTCTGTATAACCGAAGCAAAAGGCGATGAAAGATCCTGTACAACCTCAATCCCCCCTCCTTACCCCTCCCCCAAATACTGAAGTTGCCAGGGTTTCACAGATGTTTTGAGATCATAACACAGGGTCAGAGGATAACTGGTAAGGTCAGCTGGAACAGGGGAAATGTAAACACTTTTTTTGGACCTTCATGAATGGGACTCTCAGAACAGGAACTGAAGGAAAAATGAGATAATCTGACTCCATTGCTCTCCTATACTGTACTTCTGGCTCTGGGTTCATGGTCTCCCCCATGCCTCAGAATTGTTTTATCTGCTGGCTTTGTGATTGCTGCTCCAGAAAAGGCAATAGTAAAGGGATATAAATTCTAACCTGGCAAGATTAATTTTATATTAAGAAATAAGAAAAAGAAAAGATATTTAGGTGGTTTTAGGCAAAGGAACAACTGGGAATTTATTTATTTTTTGTTTCATCATAAGAGAGCAGCACACTCTACTGGCTGTTTCCCTGTAGTTTTCTAGGTAAACCCTTCTGCAATACTGTAAATCAGTCTCTTTTACCATTCCAGCATTACAATCAGAGACAACATAGCCTAGCAGGAAAAAAAAAATAATACAAAAAAATAAAAATACCACTGAAGGACGTGGCTGGTAAGTCCTGATTCTGCCACTGGCTCATATTACTCGAGACAAACCACTTGCAGCAGTGCAGCGTCCATGTTAAAAGAGCAGGGACAAGGACACCAACGAAAGGCACAGAAGTGGAATATTAGTACTGCTGTTACTACATCAACAACAGAAATGCAATGGTAGAGGTTTAAATTTCATTTTTCATACCAGCTCAGTAGTTCAAGATTCTTCCACATTTTAGCACAGCAAAGTCTCAGGAGAATGCATGTCTGTATACTTATCAAGATGTTTGTGGTTAAACTGTTTTTTTCTTTTTTTTTTTCTTTTTTCTTTTCTGTTCTTTAACTTTGTGTCTCTGTGCAAATACACAGTTTTGCCTGGAAAGTATATAACTGATGAAACTGAAGACTGCTATTTTGCTGATTTTGCATGGAGTACATTACAAAGAGATGTCATTCACCCTGATGAAAAGTCCATCTCAAAGGCATATGCCCTACATGCCAAGTTGTGTGCTAGACCACAAGAAACAGTTAAACTGGTGCTCCAGTGTTGTGTGAGGTTTCTGCTGTTAGCACCCAGTACACAGAACTCAGTTTCATGTGACTGATTGGTTTAACGTGTTTTTCCTTTCGAAATATACTGATTCAGTACATTCCAAAAAATGTTACTGTTAAAAAAGCAGCTTGCATACTCGAATATATCACACATCCCCAAATGTCATATACAAGAAACTCTTCTTTTGGGTTAAAATAAATTAATTAATTAAAAAGAGAAAAAAAAAAAAAGAAAAAAAAAAGAAAAAAAATCCCAATTCAAAAAGAAAAACCACTGTAGTAGTTTGAAACAAATTTGTAACTTTCATTTTATTTGTAGAATTTCACTATTACAAATATCTTTTTCCCTTATAAAAACTGTGCTTATCATAGTTCTTCACTAAGCTCTCTGTGAGTCAAAAAGAACATACCTTCATTGCCCAAGTACAGTTCTGTATACGTACAGGCTACTTATAACAGTACTAAAAGAAAGTATTATCTAACTACAGCTTTTTATTAGAGACATGGAATTAAGTTAGAAGAAAAAGTAACAAAAACAGAGATCCTACAAATACTTTTCATATTTACACAGAAACATTTTCATAAATAATCTATTTCCTTAATATAAATTCACTTAACAGGACTTTGTCTTATTTTCTTGCAGGTAAAGAAATACAACCAAACTCTTACAAAGTCTGCAAAAGAGACAACAAGATTGCAAGAGGCTTCCAGGCTTTTATTCTACAGAGAAAGAGACAATTCCCCGGGGACACTGAAAGTCAAACTGGCTCTTATGTTCAGCTGTAATTTTTAGTTTATATGAAAACAAATCAATACCATCAATACCATCTCCACAAAACTCAGACTCTTTCTAATGGCACTAAGCTGAACTCCCCTTTATCAAGTTCTCAACAGAATTTCAAGTTTATTTTTCTATGTTTACAAGAAATTACATTCAACCAACCACACCTATGAACAGACTACCCGGATCATTTTTCCAGAAAACAGGACGAGAGTTTGCTTCATGAAACCACTTCACTTTGCACAAAAGCACATGGGATCATACACAGCACCCCAGGCAAACAGAGAGAAAAGCCTGCCAGCTGATAGTTTTAGTAGAATGGCAACTTTGGGGCAGATAGCACATTTCACACACTTCTTTCTGTCTCACAGCTAAGGAGGGATGAAATTTACCCGTGTCAGAGAAGCTAAAACCTTTTGGTATTATAATTCAACCAGTCAGACTTCAATCCTTCATCCTTAGGGCTTGATTCAAAACCTTTTGAAGTCAACAGAAAGACTTCCCCTAACTGCAGTAACTTTGGCTCGGATCCTAAAACCGTGCTCCCATACCTTTCAATCACCCTTACGCCCTCCCTCCTTCCCAAACCTTGCAGCCAGTGGGAATGTTTCACGGCTTAGAGGAGCCTCGGGGCTGCTCTAAATTCCTTTAGTTAATATTATCTCCCAAAGAACTAACCGGGGGAGTGCAGCATCAATCTATTGTACCTTCTCCTCTGGTGTATCTCCATAATGGGCTCAGAAGAATGGCTGGCTTGCGACAGCGAAGATTTTTAGTGTGCCAAAGGAATTCATACCCAAAAACTAATTCAGCTGTTTTTATTTTACTGGCAGAAAACAAGACCAGGTTCTGGCTGGAAACAGCTACAACAATTCATCTCAGAAGGCAACTTTCTCCCAGCACTGCATTCCTTCCCAGCTCCGCGGGCCTACTCAGAGCTGGGCTCCCAGAGCCTCGCTGCAGGGGGCTGTGCATGGCGTAAGGCTCCCTGCATCCCGACGGCACCAGTTAACAGAACAGGCACTTATAAATACAACAGTCAGGGTCGGATGGACAGGGACTCTCCTTTTATATGGTGATTACAATCAGTCTATATTTACAGAGGGAGAATTCACATGTTTGAAGTGTCTCTAAGCCTGGCCAAATCCTAGCAGGAGGCCATCCAGAACCCCGGGTTCCTCTCGCAGAGGTGCTCCCTTTCTATTTTTCCTTCTATAATCTGCATCTCGGTGGTACTCTAGCATCCATGCATTATTCAGTAGAGCATTGAGCAACGTGATTGACATCTGTGGGTCCTTTTTTCCCTCCACCAGAATGAATTATATTTCATTGTTATCAGGCCCAGCGCAATGGTCAGACGGTAAGGGCCGTTGGCAGAGCCACTCGCCAGGAACAGCTCTCCCATGTCAAGTACTTGTATCAAAGCCATTTGACCACATAAGCATTTCCTGAAATCACACTGCATTTCCCTGTTACTGGAAAAAAGGTGCATCCCATAGGTCTAAATGAGCAACACAAAGAAGACTGCTGAACTACAGAAAAATATAGTCAATGCTCTTGTGACTAAAGGTCTAACAACAGAAAAAATGGGATAAAACAGTACAGAGAGCTTACAAAGAATAGGGATGATGTGATAAGGATCAAATGCGTTCAGTATGTACATCAGGATAAAAATTAGCTTCATTAATTTATTGGTAATTCTCCATACCCAGAGCTGTGTAACTTATGGATAAAAATCCTTGTGCTGAAATGAGATGTGCAAAGCAGATGAAAGGAAAACTTAGTATTTTTAGTTCATCACTGCAGAGAATACGACATGCAAAAATATCACTCTCCAAAGCAGAACCAACAGCGTGTAACACAATCAACCTATAAAGCCATACAGCCACCAGAACCACTCTTTTTTTCTAACACCTGCTCACTAATTTTCATCTTTCTTCCTTTCTTCCTTCCTCTGACTGCAGTAATGATCCTTTAGGATAATGCAGCAGTCTATCAAACCTGTCTGCATGCTCATACCTTTTCCATTATAATTAATGGATTGCCTGAACTGCACAAAAATGAGATAAACTACATGCACTTTGCATTGTTTGCAACTTTCCCTGGTTCTTTACCAAACTTGTTCTAACAATTTTCTTGTTTAATCACTTAGCAACATTCTAGAATACACAGTCACTAAATTCCCGTTTAGTACTTTAGAAAACATGGCAATGTAGAGAAGAAATCTAATTATCGCATCAGCTCATCATCAAGCACACACAAGCATATTCTTCTAAAATAGATTCAGAATTACACACTAATAACCGTCTGAAATGCATGGAGTTATTTCTGTGTTATGACCTCATATTTTGTGAAAATTTGAGGAAACATAAGCACAGCAAAAAGAGAAATGCTTCTACAACCTGCAGCGGTATGAAATAGGAAGTAATCAGAGAGCTGTCTAGCATTACTTTCATCATCTAAATATGGAAGGAAACTTTTGACCACTGGAAATTGATTACCAAGCAAATAGTCAGCTGTGTGGATATGTTCATGCTCTTTCCCAAAGCATCTTTCAAGTACTTTGTCTGCTGCCGAGCCTGTCAATGCATGATGGATGATGGTGTTGGTGGGCCAACGACCACCACTGTTTGCTCAACAGTTGCTGCCCATGGATTCAGGATGGGTCTTCTCCTACCAAAATTTAGTCCAATTTAAGCAAGTTATCTGGGCTCTCCATGTGGTCAACAGACTGAAATGGGCATGTTCTCAAGATAGCTCATCCCACCTTAGATTCTTACGTTGCTGCTGTCCAGAAATGTCCCTGACTTTACAGGCAACCCCAGCAGCTGAAGGAAAGGAGGTACTTCACATCTAAAGCTAGTAAGACATGCTGTGTTCAGTGATCAGGATGCAGCTGGAGTCTCCAAAGGGGCTGCAGAGAACAAAGCAGAAATCTCTGGTTCTAAGACCAATAAATGTGGCATCCTTTTAAGGCTTCACCAGGAGCACACAGGAAAAGGTTAGGAGAGTACCTTCTCCCAACTAACCACTGACCTGGTGAACACTCCCTACATTACCATTCTCACTCTCTATTTACAAGTGGAGTTTTTGTCTCTTGCAGTTTTGGATTTGATCCACTGGTGAATATGACAAAAGCTTGCGATATTTGCAAACAGCTGAAGACCAGGGCAAGTTTCAGGTACTGGTGTGTGTATAACACAGAGCTGCCAACCTTCGGTTTGAAATTGCTATCGCACTAAACAAGAACAAGAGAATAGTCTGTGAAACTGAACAGCAGCAAATTCAAACCTGAGAGGAGGAAATACTTTTTTCAAACAAGGTGTAATTGGACCTTGGAGCTCATTATGACAGGATGTTGCTGGGGTTATGGTCTTACGAGGGCATAGGCATGTACTGAAAGAGTAAAAGAGTAGTAATATCCAGGGCTGGAATAGTTAATGCTGAAAGAAAGAATATCGGGGAGAAAACAAAACAAAACAAAACAAAACAAAACAAAACAAACAAACAAAAAAGAAACCTTATGTTTCAGCATTTTAAGCAATCTCAGCTTACTGACAGAGATCTTTCTGAGTGTGATGAAAAGAGAGAGGAATTATCCACCTTTGCTGTTCTGAGCATCTGAAAACCTTCCTCTGAAATACCAGGTCCTGGATGCTGTTGAAATAAAAGTACTACACTGGCTGCAAACTCAGACTTGATGCAGACTGTCATTTATGTTACCGAGTGTCTCCTGTGCACTGTACTGCTGACTGTACTACAGTAAGACAGTACTCTATGCAGCCCATATTTCTTTATGGGCATCATGTTCAGCTGGATTGATTATCTATTTGTATATTTATTTACTTTAGTGACAGAGATGTCTTTTCACGCCACATACATAATTATTTCGCATAGAGTGCAATTAAACTTTGGAGCTCGGTAGCACATGATCTCTCTGGGGCATACATAGGTAAGAAAAGATTTTGCATTTTTAGCTGTCTCTAAGGCCCACAGAGACCACAGTCAGACGATTTAAGCAAGGATATTCCTCTGGGAAAATGGTAGGATGTGCTCCACCACCCCTGCTCTGTCTGAACAACTCCCACTGACTCTAGCAGAGACAGCACATACAAAATGAGGTTATACACAGCCCGAAAGAAACTGCTAAGGCAACGAGCAAGGGTTATGCACACCCACAGAGGAGGTTTCAGCCATGTTAAAATGAGATGGGTTATTGTTAGTACGAGGTGAGAAATTTTTCTCTCGTCGGTTAACAGAAGGCCTGGGATACAGAACATGATGACTTACGCATTTTGCTGGGGAAGTAATTTGAAGTATTTTCTTATTGAAAAGGAGACAAGTGGATTTAAAACATATCATGTTTTTAGATGACTAAGTTTCCTCTGTATGGAAGAAGAGGTATAAATATTGCATTTGAAAAATGTCATGTTGATAAAAAAGCTACAGTTTCACCAATATAAAATATGAATGTAAACAACATGTCTGTCAGACATGGCTATAACATACTGCTTAACACTGCTAACTTATAATATGCGCCTATTATTGTTAGTTCTCTTAATGAAAGAAAGTAAAGACACTGCATAAATTCTTGAACACATGTTTCACTTTTCCAGCTGCCTTGTGCTGTAGAACATCATGCTAACAAGAAGTGATGCTAACAAGAAGCTAAAACCAGTGTAGCAAATGGGGCATTTAAATATATATAAACATACAGACATTCATATATAAATAGAAACTGGCTATTTTGGGGAAATGAATGGATCCCTAGACAGACATATTTCAGTTTAATATTACCTATATTTTCCTACATGGTAACCATTACAGTCCTGCTTAATCAGAAGAAAAAAATGGCTATGCTCACTGCTAAAATGGAAAGTCAATATTCAGCTATCATCTCTTTTAGGTTCAATATGAAATTTTGTCTGTCAAGCACGGGGAGCAAAAGGAATATGAATTTTGACATTTTTCCTCAGTCACTTCAAATCTGGACTTGACACCTATACCTGCCAGCACAGCACTTGTGTTCATGTGCAGACTGTTTGTGTACAGACTGCCACCATGCAGGGTCACTGGCAGCATCAGAAACCCTGAATCTCTTTGGTGTAGGGTTATAAAAAAATCTTTTTAATACCATCTCCAAATATACTGTTCTTATACTGTCTCAAAAATTTACTCCTATTCTTTCCTGCACCAAAATCCATGTTTCCTGCTATGATTTTCAATCTCCATACAAGTAAAAGGATCTACATTATTATTTACTGAGAGCTGTGGCTCAGTGTTGGAGCAGTGGCATATCTCTGTCTAACTGCCACATGACAGAAATGCACTTCACACTAAAAATTTAATACAAAATCGTATGCAAGCATTGAGCTATACCCTTTGTTTTGAAAGAGAAACAAAAATTAAAATGAAACAGAGGGGACTGAGTAAAACAGGTTGGGATGTTAAATACCTGACGATGATTATGAAGAAGTCTATAGGCTTGAGAATCTGATTAAACAGAGAGGAGAAATGACCCTATGAACTTATAACCTTCTGGGGGTGGTTTCTACTGCAATAACACCCTGTGTAAACCCTATGGCTACAGTACATCTGCGGTTCACTGACTATAATTACAGCTTTAATACTGTAACTGTAGCAAACAAGTCCCATGGTGTATTAGACTAAACACGAGGCATTTTGTCCTCCTGACTACAGCCTGTTTAATGGCATTTCAGGCTCCAGCACATAAGTCTGCTCTTGGCCACGCGTTCCCCAGCAGTTAAAGTCGGCCTGAGCTGCTTCCAAGGGAACACCGTTCCAGCCCAACTGGGCATTGGACAATTACTTGGGAATACCATTTAGGGCTGAAACTGATATTTATCTAGTGATTGAAATCAGTTGGGAACTCAGTTACTGTCGTGTCAGCATTATGTCTTTCCTGGAGCCTTCGGCACTGTTGGTTTGGCTTGTTCCTACACTGGGCATTTACAGCTGGGCTGACGTGGCAGCTGAAGAAGCAGCACACCGCCTTTATTTGTTTGTGTTTCATATTTTACCTAGCTCTTTATCCTTGCCCCCCCCCCCCCCTTAAAAAAAAAATAAAAATGCCAAACGAGGAGAACTGGCTTTGCCTATCCTTTCCCCTCCCCTTCAGGAACCTGCACGCATGCCCTCCCTCACCATGCATGGAGGCAGGATGCCAGCCCAGGGCCAGACGCGCACCCTGAGCCTCTTCTCACAAACATCTTGAAGCGTGCAGTCTCTACAGCTTCTCAGACAGAAATAGGTGTCAGCTTAGGGTAAGCGACTGACCTGCTGAAACTGCTTAAACGTGCTGTTTCCTTTCGACTTGCCCAGACGTCTCGGCTCTACCTCCTCCACCAAGGAGTAGCCAGTGGGGCTCCTGCTGCCCTGCCCCATGCTCCACATGTGGACATCTGTTTCCCTACAAACCCATTCCCTTTCACAGCTTCTACTTTGTAACCACGCTTTCCCATCTCCACAAAACTCCTGCATGCTTGTTCCCACTTTTCCAGCTGGATAGCATGGGAATACTGCTCTATTCCTGCAGGCACAGAGGCTTGGAGGTGACATGCTGTTTGCTTGTCTCTGTGTTAAGTAAAAAGACCAAGCTCCTGACCACAAAGAAGACATAATGAGTACAAGGCAAGTACTGAAGTACAAAGAAACTGTTCTGAAAAAAAAAAAAAAAAAAGACTTTTTTTTTTTAATGTGGGAAAAATGGTAGATTTTAGAAATACCCAACTGCAGCTTATGCCACCAACTACAGGCCACTGGGATTTGCTTCCACAAGCTGCAGGTAGAGTGCAAATCCCATACAGACAATTATGATCTCACACCACTGCTACCAGCCAAAGCTGTCATGGTCATTTTCTTAAAATATTGGAAGAGCACTTGCTTCCAGTTTGGCCTAGGAAAGGAGACCGCACATGACTCCTGCAACCTTCTCAAAATAATGTAGGTTAAAACTTTAAAAATAATATATTGCCCCTTATAATAATAGTAATACTTTGCAGGGTTGTAAGTACCTTTCAACCTAGGTTATCAAAACACTTTACAAAGGCAGTTAAGTAAGTATCATTATATCTGTTCTACTCTGAGGTGACAATGACTTTGTGTCAGTTATAACTGCAGAACAATCCAATACTTATCCATTATTCAGCTTCCCAAAATAACCTATAATTCTCTAGCAACTCTAACAGGAAAATGAAGTTACAAATGGGGTAACTGAAAAAATTCACCCATCAGTGAGTTTAATGGCTTATCCTCCTAATGGGCAGCATCAGCACCGCATTGCACTCCTGCTGCAAATAATAACAACTTGCATCCATACAGTGCCTTTCACCCTGAATGATCCCAAACCACTGGGCAAACTCTCTGAAGTAGCAGCTGAGGACTGCCACACGGCGGCATAACACAGCCACCTCTGGGAAGGAATGCAGATAGCATACTGAAGCAGAAAATTAAAGAAAAAAAAAAAAACAAAACACAAAACAAAACAAAACATAAATGTTGGCTTTTTTAAAGGAAAGCTGCACAAGGGTGTAAATTCTCCTTAGCGCAGAAATACACCAGAGCCCTTTTGGTAGGCAATGCAGAAGTTATGGTGAGACAATCAGTTGAAAACTCGGTGGGGTTTCCTAAATAAACACAAAAGCCAGGGCCCCAGCAGGTGGCCAAGTTTGATATTCAAATCATTAACATTTTACATGTGGAGTTTTCATTAGGACAAGGTTACCACATGATGGACAATCTGTATATATTTGCAGATGTGGCATGCATGGAAGTCAAACCTGTGCACGGAGCATAATTCACAGCAATCTCTCTGCCTGAGAATAGCTGAAGGCAATGTCCAATCAAAGTACTGTCAGTGCGCCGCTCAGCGAATAAATGAGTTGCTTTGACAGGAAATTCCAACAGCAATTTTAATTCTGATCAGGCTTCAGGAAGTGGAAAGAATAAAAACACATCAATTATAGTGACAGGAAGTTTTAAATCACATGGCAAGCAGCTGCTGCCAAAGGACACGTCTGCCAGCTTTGTTAAGAAGTATGGTATTTTGGTGCGACCAAAATTTTACACCAAAATTTTACGGGCTGACATCAGTCCCTAATTGTATGTTATCCCACTACAAGGGTAAAGAAAATGACACAGTGCAGACAGCACACCGTCATTACAACAAAGCAGAGAGGCTGCTTTTTTCTTTAAATCCTGACCTGAAACAAGCATATTTATAACTACACAACATGCCACCGACTAATGATATGAAGCACATGCATGTCCACCTCAATAAAGCAGGAGATCCCAGCAGCAGGGCAGAGAGACCATCATTTCCTGAGTCAGCCTTAGGCTGAAGAACCGTCAGCACTTTGATCAATACACATCCACTGCCTTTTTTCATTAATCCACCTTGTAAATTATGAGCACTGAAATGAATCGGTTCTGTACTGGAAGGAAACCCAGAGAGCTGTTTGATTTCAGTCTGTTACTGCATGGTGCAGACTCAAAGCCTACCAGCTTCAGTTGTAGGGTGGGGTGCTTTTCTTCATCCCCCGTGCAGTACCATATCTAAGAGGAATCAGTTCTGGGCTATCCCTCTCACAGAAGAACCTGATGAAGCCAACCTGGGAATGGGATGGTGGGGCTAGGGTTGGCAGGGGGAAGAGGTCTCACTGTAATTGCTGATTTTCCTCCTATGGCACTATGGTTCAAATGGCTATCAATTCAGGGCAAATCATTCAAATGCATGCCAATTCTGGCCTCACTTTGGGGTAGATGGAAGCTGTTTTGTGCAGCCCTGGGAGTGCAGAAGGGCATTACAGCCAATATGAATGTGACTTAAAGTCTGACACAACACCGTAAAGCAGCCTGGCTATGCAGGGGATTCAGTCCCATAGGGTAAAACCTTGATCTCACTTGTGTCAGTGAGGATTCTGTAGTTGGCTTCAGTGAGTATTTCTGCCCTAGAGTCTGGGAAGTGAATGGCTTTCACTGGCTACACGACATGCACCTTCAGAAGGTTAGCTACATGTGGCATCCCATGCAAAGTGATCGAAGGAGCATGTTGAACTGCCAAAACAGTGACCGAATCATATCCTATGCAGAAGACTGATTTATATCCCCCACAACTGGATTACATCCTCTGCTGTACACACCCTCCTCCCCCGAGTAACTCTTCACTGCTGTCCCTTCACTGAAAGGCCCAAGAGCCTCTGAGGGCTCAAAGCTGAAGACTGCATTTTTCAGATGGGTGGGTGAGTTTAGGAGAGAAAAAATTGACCTCGGACAAGGAGGTGCTAGTGTGTTTTGTTGATCACATAGGATAGCATTTTCTGAACTGCAGAAAAACAAAACAAAACAAACAAACAAACAAAAAAAAGTCAACCACAAGTGACTGAAATATTTATTCAGATTTAGCAAAGGTCACCAAAAAGTGTGTCATCTTGACAATACTGGCAAGCTTTGTATAAAGTTTTGCTTTTCAAAGAGAATATTTTTCAATAAAAAGAATACTGGAGGAAAGATTTAAACTAATTCTACATAAAATTTTTCATTATGTCTTCAGAGACAGTGTGAGTACTGGATTCCAAAACAAAGAAAAAAAACCTGTCAAGATAAGACATGATACATCTTTTTATTTCATTTTAACTTCTACTTAAATAGTAAATGAAGCTAAAACATAAAAGTGCTCATAGTTTCCTGCATAATTATCCACATTCAAATCTCTCCTCAGGAGAGATTCTGTGGGCTTTGATCCAGGGATTTTCAAGCATTTAAGGAAGATATAGGAGCCAAATATCATATTTCTTCTTAAGAAAATGTGGTATAATTTCTTTATGCTTTTAAGGACATTCCACACAGAGACAATCTGGCCTGAAGTCAGAGACAAAGGAAAACACAGGCAGAATTCTTAAATGCCCATTACTGTTCAAAGTCTGTTATTTCTATTGTTTTCTATCTTTATAAAATCATCTTCCTATTCTGATAGAATCAGTGTTTCCAATCCAAGAATATTTAAAGGATATTGATAGTGCATTTTACTAATTGTTTTTCATCAAAATGACTCAATTTCACACTAAAATGACAAGTTGGTCTATGTCTGTCCAGATATATATCTTTTCCAATGACTGTACATGATTTCAGCTGCAAAGCCACAAGACAGTGCAACTGAAAGATCACTTAATTCTCATCACATGCTGCTGTCCTGCAACAGTGCATATGGCAGTACCAGTAAGCTCAGAAGAGCGCGAGGAACTCATCTTTTAAAAGCATGGCTGAGTCCTAAGACACTTTTAAAGTAAGCAAAGAAAGAGAAATGGACACTTTTATATATAGACAGGAATGTAAAATATCTCCTCATGCCCTATCTGGTACTAAATCACTTTGCCCTTCAATAAGCCTCTAAAGTGGGTGAAAGACTGAGCTACACCTATTTCTTGATTCTGTTTCCCACTTTTGTCATGCCACCAGTTACTATGGACATCTGTGCACAGATTTGCTTCCAAATTCCAGCATTGGCCCAAATCACCCAGAATTTTCCCACTTGGATCACCTAGACCTAGACCGGAGTCTACCTTGAAGGAGAAGTCTCTCCTGTGGCACATCCCTGGATGTGTACCTTGGCTGCAACCTGTCAAGCTGAGACTCACAGACCACATCTTCCCTCCACCTGCCTCATCTCTCAGTGCCTTGGTTTCCTTTGGAAGAGGGAGGAGTGATGTGCTCCAGTTTGGAGCAATCGGGCACAAGGACTGTAGGACACGACACAGTGCAGAGCCTGGCATGGTGTTAAGAGCAGGTCTGGTGGGAATAGAAGACAGATGCAGTTTTGGTGGTGGTTCTGAGTCCCCACAGAGGAATGAATTTCTGGGTTCCTGACATGTAGGGCATTCCTGAGAGCAGGGGCCTTGGGCTAGCAGAAACTCGGTGCATGGTCTGAGCTGGAAACAAGGATGGATGGGGTTAGTGAGTTGAGTACAGCAGAAGCGGAGCAAACAGGGATCATGACTCTGTAATGGGAAATAATATGTCAACTAGAGGAAAGGCCGGGTCTAAAAGAAGAGTGAAGAAGTAGAAAGGAACTTATCCATGAGTTCAAGGCAGCTTTTCCAAGACTCATCACACCAATATTCTTAGCAGCACCATTTCAGAAAATGCCCTTCTGCATAAGGACTCTGGCATGGGGGGGTTGACCTTCTGTCCTTCAGCTGAGCTGAGAAAGCTCCCCTTTTTCAAGCTGAGCTCATTCTTCAGTCCTCACTATGCTGTGGCATCTTCATGTGCTAATAAAACTTGCTACAAATCAGACTCTCATACATCTTCTTCCTTTATTAATTAGCCAGCTTGTACAAAGAATCTACAAACCATGGAAATAAATCATGGATTCAGGAGTTTTAATTCTCTCCTACCTGATTTTTTCTCTCTGCCTTTAACAGCAGGACTATGACCAACACCTAGACTCTAAAGCTGTCACACAGTTCTGCCTTTCTGCTCATGCCTGCGAAGGACCCACTGGCCTAGTGTCAAACCTGTCAGTGTTCACAGCCTGATGTGTGTCATGCACAGAAGCGGTTCCAAGTTTACCCTTGTAGTCCCAAGTCTTAGTCCGCAGGTTTTCTTTTACTTTGTTCCCCAAACTGCTCATCAAAAGTAACTCCAGGAACAAGAAGTTCCAGATAAGCATGGTATTGTTTCAGAGCTGGAGAGCAGAGGAATATATACAGGAGCCACACAGCCTGAACACTTGGCAACATGAACAGAAGGCAAAGAATAGCATGAGAGGTGAGCTGTAGAGCCTTTGGTGCCCTGACTGCTACTGTTTAGAGAAGTGAACGCCCCCATGCTGCACGATGCAATCATGCCCTTAAAGCTGTGCAACTTTCCTTTCATCCAGCTCTGCCCACCCCCAGAGCCAGACTTCTCAGGCCAGGATGCATGGTGGCAGTTCTGAGACCTGCACCTCCACTCCCAGCCTAAGTTGGGGTTGTTCTGATTTACACTGCCTCTGCACAGTACCTAATGTCCCAGCTGACAACAGACTGAGCTCTACCCTGATACATATGTTCGGCCCCCTAAGACAGAATATCTCCAAGTGCTCAGCTGCTGGAACACTTCACAGAATCACAGGATTTCTAGGTTGGAAGAGACCTCAAGATCATTGAGTCCAACCTCTGACCTAACGCTAACAGTCCCCACTAAACCATATCCCTAAGCTCTACATCTAAACGTCTTTTAAAGACTTCCAGGGATGGTGACTCCACCACTTCCCTGGGCAGCCTGTTCCAATGTCTAACAATGTCTAACAATGTTTCTCCAGTAGAAAAAGTAGCTTGCTGTGAAAACAATATGCCATTGGGACAAATTGATATAACTTACTGAATTTAGCTGAGTACTTTTGTCACCTCAAGTTTTCTTCCACCACTTGCTTCAGGACCTCTCCTCTACGAATAACTCCAATAGTTTTGAGCATCAGGATCGCCCACCCACCTGATGCTTGTTAATTCCCTAACAGGCCTCTAGTAGACTGATGTTTTCTTTGCTTGGGTTGGGTATAAGTAAAGAAAGAAGGGAGCCATCTGTTTGTGTATGTTTGATGATAATCTTCTAAATATAAGCCTCTACGGGTCTATCTCTAGGACTTCATCCAAGAGCTCTCTGTGGTGCCTGACAGAAGCCTTACCTTCTCTGAAGAGCACATTGCCGCTGACCAGGCCAAGTTTACTTCTCCTTCACTCTACCTAAAGAACAAAACTGCAGTGGAGATACCAAAATCAGAGCATCTGGAATCAGGAGCGATACAACAAAATGACTCATTGTCCGTGGTCAGACTTCTTCCAGTGCAGGATGTCAACTCCTCACATCCTTTCCCTCTGCCACCTCCAGGAGCATTCTCTTAATTTCTTAGGAAAATACAAATATGTCTTTGTGGTTTTCAGCACTTCCTTCACTTCCCTTTTAGTATTTCTCCATCTTTTACAATCTATTATTCATCCGCCTGCCTGCTCTATTCATCTTGACTTCTTGTCCATCCACACAGTCGGGAGTTATTCTTTAGCGTATGATGCGTCTGCAACTCTTAAGTTCTTTGGCACTCCACCAAGTGCCAAATGTCTATTTTTTTCTCCAAAGCCTTTTCCTGATTTAGCATATGGTTGGTCCTCTCCTGTATCATGTTGTTTCTTCATCAGTTGGAGAAAAAGACATACACTGATTTACTGCTATTATTATTTTTGTGTAATCCTTGGAAAATTGTGTTAGAGATTACACTTCTATTCAAAATCTGAAATCCCTCCTCACAAGAAACAGGTATTATCTCTTGACAAGCACTGGTTATTTGTTTTCCAGCTGAAACACTGAAGGTTCACCTCCTGGAAAGCCTCCCCTATTAGTCACTTTCCAACAAGGCCATATAGAGGGCTCTCCCCACGTCAATGAGTAGGTCAATAATATAAAAGGGAGGTGCTGGCAGATGGTGATTTTGTAACCAGTTTCCTATTCAAATTATCACAACCATCAGAACAAGAGGCATTATTTACGAAGATGCCTTTTTCACATTCATCCGAGTTTTTTCAGTGTCTGCAAAACCACTGAAAGTTTGTAGACTCTGATAACGAGACTTCTCCAGGGATCACACAACTCCCTGTAGAGTTGTGAGCTCTTCTTAAGTCCTGTTCTTTTGGCTGAAGACATCTTGCTTCATTCATTCATTCCCTGGGGAACTTGTTCAAGATTCTTGCACAACTGAGATCTCAGTCTCCAAAGAACCACAAAAAGACAGCTCTGTATTTCAGTTTGGCCGCACCCAGACTCAAGATTTTGAAAAGCAAGTGTCTAAAGCAAATAAGCAACTTACCTTCTTTAGTAAGACCTCGATTCTCAGCAGAAGAAACATTGACTGAACAGTTTGCAGCGAAGGCAGACAGGTCATTGTCTTTTTTAGAGGCCCTGCATGCAAACCCCACCAGCACAAGAGATTTGGAGGACTAAAATTCCAACATTAACTTTAACTAGCCATGAGAATGACCCAGCTCGTTGCAACGTCTCGATGTGTCTCATAAAACACACTGAAATATTTGCTAACATGACTATCTGCATGTTACTGTTCGTTTTTGTTACAGCAGCACTAGGAGCACCCACCGTCAGCAGGACCTTGTGTCTGGTATAGATGTCAGTTTCCATTGTGTTGACCAAAGGGGACTACGTTATTTAACTTCCTACTCCCAAAACAAGCAGTCAAATAACCAGACCCTTTCATGTCAATGTGCCATTTGTACAGGCAAGTGTTTAGCAGTATGGGTCATGTAAGCTAGCCCACAAGGACTGTTTCTGGAAAAAAAGAAAAAAAAAAGTATTCTGGAACTTATTTTAAGATTCATATCTATGCATTCATGCATGTGCATTTAACCATATACATAATTCACTTAAGTTTAAGAGACCTGCTTTTAAATACTTCACCACTGTGTCATACCATGGAAACTACCTCAGGGCTACTAGGAAGGGGGTTCAAACATCCCTCGTATAAAACACATCATTATGCATTAGAGGAAACTTCATTCACCAGAGAAGAATGGCACACCAGCTGGAGGTGAACACCATAAACCACATAAAGTTTTAATTAAATTCATTAAAAATTCTTTGTCTCTCAGTGGGTGTGGGGGCAGATACAACCCTTTAACAATGGCCAGCACACAATCAGGTTTGTCAAAACTAATAATAATACAAAAGAATTAGCTCACGCCGGGACATTTTGAAAAAGTTCGAATAAGTGTATTATTTTTAATATGGGACATTTATAAATCATTGCAAGATGTGGCCAGTCGTGGAGCACAGTTGTAGTTTCTATTGTTCATTGGATTGATAAAAGGTGTTAATAATAAAAGGCACATTTTTAGGAGTTGACAAAGTGAGTCGACATGAAAACATAAGGAAGAAGGATATTTTTCCTTTAAAACACACATACGCATATATGTAAAAGTTTGTCATGATCAGTATTTCTTTATGGCATGTCCTCTATGTCCCATACTAATAACTATGATATACAATTACACTTCCTGCCCTTCAGAGCTTATAGTCCATTAGCAAAGCTGTATACAGCAAATGAATGTTATAGCACCAGACCTCCTCCTGCAAACACATACATGCCTGTCAGAAAATCATATATTCCTGGGGACTAATCATGAACACAGAGCTAAAACCATACATAAATATTTGCAGGATTAAGGCTATTAACCAGGGTAAAAGAGGATAGCTATGTGGTCGCTTAGCTCTTATGTAAATGACTTTGTTTTTCAAAGCTGGAAAGCCTTGCAAAATACTTTTATGTTTAATCAAATCCAAATAAAATGATTCTACAATGTACTGAAGGGTTTCACATGATGAGTCAGTGACAAAGTCAGCTATTTAGACTCATGGCAAGCACTTCAGTTTGGTCCTAGTCCAGGTCCCATTGAAGTCAGTGGGAGTCCTTTCCCTGATTGCAACATGAGTCTTTGTTACTAAATTATCTCAAGCTGATGAACTGTGAAACAGCAAAGTTACTTTTACTAACCATTCCTAATCCAGACTTATTAAGGATAATTGTAAAGTAGAACTAACTAATTCAGTAATTAGGTATGAAAACATACTCACTGCATAGCTAATACGTAAGAGTGGATCTTCATTTTCTGTACTTTGCCTAGATACAAGAAATATCACAGGTCACATGAACAGTCCCACGATCTATGTAATATTGTCGAAAGAGGGGAAAGAGCAGATAAAAGTGTATGTACCTCTTCCTACACCTCAGAAATCAGGCCTGTGGTTTTCCTGGCCATTTCATAGTCATGGTGCTATAAATTTTAGATTTAGATCAGTATCCACTTGATGCTCAGTGCTCTTCAGACCAAATAATTTGTCTGATTTTATTTCCACATTTACTATAAGACATACGCCTTAAGCAAGATGAGACAGCAACATGCATTTGAGCAATTATACAATACAAAGATTAGTTGGGTAGATCAAAATCAATGTTAGCACATGAAGTGTGCTACACTGAGTCTACAAATTAAAGTATTCTGTCTAGTAAGAAACCAGTACTTAATTGAAGAAACAAAAGAGCAGAGTTGTTTTTCTATTTTTTCTCACTCCAACTGTCTAAACAGCAGCTGTAGAAGCACTGTTCTCAATCACACAGGTTTTAGAGGAAAATAAGATGTCTGCTTTTTTACTTCACTTTCACACAGGCACAACAAGCAACTTCAAAGGTAAGGGATAAAGGAGCTGAAGAAAACAAATAAGAGTAATAACAGTCCCAGAACTGTTTCAGAGGTTGACAGAAAACGCCGCATAATGCATTTGTCCATGCTGTCATTGCAAAATGGTGAGAATTATCTCATCTAACTCCAGCCACCTAAAAATGAAGCTTGTAATTGAAATATATTGGCTAAGTTCTGTAGGCAATGGAGAAAGGCACAAATGGAAGGTAATTGTTTCAGTGTTATGATAAATATTGTAGGTATTAGGATATAGGCATTCTAGAAGGGTCTATCTCACTCTTTTGACCATGGCAACCCTAAACAAATAGGTCAAGCACCTAACAGTAGAGCCATTGCACATAATTACATTGAAATGCAGCAGTATCACAACAGGGATGTACCTTGTTAGCTTGGGAATGAGTATCAGCGTGCTGCCAGATCAGGTAGCTATCTGATAGAAAAGTATCATAGCACATTTGGCTGCTCTGAATTTACTTCATTCATGTTTAGATTGTTAGTGGCCTCCCCTGGGGGTAGAGATATATTTCTCTGGTGACTCTAGCTCAGTTTGTGATTTGACCTGAATTACACATCTAGACTGTAATACAGATAAGACTCATGATATTCACCATTGCTGTGTCCTCAAGACTATCAGGTGAGATCTTGTAGTGGGCCACCTTTATAGATACATTGACAAGTATCTGTACATCTACAGATATAGTACTGGTAAAAAGATAAGACGAAGTACTATAACCATCGGTAAATACTTAAATAGCTATATAAATGTAACCATAACTTTTTAACACAGTTCAGTCCACAAACCAGAGGGATAAGAAAAGGAGGGTCACCAACTTCATTTCCTCTTCACTCTCTGCTTCCATGTTCTAGTCTGGAAATCACAGGACCAATGTCTCCCAAGCATACATTACCAGTGGAGCACTTATGCCTGCATGCTCTACTGTAACTGTGTCCAAGGCCTTCTTGAAAACATAAGCTCACTTCTTCCATCGACCACCTTTTCATGACTGCACCACTGAGACCCAGATGTAAATCTACGTTAGCTTAATCAGCAACTCCTACATCCTTAAAATGCATGCTTGTTTTGAAATCCCCAGCCCTAAATCCAAGCTTTCACATCACCTGATCTAGCAAAGAGTAAAATGCAAACAAGAAGAAACCCTTATTCCTAATCAGTATGAACTGTACGCAAGTTATATCCTACCCAGTTCGGATCTGGACCCATCCCAGCAGTTCCATTAGTTTGGAAACCTGGGCGCAGACTGAAGGATCCGTATTCCACCTCAGAAAACTTTGTTGGATTCCTTTCTTGGCTTGAACTATCCATCCAAGAGAACCCCAAGCATAATTCGCTTGGGGATTAGAGGTGTGTGACATGCGTGCAAAAAGGGTTTGTACTGTCTCATTTTGCATAAGATGATGGGATAGCTACCGCAGTATACTACGAGCCTGACAAGAGGCAGTACAAATAAAACTGACTGCTCCTAAACTTTTAATATGGGATGACCCAGTCCATACCACTAGGGACAGGCATCGTGGACCATTTTCTAGAATCATCAGCAGTAACATACAGCCTGTGTAGCTGACCTGAGCAGAAGCAAGCTTCTACAACTTCTCAACATCCTCAGCAATGGATCTCCTTCAAAGAACCAAATCTATCACTAAATTCTCTATCACCAGGCTACACAGAGAAGACACAAATTAACCAGTAACTTTAAGTCCTTGCCTCAAATCTATAAATACCAATGTAAAACAGATTATACAAAACAACAACAAAAAATGTTACAACCAAAAGGTGGTTGTACCAAAAGATGGTCCAAAAAATACCTTGTCCAGATCCCCCAACACTTCACTGGTTAAAGCATTCACCTGTGAGGCAAAACAAAGAGTTGATCCCAGCCACATAATTCATGAAACGTCATTGGCTACTAATTTATCATTTTTTTCTAAATATGTGTATGCATTGGGTACAGGTGGCAAGATTTGGCAGGGGCTGAATGGGTGGCCTCTGTGAGAAGATGTCAGGGGCTGCCCCACACTCAACACAGCTGGTTCCAGCCAGCTCCAATGGACCCACCAAAGGACACAGCTGAGCCTGTCAGCTGGAGATGCCTCTGGGAAAATGTCTTTTAGAAAGGGCAAAATATCATATGGCAGAGAAAGGAGTGAGGAGAAAAAAGTGTCAGAAACAATCCTGCAGACACCACTGTCACAGCAGAAAGAGAGGAAGGAGGTGCTCCAGGCACTTCCTCTACATCTGAGGTTGTTTTGCCCATGATGGTAATTGGTAAATGATCTTCCTGTCCTGTTGAAGAGGGCAGCAGAGAGTGGCTGGGTGGGCGCCTGGCTAGTGTCAACCACCACAATGCATGCTCTACAGCTTTCATTTGTGAAGACAACAGCTCAACACAACTTCGAGACTCTGTTCTGGAAGTTCAATTTGATCTGTTTTCAACCCGCACATTATCTATGATGTAGCACCAGAGCATAGGGAGTTCTTCATGTAGTCACAGGCAAAATTTTCAGTGCCTTCTGTGTTTCATAGCAGCTAAGTGGGTGGAGGTAACTAGAAATGACATATGAAACAACCATGATGAAGGACTACAATTTCAAAAATTTTCCAGCTCCACAGTTGGGGCCAGCCTCCAAAAAACTCCTGTTCCAAATCAAGTAGTGAGATCTGCAAGACTCCTCAAAACCCAGCGGCTACTGCTGAGACAAGTGGGGGTTTTCATACATGCAAGGATTTGGTTGTGCCGAAATTAAAGGAACTGGACCCATTTTGAACTCTGGCGTGGCAAACTTCACAAGGCAAGTGGGGTGAGGAAAAAAAAAAAAAAAAGAGTACCCACAGCAACAATGCAGCTATAGACTTTAAATAAGTGTGAAGCTCTATGGCTTGAGTGCAACAAATTTTAGAAAAATAATGATTATTTATTCATTTTCTGTGGGCCTTCAGTAGGACACTAACTTGTAGGAGGAAAAAAGAGCACTGTTTTGGAGGGTAATAGCTAGAACATACATCTGAATTAATTGTGGCTTACAGTGAATTTATGCTAAGTTTATTAGAGTGAATTTATGCTAAGTTTATTTAAAATAAGATAGATGGGCAAGAGGCAGCCAGGGCCTGTGAAAAGAGACATTATTTGTGGAGACAGTCTATTGTGTTGCAGCAGAAGAGAATTCCATCTTCTATTAATAGTGGTCAGCGGGAATTCACACAGACTTTTACTTCACTGACATATTCATTTCATTACCAGTTTCTTCAGTTTTCATAGTAACTCTTGAAAGTGTGTGTGAGCAAGCAAAAAGATTCTCTGGAAGAGATCCAGCTACTACTGATTTTGAAGGGGGAGTTCTCAGGCGCTGCAGATCAGATCTACAACCTGTCGTTACAAGAAATAAAGGCTTTGCAGAGCTTTGCAAGCAGTCCTTGGGAGGGAGAAGGGGGTCCCAGGGTTGCCACTGGAAGGCTCTACCCAGGTGCTGGGGTCAGACTGTGGAGAGGAAGATGGTGAACAAAGACCCAGCTTGGGGTGCATCCCCCATTTGTCTCTAAGGCGGGTAGTAACGTGGTGCCTGGCAAAACCTCTTCGTTTTACCCAAGCCAGCCATTTGGCTCCCTCTCCAGTTAGGCTGAGGGCAAGCAGCTGATGCTCTCCAAGGCAGGTGTCCTCTCCTATGGAAATGAGCCAATTAAGAGGGACTACAAAAGGGCACAATTGGGCAGCTCCTTAAGCAGGGGCTCGGCTATAGAATTGAAGATAGAGAAGTGACGAACAGGAGAATTTTCAGCTGCGTGATTTCTGATCATTTACATCAGTAGCATGGGTTAAAACAGAAGAAGGGATTTGGGCATGTGGATCTTTTCCCCTTCTTTGAGTGAAAAGTGCCAAGAAGCAAATTGAGAAGTGTGAAGTAACAGAACAGTGTTTTTTTTTAGTACATTTTTTTTACACTACTAATGAAGGGCTTTTTACATTACAGCCTGTGTCTATTTCAGCACTGATTTTGTATCTACTTACAGGATTAGAAAGATTAAGTGCTAATTAGAGCACTGAGGATTAATAACTGCTACTTCTGAAATGCACATTTTTCTTAATCTTGTCTTTAATTCCAGTAGAATTGGTCCATGTTACAAAGCCAGGGGTTGCCAAAGCTTACTAAACATGTAATAGAAGGTGCTGGGTATTAATTTTCTTGTATACACTGAATAGGCATCATCCATTAGGCTAAAGAAGGAATTATAGGGGTGGTAGGAATAAGCAGGCTTTGTTTCTGAAGAAAATGAAAATCTATGTCTTTGTTGTTCTATTGGAAGTACTGTTAAACCAACTTTCCCCCCATTTTACATTTTCATAAACATAATTTATAATTTAAAGTATATTCAAACACTACTGAAATGATAAATATGGTGAAGTGAGAACTAGGAACATACCAAAATGGCATATAGAGAAAAAATCAGCTACTGTGTTGCTGTTGAGCGTTGACTCTACAAATTATGGTGCTGTTCATTAGAGGGAGAGTTTCCTTCTGTTTAAAGCTCTCAATTCTAATATAGTGATAGTCGTATATTTGCTAATAACTTCAGAACAATTTGGTTGCTTGAGGGGAACACATAACAGTTGTTCATGTGTAAAACATGGGCAGGATCCTTTCCAGAGGGGAAAGACTTAGAGGAAGGTTTTCATTTTCAGCCCACAAAGGATGCAATTTACATACAGGTGTTACCGGGCTTCTCTCTGAACTCATGGATCACTGCTAGTTTCAGATGTCAAGACAAAAAGATGGGTCAAAGGCACACTGAGATGACTTGCGGCTACTTCAAGTAGTTTGAGGTCAAGACTGCTAACATCAGAGCTCTTGTTTTCCACCAAGTGACGCCAGATGTACCAGGATCTCATTGAATTACGCATTTTCCACTGCAGCCAAAGGAGCAGGCTGGGTTCTGCACGAGGCAGCTTTCTTTCTGTTTTGTTTCTGATCTTCTGGAGCCTGAATGGTTTACAGAAGGTGCAGGCACAACCATGGTATGTCTGTTCTCCTTCCAGAGGACTGCTAGACATGTTTTTTTGTTGTTTTTGTTTTTGGTTTTTAATGCAGTTTTACCTTGTACTAGAGAAACCAGGGGCTGCAGCAGGCCTGGGTCACTCTGGAGCAGGAAACTGATGCACATGGGCCTGATTTTTTCAGAAGACCTTCCCTGGATTTTGTGGAGGAGCTGCAAAGAGTAAAATTACTGTTCTGTCCCCATGTGATGACATGATCAGGGAAGAAGTCCCTAAAGAGCTTTCCCTTCTCAAACCTCCTACTGTGTGTGGCCAAAACCAATCTTGTCTCTGTTAAATCAGTTCTTACCAGATAAATCCCAGACAATTACTGATGCTTAATAAATTCTCCAATCTGCCTGCTCAAAACAGTTCAGCATTAAGAATGCTTTCAGCTGAAAACCATCTGAAAACCATCCCAAGTATAAGAAACACCCTTCTCAAGAGGTCTTTAGAGAGGACCTGGGAGGAGAAACAGGGAGAATGAACACAAATACTGCACAACTATCACTGATAAATAAACAGTAGACCATGCCTGTAACCAGCCAGCTTTTACAAATGGACTGGGACTGTCTTACAGAAATCTTATTTTAGCCCATGCATAGCTTATTTTAGGACATTAGGCAGTCGATGTCTGCTCCTGCTCTTAAATACCAAACCCATGAATGACCACAGACTACAACCTCTTCGTTCTTCCACTCAGAAGAAACCCTTGTTAGTGCCAAATATATTATGCTGCACAGGAATAAACAGAGAAACATTTTCCAAAGTGAAGCTCTAGATCAATTTTTTACTACAAAAAGTTCTGAGCTTCTGGTAAAAGAAATCCTTTACAGGTACACACCTATTGCCTGTAGTTTGCTCGGGGGGGGCTCAGACCCACCACAGCTGGTACCTGCCTAATGTGGCTGTCCTGAAGGATTTGTACTTCATAAAAACTGTACTTTGCCAATTGTACTTCAAGGAAGGGGTGGCAAGAAAAGAGGTAGTATATTATACCCCTGGACATTTTTGTAACACCTATAACTGATCTTTTTTTTTTTAATTTTTTTTTTTTTAAAGTTTCTAGATAGTATCTTTTTATTTTTTCCCCCAACATTTTATACAATGACTTGGTCTCTTCTCATGTTTCTTTCATCATCACTCACCTGCATCCAGCTTTTCAGTTATACAACTCAAGCACTTCTATTAAATACAATTCTTTCCTCACACAGAGATAAGGCAAGTGTATTTTTCTACACATAATCCCCATGTTGCTCATTCACCTACAGCATCCCTCAGGCACGATGTGTTGGTTCATCGCTGCACCACCAGAGGGAGCTGCCTGAATGCCTTTGACAGATTTCAATGACTAAATAAAAATAAAAAATAAAAAATCTCACCTTTGAAATCTCATTATCTAGAAAAGGGGGTGCAGTTGTGAAGCTGTGACAGGCATAGAGAGATTACTGAAAGGCTGTTATACAGTGCAATGCTTCAAATCTTTGCTTTGCTTCTTTTTAGTCACAGCCAATCTTGTACTGTCTGGTACAACAGTACAAAATAAGCTTTGTTGATTTAATCAAACAAAGCAGTTTTGAATTAGGGTGTTTATGCCAGCCATTGACATCCACAGTATGACTCTGCTGGACTGAGGGTTGAGAAGAAAAGGCAAACTAGACTTTTATAGCTAACTGAAACCAGCCAATGATATGTGATACTGCCTACGATAGATCATAATATTTTTCTTACAAAATTAGTGTTCATTAGTACTAATGTGTACTTAAAAAAAATAAAAATTAAAAAAGGCTGTCTCTTTAAAACCAGAAGTTGGCTGTAGCACTGATTCATCCTCAGTTTGTCTTTTTTATTTTAAAGCAGTAATTTATGTCCCAGTTCTGCTCTACTTTCTAATGCCATCTTTTGTTTACTACAGAGGGTCTCTGCTTTCCTCCCTGATTCTGCCCACTGCCTTTCCATTGCACATGTTTTCATGCATCCTGACACAACCACTGCATGCATGGCAATGCAGAAATGTACATCCATATTTCCCATTAAATGAGGGGTTCAAAGCTATTCTTGGGTCCAGACTTGTCTCTCACTCTTCAGACTGAGCTGAGCTGCAAGATTCCCTGGAAGGGAAAAGCCAAAGTAAGCTCTTTAACTTAACCCCCAGCTGCTGATCTGTGAGCTCTAGAAAGATTGGGCATGGGAAAGCTCAGGTAAGATCTTGCTCAGTTCTGAGACTGGCTCTGCTTAAGCACAGCATGCATTCACAAAGCTAGAGCTGAGCTACAGTCACAGGGAAAGGACATGGGGCACAGAGTCTGCTGTAGGTTGTCTTATGAGACAGACAGAGCCAGAGTTCAATGCTGCTTAAACGTGGGAATCTCAACTCATAAGTATCAAAATAAAAATAAGTTAATAAATATTTTATCTTAGGATTTCCAGAGGCCTGATTCATTTTTACAGTAACTGGGCTTGTCGGTCCTAGTCACTGGTAACTCCTCATCTGATTACCAAAATTTAAAGTAGGACACAGCCCTCATACATTGCCAGTGAATGACAATTTTAGTCATATGTAACTCACTCAGCAATTGGGGGGAAATGAGAAACCTACATTAATATGCCTCCATGTAGCTATCTGCTATTAAGCTCATCAGCCAAGACCTAGACCTAGACCAGGCAGTCATTGGGGCCTAGAGGGAGTTTTGGTTCGTCCTACAGTAGTCACCATCACTTGTTTTCTCACATGGATACCTAAATTCACGTGTCTTAGTCTTAGACCCTGAATCTTCGATTATGAGCAGAGTCCGACTCTCCTTCCTCAGCACTTTATAAGTATAGCTTCCAGGAATATTCATTCAGAGAACTGCAATGTCAAAGAGATGCAGAAGCCAAATCAAACTCTGAAATTTTACCTCTGTTTTGCCACTTCAGTCTGGTCTACTTCCAAATGGAATAGAGAACTTATTTCACTTCTTTCCCTAATATCTGCAATGTTCTCATTATTTGAATACAGCAGATAAACAACTGGAGCATGGGTCTGAATTGTGTTCTTTGCCAGAACTGGGCAAACTCTTGCAATGTACGATATTACCCTGCTCGTGAGGTGCGTATGCTGACACTAGTTTTCCCCATGTGAAGATGATCAATAGGTGAAGTAAAAGGGACCTTCATTTTTCTAGAAATCCAGATCTCTCCTGTATGAGGGATCTGTAATTTTCCAGAAACGCATTTCAGACAAACGTATTTACAGTGACAGTCTGGGAAACCAGTAAAGTGAAAACATCTCACTTCATTGATGAGGAAGTAGTTTCTACTTCATGCAAAAGGAATAATGGCATTCCTGATACTGGCCAGGTAAGCCAGAGAGCTCACAAACCTTCTTCTTCCTGCCCTCTCTGGTTTTGAGGTGAGGCAGACCAGAGAAGTACCCTTCTTCTCAGTGCAGGGACAACGTGCTGTTCTCCTCAGAGACTTTACCTACTGGCCCATCAGATGTAGGAGAGTGGTGGGCTGGACCTGAGGCACCCAGCAGAACTTGAGTGTACGGGTTGCTTTCCTACCTGAAAAGTTATCTTAGGCAAACTTCCTCCCACTGCCGTATGGCAGCGAGTAGTTCATCCTGGGCAGAGCTCAGGATGGAGCTTTCCTGTTGCTGCTTTCTCCAAGGTGTGCCTTCAGCAAAGGGCAGTTCTGCAGTGCTATGGAGGGTCTGGTGTTGAAGGCTACATGGGGCTGCTCTTCTGGGGCAAGGGGGGAGCCTCTGTACAGTAAAGGAATGTGTCCCAGAGACCTCTCAGAAAATGCTTGGCATAGTCTGTGTCTTAATTGACTCCAGAATGGAAAAGGCAGCACAAGTGAAATGTCTCTCACTGTCTACAAATACCTAAACTTAAGTTCAATTACAGAAGGAGAAGGGGAAAATAAAAGAGCACTTTTTCTTTTCTTTTTTCTCAAGCTCCAGAGCCAAGATCTGAGTGTTTTTGAAGTCATCCTACAAGGAAGAAAGGAAAAGGCTGAAGCTTACTGTGACCTAAATAAAGCAGAAGAATTAGGTACTTGTGATCAAAGGGTTGAATGATGCATATACACATCTCCCTAAATAATATAGTGGGTGGGGGAAATGACATGTCATTATTTCTCTGAAATAAAGCGAATTACCTGTTCTGAAAAGAGGAGTTAATCTGTTTTTATACAGTGAAGAATAATGCCACATTATTTCTTCTAAAATTAGCAGCTGACAAGCTGAGACTTCAGTGCTCATAGCATCTGGCTCTCTGGCACCACACTGTAGTTATCACAATGAAGCTTTCCTTTACCAGTTTTATAGTGATTGGTAGGGAATAGCCATTACAAGAGAGGCCTACAGCCACCGAGCTCCAGAATGGCAGTACGTCTAATGTACCTCAGAGTTCTTTCTTTCTTTCTTTCTCAGGTTTTCTGCAAGTTGTTTCTCTGAGACTGAGATTTCAGAAACAATCTGGTGACTTATACGGGCAAGATTCTTCCATCCAGCTGTACCATTACTAGTTGTCTTCTTTCAAACCAGAAGCAAATGTACAATGGCCTCATTCTAAAATCCTGCATTTTGAGATTTCTGGTGTCCAAAGCAGGCAGCTGAAGAGCGAATGCTGAAAGCTGAAGTCAGACTTATCTAAGTACATGTAAATAAGTGGTTTCTTTTTCCCTTTCTCAAACTCTAAAGCTACAGATACTGAACAACCGAGCACATAACCATAGCAATGGCTGAACTGTTTCTCTTGAAAAGATGATGGCTATATTTTGTCACATGAATGCACAGGAACAGCATAGAAATTTCTCAAAACTGCTCTCCTGAGGAATTTTTCTGTTTGCTGTTCAAGTATAGAGCAGGGCTGAGTAGGGCTCAGCATTCATAAAGAGGTTGAGGGGATTGAAAACCTGAGAAGCAATTTCCATTGGACTTGGAAGGCCAAAGTCACAGAACTTATTTACCCTCTAGCAAATTTCCAGTTAAGTACCATTTCAATTGAATAATCAAATTTTCATGACTCATCTTTACTGATGCATGGTGATATTCCATTTCTCCAATTTATCCATGGAGAACTCCCTAGCAGCAGGTTGGAAAGAAAGTAAGTTCAACTTTCTCAATCACTCATGTGAGAGAAGTGATTGGGTAATACTTTTGCTATGTTTAAATATTAAAACTTCACTTTGGTTGATGTAGTTTCTTTGACTGTGACAACACGGAGCATACAAAAGGTTATAAACCCAGTCACCAAAACCACTTATCACCATTCGACCTTTCACTGCAACATATATATATAGAAATCTTTGGAAAAAAAAACAACTACCCAAGAGCAACTTAATGGAAGAAATTGCTTCCTCAAGAGAGGTTGGCCTGTTCAGAAAAGCAGGTAGATACTGAGTACTGCACTAACAGGTGTGGGAGAGGTAAAACAAAGACATGTCTTCAAATCCCTGTATCCATAGGCTTTTGCACAGGATAAAGGTACTGTGTTAGGGTGGAAGGGCATCTTCTCCATCTTATCTAACAATGACTCCATGATCATGTCCCACTGGTCAGTGAAAAACCTGATCCACTCTGGGCTTCAGCAGCCCTCAGACGGACGAGCAGAAATGAGCTGGATTGAACTAGGGAGGCTTCTGAGGCAGCCTCTCCTTTTGAGAAGGCAAAGCTGTCAGGATGTGTTGCTCATAAAGCTGCATCTAAGCAACTGGGTTGGCTGTAGATGAAGGCACCATTTCAGACAACAGATTACTAAAGTAAATTTGTGCTCTGGGAAAGCAGAATCTGTATCTAACTCAAGAGTCTTCATTTCTAGTCTCTCAGAGGCAAAAATGGAAACCCAGTTGCAGAAGAAAAGCTGACTGTGTTTATCCCTCTATCTTACCTGACAGTAACTTCAGCAAAAATTATAACCAAGACTCTCTTCAGTTTTTCTTTTTCTTCCTGACTGTAATAACATGTAAATTATGTCGGGCTAATTTCTAGTTTCATATTCAGTTTAAAGAGTTTCAATTTACCTGCAATCAGTTTTCTGTAGCACAACACTAGCAAGCGTACAGTGTTAAAGCACAGTACTCTCTTACTAACTCCTCTATGTTTATTTGTCAGCAGGAAAGACAAACAGTTAATTAACAGCTCCACGAGTACAGATAACACAACTGTCAGTGGAAAGAAAGCAGGACTGTCCACAAAGTAAATAAGCTTCCTTTTTTAGCACATGCGGCTAAACTAACTTCTCTTAAGATTAACCTGCTGGAGGGGGACACAATTACACTCGCCAAATACATGAAGGCAACTCTCCATCACTGCCTCTTTACAAAGCACAGAATGAATAATTTCCTTGAAAAAGCAAAAAGTGGGATAAAGCACTGTTTAAATTATATTCATAATGATTTCTTCTGTGATTCTGTGATTTATTTGAAAATATGTTCTCATTATACTGTTATCTAAGCACAACCCATTGTAAGCCAAAAGCAGTTTGGTTCCACATGAATTTAGAGTCATTATTATAATTATTCTCACCAGAACAACCATTAATCACATAAACAATACCTGGCTTGCAGAAAATATGTGGTAAGTAGCTATATTATGATTTAGTATTATTTTTCTTACATTCTTTTAGTCTTACTTGAATACTTATTTTCTAAGAAAATGCTTTTGAAAGAAAAATTAGGAATCATCTTACCTTCAGATTGATGTGTGGCAAGAGGTGTTTGGGTCTCCTTGGAGTAGGATACCACCTCCCGAGGTAAGAAATCAACCTGGGTAATCTTTGACACCCCTAGTTTGTGCAGTCTGCGTCTAAGATGGAATACATGACATCAAAAGGTTACTGTTAGGTGTAAATCAGTAGCAGGAACAAAAGTGTTTGCTTTTATGAACAGGATTAAAAAAAATACTTCAGTGTTTGCTAAGATGAAACACAATGCACTATGTATGAGAAGCACCTAATTACAGTGAAGAAAATTAACCTGGTAACCATTTGCCATAATAAAATATAGTTAGTAAATGCCTCTGGACCTAGATCGTGCTGCTGAAAGGGACTGTAAATGGGAGAAATGACCTGCTCATGCCCCTCGTAACATGCAACAAAACAGTCTCCTCTTTCATACTATTATTACTACAACGTTCTGCCTGTTCAAGAGATTTAATTCTTAGTCTGAGATACCCAACAGTGGAAGAGACACTATAGGTGTAAAATAGGCTGGATTAGGAGTGTTAGATGTCCATCTGAGAGTAGTAAATGAGCGGGGTGAGCAATTTCCATAAAGGAGATTCTCTTTTCCACGGGAATTATCAGCAGTGGATTTGCTGTCAGTTTGTGAGTTTTAATGCAAGCTCTGAGACACACCTGGAACAGGGCAAGGATAGCTTTCTTCTTCTACTTCCCTAACTTTAAACAAGCCATATGAACCATATCAGTAAAGCCAAACAATGGTGTGACTGGATAAGGAGAGCCAGGTGAACAGGATCATGAACACTTTTAGTCATACACAGTTCACTCAATGGTGCTGAGGAAATCAGTTTGTTTCCTGAATATTATTTGACTGTCTGTAGGGAGGGAAGAATAAACAAAGACTTGCTTGCAAATGTTTTACTGGAAAAAATGCCAACTTTTAGCAGACAAAAAAATATGCAAATAATAAATGGATCTAGTAAATAAGTCCAGTCGCCCAGATCAACACGTGCAAGCATGCTTACACATTTAAAGGAGATAAATTCACAGACACAGTGTTTCTGAACAGCCACGTTATTAAAAAGAACAATTTGGAAAAGCAGTAAATTCATACACATTATCCATATCCCCTCTGTCTTCCAGAGTGTGAGAAGAACAGAGGTCAACTTTTTTTTTTTTTTTTTATAATCTAATTCATTTACAGTGAATTTTTAGGTATTCAGTTAAGATTGATGTCTGGAAGTAAATGAGTCTCTAAAAGGAAATTGTCATCATTGGAAGACACCTACTGAACTGTTAATCTAGTTAGTGCTATATCATCTATATATTTATCTAATCTGGTTTACTGGCTGAGTTTATATTAAGCTGAATGCAGTTTGGTTCAATGGGTAATCAGAATGAATCAGCTGTATCACAAACAATTAGAGTAGTAATAGTTGTTACAGCTCTAAGCATCTTCTTTTAAAAGAGGAAAAAATAACAAGTCACTCTCCTTACAAACATCTGTGACTTTACAATACGAACAAAAGCAATGGTTGTCTGAAAATCCTCTAGGGTGGGGCAGAAAAACTTCTGCAGCTTGTGTTACACTTCAAGAATCTGTAACAGCTAACAAATGTTTTAGTACTGCTACATTTTTGTAGCTGATTTAACTAGGGGGTTGTATGAATTCAAGCTTCAATAAATACCCTACCCAGCAAAATGCTTTCTATCCTTCAACACCAGATGGAAAATCTCTGTTGCCTACTTGGTTGGTCAGACTTCCTTCAAAATCAGTCCTCCAGTGCCCCCAAACCACTGATTCCATTTAGTGAGATTCTTAAGCTTCCTTCATCAAAAGAGCTTCTTCACTGGTTAAGTATCAGCTCTGATTACGTGTTTAATCTAGGCCTAATTAGAATCTCAGCTAATTCTAACAACAGTTTCACATGAGGTCATTCCCTATCTCCTTGACTGACTGGGGATGGGGGAATATTGCTCCTACTGGAGAGCTGGATGTAACTGCTAGTTGGGTTAGCTTCTGTGTAGGCTGTTAACCAAGACATGAGCTATGACCACCCCAGAACACTGTGCTGAGAAAATATATTGAATTTTTCACCTCAGACATTTATAATTCAGTAATTGCTGATGGTTGTACAAATGTACAGAGTTACTCATATCCTGGTAATTACTGGTGAAGGCAGAGAGGTCTTCACTTGGAGGAACATCATCTCTTCTTTTTTGACCCTGATGATCAACCTGCAATGGTTCTTATCTAACTAAAAGTTGGCCTAACTCTTGTTCTCAAGCACTTAGGGACAACTGAAACATCCTTTCAGTACATGGACTCTCTCAAACATGGACTATAATTGTTCTGGTCTCTAATTCTCCTTAGGGCAGCATTAAAATGTCTTATTTCTATTTCCCTTCCATACTTTCCATTTGAGATGCTCATAGTTCTTTTCATTTACAGTCTGCTGAATATTCAACTTAGAGACGCCATAAACTTTAAGGATTCCTTTCAAAAATGCATCAGTAGAAAGACAGTATCTAATGCCTATACATTAAAATTGGTTCCTCTTTCCACAGGAGGACAAAGATGTGTCTTCTGGAAGTATTTAGCTAAACACATCATTTGCATGTTGACTGCAGGATTTCTTTTGTATTGGTATTTTTCTATCTAGTCTCATGACACCAGAGGAAAGTGTGGTTCTCTGTCTTAACTCTGCCTCAGTTTTGAAGTTTTCTTTCAAAAGGGACAGGACTTCTCTTATAGAATATGCCTGTGGGTTCACTCATTGACATCCTTTTCTGTCTTTGCGCTGACTGCTTCTAGAAGATTAAGGTTTTGTGGCTATATGTAGGCTTATCTTTACATGTGTCAAACCACCTTGCCTTGCACATCCATTTGAGGAACCTTGCTTCTGTAAGTGCTCATCTTTAAATCCAAACTTCTGGGAAAGGGCAGTTGAGATTTCTAAAACATATCTGTATGCTATAATAGCTTGAGAAATTTTTCCTTTTTCATATGATCCAGGTGATGTTGCAGAATCTGGATCTATCTGAAGTCACACTTAGGTGGAAATAACAAACAAAACAGTTCTGGGTGTGGAGAAAGCCTGCCTAGAAAGCCCTTTGGATACTTCTGATCTTCCTTCCTGGTCAACAGTCAAGCCTCCCCAAGTGCAGCTGAGAGCACTGTCAATCAATAATTAAAGGAAAATCTTTGATTTTTTTTTGAAGTCTAGAGAAAGGTGAATGAATTTCACATGAATTGTTGGGGAGAAAACACCAAGAACTAGTCAAAACAGAAGATGCTTGCTTGGAGATGCAGACAGCAGAGACTGTAAGTTCACAAGTGGAACAACTTCTTCAGCACAGAGATATGGTTTTGCTTATGACTCAAGTTCTGAAGAGCTTGAAGGACTTTTACCTTTCCTTTTTAGACAAACAATTTATCCTAAATATGTCTGCAGGTAGGCATTTCATATCTTCAAGTCTTGTTGTTTTTCCTATACTATTAATTTTCTCTGCTTTTGCTACTTTTCAAGGTAATTGAAAATAGAGCAACAAATTTTCTCATCTGGAAGAAACTGTAAAATTCAGTCTGAGATGCTAATAAACAGCATTTTCACTTGCCAATGCAATCTAATAACTTCAGTGATCACACAGGTGATCCAGATTGAGAAACGTGTATAAACATAATTTTGCAGTTACCAAGCCATACTTGTGTACTTGGAGTTTCAGCAATAACACAGTACTGACATTAGCTAAGCTTCCAGAGAAAAGCTATTGTTTCTGACTTTCCTTGATTGCCCACAGTAGAAAAGAGAAACGGTTCATGCTAGCAGGATTTTCTTGATGATGTTATACTACATTCATAACAAACATGAACCTTTGTTCTTTAATATAATGATCTTTTAAAATGTAAAAATTTGGTACGCTTGGTTAACTGCACCAGTTAGATTCTTCTATCTAAAGTAACTAACTTTTCCAGATACTTGGGGTAGAGAAGTTCCATCCCAAACTGGAGAATAATAATCTTAGCCCTAGTGTAAGTAGGAAATGCTTGATTGACCTCAACTCAAATAACATGGCATTTACCCTTGGACTGTGATCATATTTAAGTGCACAATTATAAATGCATATACAGCTCCTGAGGAAAGGGGGGAAACAACATAACTATGGCAAAGACAGGAAGGAGGGAGCAAAAGTACCTTGCAAATGATTCAGCAAGAAAAGTCTGAATCAACAGGTACAAACAAGAGCAGTGTAACTGTACATGCACGTTGAAGTGCCACAATAATAACATTTCATCTGTAATGAAATAGTTATTTGTATTGTGTTTCAGGCAACAGAAACAGCAGCTTATATTTTAATGAGCTTCCTTCAAAGTGTTATTTTTTTCCACAAATATGTCTTTGCTGAAGCTTCTTATTGATTAAAGTAAAGAAAATAAACTAAAATTATGGTCTTTTTGAGTCCACAAAGCAAATGAAAATCACATAAAAACAGCTCAACTGGGAAGCATTTGCAACATAATTCTTGCAAAGAAATGATAAATGAATAACAAAAAGAGCTGACATATACCCAAGTTCAGAGTCAGACTGGAGCTGCAGCACTGAGGGGTCTGTGTCCCATTGCAAGGTCCTAGGGTGGTAATCAGCCGTGCAGCACAACGGGGGGAAAAAAAGAACACACAGAATTAACTGAAAGGATGAACAAAACCCCATCTCATTAGTTACATGCTGTACGTAGAACATTCAACCTCCAAGTGCAAGGGCGAGCCACAGTATGTCAAACAAGGTTTGCTACTAGCCTATGACAGGACTATTAAAATTACATGTTATCAGTAAATAAAAGGGAAGAAGCTGGGTTTCTTTTCAGATTTAATTAATAAAACTTTTTTTTTTTTCTTCCTGAAAGACTTCTAACACTCTAGTTATTGTTGATGCACTCAGTATGTACAATTTGTAGGCAAAATTTATTGTAATCATGTTTTTTTTTTTTTGTTTGTTTGTTTGTTTGTTTTTGATAAAATGGATTAAACACTTGCCATGAATTCCACTGAACAGCAGTCTAACCCTTTGTATACTCCTAAGACTGACTGTAAGCCATCCTGTAAAGAGTTCTCTGGGTACAAACAACACAAACAAATGGCACACTGACACCAGTTCTGACGTGTTATGGAGGCACCTGGGACAAATAAATTCCTCTTCTTTTCATCCACAGAAAATTTCTGGGGGAGAGAGGAATGACCCATCTGGAGAAATCAGATTATGGCAGTCTCTTAATGGACTACGGTCACGTGGGACTGTCACAGAAAATTTTAAAAAAATTCAAGAATTTTTCAACAATGCCTACTCATTTTTTTTTAATTTTACTTTATTTTTCCTCCTAATGAAGCCATACATCATATGCAAGAGAACTGTCCATGACAGCATCGGGAATAAAAGTTTGGCTCCTGGCCATGTTGTTCTGCGATACGAACACGAGATAATGCATTGTACTCACTAGCAGAGGCTAAAGTAAAGGAAAGCACTCCCACACTAAAGCAAGAAAGTCATGTCTATGCAGTAGATAATGATAGTCCTCAAAATTAAAAACTCCACTCATTTCTTTTGAATAGTGTTTTGATACAGAGAATATACTTTTATCACACCCAGCTAAACCCAACCATATAACTAGCCATGTTTAATCTACACAAGCCCTTCTGCAACAGTAGCAACCTCTGCCAATGAATCATTCATATAAACTAAGAAGTTATTCAATTAGATTAGAAATAGGTCACATACAGCCATACAATTTTGCCACTCCTATACTCAGTAAATGCACCTGTTCTATTACCAGTGTTAACTCACCCTCTAGTGAGACAGACAAAGGCATGTGATTCACTTTGTTGTGTCAGAGTGAAAGATAATCTATCTCAACATCCTGCATGTACAAAAACAATGAAGAATTGTAATGAAAAGGTGCCTGCATTACATGCAGTGTAAGGGTACTTTTTCCTCTTAAGATATCATGATCCATAGTGATGTGTATTGCCATTAAAGACTACAACAATACAGAAAGACTCCTCTAAAACGAAACAGTATTACAAAAGGATTAGAGATAAAACAATGAAGTAATAAAAAACAGATGATTTTCCCTGGAACTGGACTGTAGCTCAAGTGCGGCAGAAAGGTAAGCGGACATAAAGATCTGAATGCCTGATGCAATGCAAAAGCATCAGTGTCTAATGCATTACATATACACCATTAAAAATGCTATCTGTGTGAAAATGCCTTGTAATGTCACCAAGGTCAGTAACATGCAGTAGGACTCACTATGCATATGCCTATTTCTAATGTTATAGCTGCCTAGGGACTACTTATAGAGGCTTTCCAAACAGTTACAAGAAAATATACATAACTCATTTCAGTTATTTCCCCCCTCCATCCAGTTCCAAATGTACAAAATTTCCCAAGGGAAGACTAATAAAGACTATTGCATCAGAAAAACCCCATTAACAAATGATTAAAGCAAGAGCTTGCAACAGGTCTCTGCAAAGACCCAGACCTTACAGTCCACCTCTGAGAATCCAGACCAAGTTACAAGAGGGCACATTTACCTCACACTCAGCTGGTTGCCTGAACAAAATGGATTTAGAGACCTCACACAATTGAGACAGCACTCAAATCCCCCAAATATGAGCACAGCAATACTTATTGTGGAAATTTCCAATGCAAAGATATGTATTCAACCCCTAGTCCAATAATAATAATAATAATAATATCTTAGATTTGTACTCCAAATAATACTTTTTTGGTTTGTTTTGTTTTGTATCATGCTACAACTTGAAAAGTCTTGAAAAATAAATAAGGAAGTGATCTGCTGTGTTGTCCTCCCAAGCTCAGCTGAACAACGTTATTGCAAAAACTGAGGCTGCAGGTAGCAGATTGTCAGGTCCCAAGTCTTGCCCTAGGAGACACGATGCAAGTGGCTACGCTTAAATCAGGGAGCAACTACATGCTTCAAGGAAGAAGACTGGTTTGCCCTTTGCCTCTTCCTGCTACCTGAAGAATGTCTGCAGATCAAAATGAAAGTGAGTGAGCAGTAGAGATGTAATATGGACCTGCAGTATAGCCAGTTCCCATGGCAATAACACCAGAGAAGAAATAAACAGATTCTTGATGGACTAGCAACACAGAGATGCTGTTAACTAGCCTGTGCTGTTACCTGGACTAGGAAAGTAAAGCTAATCTCTTTGTGAAGAGCAGATTTTATGGCATTCCCTGATCATTTCAATGAGTATTACCATTATGTTTGTTCTGCCGTGGACAGCTCTCAATGGGGATTGTGAAACGCCATTGGATCTGGGTGAAAAATCAGTGTTAACCTTTATCAAACCTAGTACACAAATTCTTTCTCAAAAGATTTATTTTTTCATTAAGAAAAAGATTATGTATTGTTGCTCTTTTTTTTTCCTTTCTTCCTCATATGTAAAAACTGATTTTGGCTTTGGGACTTTGGCCACCCAAAGATAGGGGCAGAGGGAGTAACATTGCAGACCCCAAAGACAGGGGCCTAGGAGAACTGTTTGAGTGGTAGCTCAGCAGTCAGGCACAGGTGCTCCCACTCAGTATGAGTGAGCATAATTTGGGAAAAGTTCCCTTGAACAGGCTGAATGGATTTTGGCACAGGTCTATGTAGAAGAGATCTAAAGCATTTTGCCACATTTTAATGGGGAAAAGAGACTTGAGCATTATACAGCAGCTAAAAGCAGCACTCCCTTGCACATTACTGTCCTTCCACAAATCCCCTGGAGTCCACCTGAGTTGAGCCTCCTTCTTCAGGTGAACTGAGTGCACATGGCATGGAAAGAGACCCTGGAAACTCCACAGAAGGAAACTCACTGGTCATGGGAGTCCCAGCCAGGACTAAGCCAGATCAGGCTGTTCCCATCACCCAGAAAGCAGAGACACTATTTTAATGAGAACTACCCATTGTTTCAAAGCTGGTTGCTACATAAGTCTCCCACGCAGTGACAAACAATAGCCCTGCTATCAATCTTCCTTCCACACGTTTGGTGAACAACGGCTGCCCTTGAGTGATCGTAGGATAAAAACTAACTATTATCAAACAACATATTGTTCTAAAGCAGCATGAAGGGAACAAGGACTTTAAGATCTTGCACTAAGTAGACGAGGTAGAGGTGTTATTACCTCTCTTTAAAATGTTCTGCTTTCATGCCTTTAGATCCTCTATTTTAGTATTCTCTATTTGCTATGTATTATGATCTCAGTAATTCAGGAATTTAGGACAGCATTCTTAGATGCTGCTGCTGTTTCAGCTATTTGTACTGAAAAAGTACTAATTCATTTTGATGCAACGCATCTTCTTTCTCCCCAGTCAATAAGGGAATAACCTGCAAGAAGAAAGCAAGGGGAGAAAGAGACCAAGATATCACACATTTAAGAAAAGATTAGATGGTAAAGCAACTTGTTACATTTCTCTATTCTGAATTCATGTCCACAGCCTTAGGGAGATATTCAGAACAGAATTCCAAGAGGATGGGAGCTGTTGCAAAATTTAAGGAAGTAAAAGGCATTTGAACAGAAGCATTCCCTTTTCTGTATTATTATTACAAAGGAAAAGCAGACACTCTGCCATATGTTAGGGTGCCCTGTGGAACCTTACTTCCAGACTGTTTTATTCTAACTGCATCATGTTGTTTATGTATATTAAAAATGTGGAAAAGGCTAAAACAAATAAGCTACAAATAAAATAAAACATTTGAACTCTTTTAGGAAATTCCCAACCTCATAATGCATTAATGAAACATCACTTTTATCATCTAAAACAGTCTGGAATTTGTGAGAACTTCTCAGCTGATTTAAAAAAACTTTGAATCTGGCCTTAATGATACTATATGAAATATGTAAGGCATCAGTGCCAACACATACACTTATTAAGACCTCATCATGAAAGGATATTTAATACCCTGAATTATGGTCAGATTGTGGTACAGCTCAACTCTGGTAAATGCCCTAATCCAGCATGTTGGCAGCTTTGTTCTGTCTCTTCTTCCCTGAAGCTAAAATCAAATCCTCCCTCATCTGTTGCTGATGCTGCAGAACATGTGTTCTGCATGACTTCTCTTCTCCCCCCACTTTCCCTTCCCAGGTCAAGAGCAGCCAGGCCTGAAAATTTGTGCTTTTGAAAAAGGCTACTCACAGAAGTAACAGCAAACCCTGCTTTTCCAAGGGGCCTCTTGCAGGGTAGAAATCTCTTTGCTGCATTGCAAATCATTCCTTCAAGCAGAACTGGAGAAAAATAAATACCATGTTACAGCATCTCCTATCACCAGGTACTACTAGGTGATACACTTCATTTATTTAATGAAACACCATTAGATGGGACAGATCCCAGCTCCAGCATCTTCCTTTGCACTAACAGCAACATCTTACAATGATCCCTTGTGTGGAGAACAACTGTGCCCTTCTAACCCAAAATACATTGAAGGAGTGTGCCATGGCTCCACAGATTGAACTGTTCAGATGTTTTCAGAGATCAGAGGCCAACCCCATTAAGCAAAATACAGACTGTTCCCAAACTGAAAGACAAAAAATGAAGAGGGAGTCACTCACAGCACATCAAGTCTCAAACCGCCTTTGCTTACCAGAGTAATGCTTTCTTTCTATCATTCATAATCATATGAATGTTGGGAAGAAATGACTATTGCCACTTTCCCTGTCCAAGGTAGCAGAGGTATTTATACCCATCTATCTTCAGGTACCTGAAGGAAGTGCTCTAGCAAGGAAACAAGTCATCACTGGCTTCCTACACAGGAGCAGAAAGACAGGAGATTGCTCCATATACGAGTTCTGAGTACCCAACCTAGACTCCAACCAGTGTCAGAGGTGGCTGTCCACAGGGAACCTGAGGAGAAAGGCCAGCTAACTGGGGTGGGTGACCATGACACTAAAGTACCTACATTATATCCCCACAGCGGAGCAGCACGGGTACCTTTCCTCTCTGCCACCCCATTCTCAAGAAACTATTGCTTCCCTGGACACTGATGGTGGGACTGTGAGCATATCTAACTTGTGTTTGAAAGAGGGTGCAGAAATCTACAGGCCATTCAGACCCATTTTGGTCCCTGGTAAGGTGAAGGAACAAATCCTCCTGGAAGGTATTTTTAAGGACATGATAGTGAAGGTGTTTGGGAGTAGTCAGCATGGATTTATGAAGGGGAGTACCCTGAGGTGAAGTCTGAGTCCAGTACTGTTAAATATCTTAATTAATTACCTATAGGACAGAGCAAAGTGCACTCTCAGCACGTCTGCAGATGATACAAAGCTGAGAGGAATCACTGATAAACCAGATGGCTGTGCCATCCAAGGGACCTTTACAGGCTGGAGAGATGGGCTGGCAGCAACACCATGAAGCTGAATGAAAAGAAAGGCGAAGTCCTACACTTGGGGAAGAAAAACCCCACGCATGCCAAGTGCTGCCTGGCTGGAGAGCAGCTCTGAGGAAAAAAGAGCCAGGGGTACTGGTGAGTTTGTGGAGTCTCCATCATTTTATATAGTCAAAGCCCAACTGGACATGGCCAGAGCAACCTGTTCTAGGTGAACACCTCCCAACCTCAGCCTTCCAGTTCTGGGGTTGTGTGATTCAGTGCTCCCCCTTTCATCCTCTGCTAGCATGCGCTGAAGAGTCAAGATGCTATCTGCTCTGACAGGAGAGCTATTTGAAAGCCTGCAGTGTTCCACCTGCTTCTTGCTTTCTTTTCTTCTAACTTCAAATGCAACTTGAAAAAAAGCAAACTTGGAAAAAAGAGCAGTAAAAAAAAAAAAAAGAAAAGAAAAGAAAAGAAAAAAAGTACTTTTAGGCAAAAGTCCTAACTGGTAAAGAATAAATAGACTCTTGTTTTTTACTTTGATGCAAAGATGAGCCCCATGCTTAAAATACAGGCTTAGATCACAATTTCCATGAGATTCGGCACTGCTTACATTATAACTGTGCATCTGCATATGGATAATATATTGAAGAATAGGTTCCACCCAACTCATGTATTCTTAAAAATAACGGATATAACAATTGTGAGATTTTATTTTAAAATTGATGGTAAAATACTAGGATTTAGACACATTTAAATGCATTTCTTCAATATGATACCAAATATTTTCACCTAAATTACAATCCAGTATTATTTGCAAGTTTAATATGTAATCTATTGTGTATCTAGACTTTTTTTTCCCCAAGATCTGAACATTGCCAGAATGAATTTAAGACTAGAAAACTGTCAGTGAGAAACTACTGCACGTTTGAAAACATATAAGTGTATAGATAAGCTGTTTGTTTTTATTCCTTTCATTCTAGATTTTTGTAATCTTAATTTTCTCCTCTGTAATTTTCACTTTCTGATATTTGTCATACACTTAAGATGTCTCCAAAAAAAAAACAAAAAACAATCAAGAAAAAGAAGACTCAAAGCTATTACTCAGAGATGGAAAAGTGCCACTTGCCTCAATTGGTGTTTTGCATTTAAGCCACTGTTCTGGTGCCATCTGTGCTCTGTTTAGCGGATCTGTTCCACTCTGAAAGGATTGGCAAAAACAAAATACCTTCCTTGTGCTACTTGTTTTCTGAAGCACATTATAAGCAAGATGGTTATCAGCATTTAGGGAGGGTTTGTGCCTCTCAACAAGACGCTCACTTACACGCAGACTCTCACATACAGCAGAATGGCCTGACATCACTGTGGATTCTTGTATTCGGAGCTGGGCTGGTAATCATAAAATAAAATGCCATAATGCATTCAGCGAACAAGGAGTTTGGCACCACTGCTGGAGCTCAGCCAGATACTTGGGCTTGCATTTACACTCCCAAGCAGGCTGACACCTCAGACTTCCAGTCTACACCAATAAAAAGAGCAACTATGACCTCCCTGGGAGCAGAACACTGTCTTTCAGCTGCCTGGCAACCTTAGCAGCACTTCTCAGAAGGGCATGAGTTTAAAAAACTCTTTTTTTTAAAGGTATATTTATAAAAAATTATAGACATGGTAATATTTAAAACCTATGTATATTTCAACATCCTTCTTAAATCAAGGCTATATTGCTGAACGTATTTAATAATTTGCAAAATCCACTTGAAATTTAAATCAGAATGGACAATTCTGGCATAATTTTAATTATAAGGATATATAACAGGACAAACACCTTGTTGATTTTAATTCCATAGAATTCAGCTAAGTAAATCAGAATTTAAATTCATCCAATCTGCTGAACTTATTTCATTTATTTGAAGTCTGTCCTTTTGATTCAGGTCTACTTTACAGGATATGATCTCCTGGCAATGTAATGAGCCTTGTCATTCGCACAGTTTCTATGCTACAGCTACAGAAATCTTTCTGAGTCTGGAAATTTATGCCGGTTTACCAGAAGGGTCACTGTGAACAGCAGGCAGTATCTGCGAGGACAAAAGGTCACATAGTTAGAAGCTTCTGCTGAGCCTATGAATTCACACAGATTTACTGTAAGTGCTGGATAGCATGAAGTGTCATCTTGAAAATGCATTAATAAAAAACATGTTCAGGAGGGGGAAGGCACAAGGCACTTTGTTCTTGTAGCAAACCCTGAAGCGGTTTGAAAATTCTTTTCAAAAAAATATTTTTTTTATTTATTTAGTTTTTACACCAAGAATATGTCTAAGCAACAAAACAGAACTCAGATGATCAGAAATGTTATCAGGTCCTGCAGATGCTTTAAAGGAACTGCAGTACTCACATTGGGGCACTTTGATCCAAAGGGATGTGTAGATAAGGAAAGTTTTCTCAAAAACTTCAGGGGGCTTTGGAAACAGTCCTCTAAAGGACAAGGCTATACTTATTAATCAAATCTAGTAAAGACAATCCATAGTGTTTCAGAAGAGGCAAACAGCTACCAGGAAGGCCAGAAGCTACAATACTGTCTGGTATTATTCAACTGAAGAAGGTGAAAAAAAGGCAAATTTTCACATTTGTGTCAGAGTAACTGACTACCTAGGAGAAGAGTTGATGCTTTCCTTCCTTTACACAATTTATTTTGTGATAGTGTACCTATGTGTATGAACAGAAACAGCAAAATCCTTCCAGAAGAGGAGGAGATTTTTGCTACAAAATAGAAAATTGAAAGCAAGAACTCACTGTATGACAGTTATCAAAATGTTAGATTTTCTCACATCAACAGTTAAAATGTCAAAAATGTTCATAACACTACTATCTGTCTTTTAATAGACCAGCTTAGATTTATTCTGCTTTAGAACTGTTAGATCTGGGGATTTAGTGAAATCTTTCCAGTAGCAAGAATTTGCATTTTATGGACTTGAAGAAAATTCCTAAAAAAGGAGTTACTGAAATAGCTACTCAGAGTCTCTTTTTATTTTACCAGATTAAACATAAAATTGTGAATGGGTATTTTCTGAGGAGCTTTTCAGCAGGCTTGTGAGGAAGAAAAAGTCTACATGTACAAACTGTACCAGTTTAACTACGTTAAACAGTTTAACATTAGAGATAATCTCACAAAATTTAATTAAATCAAGATGAGATTCTATACAAGAGAAATTCTGCTTAGGCTGAGCTGGCCTTAGCAAGTAAGTTGTTTTAAAGACTAATAAAATGACCTGTTTTTTTTTCTAAAAGCATTAGTGTATTAGTCCCCCAAATCATCTGATTATCTGACTAAATATATGCATGATATGCCTGGAAAAAGCTACAGAAAAATAATTACTGCTGATAATCTAAATGGCTAAGTGGGGCTTTAAACATTAATATTATTTTCTTCTGGATGCAGCTGGGGCTCAGGTTTCCAAGGCATTTTATGAAGCACCCTGGGAATGGCAATCTTCCCTTCTCCTTTAATTTATAGCATGGAGATGCTTGCTAATGAGAAAAATAATCAAAGATCTGGAGGACTGAACTCTATCCATCCTTCAGGAATGAAAGCACAAAAATCCTTAATGATGCCACAGGCTCACATGCTAAAAGGATTGCAGATGATTCTAATTAATATGGACCATTCTGACTTTGTAACTGGCACGCACTGAGAAACACTCCTTGCTTTCTAGGTCAGATGTGCAGACACTTGAAAGCGACTGCCAAATATCAGTCCCGAAGGTGTCTGCTTATGTTTATAGGCTAAAAAAAAAAATCGGCAGGGAGAGGCTTCAGAAATTTTGTGCTAAATATACACCAAATGTAAAGGAGTAGGATTATGGTTGTTCTTGTGCAGGCACAAAAGGAGGGAGCAGGATGCAAGAAACCCACCATTTCCTCCAGCTGTATGTATGGACCTATATAGGGCAAGCCCCGACGTTTGCAAGCAGCTCCATGCAGCATTCACGCCGAGCAGTCTGTGCTCTGTGGAAAAGGATTGGCCAGCACTGCTCCTGTCACGTAAATGGGTTGCAAATGGGAAGTGTGAGAGATATGCTGCTTTGCTTTAGAAAGCAGAGAATTTCTGTGAATTTCAGTGAATTTCTACAGCAATGATAGCTGAGGCAGCTCAGATGTCCCTGGGTCACTCCTTCACACACACCAGGAAGATTCAGGCCAGGAAGACTTAAGGCATAATTTGGCCTCTAACACTGAAAGAAAGTGTAAGATGAAACTCATGTGCCAAGAGATCCCAAGGAGGGTACCATGTTAAATATAGGAGAAAATTGAACAGCTGGGATGTATAATTCTGCCTTATCTTGTAATGACAAACATCTCACCCCAAACCCAAACCCACCAAAACAGAGCGACAACCCCACGGGTTACCTCATGGGCCTCTAGCCACCAGACAAACCTTTCTGTTGACTCTCCACTCAGATTCATGTCTGTGCTGCACAACAGTCCCTAGGGTTAAAAACCTTCTTTTTTTGAATAAAACACCATTCAAGTGAAGATCACCATAAAGTAGCTATTTTCCCTTGGTCTTTCCTGCAGCTCTCTTCAAGTCTTTACATTGTTCCGTGCTTCCCTTTGGCTCAGCACATTTATGAAATATGTATGCCAGTAAAACAGCCATTTAAAAGCCATTTTGCACATATAAACTGGTCTTAAAATAAATAAACAAATAAATCTGATACTAACAACGGTTAAAGCTGCTGCTCCTGGGGCAACACAATATAGACCCACTTGTACCGGTCACATTTATGGAGGATCCCTGTCATCTGCAAAATGGGTAACACAATGAAGTGTGGAGAATTTAACGCTAAGCAGCAATGATGAACAGCATCAGTGCAGAGAACCTGTCAAACGCACTTACTTAATGATAAAGTAGCTGAGCCTTAGGCAATGTGGCTATGTGGCAGTGGTTTTAGCAGATCTTACAGAAATGTGTTTTTATTACGGTCTATAAGAGATGTTTTCTGTACCTAAAGAGAGGACAGAAAATATGCTGCACAGACTGTAAAAGACAATCCACTACAATAACCCAACCTTCCTGTACAACTGAACTAGAGAACAGGATCCAACCTCTTCCTTTGCCTTCTGCATGTGTCTAAACAGCAAAGCAGACATCTAAAAAGGGGAGTGGCATCCTGGTACCCTTTCTTCTGCTTGTCAGTGTGTTTTATTACTGACTATGTCAGGAGTTGTTTAAAAATAAAACAGTGAAAATAAAAGCTGAGTTGCAAAGTCTGTTTTTCAGGCAGAAAGTCTGAAAAGCACAGAATGTAAAGACTTCAGTGATATTTGGATACACTTATGAGAGATCAGCAAACAAATTCTTTACAATTTTAATTGTTACGTGGCAAAGAACACGTTTATTAACTAGATGTACCTTTTTTGACTTGGCTGACAGTGAGCAAGGTTACACACAAAACTGCAAAAGGGTAAATATATTGTTTAAGTAAGTGCCATGCACTGACTCATTCAGTGCCCAGATGCTCCAGAGCTACCTCCTTCCCTGTGACTGTATTATCTGAGAAAAAAGAAATGTTTGTGTTTGAGATTCAGACATGATGCAATGTAGAGTTACCTCAAGTCCAATGTGTGTGTTTAGGCACTGTATAAAAACAGAACACTGAATAACTGCACAAAAAGGAGTAAATACCACAGTGCAGAGAAAAAGGTCTGGAATTACATCTGCTTCTCCCTGCATCAGGTCAATACAAACTGAGGGTAGACATCAAGACAGTGAAAGAAAACATATCGTGAGGTATTCTTTTTATACCCAAGGGGCTCAAAGCATGCACAGTAGATGGAAGAAACTCAGAGTCACATTCGATGAAAACTTACACAGATGGAGACAAATATTGTCAGCAAACTTCAAAAGAGAGTAAGAGAACAGAAGACATGCTCTTGATTCCCTGTCAGTAAGAACATCCAAGCTGATGTGACAGCTGCTACTGTGCTGTCTGGAACACAATCTGGGGACACATTCAGAGGTCACAGTCACTGCAAGATGAACTGACACAGTGGACAAAAAAGCATGCCAACAGCCCCAACCAAAGGCGATACAGCTCCCCCGAGAAAAGCCCTCCAGCATCACAGACAGCTGTTCTATTCCTAGGATGGCTGCAGCTTTTCACTTAGAAACAAAAAAATGCAGTGATGATGAGACAGCCAGGGTTACGTAGTGGTCTAACTCCTATGAGAAATTGCACATTGCTGCTACAGAACTTCTTTGAAAGATTTGATTTCCCTTTATTTTTTTAATTTCCTTTGCTACCTAATGCTATGCTCAAAGTTATTTTCTCACTATCTCTCATTAAATATTTACAGCTTCATCTTTACAAGGACTGACCCTGCAAAGCTTTACTGCAAATAAACTGCAGGCTCTGAAGGAAGCTAACCAATTTCAGTGCATCAAATGCATTTCAAAAACTGTGCTGTCAATGGAGCAACAACATAATCCAGGTAAAAACCATTTAAACTAAGTATTATGTAGTGCCCTAATCCAAGCAAGATCAACAATTATAGAATGCATAGCTGTAGCTAGACAAAAACACCAAAACTAATGGACTGTGAGAGAAATAGTATGAAATAATCAACCTGGATGCTTGAATTATATTACAGAAGATAAAAGACTACACTGAAGTAACCGCTCTCTGATAGCAGCTACCAGAAGATTCAGAATGCTTCCTATCATCTTTGCCTTTGTGGTAGCCCACAAAATAATCAGGTAGCTAAACATATGGGCTGCAAAACATGCAAGTTAGAAATCAAAAGAGCACAGATGAAGTTGCTGCAGAAAGAAAGGCAACCATTAACCTTTACATGTCCAAGACAGCTGAGCCTTTTGCATTTTACTGAGCAGATGGAAGGTGGGAAACCTTATACATAGCCTAATGGGATTCCTGTGTTCCAGTGCAAAACGCACACAGGGAAGTGCTATGTGCATGGAGCTTCACTGCACTCACACGCACACAAAGCCCAGTTCGACAATAACTGGGATGCCACTGTGCAAACCTGTAACTGTATGGTAATGAATCCAACTGGGAACATACAGAAACAGCTAAGGATAAAGGAGAAAAAAACGGGCCAAATGGCTAAATCACACCTTCATCCCCAAATGGAGCTCCTCCACGTGTGCAATACACCAGGCTGAGCACACAGACACCTTACAGATAACACAAGGATACACACCAGAGCAGGCTAATATTAGCAATGGAAGTTGCTCGGTTACAGGAGCACTGTCTTATGTTGAGCTTGCATGCAAAGTGCAGACCAACCCTAGTGCTCTGGCTCTACCTGTGTCAGGGTACTGAGGCTCCTCCAGAGAGCTGGCTTAACCCACAAGACCTAATATTGCACTACATAGCTTTGAAGCACTGTGTAAGGTTTGTCCTTGTACACTCCCCCAGATGAAGCTGTGAGTGCTGAGGAGATGAGATGTAAGAATGTCTGAGGTATGATAGCTAGCAAACCATGCCTCTTCATGGGCACTGGTTTATGACAGTTAAGCAGGGTGTGCAAAGCCATGTGGAAATAGGAAAACTGCTCTCTGTGCAATAGGGCTGTAATGAACTGTTCGGAGCAGCTTGGTAACAAAGAGCAGCACATGCCAAACCTATTTCTTAGGCTTACAGTTATGGTAAAGTCTTCCAGAATCAACATATAACATCCCTGCTTACCCAGAATTGATCCCTACTACAACCAAGAAAAAAAAGTTTCCTGTCCTGTCCGACTGAAAGCATTCAAAGTAATTCCAAGCACCACTGTTCATCTACCACATGGTCTTTCTTACTGTTGCTGTAACACTGTCCTGCCATGTATCAAACGGGACATTGGAATGCTCCTGAAACCTGGTGTTGTCCTTAGTGAAAAGGCTATGACAAATAGCAACATGGTACTAAAGGTCAAGCAGCAAAAAAACAAAACAAAACAAAACAAACAAAACAAAACAAAACAAAACAAAAAAAAAACAAACAAACATAAAAACCTGGGCTACACAGGACAGAAACGGTTCCATAATTTAGTGCTATTACATAGTCCTCCCCACACCTTCTGCTAATAAGCTTAATGTCATCAGGGAAAAGGCAATGTTGTTCGAGCTACTATGCTGGAGATAATGGACAATGGTGCTGCAGGCCGGCAGCACTACTCATGTATAGATCTTCTCCCAAAAGGGACTATTGTGGCCACGTAGCTTTTCTTCCTGTGCAACAAAAAGCTGTATGACTCTTATGAATGAATGGCTGTTTGAGCTATTATCTGCCTGTTGGGCAGGCACATTATCCTGAATGAGAAATGTACAGTGATAGAAGATCCAATGGAGATTTTAAGTAAATCACTTTAGTGATTAATTTGTCTGATCATTAAAATTTTACAAAGTTTTTTCTGGTTTCATATTTGTCTAGCTTCAATGCCAAAAAACTTGCTGCTGTTACTTTTTGCCTGATTCGGTCCTTCTTCTCTGCATATAACTAGTTTCCATAGTGAACAAGTTATCAGCTAGTTTTCATCTTCTAATGTAAAATCAAATGAGGTCTGTGGTTCCAGCACAAGGCCTACCTAACACTGTCTGAACCCTCACAATTTATCAAGAACCTTCCTGAAAAGCGGCTTGGATTTCTAGATATAGCTCAACTATCCTCACTGTTCTGTAAGAAATCACAGGTGCTTGCCAGTGGAAACAAGCCTCAGATATACCTGATAAATAGATTGAGTCTGACAACTGCCAGGTGCCAACATCTCAGAGGAGTATGAGCACGACCTAGTTCTGCACCAGCAACTGTTATCTCACATGGGCACACACAAAGATCTCTTGCTTTCCTCAGAGCTCTCAGTAGGGCCTCTCTTAAAGGCAGTAGCAGCCTCTTTCCTCTCCAAGTTGGACAGCTCCATCACACGTGCATGTCTGAGTGTACTCGTGCACACAAACCCACACCAAACACACCTACCCACACCCAGTGACAAGCTCAATGCCACCCAGTGCTACCCACTGGTTACAGGGATTCCCCGGGGCCTGTAGAACTTCCATTACCACACATCAGTCAGGACAGGCACAAACACCCTTGGCTGTCCTGGTACAAAACACAGCATTGTGAATACCAGAGAGGATGGCAAGCAAACCCGTGGACAGCAAGTAAGGTCTTGGAATTAACACAGAATTCCCAGTACGGTCTCACTAATCCAGAAAATGGATCTAAAATGATACCCCACAATGTAATACCTCGCGAGCTTTGAAGAAGACAGCAAATGAAGTTCTCTGTAAGGATATGTGGTCATGTGCTTTTGTTGGCTGTTGGGCAGAATTCAAAGTGCTAGTGTAGGCCATATTAAAATACATTCCTCCAAGGGTATTTCACTATCTTAAGATCAAAAAATGCTCAGAAGGAAAACAGGAATTTAGAGGTCTCCAGACAACATTGTCACAGTTGCCTGTAGGACTGTGGGGAATAACTTTATCCTAAACAGTAGTCTAAACATTTTTTGTTCTGCTCAAAGTATTCTGACGTGCTGAAGTCTACTGCATTTGCTTATGAATATAGCATTGCACTGTTTACCATGTTTTGAACAGATAAATCTCACAGGCTGGAGCTTTTCCTCCTAACAAACTCCATTCCTTCTAGAGGGTAGACAGGGAAGGGCTGAGCAGCTTTCAGCAACAGCTGTGCAACCTCCTCCTCTCAATGGAAGGTATCTGCATCTGGCTGAAGGGGAACACAATATACTTTCAGCTAACAGAACTGTAATTTTTTTTTAAGCAGAAGGCTGGTGTGGTATTAAACCTGGTGACCTGAAGCTCTGTGAGATTAGCGTTTATGTAGGTAGAAGTATGTCACCTATTCCTTACAACTGTTTACTACAGACAGCCATCACTGTGTTTTCAAGCCATTATCAGAGTTTTTGGCTCACAGATTTGATGAGCTGGTTTTATGTTGAGTTGGTTTAACACACACACACAAAAAAAAGCTATTTGGACCCATGTTTTACATTTTTCAAAATACACAGAATAGTTGCTTGGGCCTCTTCTTACTCGAACACATGCTCCTTTAACAGCAGCATCCTCATTACTTTTTTACTCCAGACAAGTAATTACTCAGGAATTGCCACTTGCATTTCAAATTTTGGCCATATGAACAAAGACACGAAGGTTGCTCTTGTGCCCATCCCTTACACCCTTTTCCACAAGAGGAGAGCCGCTTCCCTCCCACCCTCTGATATCCACAGTTTCTAAGACAAAATTGCCAGTTGGTCCTGGGGTGTTTCAGCCTGCTTCTATACAAGCTCTGCTTTACCACTGCCAGTTCCACACACTGCAATGCACGGTTATGTAGGAGCCCAAGACAGCCTGGTGTTACACATAGAAAGACACGTTCTACAGGACCTCACAGGGGACTGGTTATATGGACAAACATTACTGTAAACAATCACATGAGCAACAGGTACTGTAACTGAGCGCTTTCTCTATTTTTAGCTTATATCTACACAGAATGACAGACTTCTATAGGCCTCTGTAGAACCATAAATTCAGCTTTTCTTTCCAATACAAGGTTCTGTCTCGTGTCTTAAAATCAGCTTGCTGTGTGCACTTATTTACCTCACGTCTAAGACCAGTCTTACAGGATGGTGACACACAGTGGAAAATGCAGAAACGGAAGTACACATTAGATACAGCATGTTCTTATTTATGGAAGCAAAGGTAAAAGCGTGGAATTAAGTGCAAAGTGAACAAACATATTTATTCAACACCATTGTCTCTATGTCTTACCTTCCTATGGGTCCCAGATCTCCAGAGTCCTGGCTGCCTGCGTCACTGGGTGTGCTCACTGATTTCGAAGAGGGAGACATAGGGGTTGGGACTAAATAATGAAAATAACAGGTATCCCATGTTAACACATGCAGCGACTGCACTGATGAAGAGCAGTGTCAGACAAATCAAAACCAATGGACCAAAATGATAGTGGATGGATGATTAGGAGAGTTTGAAATGGTGAAAGCAAATAAGGAAAGGAAAGAAAAAGAAAAGGAAGAGAGTCAAGTGAATTTTAAGTCTTCTAGAAGTGTTAAAACTGACATGAATTTAGACAGGACTGAAAGCCCAATGTGATTCTACAGCTAATCAGTGGAAGAGATATCTGTGGAAATAGCACTTTTTTCTTGCATATATTTTGAAGATGATTTGCAAAAGATTTTAAAGATATGAAGAAATATCAGGGCCTTGTCTTGTCAGAAAGCTGAGTGAACTCTTCTGGTAATGTCAAGGAGGCAACAGAGCAAGCAAACTTTTCAAAATTTCCGTTTAAATTAAAAGCCAATGTCCATTAGATATGTTCTAAGACTGCAGTGCAGAAATGACATCTCAAATAAAAGCTAAACAAGGAAATCCAGCTAGTTAAAATCATTTCCCAACATGGTGAGAATACACATTAGTTTGCGTAGTGATCTTGTTTTCTTAAGTAATTTAGGTTGTATAAGGTTGCCATTTTAGGTGGGACATGATTTCAACACTCAAGGAAAAGTTTCCCTTGGTTTAGATACTATTTGCAAAAGTTCTAGAAATGATTTTCTTTTTGGCTTGCCAGGGCTTTTGAAGCATATTTCATGCAAATCCAGTTTTGTTTCCTTTAACAGGAAAAGAAGTTAATAGCTCAAGGTCAGCCCAAGTTTAAGCTCTTCAGCAAGGAAGTAAAAAAATAAAAAAGTAGAAATATCTTGATTTCTTTTAAAATGGTTTCTCAAAAATATTTAAAATGAAGAGATGGCTCAATTCAAGGTTTAATGCAAGTATTCTTCAAAGCAGCTACACTGAATAAAACACAAAAAGGGGTTTTAATGCAAAAAAATAAGTTTTCCATTTGGTTTAAATCATGTGCATTTCCTTTCATAGATTTTACAGAGTGAAACTTTATACTATTTTGTTATGCTCTATAATGTATAATGACAGACCTGTCAAGAGACTTGGATTTTCCATGTGGTCAAACATTTCACATGGATTCTCACTAGAGACTGTCACAGAAATGACTGCAGTATGAAAAGTGAATTCATCTTCATGACAGTCCTTTGGCAGGTTACAGGTATGTCATGGCTGTTTGTGTATATTCACACACCGTCCATATTCACAGTGGGATCTGAGTATCATATGCATATGTGAAGGCAGAATTAAAGTTTCCTTTGTATATTAATTGTCAGTGTATACATAGGGAATGAAAGAGGATAGAATGCTATTGTTTATCTAAAACGGATCATTTCATATGTGAATCTTCATGTTCTTTTGATAGTATCAAATACATAATAATTAACTAAGAACCAATAATTTACAACACGAATGTGTGTTATTTTTATCATATATAGAAAGATAAAATCCGTGGCTCCTCTTTGAAAGATAAAATGAGTTCATAAATAAATAAATTATATATAAATTGAAATAGAAATTTTAAGTGCTCAAATATTAAAAAATGTATCTGATTTTGTAATATCACTATATAATTTACAAAATATAATTTATGAAGTTCTCACTTTAGGGCCACACAATGTGTCAGCCGGAACTTAATCAAGATAACCAATATTTAGATACTAAAAACTTTGCCACATGTATTTTTAAACTTTGCAGTTTCCACAACTGAAAAGCCACCAACAAAAAAGCAGTAAAGCACATGGAACCAGATCTGAAATCTACAATAATGATCTGATGATAAGTTTTTTGGTAATTGTGATTTGTCTTTTTACTTCTCCTCTCCCATTTTGCTTGATTTTTAGAGAAAATCAATGGGAGCTCCCACACAATTTTACTCCTCCTTCCTTAGCAAATGCTTAATCTGTATTTATGAAACAAAACTTGGGGCTAATGAAGTACAGCACTTATTATATTATTTGTGGGTCATCAGATAGATGTGACAGAAAATCTATTAATCCATCAGAAAAGAAATCACTACTGGTATGCAAAACCGCCTGCGTTACATTCACAAAAATTTCTTGAAGAAATGAAACGGGTGTTTCTGGCAATGATAAGTACTTAAAATGCCATGAGCTGGTATATGTGAATGGTATGGTGGGCATTCAAACAGAAGAGTTCACTTCACTAATACAGCCAAAAATCAAAAAAGCAAAGCATGCTTTATTAGAAAGAACGCATTCATTATGGCAGAACTGAATGCTTCACAGTATGCTCCTCTTAAATACCTAGAGGTGGTTCTGGAGATATACCAATGCTCTGTAACAAAGCTTCTGTCTCTCTTCTTTTGCGGTCTAGGTCAGAATCTTCTTGAGCTGGTTCCTTCTTTTGCTGTAGATCAGCCTGAATTAAAAAACAAAAAAATAATAATAATAATTCATCCACATAGAATGGCTTTCGCAGGCCTACCAGAACCCAGAAATAAGAGAAGCAACATCTCCATTAGCCAGAATCCCTTATATTTGGGTCACCATTCTCTAATTTAGTAGGGCAGATGGATAGAAGTGGTACTCCAGACAAGTGGTTAGAGCAGTCCATTGAAAGAACCAGGCTTGCTGCCCAAGCACACAAAAGAACTGAACCCATTTTCTACTTCATAGTCTAGTGCAGTAACCAGTGAGCTGCAACGCAAAACACAGCTGGCTGTGTCTATTATTTTATCATGCCTGAAATACACCAATTCCAGCAGAGTTCTTATAGACAATGCCTGGAGGCACCTGCCTCTCTATTTTGGATCCTATGTTTACTTCTGTATTGGCTGATCTTGTCTAGCCTCCAAACAGAGAGGTTTCCCTCTCTGTTGAAGCCAGAGGATAGGACATAAGGGACTTGCAGAGTGCCCCAGCCTGCTGTTGTTACTGGTCTAGGTACACTGGCAAACCTAGAAGTTCAGAAGCATCTCCACCTTCTCTGGTTTGTATGCAGCCAGGACAGAGGAAAAAGAACATACCTGAGCTCAAGCTGTTCCCACGAGCTAGCCTGAAGTATCTTATAGTATGTGAGGTTTTAGAAAAGTCTTCTGCACCATCTACTCATCTAACTGAATGTTAGACTTCATTCCTGAAGACCAAAAACTTCAAAATCAGGCAGCACAACACATTTATGGTGCCACACTCAGGCACTACAGCTAATTTGTAGAGTTGGGTGTCCTTAGCTGCATTTGGCTATATGGGCCGAGGGAAAGTTCCAACCACAGCGGGATCTCCACAAGATCTGGTCCCCAGGGGGACAAAGAAAAGAACTTAATAGGTTCCTCAAGACATTAGCTTGTCTCCCATCTCTTTAACTCATTAACAGGCTAGTAACAAACACTGAAAATGTTAGCATTTAAAGTCTTGTTTACAGAGGACTCCCGTAGCACCACTAGAAGCCTCACTGGGATGTGTGTCGGTAATTGCACAAAAATGTCTCAAATGAAAAAAGATTAAAAAGACAGCCAAAACTAGAACGTGGATTTCTTGGATCACATCACATTTCCACGGTAATTCCATGAAATTCATGTACAATATTAAAGTGTCAGTTTAAAAGGAAACCAGTTATTAGTAAAGGATAACAGGTGCTTTAAACTATGGTAAGTGTTGACATTTGAAGGAAAAGAAACATAATCACTTAATGCTTCTCTGACTTTGCATGAAAATGAATATCCACTCCCTGTCAATTCTCACCTCTATTCCACTAAGTGACTGAATAAAAAGAAGTACAAATCCCTTAATGAAAAACCTAATGCATATTGTCAAGGACAAATAAACTAATATGTCAATCAAACTTTAACAGAACTGAAAGATGCACCCATGCCAGAAGATGAAAATGCAATTGCAATTATGTTATACTTAACTGGAGAATAATAATTGTAAATCTGTTGCCTTAGCCAGTAATCAAGCTGGTCTTCAGAGAACAAAATACATATTTAGATTGTAATGGCTTCAAAAAAATGTAAGACGTCTTTCTGTCTTTCTGCACTCTCCACTCCCTTTCCATTGAAGGAAAGCCCAGGAAAAAGCATCGTGGCAAATCAATTTTTCTTTCTACACACACATACACATCATGTTGTCTAAACTGTTGTCATCTGACAGCACGTTGGTTTTAAAAGCAATACCCTCATCCCAACTTTCTTGACAAAAATAAGCATTTTGATTTTAAGGCCAGACTGATGCAGGTTTCAGGATCTCATTCCCCATGACAGATATCTTGGAGTATACAACACTCAGCAAGACCATTCTGCAGAAATGAGCAGGCACTCTGCATATTTACCTCTTTCTTTTTCCTTTCTTCTTCCTTCCGTTTCTTTTCTTCTCTTATCTGAGCCAAACGCTGCTTTTTGCGCTCAAGTTCTGCTTTTAAATCGCTTTTGTCTGACATTTTGATTCTGCTGGAAACAAAATATGGAAACCAATGTGAAAAATAAATAAACATCTTCCCTATCTACTGAAAAAAACACCACATACTTATATCAAAAATAGCACTTCTAAAATTGCTACAAACATACTCCTACATAAATGCTGCCCCTTGGAATACATCATAGCAAGCAGAGTATTTGTTTTGTAATTTTATTTTCAAGAAGTCAGACCAGAACATCACCAACCATGGAATATATTTCCAAATTGTCTTTATTAGAAAACCACCTTTGTGAAGCAAACCCATTTTTGTCTGCTGTTCAAACTAATGCTTTAACACTTTTATGCACTGAAACTGATGTCTTTTGACTTTCATCAGCTTCAGCACCTCTGCCAGCCTGTAAGACCCAGGCCCACAAACAGATTTTGATTTTAGGTACCTGAAAGAGATGTGCCCCAAGCAGTCCGATGTATCCTAGACAACTAGGAATTTTAATGGCAAAAACTGGAAAATCTGGTAGCTTTTGCTTCTGCATGTGCCTTGAGTGACTGTTATCCCAGATTCCCCTCTCATTACACTTGCTCAGCCAGGCACAGCCTGGCAGCCCCGTTGCAGGACTCTCCACCACTCATTCACCCCCCGGTGGAGCACGCTGACCAAGCTGTGGGCAGGAAACTCCTCCATGCTCTCCAGGGAAAGCTGGGCCACAGCACCCAATTTGCCTGTGGACAAATTACAAAACCAGGCAACCTAAGAAAGCTGAACTTGTCTTTAACAAGGTGGCACGTGTTAAAGTCTTGTGCTCAGATCACCCTTCCAAGAGGCAGGAGGTGTGCCTCTTGTTCCTATGGGAACTCCAGTCAAAGAAGCAAAGCTGGCAAAAGCACTTCTTAGCTACTAATAGACCCCCCCTCCACTATTTGGTCTTAAACACAACTCTCTGTAGGAAAACGATGTGAAGCCATGTTACACTCTTCATGTTGTGAAACTCTGTCAACCTACACTGGTGTTACATGAGCCTTGAAACAGAGGAGTAGAAGGATATGAAGCCATATCATACAGAAACAGGGGCAGATCTCTAAAGATATCAGATCTCTGTGATACCAACCCTTTCCTACAGTTTTGAAACCTCACCAGTGTTTCACAGATTCATAATTTAAATCACAGATAATTTATTTATTCTCCAACATCGTAACATCTAATGGCATTATGGGCAGGCATCTAACTGTATCAGTACTGATTTTCCTTTTTGCACTTCACTTCAGACAGCCCTGGCTAATGCAGACATTCACGGAAATGAATGGAAATTAACCTTTCCTTTCCTGTACTACTAATTCACACATCACTTAGCACATCCCCCACTGCAACTCAAAATCAATCAGGTCAATGGCAACGCCACGTATTCGCAATGGCAGTGTATTGTTTGCTCAATGCACGGGAAATTACACGGCAGCTCTCCTTTAATACAAATGAGAACTCCATCCATATTACTCCCTGGGCTGGTTGACAACCAGAGAGTAAATAGAGTTGCTAAAAATTATATGGGACTTTCACTCGTCATCAATTCCTCTTGCAGTCATATGTTTCCCTCTCCTCAAAATGCAAAAAGCATAATTAGCCCACAATGTGGAGGGTGTTGCCAACAAAACATCACCTGCAGATTAAGCAGATTAAGAGACCTAAGAGCAGCCTAAGGGATGCCAGAGGGGTGTCTGTGTGCAGAGCACACCACGGGTGATGATGCTCACCAGCTGAAGCCCACCTGCAGGAGTCACACCCATCCTGCTCAGGACCATTGCAGGCTGTGCACTTACTGCAGCAGAGCTGCCCTTTCTGGCACGGGACCTGCTCGCCTTTCCCAGCTCGGGGCCTCCTGGATCAACCTACAACAACTCAGTGCATGGTACAGCTAGGAAGGACATTAAGCACAGAACAAACCCTACCACCAGGTGCACTAGGAAGACCATTTTTTTATTCCTTTCTCACTCCAATCCTATTCATGATGATACCTAAGCCATACTGCAGGGAGTCTGAGAAAGAGAAATCAAATCTCTCAGAAAATTTGCATTTGGTATCAATAAAACTAAGCAACAGCACCTTCGACAACATTAATTTGTGTGAAGATATTTAAGTGAGAAATGCCTGGAGATTTTTAATGACAGTATAAGTGGTATTTTGCCTACCAGGCTGCTCAGGATTTGCGGGTCTCTCAGATATGGTTGAAATCCCATTTGAAGTCGTTTTCCTAATCTTTTGTACACATTTGAATTCTTATTATGAAGTTTCCCTCCAAGCCCTTTGGACTAGATAGAGTTTTTGCATCCTTTTAGTTCTGCAGTTTGGCAACAGAAAGCGAAATCCCGTTTCTATGCAGAAAATATGCAAATGCATTTTAAGGCTTATGACAGAAACCCGGAGGGTTTGGCATCCCTTTCAAGCTGTTTGTCAGATATCAATGAACAGCTTTCTAAAAATTCATTCCCTTCATGTCAGGGAAACTAACTTTTTCTCTGACTTAGGCATCAGCTACTTAGTGCCTGGCCCCTTCTTTACAATGCTCCAGTCAGGGTGATCAAATTCTATTATAGCTTTGCCCTATTTTTAACGAGACAAAACTTAAATACAACAAAGGTGGTGTATTTAATTTCTTTCAAAGAATGATGCCAGTTTGGATTTATAGAAATAATTTCATCTGAAGTTACTTTCTTCCTGCATATAGTCATTCCTTAGCTACCCCAACCAGCTTATCAACCTGAAAATTTGCCATTTACAGTTTTAGCCCAAATTGAACACCAGGGATATGTGACCACCTTTCTCAGAGGTCAGCAAGTGTCAGGAAGCATGCCAATGTACCCATCCCTCTGTTTGGCACTACCCATGGAGTTAATACTCTGTATTCATTACAGGGAACAAATTCTTAATAACTGTCATTCCGTGTGCCAAATGGAAGAGAGATAAAGGCAAACATTAAAAATTATCAACTTTTTACATTCTCTGTGGTGCTGAATGTCAGCCCCAAGGCTCATGCATGACCTAATTTTCCACAGTTCAGGAAAAGGTGCTGCTCAGAGGGAAACTGTAAGGAGCACGTTTTGGAGTGAAGCCATTAAATCACCTACCTGACAGAAGGAGCACACAGGATTTAAGACACTGAAGACTGCATTAAATATAGAAATCATTCTCATAGCAGGGCAGCAGCCTTGGACTCCCCTCTTCAAGGGAAGTGCATTACCTTGGATCCAATTTTTTTTTTTTTTATTTGGCACAGTTAGCTGCCAAGTGACATTGCCTCAAAAGGAGAGTGCTCCCAGCCCAGCCCAGCTCCCAGCCCAAGAGCTAAGGTAGGTTTTTGAGATGTGGCTGGACGTGAGCTGTCTTGCATGGAGAAGCTTGCACTTCCCATAGCCTAAAGGAATTCTCCTTTCTTTGAGATACTGGATACACGAGTATGCTCCTCCTGGCATGATTGTTAATGAAACTTGACTGTTGTATTTCAAGCTGTCAGTTTCTCCTGAATGAATCCTATAAGCCCCAGAGTCCTCTCTCGGGCTAGGAAATAAAGCCAATTCCACTTACACATGACAGGGTCATCTGACAGCAGCCACCTGGGTGTGTGCAAATGCAGAGCCGAGGCTCCTGAGGACTGCACTTTTGGGCTTCATCATCCACGGAGCTCATCTCACTGCGTCTGCACTTCCACAGCGTAAATGCAGAGCTAGCCTTACTATCAGTGCAGGCATAGTCAGAAGAGATATCCTAGGATGTGATTCTTCTTTGCCTAAAGCAGATGTCTAAAAGAGACTATGATTAACCATGCCCCAAAGCTGCCTGCTTCTCCCCAGCGATGATAAAGGGCCCCGGGTTTGTAGTTAAGTTCTCAAAATCACCATTGTCAGTGTCTCAAAGTGGATGAGAGGAATCCCACCCCTCATATCCCCCCAGCAGCTCCTGTAATTCCTGTCAGTGGGTGGAACAAGTTCTTTGGAAGGCCATCTACAGTAATCTTAAAATAATAATGGTGTCTGTGCAAACTTCTCTGCTACAAGGGGCGCACGCGAAACTACTTCATTACTGGTATTGCATAGGTGGCAACATCTCATGACTATTTCCTCTGTGGCAGCAGTAAGCATGGAAGATGCAAGTAATAATAGTGTTTTACCCTTGGTTTGACTAAAAGCCATGCAAGTCCTTCTATAAGTACAAGCCAGTAAGCATTACAGTTTTACAACAAGCTACAAGGGCTTTATTAATTATCATCACCGCAATATTTGAGCAGGTATTTTTATGGACGGTTTCTATGAGCACTTAAAAGTGAGAACCACCACAGACACCTAAAGAGATCTACTACAACTGCAGAGCTAAGAAATTGACACTTGCTAGAGTAAAACCCCAAGTTACAGAGGTACAAGCAGTGGTAGCTCAGGTACTTGTGGACCTGTGGACTATACTCAGTCCATAGCTTGGAATGAATATAAAAAACAAGAAGCACAAAGTGCACAACAGATGGTGAATAGATTAAACACAAAGTCAAAGAAAACGATGACAGTCCAAATTTTTTATTAGCAGAAAAAGAAAATGAGGTATAACATCTCCCTCCTCTTAAAGCCTGTATTTCCTAGAATAGCATCTCGTCTGTTTGCCATCACCAAGCTCATCTTGAAAGAAACGTCAGTTTCCAAAGCTAGTAGGAGATAAAAAAGCCTACAGATTTTATTGCTTCCTGGCAGTTGGAGAATTTTTACATGCTGTTCATTCAGTAAGCTGCACTGCAGTAGAGCTGTATTCACCACCTCATAAGCCTCAAAGTCTTTCCTGTTCTGTGATTTCCTATGTTGTCTTCTGCGATAATCTCCACCTGTGATTATCAAAGAGGTTAAGCAAACACCGTTACATACAGCATTAGTCAGCATGTATAGCTAACCATAATTAATTGGTTAGTTAATACACTTTTCTAAAATATATGAGAGATCTGATACCTGTAGATGCTTTACGAGCATTATTTAAATGCCTTAATAAAAAGCAAGTTACTCTTGAGTCCAAAGCTGCAAAATGTCTTTTGTTTGAAAGATAAAGTATGTAGATAAAATATATTACTTGGCAATTCTTGGTTCTAAAGAATGGCTGTGCAGAGTGGGAGTACTACTATTATTGAAACTATTACAAATGGAGTTTTCTACAGAAAGAAATGATTCATTTTGAATAAGGAACCACATTCATCTCTCTTTTGCAGAATCTAACACATTTCCTAGAGTTAGGAGAATTATACATTTTTACAACAGAAAATATTCCCATAGGATCTACCTAGGACTTTTACAAGTCAAAGTACAGATGTGAAGTATGAATTATACAAAGCAGATAAACATCTTTGGTCTGCAAGAAACAAGAGGGAGTTGTTACCCTAGCATAAATGCATTCTAATCCATGGTATTCATTTTAAAATAGTGTTTGAAACACACTTCAAATAGGCAAGAGGGGCTAGAAATATCTCCTTGACAGCAGTTTTTAAGTAAATACACGAGTACCTATTTTCATCATGCATCAGAATATGCACTTGACATCAGTCACATAACATAAATATTTTTGTTAGATAGACACATCAATGTTTACTAGACCACAACAATGGGCAAATATTTGCAAATGCAAGAGCTTAGCAGTTGCAGTATTTTAAAGAGTCTCTTGTGTGATGAATTCAGGGAAACTACATAAAATTGGAGAGACTAAGATTTGTTTTTTTACATAACCTTGAGGCAAAACAGACAGGCTTTTAACACTGCATCCGTATATTTATCCATAAATAAAGGTGGTTGTTAAGTGTTAGATTTCAGGGAATGTAATGTTTTTATCCTTCAGCTTCTGCACATTTGTAGCAGATTGGCAATGGTCTTGTACTTTGTTCTGTCAAGGTTTACAATCACAGCATCCAGAGATTTGGTACCGTGCACCTCCTGGTTGCTATGCAACAGGTCAGTGCATCTCTAGCCTATTTATTTGGAGGCTGACAGGGTATAAGATATGTGCCCACAGCTGCTCAATTATGCTTCCCTTGTAATCTATTCCCATTTAATTTTTTCACTCTTGCTCTTCTGTAATGGCCCTTCTACAAAAAGAACTCAGTTACAGCAGAATTACGGGGTCCTGCTGCATAGAAGCAAAGCTCTTCTATTGCCCGTTCTTCTGGCACTAGGCTTAGGGGCAATGAAGCATCTCCTGCACATCATGCCATTCTCTCGTGTCTCCTCATTCTCTTAAATTTACCATGACCTTTTCAATTCCAACAAGCATAGTTCCACGAAAGAGTCATCAGAGTTGAAGAGAACAAGCTGCTGGCAACAACCTGCTAGAGATAAGTAAGAAAAACACAGCATTCCAGCTAGAATTATAAAGAAACTAAGTATTACATAATAACAGGTCACTGCAGCAAAGCTGCTGCCTATCTCCTACTAAATATCCTTCCTTTACATTGAGTCGCACAGAACTCTCTGGGTATACTACCTCAAAGCAAGTAAATTGTAAAACAGGTCTTTTAAACTGCCTTAGATTTCCCCTCAGTGAACATTATCAAGCACAGTTATAGCTGCACAATGACCTCACGTGGTGCTGGGAGATGATCCTCAGTGATGCAGCAAACACTGACCTGTACCTCCTCAGGATCCGGCTCAGCAATACTGCCCTAGCTGTAAAGAGTGGAGGTTTTTAATAAAACAATCACCTGCATGCCTGAAAACATTTTGACCTTGTGAAATAGAAGATCTCTGGGTATTCTTGTTCATTTCCCTCTCTATCCGTTTCTGTTACCTTTTACTGTTTGGTTGTATGTTATCTATTCTATGCTATCTTTTGCAACTTTCCCAGCTTGATTCAGAAAAGAACTGGAGGACCTGGCAAGATAAAGAACGTTTTTGATATTTAAAGAGAACCAAACGCAAGCTATAAACTGGTGTGATTTTTAGAGATGGATAATGTCTAAGAGATGACAAAATCTAATCCACAGCTGAAGATCACTTGTCTAGACAAATAAGCACCCGATATTTCATGTGTCTAATTTCAATTTCTTCGATATGTCTTTTTTATACAAGACTCGTATTTCAATGATATCTGCTGCTAATGTACCGTCCCTTCTTCACAACCTATACAGAATATTTGGTTCTATGTAGATCTTCACTATAACAGTACCAAAGAGCCTCCCAGGAGTATGCTAACAGCTAATGTAGAACTACACTTCAAGCTGTCTGTTAGTCTCTCCTGAAGTCTTCTCCATCCTGCAAACACTTCAGACATTAAAACATGTAATTCCATTCCTTATTGGAGAATGGCAGAAAAATGGAAATGAGGAATGGAAATATGAGTGACCTCTCTGACTTTTCTACCCTCCTCTAGAAATAATCCCAGTGGTGTGTGGCCAGCAACCTGATACTTCAAGCCATTTACCCAAACATGAAAAATGTACTTTCTAGTCTCTGTTTCTGAACCCATTTATGACAACTGCCAGGCAGATATCGAAGAAGAAGGTATGCTGCTGACATACAGGCTTTACTGGAAGACTTACCCAGATATCAGTTCTTTCTTAAAACAAAAATATCCTTTACTTTGACATTGATGTTTGTGATTATGTTATTAGACTAAAAACTACACACACTGATTTAATCTCTGAAATCAATATACCTAAAGATTTAGAAGGTAGGCAATAACTCCTGCTGTAAGAAATATGTTGAATATCTCACACAATTTTTCATCATTTTTAGGGAAGCAAAGTGGAAGGAACAACACTACCATTTCTCTTGTACTGCCCAGCGTTTCCTCCCCAGTCATGGTAAAAAAGCAACATGATGGACCAGAGCCAGTCATCCCTGCTGATCCTCATATGTGGAAAAAAATATGCTAAGATAAAAACACATGACTATAAATGCGGATGTCTAATGGCATATTTTCAAAGACATTTAAGAACTGCAAATAATTTGTATATGAGAAGGGAACAAGAACCAAATTCAGGATATCTGTGCACTCTAACACTGGTTTGGCTCTGTGAGCTTCATGTTCATCTGAAATCTTTGAGATTGGAGATTCAGACCTAATGACAGCCGATGAACTTTATTACATATTTGACCCAGAGAATGTACCATGTGATAATAAACCAGAGAAATATTATTTTGTGACATTCACTATGATCAGTACTTAAAAGATCCAGCCAAGCTGAAGGTTGCACTGCACTCAGTGCCACAAAGACAAGGGAAGGGACTCTTCCAGCCTCGAGGAAGTTTTAATTCAAACGGCACTGACTTATTCCAGTTTTACCTAGGAAGTTCTAAGGCAAATTAAGGCTGAGGAGTTAAAGCTTCTCAGGGGCCTGTTACTACAATGCTCAGCAAGGCCATTTTAGGGCATCTGATCCTATAAAGATCCCTTCTTCACCCCAGCTTCTTATGGATGTCCTGGACTGAGAAGTCGTCATGCTGAACAAGCTATGAAACTGGCATGAAACTGGTTGGAAGCTCCACTCCTCCCTCAGAGGCTGTGTTAGCCCTGCCAGAAGGCACCTACCTTTCAGACTGAAAGCCACCTGCCTAGTGTGGCTGTAGGCTAGCAGGTGAGAAAGACCAGAGGTGTGGAGAGTACTTTCCTAATCCCTTAAACTATTTTCTAGTGTTTTCCTTTCTGCCAGGATTCACTGGCTCAGGAGAAGCAGATGCAAGAGACCAAATGCCAGTCCCTAGCTGAGGCCCCTAGGTTCTAGTCTTTGTTTCAGGGTTAGTTTATATTATATCCAATGACTGTTTAGCTTAAAGTACAACACTGTATTTAGTAGCTGGAGCCCAGGACTCTTTTCTTGCTGGGTGCTTGATGCAAGGAGCTCGAGAGTGTTTTCTCTTGTTTCCCACATGCTTTGTTGTGCCCAAAGAAGCTTTAATACTTGTGTGGAGCAGCTTCAGTAGGAAATACTGGGATGGTGCCTTCTGTAGAAGACATACATACGGATTGCTTAACAGAGCACAGAAGTGGGCAACAATTTCTTTAAGGAAAGGTAAAAATTTGAGGTCAGAATTTGAGCCCAGGACACCAGTTCGATGCCACCAGTTCTCTTCAGGGAAGGAACTCAGTGCTACAGATATTTGCGGAACTGAAATTGACTTTTACTTGTGGTTCTTAAAATACGGGACCACTGCAGCCAGAAACCAGCCTGGTCCCCATGCCTTGTCTCCAGCCACATTAAACTGTAAAATGTATGGGCTTACTGGTTCCACAGTTCCTCCTGAGGGTTAAGAGGGGAGCACAGTTTAAAAAGCCTAGAAATCATTGCAAAATCACAAGGGAGAACCCAGGAGTAAGTGTGTAATACAGTTAGCCTGTTAGCAAAAACTTACCTTTACGTGAAATGAGAAAACATAGCAGTCCTTTATTTTAAGAAAAATAATTCAAAGAACTGAAAGGTCACTGACTAATTACAGTTATGTCTAATTCTTCACTTATTTTAGTGAGGTCAGAAACTTCCTTGAGAAGAACTTTAACCAAGTTTACTGAATCAACACTGAGAAGGCGTGATCTTCACTTAAAGACTTAAAGACAACACCAAAACGGACTAATACTAATATTATACCATATTATAACTTTGTTTGAAAAGCCTCATGTGTCACGGTGGCTTCCTAATAGCTCTTTTACTTCCTTGTCCTCTGATTCATGGATACAATGTGAGTAAACAATAAAAATCAGTAAGTGTCTTGTACATAAATGAAGGGCTGCTGTACAAAGTGTGGGGGAACGTTAGAAGTAAAGCTGCAAAGACTTCTTTTTTTAATCTTAGCTCCTTCCAAAGAATATAATCTACGGTTACCTTTTGACTTCTACACTTTGAATGTATGAGAAATAAATTAAATCAATATACTTTATAATTATCAGATAAAAATAGTATTGAATTTGCACTCTTTTTTTAAATAAATATATATGAAGAGACCCTGGCAGGCTAACAAACTAGGCTTTCCTGTGTTTTCTTGCTATTAATCAATTTTCCGTGAAAAAGAAAATGTTGTGGGAAATAATGGGGCAGTTTTCCCACGGGCTCTTTCAGTCCAAACAGAGAATGGCATCACTGTTTTTTTGTCTCCAGTACAATACCCTCCTATCCCATCAGCACAATTTTTTTTTTGTATTATTATTACTACTATGGAGATCCTGAAAGGCAGGAATACAACATTCACAGGCTTTGCCAAGTGCAGCAGATTATGTACATGAATAGCTAACTGCACACCAGGGGGTATGATTTAGGTCAGATTTCTTATTTCATTCCAAAAGGCTATAGATTTTTAAGCCATTCATTGTTTAATGCATCACACAGGTTACATCCATGCTTATATATAACATGAAATATCTTTTCACAGATTTTTCCAGAAGTAATTTGTTTTCCTAGGCAATGAAGGCAGGCAAAAGTTGATAGTCTGTAGCAAACTGCTATGAGAGTGTAACAAAGCACTATGAGTACTCCCAGCTAAAAAGGGGCAATGAAAAAAGAATTAATTTAGTAGCAAATGAAGAACTGAAATCCTTTAGGATTATGATACAAAAAAAAACTTTCTGGTTCATCAGCTGCTCAAAATGTAACCAGAAACAAACTTGCAAAAGAAATACAATGTCATACGACTTTGAATAGTGTGATTAGTGCAAATGGTGATTCTCTTTTATTGCTCAAAGAGAAGACAAACATGCATTATGAAGGTAGTCACATGAGTTTAGATAATTCCCCAACTTTGTCTGCACTATGAGAGTCAGAGAAGAGAACCTGTTAAATGCTCACTCTTTAAACCAGCATGGACAGCTTCAAACACTAGGAGCCATCCTAGATAGCAGTCTCTTTTGTTTGGTTTTTAATTTGACCCTCTTTTGTTAAATATTTTAATTTCTCAAAATATACAATAGCAATCATTTGAAATGTCTTTGCCCCAATTACCAAGTGACCTGGTAACCACTCCGATCCTAACAGCGGTGGCCTAATGTGCAAAACATGAAACAAGGACATGCCTTGAATAGTATGGATTTAATACCACTGTCTCTGCCCTTTAAAAGCTAAGATCTGTGTTAATGGATACAGAGCAGAAGGGCTAAACAGTTTAAAGCAAGAGAGATCCATACTTTCCCTGCATGCGGTATAGGACCTCCAATGATTCACTCTAAATAGTAACAAAGCAGAGTCCAGGGAATAGCTTTTTCTGTAAGATTCAGCCTGAAAATATTCAAATCATGCATTACAACAGGCTTGAAGACACATAGATCCATATATCCTTATATATCCTTTTTTATATTTTATCATATTAAGCAGTTTTGTATCATTGCAGTATAACTCCACCTTGTTTGAACACAGAACCCTCCATGTCTTTCTCCAGGACCAAAGTGAAAACTGAGGATAAATAAATGAGGAGCAAGATTTGGAAGAATTACTCCTACTACCCCACAGAAGGAAGAAAAAAAAAAAAAAAGGGAACTAAAACCAGTTCTGTTCTAGGGAGATAAGACAAAAGAGAAGGGAAGACCAGTGAGGAGGGAATGCGACATTAGTATCAGCAAGAAGGAAAAGAAATCTAAAAAGGAGAAGATATCAATGGAAACAAAATGCTACATCCTTCAAAGATTGCCTGTGTTACCATTTCCTGCTGAGTGGCAGTAAATGAGCCTTCTTCGGCTGCTGAATTACTCGATAAATACTCTAGGGCAAAACAGGGTCAGCCAGCAAGCACCTGGGGAAGATATAGCGTAGGACTGAACTGGATCCATAAGGACTTCAGGGAAGTTTGTACCTCAGGAGAATATACCCTAGTCTCTCCAGATCAGGCAAACTGATCTGCAGGCATGGCAGCAGTGTTAAATATGAAAATAAAATAACATGTATTTAAAGATTAACAGCCAAGAACCACAAGAGTCATCTGAGCAGTGTTTAATCATCAGGTAACACAAGTATTAGCATGCAGGTCAAGGCAGCATTTACACAAAACCTCATCCAAAAACTGCTAAATCAATGCATAAACTCTTTTTGACTTCAGTAAGAATTTGGAGATGCCTCATGGTCTTCAAACAATGTACATTGCTGTCTCCTGGCATCACTCTGGAGGCAAGGCCATCATAGCTCTCGCAGGTGGTGAGAGATGCCTTGTCTCTGTGAGACCTACACATCAGTCTGCTTCACATCTTCCTGAATCTCCTGCCGTCTGCCTGGAAGTAGCCATTCCTCACAGAAGTTGGCAAGATTACGCCACCTAAAATGAACAGTACTGGAGGAGCAGGCTCATGTATACTGTGTAGTGCCTTATTTTGAGTGCTTGCAGATGGCCAAGTGAACAGCAGCTCCCAATGTCATGTTTGCCTAAAAAGAGCTAGCATGGTTTTAGATGGCTGATTACCAAGTAGCAAAACGGACATATTGTCTATACGAGACTCAGAGGGAGACAGTGTCTCCCTCAGGCTGCCATTGCAGATTTTTCAGATGCTTTTTTTCCCCAGATTTTTCAAATTTTCTGTTTTTAAGCATGTCATTTCTGTATTACCATTCCTCCCTGCTTATATAGGTCAGCTGAGTGAAAGACCATACAGTCACTCATCTGGAAAGCAAGCTTCCTTACAGATATATAAATGTGTGCTCACCTGTATAACCTGTGTTGCTCAGATGAACTAAAATAAGCTCCCCTGGCAAAAGTGCTATTTTATTAATTCAAGATGCATCCGTACTAAGGGCACTTTGCCAGCACACTCCATCAGTATTCCTGCTGGAAAATGTCCCTTTTATATACACAAACTACATCTACGGTCATCGTGGTTTGTTTCATTTAAGGTTTTTCTAAATGAAAACACAAAAATATAAGAAGAGCATTGCACAATGTCTAGCTGTGGCTGCAGAAAGACTGAGATCAGACCTCTGCAGATATGAATATCCCCATGCACCTCAGTGGGGACTTCAGTGTTTGCCCTCTCTAACTTCCCTGGAAATTACAGCCCAGGGATAGGACAGCGAGGATCTTACATTTAAGATCCCACCATCACCTCCAAGTAGCAGCTCACGTTGGCAGTAGACATGAGACTCTGAAAGATTCCTAATTACTATTTCTGTCGTTAGTCAAACCATGCCAAAGGAGCTCAACGAGGCACTTGAAACATTAGTTTCAAGTAAGCACTAGTTAATAAGCCTAAGCAGTCCTAGAGAGAGACCGTGAACACATTTTAAATCTCTGTGAGAGGAAGTCAAGTTTGAGAAGCTGAAAGATTCCACCTAATTACTTGAATCATTAGTATAAATTGGTAAGGCTCTGAAAAACAGCATACATACTCTTTCTTTCTATAACCTCATCTTTTCCTGGTTTGCTCCCTTATCTCTTTCCCTCTCACTCCAGTCCACCGCAATGGTGAGACCTCTGCCGCAGCACATTGCATCCAGCTCTATTCAGTATTCCCTCCCTCTCTTCTTCCAGACTGGAAAACTGATAGCAGCAATGAATGATTCTGGAAATCTGTCTTACAAAAGAAAAGAAGAAACAGCAAACCTGATCTGTTAATTTCCTTGAAATCAAAGCAGCTAAGTTCTTGGTGCATCACTTAGAGTAGCTGCACTAAAGACAGCTGCTAAACCAAGCCTTTTATCTATGCCAGACAACATAAAAGGAACCAGGAAACTGACGCTGGAAAAACACAAACTGGAAAACAAACAAATGCATTTCAATACTGAAAAAAAATGCTACTGAAGGGCTGTAGCACACTGTCCTTTCTTCTACAGAAAAAGCTGGAAGGTCAGCTTCTTAATTTGGGACCTGCAGGGTACAAAAAAAGTGTTTGCTTGAATGTCATTTGAGTAAACAGATTTCCAAATTCTCAATAATCGCTGCTTGTGTAGGGTGTGGTTTACCACTGCTCCCTTAAGGAAGATTCTTCTCTTAAATTGCGGATAAGAAGGCACTGCAGTTATTGTAGTTTTAGGGTAGACTAATGTGAGGTAGAAGTGTTTAAAGCTAGGAAAAATCTCACTAATCCAACCCTAAACAATCTCTTGCACCTTCACTTATCTGGTATAGTGTAAGCCCCTTGTAAGTCTTTCAAGCATCAAGGAAGAGGATAGCAGATCACAATGCCCAGAACAGTCTGTGCACAGAGGAGGAGTGGAAGGTGCAACACATTTTGTGTTTTCATGGACTATAAATTGATGTTTCTAGGAAGACAACATGGAGCACCTGATGATTATGACATAAAGCACTCCCAGGGACAAAGACCTGGGTGCAGCCCCAAGGCAGGGAGTGAATACAATCATGCTGAAGAAAGCCATTCTTGCTGAGAAACACTACATAGAAATTACTGAAGGAATTTTATCCACCCTTGTAGTGGAGACTCCCACTAGAGATATCCTCTGAAGTGGAAAGCAGGTGGAAAGAGGAACTTAAGAAAATCAGAAAGCAAAACACAAAACTTCTTTCCATTAACGTAACAAGAACAAATGAGGCACTTTACCAAATCACATCAGTGGCAACAGCAGTGAAATTCCTCCCAGAGGCTCTGATAACACCATCTATCAGGAGATAGATGCACGATTTGGATTTCCATTCTGAAAACAGATTTTGCAGCACCGTGCTTTGTAATATTTATAGTAATTTCAGAGGTAATTCAATGGCCTCACGCAGAAACGAAGAGCTGACAAAACTCTATGTCAGGATAAATTACTAGGTGCAGTGCCAAAGCCACGTGCAGACTTCACATCAGGTCTTTCCATTTCATTCCCCATATAACAGCAGGTTACATTGCTCAGTCTGCTTAGGATCCTTATTTTTTATGTAGTTACAGCTGAAATTTTTACTTTTTGCCAATGCTAATATTGATGGAGAACCACACTTTGTTCTGGTCAATGAAACAAGGGCTTTGTCTGGGGAATATCTAGGGGCCTTACGCTTTTGCTGACCCAGAGGCATTCCCGGGGGATGTGACTGTAACAACATCCTTTTGAAAATGTATTCCAAGCGCTAGCAAAAAAAAGGCCTCTCACCCTTTCAGGGAATTACCTTTGGAGCTGGAAATGATCTAATTCTCCATCTGCTGTCGCTGCGGACTTCAGCAAACCCTCTGTTGCTCACACTGCAAAAAAATAAAATAAAATTAGGTATATTTATGAAAAAAATAAAGATGGGAAAGTTGTTTTTTTTTGTTTGTCTGTCTGTTTGTTTGTGTGTTTGTTTGTTTTGGGGGGGGAGTCGTCTTCTTCTTTAACCTCCTCGGTGCTGAGGCGCAGGCAGGGAGGTTTAAAGACTGCGGCTGCCCTCCGGGCGGGCTGGGATCGGGGTCGGGGTCGGGACCAGGACCAGGACCAGGACCGGGAGCGGGACCGGGATCGGGATCGGGATCGGGATCGGGATCAGGACCAGGACCAGGACTGGGATCAGGACCAGGGCCGGTGCCGGTGCCGGTGCAGGTGCGGGGTGCCGGCGGCCCTCCCTGCCGCTGCAGCCGCCCGGCCTCACCTCGCCCATCTCCCGCAGCGGGTGCCGGCCTCCCGGCACCCTGAGAGGAGGCAGCACCGAGGCTCCCCCCGGCTCCCCCCGGCTCCCCCCGGCTCCCCCCGCAGCCCCCGGCCGTGCCTCACCTCTGCCAGCCGCCCAAATGGCCGCTGCCTCTTCTTCCTCCTCCTCCTCCTCCTCCTCCTCGGCGGAGCGCGGTGCCGCCCGCTCCCGCAGCAGGACCGCGGGCTGAATGTGCTGTCTCACGCTGGACAGGCTCCTCCCGAGCGCTGCCGCCTTCCTCCTCCCGCCTCCTCCTCCTCTTCCTCCTCCTGCGCGCCCCCGGCAGCGACACCCCCTGTCGTTGTCGTTGTCGTCGTCGTTGTCGTTGTCGCCGCCGGGGCGGGCGGGGCGGGGCAGTGGGGGCAGGTGGTGGCCCTGGCTGATGGCCCCCGGCCAGCACTCGCCAGCCCCCCAGGCCCGGAGCCCCGTGGGTCGGGGTCACCCCCGCCTGGGTGCACCACGGCAGCCCGGCTGCCAGCCCTGCAGTGGCCTCGCCATTGTCCCCTCAGGACCCTAAGCATCACCCCCACGGCTGCCTCAGTGTCCCCCACGCCAGCCTGGCCAGCACCTCCACGCTGACCTAATTAGCCACCTGATTAGCCACCACCCTCAAAGCAGTCTAGGTGTCAGTCCCCTAATCACTACCCCACAGCCACCTCAACGTCATCTCCGTGGTGGCCTGGCCATCAACCCCATCATAGCCTGGCCAGATGCTGTGGCAGCAGGGAGGTCCCACCAAGGCCCTGTCCATCTGGGGAACCAAGGGGAGAGCTCCAGAGCAGGTGGATGCTCCCTGTCTTTCACAGTTAGATGAGGGCATGGCTGACCAACAGTGGAGGTTTCCTTTTGGCCCTGATTCCTGAGGGAACAGGGAACAGGCAGGAGAGCCAAGCTCCTTCTAGCAGTACGTCAGCTCCTCTCCCAGCACAGGTACATCCATCTCCTGGACCACGCCTCCCTCTTCCTCTTCCAACACACAAATATGTTGCCCTCACACCACAGGAAAACATGCACCTCTTGGTACTTGGATTGCTCTTTAAAAAATATCCAGGACATATGTCTCACTGATATCCAGCCCTCTGATCAGAGAGTTATCATTCTGAAATGTGTCCCTTAAGCCAAGTTTGGTTCATTTTGGTGGGAAGTGCTAACTCCAACCACTGTCATTCCAGGTCTAGGACCTGTTCTGAGAATATTGTGGTATATCCAGACCACTGAAAATCCATCAAGGGTTCATATCGCATACAGTTCCTCTCAGACCCACCTGGACTGCACCTGGCCAGGAAACAAAGAGCCCTGAAGAGAAACAACAGCATCCATTGAAGATGAAGACACGATGATGAAATAATTGTTTATCAATTTAATTGGAGTTGAAGCTGAAAAGAATCATTTCTTGCTCTCCTGTAAGATTCCTTAAAGATCAACATGTTCTATTTGTGCAGGCTGGGGCAAATGGAAAGAGTTTGTGGTTTTAAATGCATGTTTTGAAACATTTCAAGTTTGGGGCAGTTTGCCACTCTTTCTGAAAATAAGGCCTTTTCAAAATCAGGTACTCAAAACTGAGCTGCAGAAGGTACTGGTTGCTTTTGTGTTGGTCTTAATTTCAGCTTTAGCATAAATCCCCTGGGATTTGTCTAGGTTTCTTTGGATTTTGTGTCATTTGCAAATTCCATGCAAACTTAGCTGATTGATTTGAAGTGTTCAGGACTGGTTTCTAAGAGGACTTTGTGGTCATTTAGTATTCCTGAATTGACAAATCAGATTTGTTCTCCATGATGCCAGGTGAGGATTTACTATTGTTAACATGATATCTTATACATGGATTCTTATACAAAGATCCCTTGGACTCATATACATAAAACATGGTGTCATATACCATATCATGCCATCCTATGGTAGGATGATATCAAGCATTTTTTGAACATAAAGGAGTATAGTGTCTCTGTCCTCTTGCCTTTTGACTATGAAGGTCAAAAACCTACATTTTTGTAACACTTTCTCAACTGTTTCACACTAAGTAGCCACAAATTTAAAATAACATTATTAAGTACTATTGACACACCATAAATAAGTCTTTAAGGATTGTTAAGTCCTACATTTTTGTTGCAGTAATGGCATCTTATGTTCTGCCAATAGCTCACTTAGAAATCTTTTTAAAAAACACTGTAAGAACTTGTCAAATGGGACACGATTTTGATATTTGCTAAAATTTGCAATATTTGTCATGAGCGATACACTCTTTTTAAAGTATAAAACAAAGAACCAAAATGGAAATGTCAAAGAAAAAAAATAATAAAAACTAAAAAAAAAAAAAACAACACCAAAAAAAAAAAAAAAACCACACCAAAACTATTCATGAAACATAACAGGTCTTGTCCAAAGCTTATTGAGTAATGGGGAACTGCATACAAAAGAGTTTAGAAACAATGTCAGTGGCCAGGGTAGTATAAAAAATATACAACTTCTCTTCAAAATTGTCTACTCTGAGGAGATTTGGAGGTAAGCAAGTCTAGCTCTAAATTTTCAGTAGGTGGCCCCAGAATCTACGAACTTTGGGAACATAAGAAAAACATACAACCAGTCTTGTTAAAGAGCCATCTGAAAGAATAACTAATTTCCCTACAAGCAATGATCTGTTTTCTTTGACCTCATTCTCATGAGGTCTTCCCTAACCTTCCACAGCACAAGCTCTTGTCATTTTTGTGGATTTCTTGTTCTAGGGAGGTAAGTTATACCATTACTAATTTTACAAAAGAGGGATAAAATCTTTTTATCAAAGCTTCATGAGAAACATCCAGCCATTTCAGTTCAGCATGGGATGTGTACTAATTTTACATTTTCCCATTAAACACAAATCCATAATATTATCCAACTCATTATATTCTGCCAGCAGGCATTATGTGATTTTGTATCTGGCTTAATTACCAGGTGAATGTGCAGTAGGGCAAAGCTAAGATTATTTTCAAAACTTTAAATTTAAAGTTCTTGCTCTGTGAATTCAGAAGGTAGTTATTTTAGCCTCAGATTGCATTATTAGATCAACAGAGGGCAAAACAGTTAGCAATTACTCACATCTGACAAGCTGCTTTCTCTCCAGCAGAGGTCAGTTGTACATGTACACACAGCAGTCATGGTGCTATCTGAAGGGAAACTGGAGATTAAGGGGAAATTTGGAGCTCATCGCCGCCCATGGATGGTGTGGGAAAATAAAAAAGTCTATTGATAAAATTACAAAAATACGGTATTTGTCTGTTTCTCCTCTTCTGTCTAACAGATGCACAAGTAAAATGTAGGTTTCCGTGGACGTTAATAAGTGCAATACATTTGATTTCTAGATTTGAGAAGTTGAAGGGAAAATGATTTGACATAATTTCTTCTGGAAGTTACTTTATATAGCATTGTTCACTTGTAAGTTATTAGTGAAGATTGGTATAAGTTGCTCTGACAAATCAATAACCATTTACGATGCAATATGAGACAAATAATTATCAGTACATTGTATTTTCCTGCCTTAGGCACCAGCAACTGCTACTTCACAAAACAGAATAAGAGAAAGTAACAGAAATAGGCAAACCCTCTTGGAGGTTTGTGCCACTGGAAGATTAAAAATTAATTTCAAAGCCGACATTTCTAAGGCTTAATGGAAACGGCACTACTTTTCAGACACTTTGCATGATAGTGCTCACCTGGGTTCTGCAAATAACAGGGGATGTTACAAAATGCCTTCCAGCTTCTCAAAGGCAGTGGATTAAACAAAGGATCAAAAGGCAGAATGAAAAAATCAAAGCAAGCTTCAGAAAAAATGTGGAATATCACTTCTGAAGTCAGGTTTATTGTTATGTCAGTAATGTCACTGTAGGGCACTATTACGCATGGCCTTAGAAATCTTTGCTTCACAGATGAACCAGTTGTTGGTCTTGGAAGAAATACGAGTGGTTGGTTAGTTATGAAAAAGCTGTTTAAGCAGAAGGCACTGGAGAACTTCTCTTAACAGCTTGCTACAAAGAGTTCTCTGGGCAGATCACTGAGCCCTGGGCTGAAACTTCTGCAAACCAAAATAGTCTGAATATCCATAATAGACAGAAGCATATAAACAAGGAATTTAAAGGTATCTGGCACCCAGACACTTAATAATTCCTCTGTCAGTTGATTTGCTATTGGTAGATTGCCAGTTCCAAGATCTTTACGCAGATGTATGTTCAAAGATGAAAAAGCATTTAAGTATCTTATAAAGGACAAACTCTTTCTCAGAAAGGAATGACAAAAATAAGAGATGCAGTGTACAAGCAGAAGGCAAAGGGGTTCTCTGGTAAATGGGTGAGCTCCACATGGGTCCAAACATGGGTTAGTCTTCAAAGACCTTGCAACTCAGTGCTCTTAGAAACAATGATTTTTGTGTCAGACTCTTTTCTAAACCTCTTTTCCTGTTTTGTTCTTCACTTTCGTACAACACTGTCACCAAAGAGATCAATTGGAAGGTCAGGTTTCAAACAATAGTTTCAACAAGGTTTTGTTAGAGCATTGGTACATAACTGGGACACCTAGAAGACATGCGGTACTGGTTTCAGGATTTACAAATCAGCCTGACTGCACTGGCCCACACGATGCCTTTGGTGTCCAGGGTAGGAGTAGCAAGGCTGCAACAGTTCATTTTGTTTTTGCAGCTGTTCAGGCTACAGGAAAGCAAATGAAGGAGGACTAAGAACACAGTGGCACTCGCAAGACAGAAAAGCGTGTCTGCGCTCAGACAGAGCAGCATTTGATGCAAATGCGTGTATGAAGTGTTTTTTCAGAAAGCCACGGCTCCATCCCCACTGCTCATGCAACCAGCACTCTGCAGCCCTGCCTTCTCTTTGGATGGACTCACCTTACCTTGCTCTCCCAGATTTTTGGCCTGTGGAAATACAAAGTTGAAGGGAGGATAATGTATGGCCCAATGTATGACTCTAAAAGGAACCCTTTTATGGGTCAAGAGAAGGAGAAATATCAGTGTGCCCTTCTTTCCATCCTGCTTTCAAAAATAAAATTGCTAGCTGCATTTACAATGTTAACCATACATTATGATTGTAGTACACTTTATATTTGCTACTTATATGAGACTAAATTCTTCTGTCAGTCTACCTATACAGTAGTTAGTAGATTAATGTGTCAACTGTGATTGGAAAAGCTTGGTGAACTGTAGTATAAATGTTATGTGATAATAAGCAGTAAGTAAAACAGCAATTAGCTGGAAGTTAGGTGTACATTTCTGCAAATTAATGAATCAAACCTCAGCAGAGCAATACCAAGCAGTATGACTCTGAATTAAACCTGGCTCTCAAGGTGGAATTCATCCTATGGAATCCTACTCCCTCCATAAAAGGTAACCATCATTATCCAAGAAATACTCCTTTTTGTGTCTCCTTGAAACTCAACAGTACTGCACATCTGAAATAGGAATCACGGGCATGAGTTCATGTTTGAGACTCTGCCCGTTCAAACACAGCATTACCCAGCTTCTGTTTTTGCACTTCTGACTGAGGAAGGAAAATGGCATGCAAGGAAGAAAGCCTTTGGAAATTTTATTGCTGACTTTTAAAATAACAGTGCTTGCCATATAATGCAACTCATTGATTTTATTTGAAAAGGTTCAGTGTACTGGGGAGAGTTGGAAACACAGCTGCAACCCAGGCATTTGGGGAAGGAACTGGATGGTTCTGCAAGCCACTTCCCTGAGCTTCCTGCCAGTGGAAATCAGTGGCCTGTAGAAGACTTCAGGTTTGAAGGGTTTTACAGTGTTTTGTTACTGCTTGTGTGAACTACTGAGGAAGCTGCAAAAGGAGGGCTGCAGAGCTCTGTATGTAGGGCCTGAAGAGAAATAGTTCTTGGAGTGGGACTGGAGGAGTAGATTAGGAGACATATACTGAATTACTCTATTTAAAACAAACAAACAAACAAACAAACAAAAAACCCTACTAAATAGGTGACTCCATTTGGGTCTGTGTCAAGTTCCTGATGACTCAAGAACTTGGTCAAAGGCAGCAGAAGAAATGGCTGAATTTACAGAAGCACTGGCAGCTTGAAGACTTTTACAGTAGTTAGTAGTTAGCTTCTTTTTGCAAAATCCTGTCTAATTTCCCCATACCACCTTTGGTTTAAAATCCAGTCCTTTGTGTTTGATTAAAACCAGCAACAAACATCAAAGGATGGTGCATTTCTTTATACGATTCCAGAGACCTACTAAATATTAACTTGAAGCTTAGCTGTACCACCCAAAGGTAAAATCTGTGGCACGTGTAAGGTGTTACATTAATTTAACACAACATGAAGATGTATTAAAGTGTATGAGACTAAATAAGTGGTACTTTTGACAACAAATTGAAACTTGTGGCAAATTATTCATATGACTGAACGAAGCAGAAATGCATTCTGGAGAGAAGATCCTTAAAAAAAGGTGTTTCTCTAATGTCTCTTTGAAATGCTCCTTATTTCTTATCCATATTTCTGGTGAAGAAAGGCACCTTTGCTAGCCTGTCCACTATGCTCTAACCATGAATTGGATTGACTAGTTGGTGTAAACTAATAGGAAATTATATCCTTATATCCCATCTGCAGAGACAACGATAGGGGCTATTATAGTGGTTATGTGGATCTCTTTAGACCACGCTGTCAACATTTTAGTGCATGACAAAAGTTTCCAAGCAATGTCCTAGCTCTGAGTTTATGCTATATGCAGCATATATGCATAGTCTTATATGTATAGCTCTCCTCATACATATCCACTGCTTTTCAACAAGTAAGCCTGTGTTTTCTGCTCCCTCTCTTGTTTTCCCTGACTGGAAGTCTCCTGATGAGGATAAGCAGCTATGCTTGCCTGGAGGCCTGGATGGCACTCACAGAGGGAAGATGAAAGCAGCAGAGAAATATAACAGCTTAATCTTCTTAAAAGCGGACGGATGATAAAACAGTTCTGGGGCGGAGCTTGTTTCAGTGCTTTGAATCGCTGCTTGGTTAAGGGAATTTAATGTTGCCGTGTGTGAGCGTGATTATTTCTGCATTGCCTCTGATCCCAAATAGCTGTCAGTATCTAGAGTTGTAGATTATTTTTTTTTTCTTATTTAAATCTAAAAATAAATAGTGGAGGAGCTGGGGAAAATTGTTCTTGAATGTGATGAGCTTTCAGACACAGTAACCGTCTTAGTAAGGAAGCCTAAGGGAGAAGATATGGCAGCACAGGGTGTTCCACCAAGACAGTGCAAATTAAAATTCAGCAGACAAGTGGCCTTCATACCCAGCTCTTTGGAAAATCAGATCACTTATGCATTTCAGTACAGAATTAGGCAGCTGCCTCCACGTAGCCAAAATTAATAGGCTATCTGTCCTCACTTTGTGTCTGAGCAGAGAGCAGCAGGTCAGTGGCATAAAGAAGGTGAGGTGATTTGGGATCTCTCAAACTGCAGGACACTGAGAGCATGACTTGTGACTGAAAGTGGGCAGGCTTCTAGTGCCATTTCAGGCATTGCAGTGCATGACAATGATTTGTCTTGACTACTTCCCCACAATTTTATAACACGTCCATCTCCCGTGTTGAGATGTCTGTGCTAGGTGGGCAGTTCGATTCAGACATTTTTGGTTTGAGGCAAGCCTATGCCACTCTCATGTATATGCAACTGACACATCTCCTCTAATCCATCCCCCGTGAGGTAGGCATTTCATGCCCAGTGCCACTTTCAAGGGCTGCCCAGCTGCTGTCTGCATGCATAATATAACTACGTCTGCACCAAAAAGGCATCTCTAGAATGAGGTGCCTGGGGCAAAGAGTGATGGTGATGGAGGAAGCCTTTCCTTAGGATGGAGGGGCTGGCAGGCACTGCGGCAGCTGGGATGGTGGTCACTCCGGAGGTAGTTCTCAGAATAAATGACAGCAATCACAGAAAGACCATTCTCTGAGCAGTGAAGGGAGAGATGGTCATGGTTAAAGATGAGGATGTTGTGATGTCAAGTTGAGGCATCCCTCTAGCACAGCCCAAATGGTGTCAAGACAGTGACAGAAGGAGAAAAGAAACCATGTTCGTGTATACATACAAGAAAAAGGAGATATCTCAAGCACATTCGGCATCTTCAGACGACAGTGCAAAAGATGAGATGCCAACTGAGAAGCTAAGACCAAGGTCATCTTTAAAGAAGAGTTCTCTTTGCTGGAAAGCTGCTTGCTGGGAGGAGGGATTGGCTACAGTGAAAATGAAGGAGAGGATGGGAGCATTAGGGAGGTGGAGGTCTGTGTACAAAAGTCTGTTACCTCAGACTATTACAAGGTGGCCAGATCCTGTGATGGCCAAATCACATGAGTCCACCCCCAGGCCATACTCCCACACAGCTTGTTAGACATCTGACTACGGTCTGTGCAGAAGAAGAGAAAATGCACAGCCTGGTTGCATTAAATTACTTGTTCCTAGCAGAATGAACCGAATCCCTGCCTGCTGCAATGCAGTCCCAGCTCAGGCTGCTGTCTGTGATGCAGGCAGAGCAGAGCAGAGCAGAGCAGAGCGGAGCAGAGCACCATTTAGGTGCTGTAGTAGGAAAACTACAAATCCACGCTCCCTGCTGGGCTGTGTAAGCACAACATAGGGAATGTGACAACCCCAAACTGTTTGTGATGCCCAATGTGGAGGAGGAAAGGGAGTTCTTGCCAGAGTTATGTCATTCAGAGACCCCCCACCACACCATCCTCCTCCTAGGAAGGGTTGTTTCCTCATGGAGTAGGCAAAAGGCATGCTTTGCAGTGGCTAAGACAAGCACTTCAGTTCTCACAGCCTGTTCCTGCGTAGTCCTGCGTGGTCCCAGCCTCAGGACCACATATTGCAGAGAGTGCCCATGATGTGCCACCAGCTCACATCTCAGCAATCCTTCCCCTTTCTGTGTTGGCAGCTAGCCTTGCCTCTTCTTCCTGGGGCTGCCCCTGCTGTGCAGAGCTTTCTTTAACACCTGATCCTACATAATTGCCTGTCGGCTGCCTGCGGCCCATACGTGCTGCCTGCATCTTGCTTGCTGTCTCATGACTTCCCAGCAGTGCTGCTGGCAGCTCTGGCACATGTTGTTAATGCCTCTCCAAAAGCATCCAGGAGTAGTAACTCATTAGCAGGAATGAGTGTTTGAAAATGAACTGTCAGGCTTTGCAGTGCAGTACACATGTAAAGTCCTTTTCACCAGCAGCAGCTTTTATTCGTGTCCTATTAATACAAGTACACCAAGGCAAAATGATGATAACATGGAATCACGTTAGAAGTATTGTATCAGCTTAGGAGTAAAACAGGAGTTTACAAAGGCGCTATAGTTGTCCCCCAAGCAGCTATTGAACATCCAAGAAATCCTATGTTAAGTTTATAAAGGAAAAAACTAATCATATAAAGGTCTAGAAAGACACACCTGATGTTGTATTGTAAGTTATTACTATGAGGGACTTCTGTGTTTGTAACCACTCATTAGAGTAGGTAGTTTTATAAAGGTGTACTGCTTTTCTCCCCATCCTCTAAAAGTATCTGTGTGGTATTACTGTAAAGCAGGCATAGAGTTAACAGAAAAGTAAATATCTGTAAAAAATATCAAACTGTGCAAGAAGAACCATTACCTGTGTGTCACACTCCATGCTAGGAAGATGAACCTATCTCACCCCAGCATGGTTTTCTCACCATGACTACGACAAAAACAAAAACACTTCTGTATATGTGTCTAGATAATATGCAGTCATCTTTCTCCCATCAATAAAAATCTCTTTTGGGGGGATGACCAGCTACTCTGCTTTCCCCTGGTTCATCCTATATATGTACTTTCTTTTTAACTATCCTAAAGGAAGACAGCTAATATTCTGCTTTATTAATACAGGTTTTATATCATATCTTCCCTGTTTACCTAAAGAATGCTTTTCTATGTATGAACAGGAAACACCATTTCAATTAAGTTCAATGCATACTGAGACAGTTCTTTTCTTTCATATTTTTATTTTAATGGGTTTTCTTCATATTTGGCAAGTATCCTTGTCCTTGTCCCAAAACCTCTGGTAGACCGAAACAGACTGCAAAAATTTTCAGTGAGCAACGTGGGACATGTAAGAGTGCAACACTGCAGTGACAAGACCACAAGGGCCTATGACTGTGTACAGGAACCGATGCTGGTCATACTGAAGCCAGTGCCAAAATCCTCCTTGCTCAGAGGCCATATAACGTGCATTGTGAAAAACTTCAAACCAAAGGTATATATTACATTACTGTCCAAGTGTTACATTGAAGGAGAAGCTTTTGCATTACATCCCACTGTCATTCCACAGAACTGATTTCAGACCATCACCCTCCTTGAAGACCATCTGAGATAGGTACAAAGTGACTCTCAAGCTGTGAGATCAGTCTGGCATGGCCATTCTCATAGCAAGCATTTGGGGCCTACTTCAGCATATCATTAGGCTAGATACCTGGATACATGTTTTGGGTTCTGCTACCCAAAGCTTCAGCCTCTCTCAGGTCCTGTGATCTCTACCTGTAGAGATGCTCAATCTAAGTCTTCTTTTGCGAGTGCTTTTGCTACCCCACTGGAACTTACATTTTCATAATCATCATCCTCTTCAGATAAGTCTGGATCAAAAAATGCTGATAGTTGGAAGCAGTTGGATGCTCAGTTGCCATACAAAGTGTTTGGGATCTTTCAGAAAGTGAACGGTGATCCACAATGCCAGCCCCGAAAAGCCAGCATCTCACCTAGTTGATGAACCTGCTGTCCATCACACAAACCATGAATTCTGGCCCTGTGCACTTAAATTATGAATATTTCTACAGTCCATGCTCATATACCTTCTATTATGTTAGTTCTTATGGGAGAAATTGTTTCACGATATTTTGTATAATTAACCATCATACTTTTCGGGAAGATATCACAGGTGGATGGCAGGGTATGGGCATATTTCAGAGTAGAGCGTATATATGATATAACAGTGATTGGAACAGTCATCATTCACTTTTTATTTTTTTCCCATTTCAATTCTTGTTTAAGCTCTGAGTTTTACGTTTAATTTAGAAGATAAGAAAACCATCCCGAAGTGACTTAATACAAAAACACTGAAATGCTAATTTTGTCTCCTTACTCACCTCTGTGTTTGGTGTTTGTTCAAATACCAGGGTTTTGAGGTGTCTTATACCCTGCTAGCAAAATACAGTTATTTGGTATTCTTGATCTTCCTGTTTATTCAGGCTTCTCATAGCACATAAGAATTAGTGTGTTCATAAAGAACACATAAAGGCTCTGACATTGATTGATGCTTGCTCTTCTTTTACTACAGGGAGTTTTTAACACATAAAAAAGAAACAAGTGTGAGGAAAGATTAGAAGTGTGAGAATCATCACGAAGCGAGTATCATAGCCTAATTACTGCTATCCAGTGATTTGGTGCCACTAGGTGGCAGAGCAACAATTCACTCTGCAACAGCGACAGGTTAGCTGGCTTAAATTCCTGCTCCCTACCTTCGAGGATTAAGTGATAATATTGTCTATTGCCTTACACTTCTTAGTGAAGGCCTTTAAAATTGCAGCAGAACTGTCAACGATCCTACAGGTGATGGTACACTTGTTAGTGTCGGTCATACTTGGGAATTCCTATGAAGTGCTGCAGATGCTGTCTTTGAGAGGGCCCATTTTGAAGACTATGTAGAAATCACTTTTTTGAAGACTATATAACGGTGCACTTAGTTCTGCCACTGTGGCAACCATGGTGAGGGGACCACAAGTTACAGAAGTATAAAGAAAGTATAAAAACAAGGGGATAGCAGCGGATGTTGTCTACCCAGACGTCAGTAAGTTCTTTGACACTCGCTCACATAAGATCCTCATAGAGAGGGTGATGAAATATGGGCTGGATGAGCAGGCAGTGAGGTGGAATAAAATACTGGCTGAAGTGATTTCAGAAGGTGGTGATCCACTGATCGTGAAGTCTGGCTGGAGGCCAGTAACCTGCAGTGTTCCCCAGGGTCCATACTGGCCCCAGTCCTATTCAATGTCTTCCCCAATGATCTGAAAGACGGGGCAGCATGTACCCTCAGCGAGTTTGCAGATGACACAAGGCTGGGAGGAGTGTGGATACATCATGGGGTCGCCATCCAGAGGGGCCTGGACAGGCAGGAGAAATAGGCTGGCAGGAACCTCATGCAGCTCAACCAGGAGAAGTGCAGAGTCCTGCACCTGGGAAGGAACAACCCCAGGCACCAGGACCTGCCGGGGGCTGCCTGGCTGGAAAGCAAAAAGGATGTGGGGATGCTGATGGACACCAAGCTGAACATGAGCCTATTTTGACAAAAGACCTATCTATTTCTTTAGCAAAACAGAAGCGAAGAACATAATGTATACACCAGAGTTTACATGCTGTGCTGCTTCTGCCATGAACATCTTATTTGTGATTATCTGGCAGACTGTCTATACTTCTTCAAAAGCAAGTAGTGTCTGTTCATAATGAATGCCGAATGTCTCCCCTAAAAATTTCCCATTTATTTTAATGTATGTAAATAATCTGACTGGGTGGAAAAATCAGGACTACATACTGCACAGCAGATAAGTGACCTTCCTAGTGAGTAAAAGTATGTAATGTTTCCTGTAACTTTGGAACTTAAGAGATGGCTTCTAATAAAAAGGTGTTTAACATATTAATAATATATTATCATCATTATCCTGAAGATGTTACTGTCTAATTTTTATCCTGTATATTGAGTCTATTATTCAGTGTGATTTATTCTGTTAACATCACTCACTTGCATGGGTTTGGCAGTCCTTTGAACAGGATCCACAGAACTGCCACAGATTCCCTTTACCTAATCACATGGGGGTCAACACCACTTTGTCTGTGGGTGAAGGGACTTGCAACTGAACCCCTTCTACCATATTTTTAATACTATGTGGGCTGTAGCTAAGAGTTCCTGTTTTATTTTAAACCATTACTGCCACCATCAGAAACATGAGCTGACCTGCAACTAATAAGGGAAACACTGGGCAAAATGTCCAGGAAAAAAGAAAGATTCTTCCACTAGAATTTGAAAAAAAAAAAAAAAATCACCTGCAAATTACACCTCTCCACACCCTGCAGAGCTGCCTGTTGTTCATATGTAATAATGATATGATATGATATGATATGATATGATATGATATGATGTTTTTTGTTTACCTCATGACACTGTGCAAGAATGTAAAAGGCAGAAAAATAGAAGTAACCAGGAAAAATAAAGTATCAGCATAATAAGAAAAAAACATGTCAGGATCTCAGCAAGCATCAGCCTTGGGTTCACACGATTCCACATGGGTATATCTAACCCAGGCTGGGTTTGCTGTCATGATAGCCTGCCTGCATCACCACAGAAGTCTGGGTGTGGGATGTCTTGAAGAGCAGTAGCCAGAATTCATCTACTGTTATTATATCTGTTCCAAAAAGTTTTCCTCTCTATATAAAATAAGGATATTTTTTTTTTCAAAATGTTGCTTCTTCTCCATTTATTAAAATACAATAACTTCAGGATTTAGCTAAATTCCAAGTTTTCTCTCTGATTATTTACCAAGAATGGCTACAACATACATTCTTTTAACAGCCACATAAATCATATTTACAGAGTACACACCAAGATTTTCCACATTTCATGAGTAAACTCTAATTAAAAGCACTTAACAGGAACTTAGTTTTGGGGGACAAGACAAACAAGCCGTTATGTTCTGCAGCAGCATTGCTAATGATTATTTTCACTGTGCCTAAAACTGGGGTTACAATGGAGTCTGACTGCTCAGTGTAATTCTGAAAGAAGGATCAGTTGTCCATTTAAGATACTTTGTGTTCCTAGAAACTGGGGCGTATGAAATGCATTTGTCAGTTTTAAAAACATTTCCTTCCATTTATGCATAAGGTACACAGAGAGTTAGTGGCAATACTGCCCCCTGTTAATTGCTCAGCTGGTATCAGTTTAAATAAAGGAATAGGCCTTCAGTTAGTGATGACTGGTACAGCTTTGAATATTTTAGATGGAAAATGTATAGAATAATTTCAGAAGAACAATATTAATTTCATTTTCAATTCAGTAACATTTCCCCCCAAAATGTTAGAGAATTTCACTGCATTAAGAGAGAAAACAGGTATAACTTGATCACAGGTCTAGATTAGGTTTGACAATGACTTGTTTTGAATCCTAAATGCATAATCTGTTTGTGTGCACCTCGTTAATATTTTCCCTTACCATCTCTGCACAGATGCCAAAACACAAATTGAGCTGCATGTCGATGCTGTGATGTATGCACACCAAGATCTCAGCCAAACCCAGATGGATCAGGAACTGCTACTGTCTAAAGTGGGAAAAGAGTCCAGGGTTATGGAGATGCTGACGCTGTCCCGGTGAGAAAAACAGTGCATCTTCAAGCATGTCAGACACAGGGAGGGGGAGAGGTCCATGTAAATAATATTTTATATTTTACTGTGTTCACTTGCAGAGTGATATAACATACTCTCTCTAGGGTAAAATAGGAATGCCATACAGTTTTGTTGCTGCATGCTTTTCCTAAATAGGCTATTTTTAAAGGATCAACAACTATAACTGCCATGCTACTGACAAACTGATTTGTCTGAGCTGTGTTTCTCTCCTTCATACTGTTCTTAAACTAAATATTTTCCATGTATTTGAGCTAGTGGCTTTGGGTTTCTGTCAAGCAGCAGATGTAATCCAGGCTCTAACGATGTCTATATTTAGCTCAAATGCTAACAGCCTGGTTGTGTGGAAACTAGGTAATAATATACTATTATGCTCATTGTCCTAGCCACATTGAATCTTTGGTGCAGAATTGCAGTGAAGTCCCTTGCAGAACTGGGGTCGGTTCTCACCAATATTATGCCAGGCAAAGGAGGCTCTGTGAGCTTAATTCTTACAGAAAGTTGATATCCTCAAAAACCTTACTGATCTCAGAACAGACAGGGATACATCCTCACCTTTAACAGCACAGAGCCTGAGCAGGAGAAACCATCCTGTTACACCAGAGGATGTTGCTCATAACCCACTGTAGCCCATAGTAGCTCAAAATTTGTAGTTTTTGTTTTGTTTTTGTTATATTATTCTGTCATTTATTCTGTCAGGTGCTGTCATGTTATGTTACATTATATTATATTCATACAATAAAACCTACCAATCTGTTTTACAAAAATCGTCAGAAATCCAATGTTTACCCAGGTAGATCAAATCTGACCACGTCTATGAAGATAAGTCACTTCTAGCTAGTCATCGTCCTTTCATGACACAAAAACTTTTCATCATAAAGCTTTCCAGATCAGGAAGATAGTCTGTTTCTCTGCCCACCAGAAGAATATGGCACACCAGAAGAGCATAAATAGTGCATAAAGGTTGTCAAGCTTTTGGGAGTTGATTTACCGGGTTGGCTGCTGGTTGGGGCTTCTTTGGAGAGGTGAAATACAGTGAAACATTCCTAAGTGCTCGATAAAATAAATAATATTTGGGGGGAAGGAAAGGGAGAAATGGCTAAAATTTTCAGAGAGGAATGTAAACCCTTCTGTGAAAGTTGTGATCAGATAGGGTGGCAGTCACCAGTTTGAAACACTAATGGTACTTGGAAACATCAGGCTTGTAAACCAGCCCCTCTATCTGTCTGATATGGCCAAACAGGTTGCATATGAACACTTTTCCTTCCATAGCAGTATTTTTCTTCCATTTCACCGACTATAACATTTCTCTTAATAGGTGATGGTAAATTTCATCTGAAAGTCAAGGTTCAGAAATGGTCTGGAACTGCTGCGGAGTGAATGCACATAGGTGGCAGCACTGCCTCACCCTGCAGGGTACATTGCCACTCACCCTCAGCAGCATCTGTGCAGGCAACCTTTCACACAGATAGTTTTTATTCCAAAACTACGGGCAGGGCAGAACCATAAAACATGCTCCACCGTGAGACAATCAAGGATTCTTCACGGAAGGAAGTGAAACAAATGCTATAAAAATGCATTTTAAATAAAGTCCCCTGACATTTTAGAAACATTTTTGTAAGTTGAAGGGAAAATGAGTAAAAGTAAAAATCATTCTTTCACCTCCTTCTTTTTTAACTGCACTGTTTCTGGAAAAGGAAACAAAAATAAAATAAATGAAAAATATTTCTAAAGCTCTGGGAGGTTTTGAATTTTAAGATTTATTCAAAAGTATCTTGGTCATCGCACCTCTACTCTTCAATTTATAGAAGTTATCTTATCAAGAGGGTGTTTAGGTCACTGATACTATAGGACAACAGAGAAAATAAAAAGATGGAATAAGGCAAAAGTACAAGGGAAGTAAAACAAAACCCCAAAATGTAAGGAAGAACACATATGGGAGTCTATTTCCATTTCTTCTTTCATTTCCTCATTTGCTTTCTTCCACTCAATTATTTTTTTTCACTACCATTACTTCCTCAATTTTTTTTTCCCCCACAGAAAAAAAAAAATATTTTTTTTTCTCCCTTCTATCCCTCCAACCTTTAAAATGAAATGGAGCCCACAGGTACATAGCTTTCATTTCCTGTATGCTGTCAGAATTTAAGGCAGAAGTTAATGCACAATTCATATGTAGTCAATATGTATTTAAAAGAAAACTAGTTTCATAGACATGTTACTTTCAGGGACAAATCCATCATTTACAAAGCAGGTAAGAAGCTTCTTTGCAATAACATTTGTAGAAGCTTCTCTGTAATAATAACTGGATAATCATCTTTAAGCAAAGAAAAGAGAAGATGGAAGGTATGCACTCATGCAACCAGTGAAAGGAAGGCATCCTCTCCAAAAGGTACACTGTAGCAGCAAGCTCTGGAAGAGCTGATGGAGCAGATTAATTCACAATTTCTGAACAGCGCTAAGAACAGAAATCCTCTAATTTGTCCTTTAATATAAGGAAACAGATTGCATTCAATGTTCTCAGCACAATGAGTAGTAAAACAACTTTTATGTCAGTCAGTCTTTGACATGGAAGCTCTGCCCTTCCAGCTACCTTGGAACTACAAACTGTGATTTAATGAAAGACTTGACCCAAAAAGTTGGACTATACCTGGGGGACAAGTGTCAGTAATAACTTTATGCCTGGAAGCATTGTGAGGTGCTCCTCTGAACAGAACATGCTATAATTCATTAATTAAATTTGGATTATGGACTGCTGGCTTTGAAAAGGTACATAACAGACCATGGGAGTGGGGAGAGAAGTGTGTTTCAGAGGAAGATGCGGGACATGAATTGTGCAAACAATGCTCTTTGCAATTCTCCTGACATCCTATCAATGTGACTTTCAGTACTATAGGATTAGGATCGTTTCACAGAAGTTTGCCTTTGCTGAAGACTCTTCTGTCATCAGAGCCTTCCTCAAAACAGTCCACTCCATGGACTGATTTTCAGGACTATAAATTCCCATTAAGCCCAACAGTTTGATGCAGGTTTACAGAAGGCAAACAAACAAACAAACAAACAACAACAAAAAACCAAAACAGCCTCAAGATGTTTTTTTGACAATGCCACCCTCAGAAAACTCTATATACAAAATATGAAGTATGAAAAATAAAAAATTACAGAAAAGGAACTCAAGTGTTTCATGTTGCTTCATACTCCAGCCATCATAAAGAAGCTGCCACCTCACTGATAATTCTAGAAGGAAGCCCTTTGCTTTAGATGTTATTTTCAGCAATGGTGGGCATTCATAATCCCATTTTGAATCTAAAGCACTGCTTTCAACATATTTTATGACTGAAGTTTTCACTGATATCAGTCATAAACCATTGGCCTGTTTGGATATCAACCTTCATCTGAACTCCATAGTACATAGGCCATACTAAACCACTCTGGGTCTAACATAAACCTGAAAACAAAAACATAAATCTGAAATAGTCCTTGAAGTGAAAAGAGCAAAGTGACCAGTACCCACAACAAAATGAAACACGAGCTGAGCATGTACACTAAAATGTCATCTAAGTGTACTGTCAACAACACCGCAGTCAATGTCCATGAAGATCATCCAGGACACAGCAGTCTCTAGGTTCTTTCATTTTGCCTTTCATTCTTCCTTTCCTTAGCAGTAACTCTAATTCTGCCACCACTGTCTACCCCTAAATAAAGCACAAGATATTGGTTCTGAACACAGTGCTGAATAATGCCCACAGTCAGTGAAGACTGAGACTGGGGGTTAAGCGTCCACCTCAGACCCACCACCTTTGCTTGTTCCTCAATCCAACTCAACCTTAATCTGAAAAGATTAGGAAACTCTGACACAGATATTGATATAAAACATTCCCCCAGTGCCTCCCAAGCCCAGCCCTTACTTCAGCCTCCTCTGAATCCTATCTCCACTGCTGAGGAGAGTTCTCCCACTCCTCACCTGCTTTGCCAACTGGTAAGCATCTACATGCAGTTGTCTTCCCTATTTTTTTTTCCTGTTGAAAAAGCATGAGGTCTTCCATTCAGGTGTCCTCCCAGCCTCTGTGGACACCAACTCTCATAATCTCCCAGGGTTTATTACCAAGCCAGCACAAAGAGGGAGTCATCTGTCTCATTCTCACAACCCCTTCATGCTCCCTCCTAAATCGACCTCAGGGAGGCATGGCCCAGCTGAAGTTGACCTCAAGGAGGGGTGCTTGGCCCCCTCTAGGAGCAGCTCACCTTAGCCCTACGGGTCCTCTCATGCCACCCAAAAAGTGAAGCTTCTCCACTCTTGTTTGACCTCTATTCACATGCAAAGCCACTCTGTTGCCAACTAGCCAGGTAGTCAAACAGAAATGACTTCTTTCTCCATGGTTCCCTCTTATTGTTGCCTACCTCCTCCTGGCACTATGAGACAGCCCAGAGCCAACTGTTCTGGCTTCTGACACTCTACCTTGTCATCTCCCATTCAATTTTCTGTCACTGCAGTGGACTAGGTTAGGATTGAATTAGGACTGGGATTCCGAAAATGATGAATGGAAAAGTCCAGATTTGTGGTGATGCTTATAGGGTTCCCAGGCCTGGGAGGATGGTTGGAATGAGAAATGATCAAGGACTTATTGGAAAGCATATACGTATATGGTAGCGTCTCCAGCCTACCTCTGACATCTGGGGGAAGGTTGAAATGTATACGTCTGTGTCACATATGGGGCTGCAGTGGGAAAGAGCAGAAGGGGAATCTTCACATACAGTTTAATAACCACAAAAGTGCTGGCTCCTACTTTTACAATCAGTACCCTAGGATGAATATTTGGTGGCTGCAAAGGCTAAATAGACATAGGAATAGGCTTGGTAAGGAGCCCTAGCATTTCTCTCTTCCTAAGCTTTTTCTTCTCTCCCTTTCCTTTAATCTTCTGTAAAAGACAGTCAGACCATTTCCTAGAGTCAGGCTTTATGACAATCTGCTCAGACTCCTTTGTTTTTTTCCTTCTGAAAACCCTTCAGCTTCTGATAATTTTAGATACCTTTCTACAATGAGAGATATCTCCATTGACTTGGATTTTCAGACTGGATGTCTGCAGACAGTAGCAAATAGTAACCTTGGGTTTTTTCTCTCCAGGTGGTGACTAACGGGGCAGAAAGCTCACAACCTTGATTTAGGTATTAACACAAAAGGCCAGAGTAGGGTGTGAAAAACTTCCAAAGAATTTTCTGTACCTGAGATAGAGACTTTTTTTTTATAGGACACAATTTCTGGAATTCTTTGACGGGCCACATAAACAGAGATTTCTTATTATTTTGCCATATCTCATAAGTCGCACTGGCTGGATTCAGGTGGTCTGCCTCTGTTTGTCTGCTGAGTACCCAGTTTCAGAGTTCAAGGTGAAGCAGGCAACAGAATTACATCTGTAAAATGTCTAAGTCTAAACAACTGTTCAACACTGAGCCATGGGGAAAAATAGTCTTGTTAAAGTTGATAGCAAGTGCATCTACACAAAATCTAGAGGGAGTAAGGAAAGTTAAGATGTTTAAACTTCTTTTACTGTTCTTGAGAAAAATACAGGCTTGTGTCCCTTGCAGGGAATAAAGTGTGCAGCACTTAGAATCCACCTTTCATCAGTGGACTACTTATTTTGAGTATGGGTCTTCAATTCACTTTCTCTTCCAGTTCCTCTCACTCCCTAACAAACAAACAAACAAAACAAAACCAGCAAGACCATATCTTCTCAACCATTAGCTATGAGGTGCTAAAGGCTAATTGCAACAGTTAATCAGAGTCCATTATATCACGGCAATGTGGATCCTAAAAGAGCCTTGGTAGGACCATTATATGGGATATCTGTCCTGGAAGGAGTCCACACTGTATGGACACAACTGGGTTGTTTTAGTGAAGGTTTTTAACACGTCATACCTGGGAAGATCACAAGAGCTATCCAACAGACCACTATGGCCATGGTCCCAACAGCTGGCTGAAAAGGGAGGCTCACTTCACTGCAGTCCTACAGAGAGCAAAATTTGGTGTGTTATACACTTTCATGCAGAGCTCCACCCTACCTTCCTAGTTTCTTTCTACTTAGTACAAGGCACTGGAGGAGAGACAGGTAACACAGCTGTGGCACTCAGCAGTTCAAGGGTAATGTGTCTGTTGCTTCCCTCCTGGATCTGAGTGCACTCGGATGGTGGTGCTCATCCTTCTCTCCTGCCCCCTGGGTCCTGGAAACCGATCCCCTTGGTTGTCTGTCCCAGTCAAGACACTTGTACCTCTTTCCTCCGACAGTTCACAACAAATGGTGAACATGAAATCCTCACAGCATTTAAAAAAACAAACAAACAAAGTATTTCTAATTTTAGCCAGAAGGAACAAAGAATGTACATTAAGGGGATTCAAAACAATAACTTGAATGTCTGTCTTACTCTTTTTTTGCTGTAGATGTGGTTTAGGTCACTTCCTTCATCAAGACTGACAGTCCGAAGAAAATAATGTTCAACTCATCGAATTAGTCTATGTGTGATATAGGAAGCTGAACAAGAGGCAAATTAGATTCCAAAATATTTTTCTGAATATGGTTAAAACAATGAAAAAAAAATAAAAAATGCCTCTCCCATTTTAGAGTCATTTGATCCAGTTCCCACTGAAGACTACAGGTGAAGTAACCAGAAACGTTTAACTGGATGTAGTGGACTTTGGACTAGGACCTCACTCAGAGTCATTCACACACTGTCTGGTAACTGGAAATAACACATAAACAGCTTCCCTCTCTCTGAGGCGTTAACCCATCATTTCAGGGATGTCCCGGTGATCCCTCCTCTCTGATACCTCACGTTGCAATGTCTCTGCATCATTCATAATGCTATTCACAGACAGCAAGATTTCGTGCCACCCTGATGAAAATCGTACACTTTGCTCGTACATGAACACGTCAGTTATTATCTGAACCCCGCCTGGTACAGAACATTACAGCAGGCTCTTCAGCAATGCAGCAGATAGCGAGCACATCCAGCCTGTCCTTTGCTGTAAACAACTTTCCTTTAACCTATTTTCAGACACACAGCTGTCAGGTCCACAAGTACTTAGAAAAGCATTTGAAAGGCTGGGCTGAACATTGTTGGTGACAGCTCAGTTTCACTCGTAGCATAGAATAAATCTGTTCTACAGGCATAAAAACTTTATTTTAGGCTAAAGCAAGGCTATGTAGCAGGTACACACAACAGTTGGGATCAGACATTCCACATATTTCTACTGGAGCTGGAAGACACAACATTTTGGCCATGCTGTAAACTGTATATCAGGTGTGAAATTCATTTTTGAAAATGTACAAATGAGAAACTTTCCTAAAGGAAAGAATTGGAAGAATAAGGCAATGATATATTAAAAACACTGGTCACGTTGGTCAGCGTATTTCCAGAAAACATTTGTTGAAATTAAAAGAGTAGGAGAGGGTAGGACAGAAACAGGGAAGGAGCTGTGGAAAAAAATAACTCAGCTGACATGATTGCAAGGAAATTGTTATGGGGCTATTTAAATCGAGAAAGGTGATGCTTTCCTGGCTCTGGCCTGGACCCTCCACCAGTTCCCAGCATCTAGCACACACACAGGCAGTGTCTGGGTCATGGGACATATCCAAAGGCATGCTACTGCATTTTTGGTCCCTTATCAAGATGCTGAGTGACACACTTCAAATGCCACCCTCGTAACGCTGTGGTAATTGGCATGCTGAGTGCAGAACTGTGAGAGAAGCTCCTGAGGGGAGTCCAAAGGTCACCTGCATAGCTGATGCATCTGCAATGCTACCTGCTATAGACTGACGGAGTACCAGGAACTATCCTGTCTTCTTACCATGTCTTCTTGCAAGCTGCTCAATGCAAGTGTAAATTTGGCAATGCTGACAGGTGTTTAAATTAATACAAGCAGTAAACAAAAAGCACCCATAAAGATATTCAAAAGTAGAAAAGATAGCGAGGCACGTGGTTCCTATCGCGGTGCTTAAAAAAGTGCAGGAGAAAAAGCTTTGGATAACCTGCATCTGTGCCCTCATCCATTTCTTTGAAATGTTGGAATGTGTTTCTTTGCACTGGAGGAGAAAGGTAATGGCAGAGGCAGCGGATGGATGGAAATAACCTGAAGTGATTTGTGTTCGGATGAGGATGCCATGGCTCCCTGGAACAGGAGCATTTAGTCTCTAAGGTATATAAATAACATCCTTGGAAAACTGCAAGTTGCGGGTTGTAGCCTTGTTTTATTTGGCTGTCCTAACTTTTAACTGGGGTTCAATAGATCCAATTTTTCAATTTCAGACCATTAAAGAGAAGAAGAAAAAGAAGCTGTAATTTTTTTGTCTTGACTACCTCATGATCTTTTCAGCACATAAAGGTCACCTACAGCAGATATCAATAATCACACTCTTTATAGTTGCCTTAAAGTTCATCATTTTAGCGAACCACTTCACAGGTTACTAAACCAAACCAAATTACTGCTCAGCGCGAGTGAATTGGTGCCTTTCCTATATAATTTTATATGTTCCCTCTGGGTCTTCTCTACTCCAAGGTCTTCAAGCATTTGGCACAAGATTTGAAACATGAACTGACTATAAAGGGCTAGAATTATCTGGATGTTTCAAAAGTACAATTTTAGATAGATTTCTCCAGGAATGGTTAAACATGGAACACCCCCTTTTTACTTGAATGAGAAAACTCTGGGAGTCAAAGTGCTGTAATCCATCTGTCTGTGGGACCGGGGGCAGAAATTTTTCCCACATTTTCAAAAGTACAATGAAATTCAGGATGTTGGTCAGACCTAGCACCTAATTTTCCAAGGCTAAATGGGTTCACAAATCTGACCCAAGTCTCTCAGAGTTGCAGAGTCTCACGGCCTTTAGTAGGCAGCCACAGCGGAGTCACACAAATTACAGACTGCTTTTTGAGATGCAGCCCACCACTTCTCTGAGTCGTTCTCATGGGAAGTGTGGATAACATTTCCATACACTGAAGAAGAAGAGAAAAAAATGTAATGAAGGTTTGACTAAGGTTTTTGGTTTGTTTGTTTGTTTAATGGAAAACATGATAGAGTGTTTCTATTAGTTTACTTTCACAAAATCTGATTGTTTCCAAGGCCTCAGAGAAGGTCACCTTCAATAAAATCACATCCCAATTAGGATTCTTGAATCCATCAAGGATTCCATGTTTGGATTTAATACCTACAATTAAAAGATGCTATGTCTCCATGTATGAGAAGAGATTCACATAGACATCACTTTACATTCATACTCTATCCTAGGACAGCCTAAAATACCCACAGGATTAAATGCAGATAACACCCCTTCAGTGTCACAACACCCATGCAATAGCAGTGTATCTTACTGAGATGATTACTCTCTTCTGGCTGGAGCTACATCTGTATTTTTTGATAAATTCATTTTCACTGTTCCTTAAGATTCAGCGTTTAAGGAGCTGCAAACAAGGAACAGGTTTTCAGGCTTCCACAACAGCAGCAGAGGGAAGACTGCTGTTCCAACAGCGAGCCCAGGGGAAGCACTGCCCTCCCTTTCAGTTGCTGAAAGCCAGCAAGACCTCTGGTGCTGTTCACCAAGTTTTCTCTTTGCTAGTTTATCATCCAGCAATTTAAAGTAGATTTATTAATTGATTTGATTATTAAAATGTCATAACTTCCCTCCAATGCTGAATGAACCAGAGTGTAAGCTTATATTTCTTTCTAGGAATGAAGAAATCCCCAAGTATTCAAACCTACTTAAGTACGTATTAATAATGACTAGCTGTGAAATGGAAGGCTTGACAATTCACACATCAACAGCAGCAGTGTGACTGTATGAAGAGAAATTATAATGTTTCCTATCAGGTGTAAGTAGAGATCTTGAACATTTCAGATAAATCTATTTTTGTGCACTGAAAACCTATATTGTTATCAATGCATCTTTTTCCATTTAAGTTCGTAATTCAATTGGTTTCACAGGAGAGAAAGACATTTCTCACCTCTATTTCACAGACTGTGTTCTCCTGCTAGTATGACTAGCATATTGTAACATACTGCTATTATATGTTACTATTTTTTTTTCCCAAAAAAGGCTTCATGAAACCAATGCCTGCAAATGTGTCGTTGGTTTTATTATTTGTATTAATGTATTAGTTTCCAAACAGGAGGGAATCAAGATTTGCATCTGTGCATATTTCAAACATTTTTAAAACAAATGAACATGCTGATTAAAAACCTACTTTCAGTGTTTTTGAATGTCTAGGGGTCTTTTCCCATACAGAAACTAAATGACTTATGTTTGTGAATGCTTGCATAGAAACATAACCACCGCAATGCATTTAGCATACTGGTGTCATTTAAACCAGTGAAATGAAGAAAAATTAAACTAGTATGTCATTTTATGTCACTTTACATGTATTGAAATCCTGAAAACCAAATACCAGCATAGCTCTGGTTATTTTATTTTTCATTTCCGTGACTATTGGATGCACTACATTGAAAATTTAATTTGAAAATGCCAATGTGGGTAGAGTAATAAAGGACATAAAGGAATTACAGCAAGAATAAAACATACTAATACTGCATAGTGAAACTCTGTCTATTTTGTTAGAGTCTAGTATACCACAAGATTCAAACAATCCTACAACTAATGGAAAGCTTCCCTTGTTTAGGCTTTTCTTAATGTTCCAGCAATGTTGCAGTCAATGATTTACCCATAATTAGAGGCCTGTTAGTCATATGACAGACAAACATTGCAGTACTATTTCAGAACCAGTGGCAAACAATCTTAATTGTGCTGTGCAACATTTTTTTATTATCCTGTTTCTTTACCAGGACTCTTAACACACAAACTTCATTTTCGTATTTAACCGCAGCTATTATGATGTAGCCTGAGGTTATGCATTTCATCAGATAAGAAAAATTTCATTAGCTTACTGTGTGGATACCTTCTGTCATGTGTATTATAGAAATTCAGTCTTTGAATATCTGCAAGTTCACACTTCAGTAATAACACTCATGATGTTGCAAACAGGAAACAAACTTCCTTTGGGTAACCTGAAACACGAGGAGCAGGCAGCATTCCAGTAATACCCATGAACTCACATCTCTTGGGAAAAGATGGCCAGAGAGCAACGCAGCAAGTCCTCTTCTAGATGATGTCTCTCGTCTTGTCTCAGTACTTCCTGGACTACATTTCTCAATTGAGTTCCTAACTTGGACATTAAAAGAAAATAAATTCTTACAGATCTGATGAAAGGGATGCGGAGAGGCAACAACTGTGGAAATAGAATGCTTGCTAAGAGCAGCCTCAGACAACAGCATCAAGGCCAGCAGATACAAAAGAATTAGCAAAAGCATCTCATCTTCACCCAGAACGGCTCATGCTGAAAAGGAAAAGCAGAATGTGTGCCAGTACAAAGCCCAAGACTAGTGTAAGGGGTACAGGTGAAGGTGGAGCTTCTTACTCTAATGGTGTGGTGCTCTTAAGATGTGTTATCCAAAACTTTTAAACCAAACCATTTGGTTTTATTAAATAATAATCTGTTTTCTAATTCTGCTGAAACATATTTGGGGCTTAAAAGCTGTATTCCCCTGCCATCATTCATATTTTCTGACTTAGCTCATGCTGTCCACCTTTCCCCAGGAGCTCTTCTTTAGGGCAGGGCTGTTCAGAGAAAAGGCAGCCTCATCCCATACCAGTAGCTGTCCTGATGGTGCCTTTCCTCCTTTTTTTCCTTCATCATAGAGGATGGCACATGTTCTTCCACAGGAACTGCTAAGGTAGCCAGCTGAGGCTAGAGAAGGGCATTTTTTGTCTAACTACATACTTTAGGTCATCCCCAGCCCACCTGACAATTCACCTGCCTTCCCTCTGCGGTGGGTTCTTGGCTGAGGGTTGCTATTCTCTCACCTAGTCTGCAGCCTCCTGAATTCAGCGCGCCCTAGTGACAAGCTTTTCAGCATAAATACTTGGAGTGAGTCATGTTTTATTGCTGTTTGTGTCCTGGACTTTTTCCTGGAGGTACAGCTACCCTCCCGATTGGTTTTCTCCCTCTTTTTGCTATGCTTACACTCACCGACGGCTTGTCTCATGCGAGTCCCTAGCTACGTTTCCCAAATGCTAATTTGGAAAATCCGCTGCCCTTCCCCCTGATTTTTGAAGCGGTGAACACAACATTTCAGACACGAACGACGACCAGAAGTCAGGGTGTCTCCCACTTGGGGCCGCCCAGCTGCCACGGGCGTGCTGAAGGCTGTTTACAGCTGCGGGCAGGCTGCCGGCCAGCGCCGCGGCAGGAAAGCGATCCAGCTACTGTACTCTTGACTTTTGGGAGATATGAGGCGGCGCAAGCGCCCGAGCAGCACGACCTTTCCCTCACTGAACTCGGCAGCAGGGCCTGGCCCGGCAGCCTGTTTGTGTGCCGCGCCGCAAACTTTCACCTACTTCTGCTATTTCTGTCGGGCCGGGAGCCCTGGGCAGCTCCCGGCGGCAGATAGAAAGACGAGAACAGGAAGATATGACCCTTGTTTGCGGGCTATTTCTGACTTTTTTTTCCACCCGCAGGAATGCATAAATATTTAGAACACAAACGTGTTGCCGGATTAAAGTATCGATCCCACCGCGTAAGTGCAGGGGGGGGAGCCCTTTGCCCGCGGTGCTGCTGGAAATTTCTTTGAGTGCTGAGGTACAACTCACACCCCTCAGTCACCAGACCGCTGCTTCCATTTACATTCAGAACTTCCCAGTGGTACTGTTAGTTTCCACCCTGACATACCGCTCACGCTGGGTCACTGTTTACCCCTATTTTAAAACGCTGACTTGGAAGCTGTCTCCATCCCTAGAAGATGTGGGGAGGTTCCCCTGGTTCCCTGAGGGGAAGAACTTCAGCGCTGCCTGTTGACCTGTTTGGCCAACCAGCCCTGCTAACCACTGCCCCGCCACAGCCAAATCTGACCGGATAATTGCCTTCCCACTAACTGTGCAAACTGGCAGAGGGTTTAGGGAGGAGGGATTCATATTTTGGTCCACATTGAGGAAAAGGCAAGAGAAACTCATCCAAAGCTCATTCCACTACAGAGCAGCAACCCCGCCAGCTGTCATCACACATATCCTGGCTGGTCAGGAGAGGTGTCACCCCAGAACAGCACGTTGTGCTTCTAGCACTCGTTGGCAGCTGGGTGAGGGAGAAGAGCCTTAAATTTGTGTCCCCACAGAGGAAAAGGTAAGGTAAAAACAGCCAAGAGACCTTCTGTCAGACACCAGCAGCACAGCCACTTGTCACGTATCCTGGCTTGCCAGGAACACTGCTCTGACCTCAGTGCAGCACGATGTGTCTCCGGCACCCGGATGGCATACGGAAAATCAAGGAGGAACATAGCTGAGTGCAGAGGATGGCATTTAGGGGGAAAACAGACAGGAATCCACGCGTCAATCATTTGACTGGTCTGGACCTCGCTGTTGTGCTAAAAAAGCAGTGTTCACATAGCTCCATTTCCTTAGGGACAGTCAGCAACACTGCCTAGGCTGTGACTGAGTGACGGAGAGCATTATTATTGCCTTTCAAAACATGCCCCAGGGCAGTTCAGGACAACAAAATATTGAAATAGCAGAAATTAGACCATATCCAATGAATGCTGCAGTTAGGAACCTGACACTGTTCTTCACTATCAAAATGCTGTTCCCTGACACCAGCACTTAGAGCTGTCACGTGCACAGGGGCTTCATGAGGAGAGGGAAATGGTGGTTTAGAGAGGAAAGAAAGCGGGAACAAACAGTACTTTAGCTGGGACAGATGGTAGAGTTATTTGAACTGGTTCAGCTTTCACAGCCTAGTCTTCTTGACATGCAGCTTGGCTGACAGTGAATCCCCATATAGTGTTAACTTCACATATAAAACTTATCTTTCTTGGCCATTACTCAACCAATTGTGTCCCAAATGTATTGTTTCTGTTTACATGAGTGAAAAGTTATATTGCTCAGAAGCTACTGCAAGGTATTACTTATCATATACATTGAGAAGCATTATGAAGGAGACACAGTTCTTCCAGAGCAATAAAACTCTTAGTTGCTGGGTTGTGGATATATAACATTCTTGTAGAAGTTTGCTTTGTTTTGAAAAGCTTCCAAGTTTTGAATTACTGGAGCCTTGCCCTTTCACTAATTGAGGAAGGCAACATGTTTCCTATATTTCCTGCAACTACAGTTGTACGGTTTGTTATGAGCTAAACTGAGCATGCAAGATTTTTGTTCATCCCTTATGGCATTTAACTACCAGAAAAACTATGAGAAAACAAGTTCTGGTAATTAAAAAAAATATGCAAACAACAGGAATTATTTCTAATAAACATTCTTCTGTTCAGAATAGAGAGTGTAGTAAGTCTACTCACAAAGGTAATACAAGTTACTTATACTAAACAGGGTCACCAGCCAGTAAATTAAAATAAAGTATCTCAATAGGAACAGAAACAGTGACATTATAACTTAGAATAACTGCATACTGTAGAAGACTTCTTGACACAGATTTTATTGCAAAATGTTGATTGTGAGATTCTTGCTTTGCCTTCGTTAGTAGCTTTAGGAACAAACTAAAGCAAAAGAAGAGCTGTCATACCCATGCTCCATAATTAAAACAACTGTGTTGGATATTTGCACTTCCAAGAGTCATCTGCAACTTGCAGGTAAGCAAAGTTAAACCAGTCAAAAGCAAACCCCATCATCCTTTCCCAGATTTTCAACTTCAGAAAAACACAAGAAAAATCAGAAAGGTTATGTTTGCTATCATAAGGCGCCTGCATTTTGCTTTATTTCACATTTCATACGCCAATATTCTACCGCTGTGGTAAAACCTGATCTATCTGTTGGAACAATAACAGAGCAATAAAATAATAAACCAGCAAGTACTAGGAAGTAGAACACTAGGCAGTGATAATAGATTAATGACTAGGAAGACAAAAACAAGATAAAGCTTCAAAAACATATCCAATGATAAGCTGAAGTGTTTTCCACTGAGTATCAAAGTATGTAGATTTCTTTTTAGGAATATATCTTGCTTCCCATGAAAAAGCATAAATATTTGTGTATATGTATACAAACGTGTACAGCACTGTCTGTAAACATGTATATATTACATTTGGACTGAAGTTATATGTATGTATTAAAGCTAGGTTATTTTGTAGTGTGGATTTGTATTTTGTATTGTTGTTTTATCGTGGTCATGCTGTTGATGACCGAGATTCAGGATGTCAGGAACTCCTCTGCTGGAAGTTACGCTCTGCAAACTCTGTCTTTGGTGACGTAGACCCAACAGCCTGGGAAAATCCCAGGCAACGCTGGACTTCCAGGTTCTCTCTCCACTAAAGAGGAAAGTTGTTGAGACTTTTCCCAGCACATCTGTGACCCTGGAAGATAAGCTAATAGTGAAAGAGCGGTTCAGCCGATCAATTATTAGGTCAGCTCCAGAAAGAGTAAGTAAGGGTCACTTGGCGATTTGCAGCCAGTGCGTCACTGAAGCAGCTGTCTGGAGGTATTTGGTCACCGTTAACCCAGGTTATGGCAATGACCTACATGTCAAACTGTGTGCTTAGGATCCACTTTTGCTCCCTTTGTGCTTCAGTGTACTCTCCACACAAAGCTTGGGCTTTCAACAACCGCAGTACCCCCTGCATTTAGCGCAGGGAAGAAGCCTGCACACCTCATAGCGGCTCCCCGTTTGGATATCCCCTCCACCAGCGTGCCCTCAGGACCGACAGCAGGACACCACCCCCTCGCTGCCCCTCGGGGGCCTCCCGGAGCACACCCAAGGTCAGCGGCCGGGGCTCGATGCCAGGTGCCGGGGGCGCCCCGCCAGCGGCCGTCACGAGCCGCCTGTGAGGCGAGGCCCCGTCATGGGCGGCGGGGCCGGGCCTGAGGGAGCCCCGCCCGCCGCGGGCTCTACTTAGGGGCGGCGGTGCCGCCGCTCGCCACAGGGCAGCTATAGCCCGACCGATCCCAAAAGATCCTCGGAGACCCCTCAAGACCCTCAGCGACCCCTGGCAGCGATGAAGGCGGCTCGCATCGCCCTGCGCAGCGCGGCTCCCCTGGCGGGGGCTGGCAGCAGCAGCGCCGGCCGTGGCGGCAGCAGCAGCAGCAGCCGGCTGCCGCGGGAGGTGGAGCAGTTCTCCCGCTTCTCCCCCTCGCCGCTCTCTATCAAGCAGCTGCTGGACTTCGGTGAGAGCCACGGAGCCGCTCCGGGCTCACCCTGGGGCCGGGGGGTGGCCGGGGGGGGTGTTTTGGGTGAGGGGAGGCGCCGCCGCCCCTCTCCTCAGGCGCCCTCTGAGGGCTGCGCAGCGGTTGCCGGGCTCTGTGCTGGGCCCTTGATGGGGTTTGGGGCATGGGGGCGGCAGCAGCGAGCACAGAACAGCCTGTACCCGACTGCAGTGCCCTGCTGGCAGCCGCCCAGCCTGCCCTTAGCGGCGCTGGCCTGGAGGAGCCCGTGTTTACAGGGCTGCGGAGGCTCTCCCGGAGGATTACGGAGCCCCACTGGCAAAATGGGAAACCTACAAACGTGCCTCCCTTGGGTGGGCAGCGTGCTGCTGCCCTGCAAACCCACACGCAGGAGAACTGGCCAGCATTGCCATGATGATTGCAAAGGATTATAGTCCTCAAGTCTGCAGAGAGACAGAAATTTATGTTGTGATTTCTCTCTTTCCCCCAACACACAACATTTTCTTTGGTTGGATTTGCTTTGTAGGCTCAACGAATGGATGCGAGAGAACTTCCTTTGCCTTTCTGAGACAAGAGCTTCCTGTGAGGTTTGCAAACATACTGAGGGAAATCGATCTTCTTCCTGACAGATTGCTAAGCACACCATCGGTGCAGTTAGTAAAAAGCTGGTAAGTAAGAACTGCTTGAACTGGGCCTGCAGAATAACACAGCTCCAACAACTTTGTTGTTGTAGACTCTTTTTTGAATAACAGAAGACACTAACAAAATAAACTAGAAATGCAGTTCATTCATCAAAGCTTAAGTGCAAGCTGTTCTACACTTGAGTGGTGTGCTAAAATTAAACTGAAATCGCAATGTGGTCATGTTGTTGTTTTTAAAACATTGCTTAACAGTTTAGAATTTGCTGTTAGAACACAACTCTGCTTTTTAAGTGAGAAGACAGTGCTCTCTTCTCTCATAACATGCACAGACCCTCAGAGTTACATGGAAATGGAAGAGCTGGCTCTATTTTTGTTTGGATCTCTCACTGATGGAACTGTAGCAGAACAGCCATTCTGCAGCAAATCACCTTGGCCCATGCATCTTAGAATTCAGTTAACATTCACCTTGTGGTTGACAGGGTGATTGGATCTGATTTAACCTTGCTCTACTGGCACAACTGCAGCACTTGCAAAGAAGGCTGACACAAAGGGCAAAAGCATTAGAGTAAGATCCAGAAACGTTCATAATCTAGCAAACTACAGTTGCGCCTTTGCAATATGCGTCAAGGCTGTCAGACATCAGCAAAGAGGCTCAAGTGCTTAGCTTGTGACAAAGCTGATTAGACTTGGAAAAACTTTTGCTCAGGTGGCTTCCATTATTATTCATTATTTTGATCTTCTTTTGAAATGCCCCTCTTCTCTAAAACTGTAAGAGGAGCCGATGTTAAAGTGATGTTTTAAATTCTTGTCCGGGTGGCAGGCATGAGAAAACTTGCATGACTTCTAGGGTTCAGGCAGAAGTGACTGTTTCCATGCTTAGATGGAATTTAGATACTTCAAAGATATTTCAGACTCTTAGCTGACTTGTTAAGGGTAATAACTTGGACAATACTGTGTCTTTACTGTTCCTAGACTAATGAAATATCCTATTCATTTTATTTTTTTAATAGGTACATCCAAAGTCTAATGGAGCTGGTTGAGTTCCATCAAAAAAGCCCAGATGACCAGAAAGTATTATCTGAGTAAGTTTTCCATTTGTTTCATTGAGCTTTCAATCATATGCTCTATTTTTCATATTGTCGCTTCAGAAAGATCACTGTCCTGAACTGAGTTTAGTAATTTAGCATGAATTGCTGAGCATCTCACAAACAATATGTTGAGCAATACTGCACATAGATGACCTTTGGCAGCTTGGTTCTGAGGGTGTAGTGCCTCCTGAACTGTCTAACAAAGATCAACAAAAAATATACTTGATGTCGTGTCCCTGCTTCTTTCCAAGCTGTCAGCTAGGGGTCATCTTAACTCCCTGCATTCTCCTGCTTAAACTCTTATGCATGAGGAAGCAGGCAATAAATTTGACATGAGTAATGATTACACTGTTTATATTAAAAATATCCTATTTCTGGTGTAGGTCAATGTAGGTCAATTTAAAAATACAGTCTATTTTTCATTCTCTGAACATTAAGGCTACTTTACTTATCTGTGTTGCTGGATTAGATAAGGACTTTCGTACACAGCTTGCCTTTATGTAGTCTTAGAACAAAGTTCTAATGAGATTTTTTTTTACTTAGCTTTATAGATACACTAATTAGAGTCCGAAACAGACATCATGATGTGGTCCCTACAATGGCACAAGGAGTAATTGAATACAAAGATATGTTTAAAGTAGATCCTGTCACCAATCAAAACATTCAGTATTTCTTGGATCGCTTTTATATGAGCCGTATTTCCACCCGGATGCTCATGAACCAACACAGTAAGTAGAAATTCTTAACTGAGGAAACACTTCATAGAATCATAGAATGCTTTGGGTTGGAAGGGACCTTAAAGATCATCTAGTTCCAATCCACTGCCTTCAATTTAGTGAAAAACATTTTAATGCAAATGTTTCTTAGAACTGTTGGAGATCTGCATCGGATAACTGATGCTGAAAAGTTAAAGTGCATGACTTAAAGTAATGGGAGAACTTACTGTAATTAGACTGTAGTCTAGAAAATAAGTTTTATGGAAAATGCAGGGATCTCCTTTACATCTGAAAAGTCTTTGTATCTACACAGATACTACCACTGTAGTGCTATCTATGCCTTTTTAGATATTAAAAAGGCAATCCACTGCCAGCAAACCATCTTATGTGACTACATGATATGATTGCACTGTTTTAATATAAACTTAATTTTCAAATAGTACAGTATTTGTGATTAAATACAATATTTGTTTTCATCCAAAACAGCACTTCTTTTTGATGATAAATCCAGCTCAGGGCACCCAAGGCACATTGGAAGTATTGATCCTTGCTGTGATGTTGTTGAAGTAGTGAATGGTAAGTGTTCTGATGCCGTAATTTTTATGTGATCAGTATTTATCTGCTTGCAAGCAGACTGGGTAACCAGCAAGTGTAATAGGATGCTGACTGTTTCTTGTTGAAAGAGCTGAAAGCAGTCTATCAAAACATGAGTTTTTGTAGGACAGAATCTAAAATACAAAGCAGCAGTAAAAAATGTCTGAATAAGGCCTAGTAAGTAACAGATGAAGAAGGAATTAAACCTCTGGTGTTGAAATCAGCATTATTTGCTCTTAATCCATACCCCAGATGCATCTGTTTTTACAGAATCACCAAATAGTGCTGAAGACTTCCCCATACTGTTATAATTGCCTACTTAGTCTCAGTTCCAGTGCATACAGTGTAGGTGCAATATTATCATCCCCTGTGAAACACAGGCTTAGTCCGTGTCATGTTAGCAGCTATTGCAGTTAGAAATCGTATTTTGCTATGCATTGGTTCTACAGCATTTAATACTTCATTTCATGTATTTTAAATATTTCAGATGCTTTTGAAAGTTCCAAGATGCTATGTGACCAGTATTACTTAACATCTCCAGAGCTAAAACTTAAACAAGTGAATGGTAAGATGAGGGCTTCTATGTCTCTCTTCCTATTGTGATCAAATTGCTGTGTTTACTCAATCAAAAGGCTCCCACTTCTATAGCCATGATGGTACATACCGGTTGACTTCTTGTGTGGTGGTTCCTCTTCCCTTTGTTCTAAGTGCCTCATTTAATCTACTGTGTTTGAACTCAGATGTCACTGTATCTCTAACACTACATGTCCTGAGGTGGTATTTACAAAGTTGAGATGAGGAAGACTAGGCTGTAACAGTAAAATAGGTTGCTAGAGAGGAGTTCTACTCCTCAGGTGGGAAAGGGAGTCTACTGTGAAACCTTGGTTCTAGTCTAAGCTGCCTGCATGTATCTGATCTTGGGCAGTCTTCTGAATCTCTATTTACTGATGAAACTGAACTTTACTTGAAACTAAACTGTTACTAAGCATGTGTTGATTACCACCTAAGCATTGTTGTGAGTATACAAACTCCTTCGTTTGGTGGTGGTGGGGATATACCCCCAAATTAAGACTTTTTCTTGTTTTCTTGTTTGCTTATTGTAAAAATTGTTGGTATTGTATCCAAATTTTATCTCCCTGCTAAGTATTGCTTGTCTCTTTCTCTTCATCTAGGAAAATTTCCAGGAGAGCCAATTAACATTGTGTATGTTCCATCTCATCTCTTTCACATGCTTTTTGAGCTCTTTAAGGTATGTCAGTATATGCTGTTTCTTCCTTCAGTATTCTGAGCAGGAGCATCAATATTTAAAATATCTAGCTAGACCTGAGTGAAATAGAGCTGTGCATAGGACAGATCTCGAAAAATTTCTAATGTGGGGGGATTGCTTTGGCAATTGGGAAAACAATGACTGCAGTTTGTTGGAGGATATTTGGACACTTTGATGTAGTGGTAACTGGGGGAAGAGGAAGGGAGAGAAGGAGTAAAAGTGGGACATGAGGCTGTGACAACCACTCTGAAAGCCTTTTGCTTTTAGACTACACTTATAGAGCAGTTTTGCTGTAGTGCCTTCCTGTGGAGTAGGAAATGCATTGAATGGGGCTGAACTATGTGCTGCCAACAAGGGATGTGGAGTTCTGACAGTTTTTAGCAACTGTTGAGCTCAACTCTTTTTTTTCCTAGAGACCTGCTGACACTTCATGGATTTAGTTTATTTAAGAGATATTAGCCTAGTTTGGTGTTCATCAAAACAATGTAATCTCTGAAGTGGAGTGGAGTCTTAAGTGTGAGACTTTGGTTCTTGTTATGCTTAGTTGCTAAGCGTCTCTTCTTGAAGCTAGGCAGTGGTAGAAGTGGATGGTAAATGCTCAGCCTCTGCATAATAACAGGAGTATTAAAGTGATGTGATTAAGTGCACAGATTGAATGCTTTCTGATGATGGTAACCTTCATTTCCACAGAACTCAATGAGGGCAACAGTTGAATTTCAAGAAAACAGTCCTTCCCTCTCTCCAATTGAAGTAACAGTTGTTCTAGGACAAGAAGACTTGGCAATTAAGGTATCTTCTTGGCCAGCTACAATATGGGCTTTATGTAATCTTTGGTTTCACATGTCGCAGCAAATTTTATTAGAGTAACTTGCTACAAGTTCTGTGACAACAGATCAAAGATACAAGGCATAAGCTTTCTGCTGATAGCCTACATATAGAGCAATTATCTAACTGGAAAATAATCTGGTGTGAAACAAATAGCACTTCTTACTGCTGGAGGGTTTGTTTAAATACCAACGCTTTAAATATCAGTTTTAGTACGTGATCATAGTTAATTTTTATTTCCTCTTAAATCAGATCTCTGACAGAGGCGGTGGTGTTCCAGTGAGGAAAATTGAGCAGCTGTTCAGCTACATGTATTCCACAGCACCAAGGCCAAGGATGGATGATGGCCGAAATACTCCTCTTGTAAGTTTACTCTAATGCTCATGTTGCTAATGAGGTTACCATAAATATGGGGCAGATTGATAGGTTAATAACAAATACTGAAACCCTATATCTGCCCTACTGCTCTGTGGAGTATATTAAGACCCAGTGTCATAGATCTTAGATCTCTTTAGCATTAACTCTTGCTTAATGGACAAAATGAGTTTTTAAAGGTATAAATGGAAGCATAGTCCTACCTGAGCCTCATTTCTTTTACTCCAATGACAATAATTTACTTGTTCTTCACTTCCTCTCAGTTATTGAACTTAAAAGAAATACTATATTTGCAGAGGCAAGCACTACTGGAATAGGTATAGAATATAGTTACACTCTAGTAATAACCTTCCAGTAATCAAGATGTGCTAGCAAAAACTAGTCAGGGAAATACAGAAGTTTAATGTGTAAAAGTGACACCTGTATATGTACCTTTCCTCCTCAATAGAGATTCTTTTCAAATAGTCAATTTGCATGTGAAACTGATTAGAAAACTCCTTTCTTTTAAGAGAATTACAAAAGACTTTAACAGTCTAAAGTCTCTGAACATTTTCCAGCTGTCTTAAGTCCTAAGAGCTAGTAAATAATTTTGTTTTAATTTCTTTTTAGGCTGGCTTTGGGTATGGCTTGCCAATCTCCCGTCTATATGCTAAATACTTTCAAGGAGACCTAAATCTCTACTCCATATGTGGCTATGGAACAGATGCTATTATCTACTTGAAGGTATGTGTTTTGATTTGGTTTAATAAAATAAATACTGATAAATTCCACTAATGCAGTGAGGTGACTACTTCAGTATCATGAAGTGAACAAATTCTCTGCTTATAAGTAGAAAATGACTTCATTTTCATTAAGAAATGCCAGTAAACTTTCTAACTGGTCCTTAGAAGTAAAAAACAAAAAACAAACAAACAAAAAAAAACAGCTATAACAAGTCTACTTGAATGCATACTGCTAAGAGCTTTAAATCAAATTCAGGGGGTTCCCTGTATTGATAGATTTCATATTTACCGATTCACGGAATATAAAATACCAGGGAAAAGTGAAGTAACAGAAATAGAAAGATGTGAGAAACAGATCCATTTTCTTTACTGTGCTTTTTTTTACTCTGACAACCAGGCATTTTTAGTATTAGTTCATACAGACTTTCCTATTCAGCATCTGCCATATAGCCCATATATGCGACTTGGTTATTAGTAATATTGAATCATAGTCTGGCACATATCACTCCCTAATAAACACAAGCTATTCTTTTAGCAGAAGAATACGGAAGTAGGAAGGGATCACATCTTGAAGCTTCTTTGTACTTCTGTAAAGTTCTTATACATTGCTTTCAGCATTATATTGAAAATAGCTTACAGAATATCTTCTAAGGCCTATAAAAATGCATAAACGTGATTTGAAGTCACGACATTTGTCCTGCCGAAGTACTCATTGCAATCTTAGATGCTATAGTTAACTTGCTTCGGTATCTATTACAGAAACGTTTGTGTAAACAACTTTGTCACTGACTTGGCAGTTGAAGCATACTGTGTCAACTTTTGTAAAGTGGTATTACTGAGAGGGGAAAAACTGAGTAACTCTTCTTGTTTTTAGGCCCTATCAACAGAATCAGTAGAAAAACTCCCAGTCTTCAACAAGTCTGCTTCTAAGCATTACCAAGCTACATCAGAGGCAGATGACTGGTGTGTGCCAAGCAGAGGCCCAAAACAGAGTGCAGCTCTCTGAAGAAGTTGGTATCTGAGGCACCCAACGGGATCAAGCTGGCTTCTCAAGGACTAGTGTTTGGAAGTACTTAGCTACCTTCAAACAGGCAAATTCTTCAGTTTCAGGACTGGCAAAAGAGTAAGAAGCTAAGGATGTTATAGCCTAGGCTGTATGCATTAAATGTGAAATGCTTCTGTGTACTTCGGGCTGAAGAAAATTCAAGTACATATGTCTTTTAAGAAGAGGTGTGTATAGAGGAAATTCAGGCTATTCCTGTGATCAAACATTTGATGTGGTAGAAGCGTGCAATTGAGTCCTGTCTAATGCTTGAATTCTGGATACTGATAAATATCAGTTAGGCTGGTATATATATTTCTCCTAGAATAGATATCAGCAGTTCATCTTATTACAGAACTCCTCAGGTAGATAGTTGCACTCATACTTTATAGCTGTATTTATAACATTTGGAAAATAGCCACTTACCTTGCCTACAAGACTGCTGTTTTATAAACAGTATCCAAATACAGCCTGAATGGGAAAGAGGGGGTGAACCCTTGCCAGGTAGGGAGAGAGTGTTTTCCATGTATAAGGAAGTCCCATTTTAACAAAAGAAGCAATCCTGTATTCCAGTAATAGTTCTTATGTGAAGCCTTGCTCAGAGTTATATTTTAAGCTGTTCATGGAAAGGCAAGTGAAACAAGGCTACTGTGCATAAGGAAATCAGGATTTTTTTAGGGACAAATTGGAAAGCCGCTTATTTGTAACATCCATAAAGTTAGCCTATATCTCAGCACTCTGGAAAACAAGTGCCAAGTAGATTAGAATTTTCTGGGAACTGAAGTGAGACATGCAAGTTGTACTGAAAGGTTTTGGTGGTCTGTGTTATGCAAGCATGGCATGGGGAACAGTATACTTAAAGTGTTGTCCTGTGATTCCCTTTTGTCATGATGTTAGATGACTAGTGGGCTCGATACACGAAACCAAAATCTGCCTACTACCATGTCTGCCAAATATATATCGTACCACACTATCATGTGGTACATGGGGAATTCTCAGCCTTGAGAGCTGGGAGCACTGAAGGTCTGTTTGAAAGTTTTTTAGGAGCAGTGGTGGTGGAGTAGAATGCTGTTCTGAGAACTGTTCTATGTCATGGAAAGGGCTTGTGAAGTGAAGATTTAAAATATCAACAACACTGAAAACTGTAGAGAACAGCAAAATGGGGAATTGCCATAGGAACAGTGCTAGTGGGAGAGAGCCGTTGAGAAAATACTCCATTTTTAGTAAGCTCTTCTCCCTATCCCATCTTTAGATTTTTCCCCTCCTTGTAAGCAAGGTAAGCTGAATGCCAGGATAAAGTGAAGCTAATGGAGGTTACCCAGCCGTACAGTCAAAGTTCATTGGGGCTGTGTAATACTATGTGAATTTTTGTTGACTGATCAGCATTATTATCTTAAGTGTATACAATCCTTGGAAAGAAGTTGCAAATACAGTATTTAAAGCATCTTGTTCAGTTGTATGACAGATTAGTATTTACTGGGCAGAAAGCCACTCCCACTCCATACTATACTGTGAATCTTGAATTTTTAATAGCAATAAGAAAGCAAGAACTAACTTTATTCTAAAAGTTCTTGCTTGGGGTAAACTTCTCAGTGGAAGATACTATTCTGTTATGATGTATTTCTTTCAAAAACTAAACCTTGAAGTGTTGGTGATAATTACTGAGCATGATGACTTAAGTACTGCATTGGGGCCACTCTTATCCCAGTGAATAAGCTGCAATCACCAAAGGTCACCAATTCAGGTATATTTTAGTTCAGCTTACTGAGTAAAATGGATAACAAAAGTGAAATATCTTTGTTTAGAAGATACAGGTGTGAAAAAGCTGCTTTCACTGCCATAATATACTTGAATACTTTGACTTTGTATTGAATACAAGGTCACAAAAAATGCCTAGGTAGTTGTTGTTAAACACAAACAATACTGTCTGCACCCGGGAACGCTTGAATGTGAGTTGTGATCTCATGATATACTGTATATATGTACCATAGCTGCAGCTACCCCAGGTTGGAGCTGTAACTATTTTTAAGCAGCCAAAGCACATGAGTGTTGTAAACAAATGTGTATTAGAGCTTACAAATAGAAGCTTTCTGGATAAGTGTAATTTTCAATCTGTATATGCAGAACACATTCACAAAGCAGACAGATGTGTGTAGTACTTAAGGAACCTATGTGGAATCTCTTTAGTATTAAAAAATACTTAAGGGCTATCAACCTAGATACAATGGTGTCTTTCAACACTTATTGAATTCTTATTCCTGACTTGTAGTTTTGAGCCTTTTACTGGTTTGTAGATATTTAAATAATTTTATAATAAAATCTTTTTAATGGTTGTCTAGTATCTTTCTCTTTTTTCTTTAAAGTCTACTGCAAGCATGGGCTTTTAAATATTAAGTATTAATCAGCAAGTTTAATTATGGCTTTTAGTGTGAGTGAGGTCTGGATTTGGTGTGTCTGTTTTTTTGGGGGGGCGGTCCTCTTTGGTTGGGGGGAGAATTCTTCTAGTAGGTAACTTCTGATATTGGTGATCTTTCTAGTGGAGCTCACTTGTTTCAGGGGGTCCTAAACATCAAAAGTAGATTGAATCCTGCGTTGCTCCTAATTCCAGGAAGTATTTAAGGGGAGATAGGATCTGAGCAATGAGTTTCAATGGGCTTCTTTGAACAACTTTCTTCTAAAAGCTTCAATGACAAAATTACTTGGACCCTTATGTTTCCGCTAGTGAGCTTGTATGAGTGAAGGCAATTTGCTGCCTTTCACCCAACATCCTAAAGGTGGTGGGGTGCAGGAGGATTGCCGACACATCACAGTCACCTTGCTAAAATTAACTGGCTTATGATGCAAGAAGCTTGCAGTGCTTGGCTGTAGTTGTCTTACCAAGCTACTAGGTAACAGCTCAAAATCTGATCTTGACGCTCAGAAGTTTTGAGAGGCATCAGACACAGCACAAGTCATGCGTTTTGTGGTTGCTAAGAAATCTGCCTCCAAGAAAACTGGCTTAGACCTCAATTGTGTCATCAAAAAAACCTTTCAGGTTCACTGGCACAAAGCTGAGGGGCAAACACACTGCTAAGTGACTTGCTTAAGCAATTCTCTTAATGCGAACATCATATTTCTCATCATATAGCATTTGATGTTAATTCCTGATAGTTGATTTGCCCAACCTCAAGGCTGTGATCAGGAATACATATTTAATAATTGCTTCCACAAACATTTTGCTTCCAAAAATGCATCCTGCCCCCACGGAGTCCTAGCTGCAGAATAGAAATAGACAGGTCTTCCTGAAGTTTTGAAGGAGAAACAAACATGTTGTCTAACATAAATCAGTGGTAGTCCCAAAATGAGTGGTTTCAGAGGCCAAGTTGGTAAGCGGATTTTCTGTCTGTCATCACCCACGGCTGCTACTGTAGAAAGGATCAAACTTACTGCCAATGGGAGACTCTTAACAGCATGCACTGGTTCTAACTGTCCAGACTTCCAGTGGGATTCAGTCCTTAACTTCTTCCATATGATGACAAAAAAAAAGTCTGTTTCAGCTCTGGAATAATAGGACAACGGGCTTTTAATAGCTAGTTTGCAATACAATGATGAATACAACGATGGTTAGTGGGCAGAACAGGCTGTACCATAATAAACAGGTCCTGTACAAGTGGTGCTCTAAGAGGCTTGTGTTTTCCCAGGAATATGCTGCATCCCAGATTTTTTAAAAGACAGAGTAACTGTAAAAGTACCTACAAGTGTTTAGCCTGAGAGTCAAGAGGTGAAAAATATCCAAACCCTGGGTGTCTAGCAGTAAATCTACAACTTACAGACTTACAGCTTTGTGTGCTGTTTCCATTTCTTAATTTTTTATCCCACCACCCCTACTGCCAGTGAAGTAGATCAGATGGTGTGAACTTCAAGTATTTTGGAATTACGGAAAAGCACCACCCTGACATACATCAATCAGTACAGGTGTGTTAGAAGAAACAACCCACAACTTAATTGCACCTGGGACTTTAGTAAGAGCAAAGAAAACAAAACAGGCCTGTTTTCCCCATCCACCTTTACCGTGTTACTAACCCTAGAGATAGGACTAGCAGCTTTCCCCTCCTTTTTTTCCAAGCAGAAATGCATGTGCCTGCTCTGTACACCAGCAGTGGCAGGTTCAGGGGATGCACGCGGTGCATGCATGAGCCAGGCACGCTGTGGATGTGGCAGCAGCCCCTTTCTGCAGCGTGCAGCCCAGATCCCCCATGAGCCAGACGAGCACGTGGCCCAGCAGGCAGTGCACGGTGTCCCCCAGGCAGGCTGCACGCAGGCTGTTAGTTCCAGACAACCTCCTGCTGTCCAGAAGGCTCCAGAAGTTGTAATGTTTTTCGTTTTTTTTTTTTTCTTCCTCTGCATAAACTCATTGAGTGGAAGAGGCCAACTCCTGATTCAGCAAAGCTCCGGAGGTACAGCAATTGGCTTGCTTTGAGTACGTCAGAGGTTCACTGAAATCAGCAAATTTGCCCATGGCTGGAAGACATTCTGGTTTCACAGAAGATAAGCAGATGTTGCACTTCCCCCCTTTGCCCCCTGATCTGGACCTTACAAAGGTTCCTGAAGTCAACAGAAACCACACAAAAGCATCCAGTGTTTTCTCTTCCAGCTCGTTAACTAAAATGCTTACACTGATTTTGTTACTAGTGCCTTGGGCACACCTCCAAATTAATCTCCCCGGCGCCTGATAAGGGCTTGTTCGTTATCATCTCTTTCCTATCATTTAACCAAGCTTTCAAATACACCAGACTTTGCCCTTAGTGGGCGATAACGTCCTTCCCATAGCGTTATTACAATATAAGCTTTGATACCTTTGATAAGAAACACTACCAGACTGGAAAAACAATTTTTTTTTTCCCCTTACAGCGGGTGACGGTGGCTTGAGTCATCAGGTTATAGCCCCCAGTAACGCTCTGCCATGAAACCCCAAAGTAATTTTGGCAAACAGAAGGTAGAAGTTGGCAGTTTTTGACATTTCTTGGCTCATCTGATTTTGGGGCTGGGGGGTAAAGGCGGTGGGAGAAGGAGCTGTGGTGTAAAGAGGAGGGAGCGCTTTTCTGTTAACGTCTTTGATTTTGCATTCCCTAGAAGCTGGCAACACAATTTTAAATGCCCATATCCCAGTCCTGTATTACGGGACATAAAGTGGCTTTGCGTGTCTGTGCTGGCATGCGTGCTCGTGACAGAATGACTTACTCAGCACCTGGCCAGGTGCTGCTCCTCCGCTCAGTCAACAGAGAGTGAGCAGGACACCCTGCCGGCACTGCGGCAGGCAGTTTCCATCAGCCCTGCTTCTCTCCACTCACCTTAGAGGGATGAAGGGGCAGAAAAGCCCTGCAGGGAGTCTGAATTACAGAATCACAGAATCACAGAATTTCTAGGTTGGAAGAGACCTCAAGATCATCGAGTCCAACCTCTGACCTAACGCTAACAGTCCCCACTAAACCATATCCCTAAGCTCTACATCTAAAAGTCTTTTAAAGACCTCCAGGGATGGTGACTCCACCACCTCCCTGGGCAGCCTGTTCCAGTGCCTAACAACCCTTTCAGTAAAGAAGTTCTTCCTAACATCTAACCTAAAACTCCCCTGGCGCAACTTTAGCCCATTCCCCCTCGTCCTGTCACTAGGCACATGGGAGAACAGGCCAACCCCCACCTCGCTACAGCCTCCTTTAATGTACTTATAAAGGGCAATAAGGTCGCCTCTGAGCCTCCTCTTCTCCAGGCTGAACAAGCCCAGCTCCCTCAGCCGCTCCTTGTAGGACTTGTTCTCCAGGCCCCTCACCAGCTTCGTCGCCCTTCTCTGGACAAATTCTTTGCTCTCAAATGCTGGATGGCATAACAAGAGGCTGGAACACAGTCCTGTGGGTTTGGAACATTCTCATAACTCTTAATGATTTTTTTTTTTTTTAATAAAGTAGAATAATATGTATAAGTTATCAGTAGCTGCTCCTCTTCACCTCTCCTACATATTCCTTGAAAGAAAGAAAGAAAGAAAGAAAGAAAGAAAGAAAGAAAGAAAGAAAGAAAGAAAGAAAGAAAGAAAGAAAGAAAGAAAGAAAGAAAAAGAAAGAAAGAAAGAAAGAAAGAAGGAAAGAAAGAAAGAAGGAAAGAAAGAGAGAGAGAGAGAGAAAGGATGCCAAGCATCCTCATGGAGCTGAGGGAGAGCTTGGGCTGCCACACCTTAAGTTATGTGAATGTGATACATCCAGATAGGCCCTGCCTGGGAGGCTCAAATAAGACAAGCCAGTAAAAATAAATAAATAAATAATCTTTGTTTACACATTGGGCTTTCCGTGCTGTGTCATCCTAGTTGTCCGGGCCTGAAACTGAGAACGTTGACCTAGGATTCAGCACACCAGGTATAACATCTTGTCATGATACCACATAAATGTTAGTATGTATGTGCCTACGTGTATGTGCCTATGCGAAAGTCCAGCTCCCACTCTAGTGACTAGAGATGATCTATCCAGAGGACCTCTGAAGGCTTTCAGCTCCTCCCAAAGCAGACACCTCCATTTAGCCAGCTCATAGCTCTCCTGGCTTCAGCGGCTGAGCTCAACTGCCTGTGGTGGGACCATGGATACTGGGGGCACATGTAGGCACCTGCATTTAGACGGCTTCAGCTGTGAGCTGACTCCCAGCCAATTCAGTTGCCTAAAAATAGTCACCCGATGCTATGTGAGAAGGCCTGCCTCTCATTTGTCCCTCCCTACGAGGAGAGATCTGCTGCAAGTCCTTTGTCACGTCCGCCAGGCCCATGCACATGCCTTGTATGGATGCCCTCAGCTTTCTCAAGTGTCGGTGAACGTGTATGTTTAGGTAGATGACTCAGGCCCCCTTGCTAATTCTGGGAGGCTGTGGGAGGCTGCAGATACACCGAGTTCAAAACAACATCACCGCTGCCATTGCTGGCCACAGTGGATAGATAATGGAAAATCCCAGGCAATATTTATGCCAGCGGGAACATTGCAGAGGAACCCCACAGGCTGCCTGCACAAGCTGTGTCAGCCTGGAGATGCCTCTGTGAAGCTCATCACCACTGCACTGCATTTCCCATCACAGCTCTGTCTGGGTTTGGGGCTGGATGTGGTGCCACACAGCAGCAGAAGACAGCGAGGCTCATCACCTGGGGCCCTGCACCCTGCGTGGCAGCAATGCAGGCACCTGAGAGCTCTGTCTGAGCTCACACAGCCTGTGGGAGCAACGCTCACTCTGCATGGGACACCCGATTACTTGCTAGCCTGACAGAAAATTAGGAGTTAACTGCATCTGGTACTGACTATTAAACAGTATTAGGCATATCAAGAACCCAGTTGCATTGAAAGCCCTTTTTTGAGTGCTTGCAGCTTTCTCTTTTCTAGCAGCACCGCCATCCACAACACTACTGGTTGATTTTTAACAAATTTGCTGGTAAACAGTCCGGGATACCTGGCAGGGATACTTGTCCTTTCCTCCAATCAGTGTAGCGTGCAGCTCAAACCATAGCACGCATGGCAAAGGATATTGGTGGCACACTGCCACTCCCCTGCTTACAAGAGGTATTATTGGAGGAATTCAACCTTCGTGCTGGGGTGGATCGGATGGTTTATGCCACTCTGGATATTAACGTGCCATTGCTTCACAGACCATAGGAAGCTGTTTGCTCAGGCATAAAACTTAGATTTGGTTTGTTGACACAGAAGAACTTGTTTGTGCGTAGTTAGGACCTGATATAAAATTGTCTAACTCTCCCTTGTTTCTAATCAACTTCACCTCAGGTTTTACATAAACACATGATGAAGAAAGCTTCATTTTGAAAATGTGACCAGGGACACTCTTAAGTTTTCATAATTTGTATTATTTGTGGAGATGACCAGAAAATTTCCACTGGTCCAAATAACTTCATGTGCTTTGCCTCTATGGCCTTGCCCTCCTGTTCCTCTGCTATTCCCATTCCTGCTCTCGTGCCAGTCTGTGCACACTCTGAGTTTATCTTTTGTGGCAGAACGATGGGGACAGTGCATGTCACACTTCCAAAAGCTTTTGATGATTTTTCAAGGCCACTGGATGATCAGTTCACTTAAGCAAAAAAAATCTTATCACCTTCTGCATATTCTCTTGAATGACAACATCCATGCTAAAACAGCTGGAGAAATGGCAAAACTGTTCACTGGAGCACCACAAATTGCTGCAGGGAGACCTTGGAAATTATATTACAGAGATTAGCATTTAGCAGTGACTGAAAGAGATGTTTTTATCCTTCTCCAAAGAGTTGTCCTTGCCTTCTCCTTTCCTCTACAGCAGAATCATATTCTCCACCTGAGAGTATTGATGCTAAGGGAGAGGATGTGCCTTGACTTTAAATCTACACCACTGCAGTCAAACAGAGCAGCAAAGAACCACGGATCCTCCCATTTCCTCCCAGGAATGAACACAGCCACTGCTATAGGAAATGAGAGTCTGGGGGGAAGTTCTGTCCTCAACAGCATGTTCTGTCAGAGGGAGGTCATTTCATTTCATAAGAACAGGGAGGAGGTTCAGCAAAGCTGTTGACAATGAAAAGCTAAAATATATGCTCTTCTTTACTTTTTTTTTTGATGTACGTTAACGCTGGAAGTTTGAGTTTTCTTTTTTTAGGCCAATATTTCTAGCAGAACCAAAATACATTAGTGTACAATATATTAAGTTTTCACTTTTAAAAGTCTTTTTGTAAGGTAATAGCTTTCAGAAGCAGTTATTGTTCTCATTTTTATAGAATATAACTAATATAGCAATAGGGTGTCTATAAGCAGATCCAAGAACTTCTGCTGCTGTGACTATACTTTCCATAGTGAACACTGTTCTCTGTAACATGCTTCTAACCTATGATAAACCTTTATCTTTTCTTTGTCAGGCAGTACAAAGTGTACTATAAATTGTGATCAACTTACTAAGCAATGTAAATTATGAACATTAGAGCAATAATCATTCATTTTTAGACCTCACACTACGCCCACTGAAATCTATGAAAAGCTTCCAGTTGACACCAGTGAACTGTGAACAGAGCCAAAATGGTTTGAGCAGCTGGTCAACAGGGAGACATATCCACTCCTGGAGGCCTCTAGAAGACAAACAACATACTCATTTTTAACTCCTTCAGAGCGTAGGATCAGAGAAGAGGATCACAGTGTTACCTGCCATGTGGGTGGCAAGATGGCATATGCTGGAGGAATTTACAGCTGAATGACACACCTAGGGGGAGAAGAGGAGAATGTGATGTACATTTAGACATTCAAGATACATTGACCAGAAACATGTATGCACAAATGGCCAATTTAAAGGATCGAGCTGGCTGACATCTCGTTTCAGCTTTGTCCCGCTAATCCAATGTGGTGCAACTGGTAAACCACCAAGCTTTGATCTTGAGCCTCTCTATTCAAGCCAGGTGAGATCAAAAGCCCAGGTCCGTGCTGGGAAAGCTTGAGAGCAGAGCTGCTGCTGGCTCTGAGGTGTTAGTGTGTCCCTGCCCAGAAAAACAGTCAGTTTGTCCTTGTGGCTGTGCCACCATGATAAAAGGGCATGCCTGCGCCTGGAGGCAGCACACAGCAGTGACCAGCCACAGCTTGTGCTCATTTCACACAGTTGAGGCTTTTTTAGAAAAAAAAGGATTAAGAATGTCCAAAACCTGAACAATGTGAGGGCCTGCTTCAATAAGGCTAGAAGATTATTCCAGCTGTTTGGGGCTGGGAGCCTAAAAAAGCTAAGCATGCCTCCCATAGGCAGCATAGCCCCAGACACTTGCAAGTGAATGGGCTGGTTTAAGCAGAGGGCAGATCTGCAGCCAGTGCTAGATAAAAGGACACAGAACAGTACTGTAAATAAGGAGAGAACGATTATAAACCTTAAAAATAGCCTTCAGGAAACGCGTGGCTGCTGTTCAGCTGCTGGCTCCTTTGTTCTGCTTACAGTTCTCCATCCTTTTTTTTTTTTTTCTCCCCTTTTTTGGTTTCCAGGACAAACACTGGGGCCGTGGGAGGCAGCGGTGCCTCTCTTGGCATTGCTCTCATACTCTCCAGAGCGAGAAGCTGCGAAACGGCAGGGACAGCATGTTCCCTGCTGGCTGCTCCGGGGACTTGAAAACATGTTTGTGTCAAGTCAGCGAGAGGCCGCCCGGGCCGGTCACGCCACCTCATTCCCTCCTTCCCTGCCTCCCTCTCAAGGCTGCTCGAAGGAGCCGTGCCGAAGTCCAAGCCTGTGTTGGAGGCTGCTCCAGGTGCTGCTGGCAGTGGCATGGAGCCACTTGCCCCAGCCTGGCCAGTACACCCAGCTCACCTGAAATCGAGCCAGGGCTGCAAAGGGCAGCTCCGGCGGGTGCCAGCCACCAGGCAGGACCAGCTGCCACTTAATAGCAAACCCAGCAGCACGGCCAGGCGACACTGGTTTATGTGTCCTGGTCAGCTAAAAAAGGAGCCTTCCTCCTTGTCATCTCCAGCCAGAAAACCTCTGCCAAAGCTCGTGAGAGGATGGAAGAGGGACAAGGACATTAAGGGGACACAGGGTGCACAGCTCAGTGCTGGCCAGGCAGGGCTGGGTATGGCCTGCAGCAAGGAGAGGTGTGTGGGTGCTACACGGAGGGGAACAGTGTCAGCCAGGTGTTGATGCAGTCTCAAACAGCTGGAAAGAGATGAAAGAAGAGAGCTGCCTGCCCCCCAAATCTGCCCACCCACCCTATGAGCAAGGGACTTTGTCTGAGGGCTTGGAAATGCAGGCCTGGCTCTGGGTGGCACAGGCCTGCAGAGAGGTGCAGTGGCTCCAGGCCCCAGCAGGGCTTCCCACCTCCCTTGCTAGAAGAGGGAGCAGGCACATTTTCTGCTCAGAGAAAACCACAAAACCGCTCTGAAACTCATATTAAAAGTATGAGCCCTGGGAGGCTGTAGGCTGCCACAGGGAATGCAGGTTGAAAGTCATGAGTACCAAACATCACCCCCAAACGTGCAGAAGCCAACACGTGCAGGGAGGGGGTGGCATGCTGCTCTCTCCATCTCCATCCTCAAGGAAATTCAGCCCCTGAATGCTGGAGCATGGAGTCACATAAACACTGAAATAATACATAAATGCTGTCTTAAACAACAGGTCTGGGAAGACCTTAATGTTCCTGTGTTAAGCCCTCTAAATAATTTCTTAACTAATCCAGCAAAAATAATTAAGCAATTGTCTCTCAGCTTTATACTGGAATGCTGCACAACCTGAAGGTCACACCAGGTTTGACTGCATTACGTACCTTTAAGACAGGAATAATGCTGTGGCACGTAATGTACTGCGTCTACCCAACAGCTGCAGATTGCACAGTCAGTGTCCTGACATCTGCACAAACAAATGTAAATATAAAAGTTTACTACTTCTCTTTCCAGCTGGTCAAAATTCCTTTAGTTTAGAGGAGTCTGACTTTGTTGATGGCTCATTACTGTCTGTGTGTGCATGTGTATGCGTAATTCATTACAGATTATTTTTAACTGTACCTTCAGTGTTCCAAAAAGCTGCCCCAAACAAAAGCTATCCAAAAATAAAATAAAATAAAATAAAACAAAACAAAACAAAACAACAACAACAACAACAACAACAAAACACATAACAACAACAAAAACAACAACAACAACAAGCAAACCACTATAAGGTGGGAGAGAAAGAAATCACTGAAATTCTGTGGATTTACAGTACACGGAAGGGCAGGGCTAAGGGAGAAATGAACCCAGGTGACAGACTGGGATCCAGATTTCCAGCAGGAAAATGAGAGCTGCTGGCAGTGAGAGGTTTGTTCAGCACTGACACAGGCAGACGACAGAGTGCCCTTGAGTTCAAGGGAGCCATGCACATTTGGAAACAACAGGAGTGACTCAGCTTTGGCAGGTAGATGTAATTCGATGGGTCTCACTGCAGCTGGGACTTCAGGGTCAGTTTTGCTCTGCGTGGATGTTAAAATACCTATGTTACTTTCTGTCAGCTTTGCCCTGACCACAGTGTCATCTCCTCGCCTGGGCTCTCCAACATGCTGTGTGCTTGTAGCCTGCCAAGGCTCTGCCCTGCCCTTCAGCAGCACCTGCGTTATTGTACTGCATGAACCAGTGTCCATGTATTTATAGGTCACACGATTCTGTTCCCTCTTTTAAAGAGCATTATTCTTCAGTAGACTTTCTGCAAGTGTTGCTACTCTTTTGTTCCTGTGTATTTTTCCTCAAATATTAATTGTTATTTGTTCTTTGTCCCTGACCAACTAGTTGTTTTTGTGGGGTTATCAGGAACAGGTAAAGGTTCATTTCATTGACCAAACTTGTCTGCATTCAACACCCTCTCCCCAAAAATAGTAGGCTTATTGCTGTACTCGGGCAGTGCAGCTCCCCATTGATAGTTACTACTGACATCACCTAGCTCAGTGCTAATTGCAGTACAAATAGGCTAAGCAGCTGTATCCATTACGTTGATACAAGGATGAAATGCAGAGGTGTTCTGGCACTAAGCAGAAGGCATCACTAGCCATCCCTTGCTGGAAATGACAGAACACAACAGTGTGCTAGTGGTGTAAAAATCATCATGTGCCCTGCTGTCCTCTTTTCAAATACCTTAATTGTAATTTAGCAGCACATAGAGTGCCTGTGCAAGGTAAAGGGCTAAGAAAATGTTAGCTGTGTATTAAAATCAAGCAGGTCATTGGAATGCATAATGTACATAGTCACCTTTCCACTTCATGTGTTACGAAGCTTAAGACGCATTTGGAGAAATAGTCAGAAACAAATTTCTGAGCCGCCAACCAATTTCGTCTGACAGCTGCTGTATATAGCAATCTTTTCTGACCCACTCATCTGCTGTAGCAGAAGTCCCTGCCGTTCTTCAAATAGAGACTGTGGTAGATCTTTCCACTACTTTAATATAATTCGTAGGGAGGTTAAGGTGTCAGATGCTAGCTAGGCTTTGGCATCTCTGCTAATAGCATGTTCTGCACTGTCATTTAGTAGAAGAGCAAACCCTAGGGAGTACAGGGAAATGCTACTTCCATATCCTGAAAGTAAATGGAAATATTGCTGTGTCCGACCCATCTGTATCTTGCAGCGTCTCAGAAAAGCAGCAGCAGCCCATCAAGAGCCCTGCAAACCTTCCAGCACACTGAAAAGCTGGCATGCCTCTTCGGCTTCTATGAGTTTAATAAAGGTATATAATAGCACAGGCCACCCCAGACCATTTCAATCTTCCTTCCAATCTTAAAGACTGAACTCTTCTATGTTTAATTTACAGGCATTTATCCCTTGGGATAAATGTGATGCCAAAAGTCTTAGCACATTCTGAAAAAAAAAATAAAATCCTATATATGAATGAGCTGAGCCTCTGTGATCATTTTAATTGGTCCAGCAGTGCTTGCAGCTAAAAGTAAAGCTGCCGCCTTTCATGGCAGACCAGACTTTTTCTCCTACCCCCTAATAATTCTATTTCAGATATTTTATAAAAATAGTGCTCAGTCTCACTCTGTTTGGGATATATATATAAGTTCATGTTCGCAACAGTTAATTTGATTCCATCAAAAGTAGTGTATGGGCTGTAACATATTGTCCTATGGAAAGGAGGTGATCTTTCAAGATGGTAAGTGGTTCTGAATAAATAAAATTTCAGTGATGCTAAAACACTTACGGGAATGTATTGGTTTATGTCCTGATACTCTGACTTGGGTTGAAAAACTGTTCTGAATCGGAGCAAAGATTCGACTGGGATCTATCCCCAAGTCTCCTCACACATGAACGCATACACATGCCAATGTGCATGCAGACCTGTGCAGAGTTTGCTCTCTTGTAGTCAGGAGTTTTAGTCCTAACTCTTTCAAGATGATTCAGGCAGCAGCAGCATCTTCCACACAGCCCCAATGACAAGGCCATGTAAGATCATGAAGAAGGATGCAGGCAACCCATCTCCTTCCCCTGATGGCTTTTCAGCTGCTAAGGGCAGAAAGAGATGGAGATCCTGCCTGCCTATGCCATGGGGCCCCTGGGCCCTATATCTGTGATCTGGGCTTTGAACCTTTTCCTCTTTATAATCCAATCTCATCTTACTGCAGTTCACTGAGAGAGGAGCAAGGGATGCGGAACTAATTTGTGCTGGAAGTCCCTTGTGCTGGAGGTCCCAAGGCAGAGTATTGCTGCCTTTCAGCCAAACTGAAAGGCAGCAAAAACTGACTGTTAACAGGTAGCTTGTGTCTGGAGGAGGGCTGGATGGTGCTGACTGTTGAGTATTGCCTTGAAGGACTAGCAATGAATGCATTAACAAAATGCATCATGCTTTAGGACCATTCTGTATGCAGACAATTGTTGATACTCAGCCAAAGTCACCTTTGCAGAGAGAAAACCCACTTGCCATATCTTTAAGCCTTGTGCAAACCATGAGGTCTTGATAGCTCTGCACACAGTAGGAGGCAACAGAGGAAATAACTCTCCTCACCTTTTACCAGCAACAGTGGAAAACTAGCCTGTCTCGATGATAAATGGTTGGCTGGAGGCTGAGCAGGAGCTGATCAAGATGTGCTGCTTCCTTTTCCAATGTCCCGAGTTGCCACTTTGCGGTCTCTGGCTCCTCTTCTTGGCATTAGGCTGGCATGACTAGCAGCAGCAGCGCTGTAGGCTGTGCTGTCTGGGGCTCGTTCCAGCATTTAAAGACAGACCAACTACAAGCAGATGTTTAAAGATTTTGAAGGAAAATACAGTCCTTAACAGTGTTAGGCTGATTTTTTCTTTAGTTTCACCTACATGCTCTCTCCGTGGATAAATCAGTAGGGTTTTCAGTCAAGCTGGATCCCATCATAAATCAGGGTATAGGTTTAAAATTGTTATAAGAGCAATTTAAAAAGTGGATGTCTGTATTTCCATGAACTTCTGAATTATCGCTCTTTACTGGCCACAGAAACATGCAAAGCATCTCTGTGTTTGTAGGTGGCACCTTTTATAAAGCAAGAGGGGTAAAAAATGTAATCTGGTTGATGGCTGTTGGCAAGTCATTGAGGGAACAGTGAGAAGGGGTTGCCAGTGGGAAAGGGCGGTTCAGTCTTTGTGCCCATGTGTGCTTTAAATATTCTAACAGGCTGTGAAGTGCAGTGAAAATTTGCCAGATATGGCTACATCTCTACTGAGAGGCCAAATGGCAAAAAACAATTCATTTCACAGAAAACACCAGGCAACCTTGAAACCATTTTTATCCTATTATTGATCAAGTTCAGACTTTCAGATATTACAACCCAGTGTCTCCTTATTGCCATTTGCAGACATCCAATATGTTGAAGCTTTGAAAATGTAAAAGCATGATCAGGAATTATATGACAACATGAAATTTCAAGGAATCTGCACTACGAGTAATAATATATGTACCTCATAAACCTAAGAAATGATGAGGTACCCCCATGCCTCACATGGGCAGCTCCATCTAGTGCATGGAAATAGAGTACAGTAAGATTAAAAAAGAAAGAACTCTTAAAAAGTAACAAATAATAAGGTTTGCTTACTGTTGTTCTTTCTAACTCCAACAACAGAAGCAATTAAAGTGCATCAATCGGGTCTTTTTTTCTGCGATGGGGATGTTCTCCAGCGTTTTTAACGGCTTGCAAATTCCTATGACTATAATCAGCCTGATCCCACTGTGCTCCCTGTCAGATACCACAATGGCAGTAATCTGGCACCTGCTTGGGTACAAAGCTTGGAAGTGAGGCTGGGTGCCCACAGAATAAAAATTAAGTGTGTTCACTGCAAAGAGGGAGGATCAGAGGGAATTTAGGAACACTGGTGACAGCCTTTTTTCTTCTCTCTCAGCAAGAGAGTCCTCACTACGACAGGTCAAAAAACGCTGCTATTGTTCTGCCTTAAACCTCCCTCTTCCAGATGCAGAATTTCATTTCCAGAAGCAGCCAGTGTGGGGATGTCTTCCAAATAAAGCCAGCTACCTCCATCTGTCTCTTCTGGGCTGCCCAGCTTGCCTCACTGTCAGACTGTTCAAAAAGCAACAAACATTTTCTTGCCTTGTTTTGGTTGAAAATCCTCTTCCCCATTCTTGACTTACACAGATACAGTGCCTAGAGAAGCAGTGGATTTAGATAACTCAAGCTTTCCCTGTCCTTCAAAATTCACTTTAGAAAAATTTCATCATTTTAGTAAAGTACAAGGACCTATGTCACAACTTTATTCATATCAGGAGGCATTTTCTCATGGCCTGTGCTGACTTTGAAATACTCTGTTAGGACTGAAAACAGTTAAATAACTATTGACATTGCTGTCTAACTTAAACATAGACCTGTGAACTAGCATTCAGCATACAAGCTTTGATTCATGAAAACTGAGATGGAAGGAAAGTGATTCAGATAAGGGCTTGATTAAAAATATTGGGCTACATTAGAACTAAATTTAATCTCAGGAATCAAGAGGATGGGTTTGACTAGATATTTGTGATATTGATAGAACACTTGTTAGGCCTCTTACTGCTAATAAGAACTCTTATCACTGTTCTTTCTGCCAACAGATTGATGTGTAATACTAAATAATCTGTACATTTCTTCAAGTGCTATTATTGCCACTTGCAAGACACAGAGGCACTGAACAGCTTGGCCTCTCCTGTGTGTCTGGGAAGAGCCTAATGTGCTCAATAAAATGGGTTTTATCTGCAGGTCAAATCACACATTTGCCCTTGCTGCAGGATACCTAGTGTGTGCCCCTGCATCTCACCCCGTGAACAGGAGACAACAGCTTGGTAAGAACCAAATATTTCCTGCTGAGCAGGGAACCAGCACGGACAGGTCTGAAAGCACAGAGCATCTGGCAGGACTGGTACAACTTGGCCAGCATCTCTTCAGTGTGGAAACACCTTTCAGTTAAGGTGGGATTCTTCTCTCCTGTGCCTAGCTACCAAAATAAAAACAAAAGCAAAACAAAACAAAAACGTGGAATATAAGTGGAATATAGTCTGTGTTAATAGGCTAGGAATATTTTATATTAAATGGACAGAAATGTTTGTGTTCTTCACATATCCCATCCAACACCATCCTGAGGGATGCACGTGTGTAAGCACAGCTGTTCAGCTTACATGAACAAGTCCAGTCCCTCTGCCTTTCTCAACACCAGGATGCAAATTTAATGTAGGTCACACTTAGGGTGGAAACAGGGACAGTTTCTCACTAAGACCTACCCAGGCATAAATATGAATGCTCAGAAATTTCAGTGCTGCAGATTTTGATCCTGTTCGCATACAATGACTGATAGTGGGAGAAAAAAAATAATCTTACAATTAAAAATGATATTATTATGACAAAGCTTTATAAGGTACAGACAGGTGTAGTGAAGACTGAACTAAGACTGAATTCAGCATCAATCCGTAGGCAACTACTGAACTCCTGTCTGTGGTCATGATTCAAAGCAGTTCCCCCATTTCCTTCTGGGAAAGCATTTCTACGACTATTGAATGTACTACTTTTTGACAGTACCCTTTCTTTTACTCCTAAAATGACAGCTGAAGAAAATTACAGTGAAACGGTACCAAAGGTTGCTTGGATTGAATCTAATGATATCTAGCAGGCAGTGGAATAAATACCCAAAGAAATGGAAGCATCACTGACAGGGTCATTGAAGCTAGACTGAACAAAGCATCCAAACGCACAGCCCTGTGTTCGTCTGGAGGGGGCTGCTCCAGCTCTGCCTCCCCACCCCGCTCTGTGGACTGCAGCCCCGAAAAGGGCCATAAATGCCAGCCCAGCTGCTAGCTGGCCTGAGACCATACAGAAGCGAAGGTCTGTGTGAGCGTGGAGCCTGGACCTCCAGCACCACGCAGAGGTGTGTGGATCTGGGAAGAGGCAGGCTGGGGCGCGCAGCCAGCTCTGCTGCAGCTCAGTAGATTATCCCCTCTGGCTCCAGCAGCAAGTACTTCTTCATGGACAAGGGGATGGAGAGTAAGGGGACGCCTCGGTGGCATCTTTCTGACAACATCACCCGAATAGCACATCTGCACAAGTGCATGAGCGACCGCGGTGAGTTGCTGCACACAGTGAACAATGAGTCGTAGAAATCCTGGTACCGCTGCAAAACACGAAAAAAAAAACACAAGAGTATTTTAGGGCACTAAAGCTTCTTTCCTGTCCTCCCTTTCCCCTCCCAACACACGGTTCTTAGCAAGGGTAAAAACCTGTAGAGCTGCCCTGTCACCTTGAGCCGCTCACCGCGGTGGGAATTTGGTTTAGCCAAAATTATGCTTGCCTCAAATACGTCGTGTTTATTATTACGCTTTATTATTACTATTTAGGAGAAAAAGGTCCTTAATGTTTCATTCTGTGTTCACATGATTATTTTTTTTTCCTGAATAAAACTGACCTGAAAAAAACAGTTAGTCTTGCAGTTCCTCTGGCTGCATAGCTCTGCATTAATAATAAAGATGATGTTCCCTAAGCATCACTGACAATGTAAAGCAGACATTGGTATACTTAACTTCAGCACTGAGTTGAACATCCTGAAAAACCCTGGTATTAATCAAGAACTAGTTTTAAAATGGAATATTGGGACTATGCAGATTTCTGAAGTAATAGGATAATTATGTCAAAACCCATCCCCCAATTTGGCACTTTGACAACATCTCTTCCCTCTTTGACCTCATTTTTCATTTAAATTCTCCCTTGTATTTGCAGCTAACCAGTCCTATGGTTAGAAACAGAAACTACAGAAACTTAACCCATGCAACAGAACCTAAATGTCTACCTAAATATATACCTTGTAATATGGTGCTTTTAAGACAATCGCTGACCTGAAAAATATATAAATACACTCACTGGCAGATCTGAAGATACACCAGTCACAGCCAGAATATTTTGCACTTGCTGAGTGCAGGGATATCTGAGCTTCTGCAGCACCCCTGACAGGGAGTGCAGCAAAGGATAATGTCACTATGACACTTTCTCAAAAAAAAAAAAAAAAAAAGTCTATTGAAATCTCCAGGTGACATAGAGATCCATTTATCTTCATTTTATTGAAGGAGATTCAATTTAAAATCAAAAACTTTTTACCCAACATAGCTGGAAAAGCAATATTTTTATTGGAAATAACTTTTTCTGAGAAACTGTATTCAACTAAACTGTGTGAAAACATTTCACAAAATAAATAAATAAACAGCTTGTATGTCCAGACTGTTCTGAACTCTCTTATTCTCTCTTACAAAGATAAACTATTACTTAAAGCCACAGCGTGACCCTGAACATCCCACATCACTGAAATTCCCACTGTCACCAGGACAACACAGAACAATCTGTATTTCTTGAGTGTTTTCAGCAGATTTGGATATGGTACCTATCTCAAAAGAAAAAATCCCCAGTTTTGGGCCAGCTTGTGTGAAGTGAATAATATTAAATGGAGAAGTCCAAATCCTCTGGTGTGTCCAAATCCTTTCAAAAGCATTCTCAGTTTTCTGTGGCCAGGTACAGAGAAAAAATAATAAGCCTGGATTTTACTCAGTTACAACTCATTAAGAGCTTACCTCAAAGACATCATCAGGTATGGCTGCTTTCCACTTAGATGTTGATTTGATGTGCTCGTAGGAGTTGACAACAATCTCCACAGCTCTGGGGTGGGAATGACAGGCCTGTAGCACCTGCAGTCAGGACATACAGAGACCATGAGCACCACCAAGAGGCACTGGGGCTAGCCTGGCTGTGAGGACACACAGGGATGGACGCATCTAAAATCAGCTCTGCCTACTAACTTTAGCTCAGAAGAAAGAAATTGTTGCTCACACCCATGGAATAACACTTTGCATTCACGCTGTAGGATGTGCATTTCTGACCCACACAGCAGACAGGCTTTCACAGACAAAGCTGCAGAGCATCTCTCTGGGATAAACATCATCCTACACATTTTGCAGATGGGAAATGATAGATTGGAACCGAGCCCCACTCCGTGCAATGGGGAAAGGTGGAGGCAGGAAGAGGAGACCCCAGGCCTGGCTCTCAAATACACTCTAGAAAGATGAGTTGTTTTGTTACAGACAGGACCAGTTCATCCTCAGCTCAGGAGGGCAAAAACAAAGGTTTAACATTTTTTTCCAAAGGTTCTGGTTGCTTGGACTGATAAAATTTTATATATACAGTGGAGGGACTGCAAAATTATGCTGAAGGCAAAGGATGAGAGAAAACGAGCCCTGACTAGAGCAAGCTTACCTCATTGCTTGATATAAGAAGGCTACCAGCTACAGTGCTTTGGGCTTTGAAGAGCTGCTCTAATTCTTTGGGAGGGATTTTGCAATTATTATTATTATTATTATTATTATTATCATTATTGTTATTAATCAGCTATGAACCCAGGCCCAGCATTTCCCCTTTTTTCTCACATTTCCTGAAAACAAGCCCAAACTTCAGTGAGATCCATTTCAGTTTGAATGGATTTGTATTTCTAAAGGTCAGATAGTGGCAAACTGAATCATATCAGCTGACCTCCAGTCTTTGGTTGAGGCCATAAAATATGCATTTTGTACAACCCAGTTCAGCATATTGGAGCCAGGTTTGATGAAGGCATGTAGGTTTTCTGAAATGAGAATGTGAATCAGCTCTGAAAAATTAGGCTCGAGCCAGCATTTAGAATTTGGGGTTTCAGGCTGATTAAGAGTGAATTTGGGACCTGCATCTGGTTTCTGGCATTAGCAATGGCAATTTTGCTTCAGGTAAATGATATCAACCTTATAACAGATTTTGGGCATTCTGAGTCCATAGTTGACCGGACTTCTGCAAATCCTGGTACCACCAAACCCTGAAGTTTGGGTCTGTCACCCCCCTCCTGTTTCAGACTTCCCCTCTCTCTATACCCCTGCGCTGTACAAAGCCACCCATTAACCTTGTGGAATTGCAGAGGATATATCCTGGCTGCTCCGTGGTTCAGCAGCAGCTGGTAGCAGATGTCAGGCTGGGCAGCTGGCCGTACAGACGTCACTTTTATGATGTACTGCAGGGGCGCACAGCCGTTGACATCCATGATGTTTGCCTCTGCCCCTGCCTCCAGCAGCATGTGCAGCAGCACGTGGTCACAGTTCCAGGCAGCTTTGTGGAGCGGTGACTTGAAATCCTCATCTCGGCTGTTCACCTCGGCTTTGTAGTCTAAGAGCATGCGGCAGATGAGGTGGTGGTCTGGGCTGTACGTCTGGTCCTTGTAGTGCAGGGCCCAGTAGGCTGCGCAGGCCAGCGGGGTCTCCAAGTGGGCATTGAGGGCATCCACCTGCGCCCCTTGTTCCACGTAAAAGGCCACGAGCTCAGGGATACCCAAACGTGCGACAGTGTGCAGAGGGGTCTCCTCATCCTGGTTGTTTGTTTTTATGTTCACGTTTGCTCCTGCCAAGGAAAGATGATGGGAAAAAAAAATAATCAAGGGAACAGAATCCCAGTTCGGTCAGCTCTCTGCTAGAGCCCTGATACCCAAGGAGATGGTAAAGGATTGCAAATCCTTTTTTTTTTTTTTTTTTTTTTTCCACATCAAAATGCAATTAGCAAGGGTCAAGGATTCTGCATTGCTTAGGCCTCTGGGAAACCCTCAGAAACTTCACATTCTTGGATCCAGTTTCTGGTGTCATAGCTTGGCCCTTGAGCTGATAGAGGGCCTTATCTGAACACTGCTTTGGAGCAGCATTCAGGTCCAAATCTCTGTGTGAAGTGCTTTTTCCTATAAATTAAGAACTGAAGGAAAAAGGAGGTCTTTATTTGTACTCCAGAAAATAGCTCTGCTCAAATCTGTACCCTGAAAAAGCTTCCTGCAGCACCTCATTGACTGTGAGCCTAGAAGGACATTTTATGATAGATCCGTAGATGATTAAAATGAAGTGAAATAAAATAAAATAAAATAAAATAAAATAAAATAAAATAAAATAAAATAAAATAAAATAAAATAAAATAAAATAAAATAAAATAAAATAAAATAATAAAGAAAGTCTCCAACTGAGGATCTAGATCCTGTTTCCAAGCTGTTAGCAGGACTGCTATAACAGCTCTATTTGTGCCGAATTTATTTTCCAGTTGAAGCAACAGCACCATCTACTGTGCACTGAAGTACAGCTGCTGCAGGACAGACGGACAGGAGCCCGGCCCCTGCCTTCTGCCAAAATAGTGCCAGGGCTCCGGATCCTGCAGCCCTGGGACTTCCCGGCTGCCTCCTTCCTTTCCAGCTACCAGCAAAGAAATGCAAATTGCTGGAGGAATAGTTCTTAACACTGATTATTAGAGGAAAGATCGGCGAGAGCCTGTTCCCGAAAGCAAAGCAGAACTGCAGTATAGTATATATCGTGTATACAATGTATATAGTTTGTGTGTATAGTTATATAATTTTATTTACATATAAATAAATAAATACATAAATAAATAAATAAATAAAATTGTTCTCTCCAGCCTCACGAAGCCATAACATGGCCAAAGTTACACTAAAACCGAGCTGTACTGACGGAGAGGGAGAAAGAGGCGTGAGAAATTACCTCTGGGCTGAGTGCTAATCCCACTAAACCACGCTGAGCGTTACTCACGTTACACGGCCCTGAGAGGATCAGCAGCACAGGTCTGGAGGTGGTAAGCAAACCCGGGCACAGATCTGCCCAGCTGGCCACTTGCCCAGCTGAGAAATGGTTAAAGTGCGTTTACCTGAGCTGACCCGTGTGAAAGCACCAGTGCTGAAAGCAGGGTGGGAGATGCCAGTGGGAATCCTTGGGACAGGGACAGAAACAAAACCCTGTCTTTGGCTTTTGGGTGTGTGCACACCTGCCATGCTCTGCTCCAGACCTTGCCCACCTTGAATCTCTGTTTCACGTGGAGATTTGTGTTTGCAGGGTGCTTAGGGATGAAGGCTGGCTTGCACAGTGCTATTATTCACTCACTGATGGGTGGGTGGAGGAAGCCTGCAGAATACAACCTTTCATTTGCAGCATTTTATAAGAGTACATTCGACTTTTAAGCTTTTCCATGGTAGCAAATTCAACTCCTGCTGTCAGGACTGCTTGCTTTGGGCAGGAGACAACTGGCAGTATTTATTTTCCTTTCTAACAAACAAAATAATATGTATCTTTCCAGCAGAAGAAAAGCGATGTGGTTATTCATTTGGGACTTCAGATTGCCTTGCCCACAAATCATGCCTGGGCTCTACATCTCAAGAAAAACCTTCAAAACATGTAGCCAAAAAACAACAACACATGTTTGTATTTGCCATGGCACAGTGTGACAAATAGGGGAATCTGTCTACTTGTAACTTAGGGCTTTTGAACTGCCTGACTTTGCTGTACCCCTTGATATCTGTCTTTTATTAGGTCCTGAGACATTTTCCTGTGTAAAGAACACAGTGGAAGGAACAGCAATTTGTTTATCCATGAGTTATATCTATTCATAACTTCATTTGTTACAGATGATCAACCACATAACGTACATGTATCTTACTCCAGGAAAATTAAATTTTATATAACCACATTTTTTCCCCAGTAGGTGCAGGAGTTTGGTAGCTGGCAATTAAGAGACTGTATGAAAAACTGTATGTTTTTTTCAGGGACTAGTCAAATACAAATGAATAGAATAATTTATTGAGATCAAGGAAATGTGAGCAGCAAAGACAAGGGTAGGGGTGCACTTTCATGTGAAAACTTTTCAATAGTAAATCTAGATGAAGAAGACAGAAACAAAAATAGAGAAGAAACTCATTCAGAGGAGCTCTTCTGCTGAAGGACTGTCTGGGCAGCAGGCTGGAAGCACTGAAATGGGAAACATCCCTGGAGTAAGGGCCGGTGGCCAGGGTGAGGGGAGGTCAGATGGGGTGAGGAATCAGGGCAGGAGAAACTTCAGCTGATCAAAGAGATGGGGAAAAGAAGTCTGGGATGAAGAGGCGAGTCAGCTGGGGATGGGACAGATAAATATACGTACTTTGGCATCTCGCCTCCTAAGGCAAGCCACAAGTCATGCCCACCATCTCTAGTCACGCCACGAGAGACTCTCCAGAGTTTTACCTTACCTCTCCAAATCAGCTGCTGGGCGCAAGGCATGGAGGTTCGTGTCGTACAGAAGTGCAGGGGCGCCTGCCCACTCATTGAAAAGCAGTTCAGCTTAGCTCCATGGTTGCAAAGGATCTTGAGGCACTCGACATTTGCTGTTTCACACGCTATGTGGATTGCAGCTTTTCCATTGGGCCGGCAGTTGATTGTAGCTTTGTGATTGAGCAGGACCAAAAGACTCTCCAGATGCCCATACATGACAGCCAGATGAAGCCCAGTTGCCCAGGATATTTTTAATTTGTAGCTAGGTAGCCAATACCCTGTACGAAATGAAAAAGCGTTACCATCCTTGGCTAAGATTTTCCTTTGGATTATCCACCTACTGAGAACAACAGAGGAGGAAGAAAAGGCTGGAGTTTTGGCTTAATTTGCAATAATTTCACCAGCTAGAGTTTAGTGCACACGTAGTTCTCTCAAGCATAACTTGATTTTCATTAGGTACTTTTTTATGTGCGCTGAATAGCCTGACTTTTGGAGAGATAATTCCCATGTAGATGTACTCCAAAGGCAGCTTTTGTTTTTCTGGTGACCTCTGAAGACTGAATGATGATGATGATAATAATAACAATATTATTATAACAATAATAACAATGCAAATATAATAATATTTATATAATAATAATAACAATAATTATAAAGGTTTAGTGCATTTGAAATGCCACTAGCTAAAAATATGGGGGAAATGGGCTCTTCAGTCTGCCAACAGCTAAACAAGTAAGAATAAAAAGGAGTAAGTTGGAATAAGAAGGCAGTATTTACTCAGGCCAGTGACTCAACAGACAGCTTATCCTGCTGTTTCTGCATGGGAGACTGCAGGATCATGCATGTCAGGAGCTGGATTCAGACTCCTAGTGATGCATTGCACATAGATGACCCCTGGCAATGTGGCTGCAGCTGTATCACACACCTTCTGCCAACTACAGCCCCTGAGGAGCACGGAGTGAGGAGTTTTGATGTTGATGTAAACTTGGTGGAAGAGCCAAATAGAAGCAGGGGCAGCTTAGTATGAAATTTGGCTCCAAAATGTTCAGATTTTTCACGGATTTTTTTTTTAAACTTATAAACAGGTGTAAGACCAATATTTGTTCCCAAGATAAGACTACATGTTTAATGCAGTCTCTGAAGTGATTACTATAATAATTTGTTAAAAAAAATAAATAAATAAATAAATAAATCTGTGCAGAAGAGCAGGATAAATCTGAAACTTTTCTTTCTCCTTTTTTTTTTTTTTTTTTTTTTTTTAAGGTACAGCAGCTGCTTCTTAGCTAGAACGTGCCTATAAAATTTTCTGGGTTTGATTTATTTATATCTACTTGGACAAATGCCTGGTTAAATACTGTTATCAAGAAAAAGACAGAAAAATGCTGCAGATGTGTAATGAGGCCAAATTAATTCAGACCTTTGTTTTTGAGTCTTTAGTTTTATACAGTTTTTCCACCTTAATTTCGCATAGATACAATTTTTGCTGGACTCATATGTACTGCATTAGACAGGAAGAGAGATGGAGAGGAAGGAAGGAGACAGAAACAAACCACTGGTGGCAGAGGGAAACACTTTTTTCATCATTTGTCCCAAAACTGGGTGCCAGGTAGGTGGGCTGTATCCCAGAGTCTATGCACGCAGCACAGCAGGCTGCTGAAACTGGATCCCCAACTGAACTCACATTTGGTGTTCCCCCTTGTTACCAGCCTGATCCCACACTGGGGTGGGCCTGAAGGTATGTAGATGCCAGCCATAAATTACGTGAACAGCAGGACAGTGATCCTTAAAAGCCAAGTTACCCCTTTATACAGCCACAGCTTTCCTGCCTGAGACCACCCTTTATTTCCTTTGCTTGTGGTGCTGCAGGTGAGCATCTCCTACATCCCCTGCCCAAACCCACAGACATCCCTGAGCCCAAGGGGATGGGACCTGGCACTGAGCAGGAAGCAGACACAGGCTTTGCAGGAGGCCTCTTTAAGCTCATCTGTTTCTTGGGGTGGAAACTAGCAATGGTGCATGAAAGGTCAGTGTCCTTGGCAGCTCTCAGCCTCTTTTGCAAGAGAGGAAGCCCCTCTGACACCCACGGCATCTCCTTCCCACTGCATTGCTTACGGCAGAGCTCAAGTTGTTTGAATGGTGGAGCTTAATTTTTCTCCCCTCTCCCTCCCCAAGGAAATCCTCCTCTTAAATCATGGTTATCTGGGATTCAGAACAAAAGCAAAATTTGCATTGTAGCTGATAGGGTGCCTTCTGCCTTTCAGAAAGACACAGCAGGTATACTGCTGTGATTTAGGCCATAGGGTGCATTTATCTCTTTCTCCAAAAGAAACGAGTTAATTCTGGCTGCCAAATGATCTACAATTAAAAATCCCATAGTCTTAAACTACAACCAGAACACATTTTAGCCCGCTGAGGGCAGAAGAGCAGATATTTTAGGATACACTCATCATTGTGTGGGTTAGCTCAGATGCTGTCCCCAAGGGAAATAAGTCATGACTGCATCATCCTCACCCTTATGGAACCAAAAGAACAGCAGCTGTTCATTAAATAGGAGGTAAACACAGAAAAGGGGAAGGGGTGGGATGTCCCTCCCTTATGCCACAGGTGAAAAAAAAAAAAAAAAAAAAAAAAAGTGCATTTGCTGTGATGCTGAGACTGGAGGTGTTTATCTCCACGTATGCCTAACTTCTGGCGAAAGTTGGTCATTGCTGCTTTTCAGATACTCACGAGGAATCTGTTAGCAAGTAGGTATTGAAGTCTGTTTATTTCACCAGACAGCAAACTTGTTTCATTGTTTTGAACTGTAAATTTCTGGAAACTCAGTATCTGGCTGACAGCTGGTTTGGATTTTCTACCTTCCAGAACAGCTGAAATGTCTTCTCTGTTTTTGTTTTTTAATTATAATTTTTAATTTTAATCCAAAATATTTTGATAAACCAGCAAATCCTCACTTTCTGTGAGCTTGAAAAATACAGCTCCTCCTATCCAGTAACATTCAAGGTCCATAGGTTTTCTTTAGCACTCCTAAGCCAAGAATTCACTGTACTATATTGTAAACTGCAAATGGAAAAGACTGAATATTTTGTTTCTGAACTGTCTGTTAATGTGTTGGGGAACATGCAAGACATTTGTACACCACACTTAGCCTGCGTGTGTCTATTCTGGGCTTTGCACTCTAATTCTCTGCAAGGAAATGGCAAAGGACCCCTCTTTCTGGACTTCCCTAAAGCTACAGCAGCTGCCCTGGTGGCGTGGAGGCTGGTGCTGGTGTCTGGCCTGCCCTGCACCAAGCCCTGCAGCACAGCTGATAAGCTCCCCTCCGGTGACCGCGGCCGTATGAGCCTCCTGACATTGCTGCCCATGAGTCAACTTCGGCTGCAGCTTTAGGAGGGGCACGAGGCCACGGTTCCTGGAAAACTACCTGAACCCATCTAATTCCTGGCTTGTGAGTGCTGCCACGTTTACCTTGTTTATAGGATGCCAGGATCAGGTTTTCATCTTCCACTTCAAACACCGTGTCCACGTCTATTTTCTTTTGGTTCAAGAGCTCTTCCAGTGTCTCATAGTCATTGGACTTCAGGGCTTCGAGGAAAGCCTTTTTCACCAACTTTGCAGCTGCATTTCGAGTCATTTTCCTCTCCGTGTTCTCTCCTTCTTTGCATGTCTCCTCCAGATCCATTTCCAAATGTATTTATTTGTGCTGTGAAGAGGGGTACACTGAGGTCCCTATAGCGCAGTTACATGCTGAAGTTCCTGAAGACCAGAAGGTAATTTTATCACTTGGTCATGCTGATCTGCTTGTTCTATTTATATGAGGAGCATTTCAGGCATTGAAATACCACTCTTAGATATCACCACACTCTTTTTGTGAAAGCGAGGACAGACACACTAGCAATAAAACCAGAATAAGAGATATCTCTACAGGCTTTATACACATAAAGCTTCACTAACCACGTGGCCGCCCTCTGCTCCTGCTATTCACTCACATTAAAAGACACTACGTCCTTGGTGCTGTTTCTCAGCTGGAGAAATACTTATATTTCCTTTCATAGTTACCATTAGTGATTTATTGACTAAAGAGGGATGTGGTGCTCACTCTGCAGAAGCCTTTTAGCTAATGCATTTCAGAAAGAAAAAAATAAAAATCCAAGGCACTCTTCCTGTGGGACAGCATTCATCCTGTTGGTGCTGCTTGCATTCCTCCAGCCACCAGGCAGGCCTCCACAAGACCTCCCCACCACGCAGGTCTCACAGATGCCCTGATACATAAAGCCCCAAGGATGGCTGTGTTGATCCAGCCGTGTCTGCTGCTGTACAATGCCCTGAGCAGCAGGAGTTCCCCAGTTTACTCAGGGACCACAGGTGGCAGGTGGAAGTGCACCCAGGAAGGAGAAATGCAAGGATGAAAGGGCTGCAGAGCTGTATGGCCACATTATGGGACAGGGGAGCTCTCTATACACTCACACTCCCTCCTGTGTGACTGCCTCCCTCTTAATTTCATCCTCTCAATAGTGGATGCCTCCACTCCATCCTTTAGGAGAAGAATGCTTGTCTGGCACGAGCAGAGGGACAAGATGTGAACTTCACATCCTATGTCACATCCTTGTTACTCGCATGGCTTTTTTAAACCACGATATTCCTGAGAAGTCATGGGTGAACAGAGCGCCGATATCTGGCTGTCCTCAACAGTTCACCTCAGCTACACTTTCCAGTTTGAAATGGACTTTTGTCTGTCTTTCATAAATATTATCGGATGGCACAAAGACACTCAATCTAGCTGTATAAAGGACCATGCCAGTACATCTCCATACTGCTCTGCCATCTCACCAAGGCTGAGGTGAACAGACAAGCATGTGGCTGTGACAGACTGCTGTGCATCTGCTGAGCCATCATGCTTGCTCTTGGTTGACAACCAAGGTGAAGTAATTTATGGTAGCTTGGCCCATGGTGAAAGAGAAGGCTGATCACAATTACCTCATAGTTGTCGTGGTCCAAGAGGGTGCACAGAGAGTGCACTTCAGAGGCACTACAACTTGCTCGCCTTCAGTACTTTGTGTGGCTCTGCTCTGATTCTCATAAAAATCTTCATTAACTCTAATGAGCTTAACATAGAGAAAGGGAACAATTACAGATACCTCTTGCCTTTATATTTACTCTTTTCCTGTAAGCTGCATTTGGGTCTAACCTTGACAAACCTACTCCCATAAGTACACCGGTTGTTTCAGTACCCTGGTGCTTTCAGCACAATTATATACAAGAATAAGGAAATAATATTATAAAAATAATAACAAAAGATTATTTTTTCACAGGAAGTCAAAATAACTTCTATTTATTAACTTAAAGTGTAGTAAAAACACATTTAAGAATATAAAAATAAGGTAAGCTATTGGTGGAGTAAAAGGAGCAATTTTTACTGTGTCAATATTTGTGCAATATATCTAACTTCCTACTGACTTCTCCGTCACCATACCACAAGGTGGCAGTTTGATTTTGAAAGTCAAAACTGATGTCAACCAAGCCCCAAAGCTGCCAAATATTCTGAACATCTCACTGTGAAACAATGGCTCATTACTTGCTTAAAATAAATAACAGTACTGGTATTAATAGTATTTGTAGGATAGACTTGAGGCCACTGTGATGGGCACTGCAGACACACACATTATATCCTCTAAGAAATGTAGTTTTGGTATTTAGGATCAATTGTCCGAATTACACAGTTAACACAAAAGCAGGTTTTTAGAGGAAAGGCAGCTCCTGCCTCCATCTCCCAAGCCCTCCTTCTGCCCCACAGCTCACCCCTCCTCGTATGAACCACAGGCACACAAACACCTGCACCTCACTGGGGCTGCATCTGTCCCTTGTAAGTGACTGCAGCAGGTCAGAAGAACCAGGTGTGAAGGGTTGCAGAAAGAAGAAAAAGGGCAAACAACACTTCTGGGGCACATGCTGCTTTCCACCTCAGGCAATGGGAGCGTCATCACAGACTTCAGATGGGCTGCGAGGACCCTCTTGGTCAAACAAAGCAGGTTATCACAGGCTTGCTCCAAAGTCCACTGAAGTCAAGGGAAATATTTACACTGATTTCAGTGGTTCATGTTCTTTATTAGGCTGGGCACTGGGCAGCAGAACTGAGCCAGGGAGAGCTGCCTGAAGGCGAGTGCATGAAGGTAACATTGGGGTGATATTATGAGATGTGTGAGTGGTGGCAGAGGAGTTCATGTGAAAGCCAGAGATGTGATGGCTAATAAAAGACAAAGACAGCCTTAAGGAGAAAATGAGAAAAGATATACTGGTAGGCTGTGTGGAGTGTGTCTCCTGGGGAGACTGAAGGAGCCAGGGCCCCCTCATTAGCACCTGCTGATGCAGAGCAATGATATATTGGCAGCTCTACAACCCACACCTCCACAGCAGTGTTGGAACAGCTCTAGCACCACAGAGCTTTGGAGGTGAAGATCAACATCATGAACTCTATGCTGGGGCAGGCAGAAAGCCAGCAAAAGGGAAAAATGCTCCAAAAGAAGAGTTGTGATGCAGCTGGAGTAGTGGAAGAGAAAATACAGGATATACAGGAATATAGAAACCCATCTTAGCTGAGATCCAAGGTGAGCACAGCTCCCCATCAGCCTCTGTACAGCACCGCTGTCCCAGTGGCAATGACAGTAGCGGGGACCTTGAAGCATTGTGTGCACCCCACAGCTCTGAACCTTGCAGCAGTGTGAGCACACTTGGCCGGTGAGGCTTCAACTCTGCCCTTTCTTTGCCTCAGCAGATCGCTGGCTAAAGCAGGTTACTTAGGCAGTAATACTGCAGCCTCCATGCGAAGCCATCTGTGCTGCTCAGGAGCCTGGCATGTTAAGGAGGAAAATGTACTGACGTTCAGGTCTGTGTCCCTGAAGCAAGAAACAGATCATTGAGCTAATCCCACGCTTTCATCTCTTCTGAACAGTGCATGCTCTTAAAAATGCTGCTGCAGTAGTGATCGCAATCCGCTCGCTTTGCTGTGGCTCTTACAGCACCTGCAGTACCAGGCCAAATCCGCCACCCCACTGCCCATGCTGCTTACAAATCCCTTGTTTCTCCCTGGCTGCTCTCAGTTCCCAAACTGGATAAAGCATGATCCTTTTATCTATTTGTATCACACTTCTTTTGGCAATATTTGCACTGATTTTTTTCCTTGTTGTACATCCTTCTGCCTGCTTTAGCCATTGTTATATTTGATCTGATTTTATTCTTCCAGGGTGCTGGCTCTGAGTGTGAAGATAACAAAAATCTTTTCTATGTTCCTTGTTTTATTTCTCAGTAGAATAAAAATAATACAAAAATCTCTTCAGCTGTGCCAGGTGCAAACTATTTTCTCCAGGTGCTCAGCTTGTAAATCATCTTTTGAGAAAAGCCCTCTCTGTAAAATCACCCCTGTGGCTGCTTAACCTGAAACCACCTAAATATCATCAGTTTGGAATCCTCCTCTTGTTCTTTGATGCATTGTTTCACTCTTGTTCTTGTTTGCTAGGGATGGTGGGGGAAAAAAAATAAAAAAAAAAATGACACAGATTCCTCAAAGGCATTCAAACATCAGATTACTGAGTCCCTGGAAGTCAAAATCCCAGAAGTGAGGCACCTTCCAGAGCCTGGGCATTCTAGTTTTGTCTTCAGTAAAGCAAGTATAATTTAGAAACATGTGTCAACAGAGGTGCTTTGTCTTAGGGACACGTGTGTTACAAAACCAAATGTTGACACCAGCAAGCCTGAGTTGTGCTCTCATGGAGCTTCATGACTGAAAACTTCGTGACAAAAGCTTAGCCTATTCTTCCATGGGTTGCTTTGTGGTTTTCATGAGTGCTATTTCCATCTTCAGCTCCAAGGATCTGCTTCGTTTCTGCAGATTGTTCCAGCTTCTACTATCAATGTATTTATTAGGATATCCAGAAGCTACAGGGGGTTAGGGTTGCCTTAGCTACTGATGTTAGGATCTTAGCTCTTGAATTAAGGGTGTTTCAAAACTAAGAAATAATCTCTAAAAAATGACCACAAACAATATAATCAATAGTTTGTTGACCTGTATAAAGTATGAACCAGACCCAATTCCTTTGCGAAACAGTTAAAACAGATTCCACCTTTACCCACACACAAGGCTTCTAGGCTCTCTTTGCTTCAAAGAACAGGAATATTGTAAACAAGATACATCTATATAAAGACAAATTAAAATCTTATGATGAACAGCAATTTCAATGACTGGGAAAAAATCTTACCTAGCTATGTTTAATGGATTTTTTTTCTTTTAGCTTTGTATTGTAGTATCTTACAATATTTAAACCAGCAGGATTTTGTAACCAAACTGACATGAATCTCTTACACTTCTTTCCTCCTGCTGAAATGAAGCAAGGACTATTGGATTTAAACGAAGCCTGTGGAAAGCGTTTCTTTAAAGACAAGTGTTGCTTCACAACAGCGAGACAAAAATAATTCATTGCACACAGAAAGAGCCCCGCAGGTGGCTGTGTCTCTCCCACTCTCTTCCAGAGCTGACTGCGGCTTGGCCACGCTCCCTGGCAGGGCTGGCTCTTGCTGAACTCTGACAGTTGTTGGCTGAAGACGAGACATTCTCATCAGGCTGTTCCCAGCCACTTCTGCCTTGTCTGCTGAAGGGAAATCTGTGCAGAGCTGAGCTGTTGTGTGTGAGATGTTTCCTATATATGTTTTGCAAGTGTGGCAAGGCTCTATAATGCCAGACTTTGGGGGTCAACATACTGATGCATGAAGGAGTATTAATACATTCAGCAGAAGCAGTATGGAATGACTATTCCTGCTCTCAAAGACTAAATTTGAACTGATGTTGAAATAAAGCATGTGGAATAATCTGCCAAAAGGGTGGAATGTGTGAAGAGGGAAGATGAGCTATCGCCAAATAAGCAGTGCATAACCACCAAGGCTAGATGCAGCAGAGATGCAGATAGGGACAGTGCAAGCCTGTGGTGGCTCAATAGTCATCATGCACTTGGGTGAAGGTGCCAAGGGTTTGGTGTATATTTTCAGTCTCCTGTGTTCTCTGTATTTCCCACTGTTCCCTGATAAATCAGTCTGATAAACAGCAGTTTGTTTGTTGCATTTCTAAGCAACAGAAGCTGTTAAGCTTGCTTCTTTCTAGTGTTAACACCTACCTTCCCTGAATGTGACAGACCAAATCATTAGTTGAGTAAGTAATAATACAGCTATGTTAGTCTAAGTAAGAACGTGCATATTAGATGGGGTTTTTATCAGTACGGCACTGGATAAATCTTGCTTACACTGCAGGAATCCCAGCTCTTATTCACAGATATCAGAAATTTACATGAGTGATGCAAGGCTGGCGTGGCCTTGGTGGTATTGTAAGGGATGTAAAGCAAAGGGAATGAGAAGAGAATCCTTACTCTCCCACTGACCATCACAGTGGAGGCTCTATGAAAAAAATTCTTATGTTGTATCGAAAGAATTAAATATGTTGATTCACCATTCTGAGTCCTTTAGCACAAAAGCAGAGAAAACAAAAGCAAATATTTCTCCTTTAAGTTTACAGTAGCCATGATTTACACCAGTTATTATAAGATTCCCTAAGGAAAGAAAATAACTAATGCTACCATTTATCTCCTGAGCTTCTGAATGACTGAACCATTAATATGCTAAAAACATCAACATCTTCTAGTTTATATTTTGAGTCTCCACGTATGGGTGTCACTAATGTTATATGGAATATCTATTGTAAAATTATATTCACTTTAATGAGGTCTAAATGCATTTACTAGACCTGTATAGAAAAATGTGCTTGCAGTATTAAAATAATTTTATTTTCATTTAAAATCTGTTACCATAGTGACCAACCACAATTTCCTCAGTAGCCTTGTCTAAGAATTGTTTGTAGGCTTTATTTTTGCTTTGTTTTATTTTCTCTCCTGCAATCTGTGGGCCAAGTACTCATTTAAGTAATTTTTATTCTTTTTATGACCTGTCCTTTTCCAACCATATTCTCAGTTAAGTCAGTAAGAGTTCAGACTGAGTTTAAAACAAAGGTCATGACTTTGGCTCTTCCTTTTCAATAATTACTTAAGAAATAAAAAGATACAACGCTGCACGCTGTGTGCTTAATTTTATCACCAACAGAGCATGCTAACCTAACATAAGAAAGAGTCCTGAAGTATCAAAAGCCTTGGGAGGCTGGTACCTTTTAGTATCAATATAATAGTCATGTCAAAGATATGCTGAATTGCATCTAAAGCTGAAAAGCACTTGGAGAAAAGCCTCACTATTTCAAGAAGGTTCTTTGTAACCAAGCCTTTTAAAAAATCAACCCACTTATCACTCAGCTGCAGTCCTAATCTTTTCAATAATGTACTTCCTTTTGAGAAATGATAACTTGAAGTGGTGTTTATATTCCTGCTTGAGGCATGTGTCTTCTTCCAGGGAAGAACAGTCTAAGGAGCCTGCATACCACCCTGTTCTCTCCTCGTGAGGCTGCTGGAAAGTTGTTGCACTGGGGAGGCAGTGAGAATGTTTCTGAAGCAACAGTCAGTAGGCAGGAGAGATGCAGTTACTCTTTTTTTGCCATCACCTTTCTCAAGACCAGCCTTTTTATTCTTTTTTTTTTTTTCTTTTTTCTTCATGCACAGAGAAGCATAAGAAAACTATGCAAAGATAGACAGATATATCTTCATGCTCTCAAGTCTGGTGCTGGTACTTCTCCCCACCAGCTGGCTCTGGCTGTCATCTTGGCTCCTTCTCATTCACATCAGTGATGTTTAATGGCTAAATGGGAAAGATCAGCGTGACCTGAGCAAATCCCTCACACCAAATCCCTCTGTAGCCAGAAGAAATATCCTCATCACCATAATCTGTTCTGCTTTTTTTTTTTTTTTATTATTAAATTCAGACAACACCAATTTTTCAACACAGTTTTCTCTTCCGGTCAGAGTCCAGCTACACTGTAACTGAATATCTGTTTTTGGAGATCTGTGCTCTCATGGGAGGGCTGTCCTAACCTGCATAAAGCCTGAGCAGATAGCCTTCAGCAACACGTAAACCACTGCCAGACAGAAGCAACTAGCAAGAAGGTGAAGTTTGCCAAAAGAATGGGCAGATAATATATTACCTGCACTATTAATGAATAAACCAAACAAGTTGTACTCTGCAAAAGCCATCAAAGAAATAGAAGTGACGAGCAATGAAACTGAGGCAGCAACAGATAGGGTTCAACAGAGCCCTTGTGAGAGGGTAGCTACTAAGTGGCATAATGTAAAATATTCCACAACCTCCTATGTCAGTAGCATGTTCTCCCGTGTTTGCAGTAAATGGAAACAGCAATCTGGTTGCTTCAGTGGTTGAATCTGTAAAGGCAAGCCAATCGTGAAAGTGATGGGAAAGACTTAATAGCAGTAATGATTTATGTGAGGTTAACGATAATCCAAACACACTGCTCTCAGCATGGCTGCGTGTGCAAAAAAATATAATTGATTGATACGAAGAAGATTAGAAGCATACAATCTCTCTCTCTATTTATTTTTTTTTTTTTCTTTAGAAACCAGTTCTTGCCAGCTCTACAAAGGAGACTGTGAGGGAAAACAGAATTAACCCTCTGTGTTTCAAACAGCAGGTTCTGCTTCCTGTGTATTGCCAGACAGAATTTCAGCTGGTCTCTGGGCTAGTTTATCCCTTTCTCCGTGAGGTGGCCCATGGTTTTGTGGTATAGTTTCAGTCCTGACTACCGAGAGCTGCACTTACTTTAAGTCACTTAATGTAGATTCCTGGCTGAGTTCCTCATTTTCTAGAGAGTGGGATAGTGGGATGTGTTGTAGCATAATTTTTGAAAAACATACAGGTGTTTTAAAAATATTTAATAACTTTTAATTCTCTTGAGAATGCCTAATATTTAAAGATGACAATGCAAGACTGGTACCTGCTGACTGTTTTAACCAGCTTTGACTAGGCATACACGATGCACAACTCAATAATACCTTTTCTAGAGGCATAGTTTTTAAAGTTCACTACTATTTTAATAGTTTGCTAGCTCTGAGAGGGTAATTTTTTTTTCTTCTTCTATACGTGCAGAACTTAGTGCAGCATCATAGGGGTTTGTTACTAGGACTTCCAGATACAAGAGTAATATAAACATTTACAAGTCCTATAAAGAAATTTCCAACCTTCTTTTAAAAGTAAATTACAGATTTTTCAAAACGCAGTATTTTCATCAATACTTAGTTAAGCCAGCTGATTTTTAGAATGCTTAGTAAAAATACACAGAAATAAAAGTTAATTAGTAAATAAGGAATGTGTCGTGGTCATACTAGAGACTACTTTCAAATCCTGTGAAGAAATAGAACATTATTTTTCTTTTATTATTTATATGTCTTATTTGTCTAACACCCATATCAAACTTGTGATGAAAACAACTGCTGTGCTGTTCAACAGAACAAAATGAATTAAGTTCATCTAACTGCTCGTCACTGAGTAAAGGGAAAGTGCAGTGAAAGAACTAGTTATCCTGCAAATATACCTGATTCTTGGAGGATAGGTCTGCTATAAAAAATCTGTATCAAAGTCAAAATCAAGCAGTGTCTCCTAAAAAGCTGTTGGCAGCCAAATCCTAATACTTTAAACTACACGATACCACGCTGCTCATGCTGTACACCTGCTGAAGGGCTGCTAGGACCAGCCACCCAGGGTACTCAAAGCAGATGAAGAGAAATATCAGTGTTTCTGGGTATCAAGGGTCCAACACCCCGCTCTGTGCACCTTCTAGCTCTTTTTTGTGTTTTCCTTGTGGTGACATTAGGAAGAAAAGGCAAAGTCTAGTTTCTTTTCTAGAAAGTCCGTCATGGCCTGATGCAATTCAACCTGCTGTTGAGCTGAATGAGGTTGAGAGCAGGGTGGAAGTTCACATCAGGCAGTGCTCTGCAGCACCCCATGGATGCCTTCTCAGTCTGCCACTCGTATTTCACCTCCTGCAGAAAGGCAGAGTGCAGAAGGGGTGTTTTTGGACTCTGCAAAGGCTCTGGCTCCACCAAGGCCGCATTCTTTGCTCCTTGGCACATGTTTGCATGCAAGAGGCTCTGATGTAGCAACTCAGCGATTTCAGTGAGAGTTGGATCAGATCCTAGATTTTCCCCACATTATCTGTTCACGCTTTATGCTTAAAAGAGTAAAATAGCTTATGAGTCCACATGAATTATACCTTTACATGTACATACGCTGTTACAACAGTGTATATCTGTATATATCTGTATAACATTATATCTGAATGAAAGTATTATGAGAGCTAAATAACAAGAGCGTTACCATAAATAGGTAAACTATCTTGTATTTAGCAGTGTAACTACAGGAATCTGTTTGCTTTTTCAGACTTACAGTGAGTATAATTTAAATGGACTCTTCCATGGGGCTAGTATTGGTTTTGTTTGCCCTTCTAGCTTAAGTAAATCTTAGCTGAAAGATTTTACACATTATTTTCATCTTAATTCTAGTGGAGGGCGGGTAATCATCCTGTATGTAGGGACCAGATGTTACTTGCATACTCTATATTTAGTTGTCTGTCTCACCCTGTATACCCTGAGGATTAGATATCAGTATGTTTTCAAGTCATTGCTTTATGACAGTATATTTAGTTTTCACATCAGTTGTACCAGAAGGGTTTGAAATTTCAGAAAACAAATCTAGACACAGACAAAAACAATAAAGCAATACCTGCGTAAAGTTCTTCCCACTGAAAGCAGCACTAAGAATGTGTCATTCTGCTTGCTGGTGCTTAGGCAAGCTCGTGGGCTGGGTTTGCAATAACCCAGTGTAACTGCCAAATATCTTTTAAGACTATTATTCAAAATTGCCAGAAAATACGAGCAGAATTGATTCTGTTACTTCTCATGCACTGACTCCTCTGTCTTGCTGTCTTGGCCTCCAGACTGCTTTGCCTGCTTCTAGGTATGCTTCCCATGCTAAAGGCAATAGCTGCTCATTGCAATGCTGCTCTCAGGTTTGTAAACACTTTGCCCAGTACACCAATAACAAAATGAATGATGAAGGGTTATGGGTATGTGTTTACCCATATAAACAATCTCCCTACCACAGCAACTCTGTCTTCTCTGAATCTGTGATTCTCTCACTTCTAAGAGAAGGCCCTTCGCTGGAGCTCCCTGAGCACCCTGCCAACAGCCCCTGCCTCTCCCTGCACATCTCCTGCCTGCAGCTGTACACGAATCTCTGCCTGCCCGATAAGAGAGTGGCTCAGCCAGCTCACTGCACACTGGGTGATCAGGCCAAACAGGTCCATCGAAGACTTGTTGCCATCTCACCTGGAGGTGAGGATGTTAATTTTGGTCTCTGCTGGTCCTGGCTCTCTGAATATTCCAGCCATACACTGCCTGTAGTCTTGATTCACTTGTAGAGTTTCAGGGTGTGTCTGCCATCCCTCCAATTAAGGAGTACGAAGTACTTTCCATGACACAGAATTGATGATAATACTATTATAACATTCTGCTTTGAAGGTTTCCTTACCTTTGAGTCATGTAAAACCTACACAGGCAACACCTACACTTACGTATTTGAAGCAACTCTGGTAATGCAAGAGTAACCAGGACTTGGAGCTGCGAGATTAAAGCAATCTTGGTGGTGTTAAACTGGATTTACATTGATGTAAATCTGAAAGTAGTCTTTGGTAAACGTGGGACAGTCGAGAAAGTGAGGAACCAGGTGTAGGAACCATAGTTCATGAAGAAACAAACACTTCTGTATTTATTCTTCATTTCCGTTTCATCCTTTTCTTTATGCTGCATGGTGCCAATACAATTAAAGAACCCCACATTTTATAAATAAGCTTTGTATACTAAAACCCCTAACCAAAAAGTATCTATTTTAGCACAAAACATCTGAGCACAGTGTGTATAATAGCTTTTCTTGTTTGTTACAAGGTATATGTGTCAAGGCTAACTCCTTCCTTTCTTTGTCTTGAAATATTTTAAAAGCTGCAGAATTTTAACATCTCACTTTGTATCTTTTTACTGGCATGTTGTACTCTGAAAATTCAAAGCTTGAATTTTCTTTCCTGAGCAACTTGCCTGTTACTTGCAACGCATAAAAAAAATCATGGTAGCACAGAAATAATGCTTAATTAGGCATTTCCCTCTCGTTCCTTTTCTGTGTCATTGGGTTGTTCCACTTCAGTGAGCGGCTGTGATGGCATCAATACATCATCGCTATCACAGCAGACAGCAGCGAGCCTCCTGCATTGTGGATGTCTTCTCATAAGGCTGGGCTGGACTTTACCTTACCTTCCAGCTCAGCACACAACTATGTGCTGTGCCTTGAATGCTGCATGCACTGGTGCTCACACCAGTGCAGCCAAGCCTCCAAGAGACACTGACAGTGGTTAATATTTGACAGTGCTTCGAATCTGACTGTTCAGTGTTGTCCTGACTGCATTTTTATCTGAAAGAGCATGAAAGTAGTGCTCACAGAATGGGCTGATACTCTCAGTAGAATGCTTTTGTATTGCCTGAGACCCCGAATGAGCAGAAGAGTGATAACGACAGGAACATGACTCACCTTTACTTGCATTTGAAGTAAAGTGGCTCCTTTATTTCACACACAGCTTTAATCTTTCAAAAGCTGCATGACCCTCTCCCTCCTTTGCATGACTGTTATCAGTCGTGGTGTTTGTTCGAGGCAGCTTGCAGCCAAGACAGCGGGATTTCACCTGTAAGTCTTCAGTATTGTATTGCAAGGCACACTACTAGTTCAGCATGCTTCTGCCTGGAAAAAGGCAGCATTATTTGCTTTATGCTTGTGACAAGGCTGAGCCATGGCAGCGCGATCAAAGCCATCAGTAATACCCTGCACACCCAGTGCTCTGTCAGCAGCAAAGGGCAGATTGCCTGGGAGGACCTCTTTGACTTTTGATTTAGCCTGGCATCTCTCCAGCTTAGCAATTCTGCCACCTATAAAATAATTAAAGCATCTCCCTTCGCTGCTGCTTCCAGATGCAGCAAGAAGTAGTGCTGCACAGCAGACAGTAAACAAGAGCTGTGCTAGGACATAGCCTTGCTTGGGGCTGTTTTTGACAGTGACAGGCTTTGACATCTTGTCATCACCAAGAGCCACTGCATTACCCCGTGCCATCACGAAATAAGCAAAATATGTTCACAAACGTATTTGGACATCCAAATTTATGCATATGCCTCCGGGCTGCTTGTGGCTGGCAGTGCTGGAGTCTTTGGTTGGCTCTGCAAAGGCCAGGTAGAGACCTTGACTCTGCTCTCCTCAAACTAGGGCGAGGATGAAAGCCAGACGGTTTCTGCAAAAGCCTTTTCAACAGCCTCCCGAACAAATCTGTTGATGTCATTTTGACATGGATTTTTCTCAGCAGTTGAGAAAATCGATATACCTTGGTGTCACTACAGGAATGTTTTTTACCTTTTTCTTTGCAAAGATACTAAGAATCTGTATTCCTGAACCCCTTGGGATGCCAACTCTTCAGCAGGTAATTATCATAAATTCCAGCTTTCAAACTAATTGGTGCCACCACATTTACATATAACAGCAAGGTGTGAGCAGGGACTTTGCCTTGCTCTGTGACAGCTGCCCAACAGCTGTAGGAATCTGTGCTCCTTGCTCTTGAATGGGGAGCAGAGAAGTATTATTATTTTTTTTATAGCTCCAGCAAAAACGAAGAACGCAGGGCTTAAGAAATTGCTGAGATCTTTGAGTAAGCAATCTGCAATTTCCCTTTGATCAGCTAACGGGGTTAAAATGGTTTTAGGCCATAGCCTTTGCAGAGATTTTTGTATTTTTTTTTATGATTGGCAGCTTTTGAAGCTCTTTCCCTCATTTTTATCTTTCAGTATGCAAGCCACAGGCTTTGCTTGTGCTTTCTGCCTGATTTCATGGTAAGCAGTTTGCTTGCTTGCCAGATTTTATTTTTACCTGAAGCTGGTGCAGCACCTGCATGTCAGCAACCATCTGCTGGATTTGCCCTTGTCGTTAGTCCACTTCTATGATCTGTGTTCAGCAAAACTGATGGGTTCAGTTTAAGATTTCAGCAGTCTGTCCTCGAGACATTCCACTCTGTGCTGCCATGTTCAGCTTGTTTCTAAAGTTAAGCTGTAGCAGCATCAAGGTTGGTCTCTGGTTGCTTCCTCATGTCTGCCTTGTCTTCATGCCCACATGTCCTCTTCCAAATTTGACTCAGTATTTGTAAAGTAGCTCTCAGACAGTGGCTGCTGTCTGACTCCTCACTGGTTATGGATCAGACTTGCTTTCAATGCCCTCCATAGCTTGGGAATTATTGCTCTACAATCAGTGCAATAATGATCTATTCCTAAATGTTTTTGCAAGCCTCTTCCATCTAACAGTGAGATAACACATTAGGAAGATTTCTAAATTATTAGTTACTTATCATAGAATCATAGAACAATATGGGTTGGAAGGGACCTTAAAGATCACCTGGTTCAAACCCCTGCCATGGGCAGGGACACCTCCCACCACACCAGGTTGCCCAAAGCCCCATCCAGCCTGGTCTTAAAACACCTCCAGGGATGGGGCATCCACAGCTTCTCCAGGCAGCCTGTGCCAGCGCCTCACCACCCTCATTGTGGAGAATGTCCTCCTAACATCTAATCTAAATCTCCCCTCTTTTAGTTTAAAACCATTACCACTTGTCCTATCACTACACCCCCCGACACAGAGTCCCTTCCCAGCATTCCTGTAGCCCCCTTTTGGTACTCACAGGCCGCTATAAAGTCTGCCCAGAGCCTTCTCTTCTCCAGGCTGAAGAACCCCAACTCCCTCAGCCTGTCTTCATGGGAGAGGTGCTCCAGTCTCTTAATCATCCTCATGGCCTTCTTCTGGACTCATCCTAACAGGCCCATGCCCTTCCTGTGCTGGGTGCCCCAGGGCTGAAGGCAGCACTCCAGCTGGGGTCTCAGGAGAGCAGAGCAGAGGGGCAGAATCCCCTCCTTCGCCCTGCTGGCCACGCTGCTTTTGATGCAGCCCGGCAAACAGTTGGTTTTCAGGGCTGTAAGCACGCATTGCCAGCTCACATTGAGCTTCTCATCCACCAACACCCCCAGGTCCTTCTCCTCAGGGCTGCTCTCAATGCCTTTGTTGCCCAGCCTGTATTTGTGCTTGGGATTGCCCCAGCCCAGGTGCAGGACCTTGCACTTGGCCTTGTTGAACCTCATGAGGTGTGCATGGGCCCATTTTGTGTTGATACATCCTGAAATAATCTGAAGAGTCTGGTTAAGTTTGTCACGTCTGTGTTGTAAAAAATGCCATTAAAAATGTTTTAGCTTTTTAAAAGTTGCTCTGGTAACACACATTGTGTTTCATTAATGATTCAAACACGATGCATTTTGAAATAGTTTGTTGTGAAATCCAAATCTGTGTGGACACAGCTTCTGTATCTTATCTCCCAAAAAAGATGATACGTGATAGAGAAGCAGGCATAAAGGGCATATCTTCCACAAGTGAGACATTTAAGGCTTCCACAGGTTTTAGTAGAAATGATTTCCTTTACCTTTAGCCATGTGACTGTTACCTTGTGTTTACTCAGTGAGCTGTCTAATGTCCTTCTACTGTGAGCAGAGAGAGGAAGACTAGACATCTACGGAGTGCTACTCACCTGGTTCTCCACATGAAATGAATCTCCCCCAACATGTTTACAGGGGGCCTCTCTGCTTTCCTTGTCTCTAGAGGAGTCTAAGTGATTAAATCAGAAGAATACATCCCACCTCCCTGCCCTGCTCACTTCCTCCGCTCCCCAGCTTTTTAGATTTTCCCCTGACATGAACTCTACAGCTGATTATGTGCACACAACTCATTTCAGCTTTCAGACATCATTCTACACAGCAGGAGGTCACTCCCAGGTCTCTCCCGTATTTCCCAAAGGCAAAGAGCTCAGGGGAAATTGTAACAGACCAAAGAGCAACAGGGGGTTTCCAGCATTGCTGCAGCTGCTCAGCCAGCCAAGGGGGTGCTGGGGAGGGGGTTGCTTGGGGGCTGACAGTGCCGAGGGGCAGATCCTGGGTTATGTTGAGGAGGTAAGCTGGAGGTAAGCTGCTGAGACAGCCAGGCTCTTCTCTCAGTCAAGGAGGACCTGATGGGCAGAGAGTTCAAGGGAGATTCACTCCCCCAGGCATCTAGAGAGTAGAGTTTTGTGCTTGGAGTAGTGACCGGAGGCTCCTTGTCTAATGAACGCAGAGAAATGGCCACTTTTTCGGGAAGACGTCCCAATCACAAAGTTTTATACTCCTTTCATTGGAATTACTACCTCCATGTAACTGTTTTCCTGCCCTGACTATGCAGACTGCCTAGGTGGTGTGATAACAGCAAAGAAAGCGATAAAAGCACCACTCACTTCAAGAGGAGACAGGGAACTACTTGAAAGAGATCTACCGAGAGTCACTAAACAGGCAAAGCTCATCGAACTGAGCTGAAAAAAAATTAGAAGCTGGGAAAGAGACTTGGGGGATTAATCCAACTCGCCCCTCGTTTTCTTATGCTTCCTTAAGCCCCTGGCTACAGCCGCTGCTGGCTGTCGAGGCAGACACTTGGCACATTATGACCAGCTCTGGTGTCTACTCTTCATCTCCCCTGTGGATATCCACATTTTTTCAGATGAATGGCACCCACTTTTGGGACACTACAGGCAGTAAGTAGTATGTGCTTTTTCAAATTTAACTGCGGTGTCAATAACTAAATGAAAAATAACATGCCAACAAAGTGGTGCTGCAGCGGGCTGAAATACAGAAGAGCTCTGGTGTAAGCCTTTTCACTCTATTGAACAATATGCTCCCAACTGGTCACAGTATGTTTTGTGATCTTACATTGCAATATTTTTGAACATATATAAGCAATATACCCTGCAAGGTGTGCACCCCCAAAGCTCTGCAAGAGCAGCCTGCTGCGTGGGGACCCCGGGGGAGAAAGATGCTGGTGGGAGTGGGGTGAGCATCACCCTTTGGGGGAAAATGGGAGGTGGGGTCACTTTTGAGGAAAACACTGAGACATGGAGTCACTTTAGGAGGGAAAAAGGGACGTGGGTGCTCAGGGATCCCCGCGAGGCCCGAGGGCAGGGGCTCCCCACCCGGGGCAGCGCCGCGCTGCGAGGGGCGGCCCGGGGCGGAGCGGGGCAGCCAGGCCCGGCCCGGCCCGTCCCGGGGCGGAGCGGAGCGGGGCTGGGAGGCGGCCGGGGCTCGGGGCTCGGGGCTCGGGGCTCTGGGCTCGGGGAGCGGCCATGGGGAAGCTGCTGGCGGTGGCTGTGCTCGGGATGGCGGCGGCCCTGGCGGCGGAGCGGCTGCTGGCCTTTCGGTGAGGGCCGGGCGGGGGCGCGGGGGGCGGCCCCGCAGCGGGGGCAGCGGGAGCGGGGCTGAAGGGAAGGGAGCCCCCGAGATGTTTTCCCCTGGTTTTGACACAGCCCCTGCGTGGGTGAGGTCTCCTCTGACCTCTGCGGACCGCTGTGGTCCTGAGGTTGGAGTTGGGTGGTCTGAGAGGTCCCTTCCAGCCCATTGTATCTATGCTGCTCTTCCCTCCAGCTCTCTGAGCTGTACACCTCCAGTAATTGACGCTAATTGCAGAAGGAGGTGAGCACAGCCTGCAGCCAGCCCCAAAAAGCTCAGGACCCCCCAGGCACAGGTGTGTGTGCACCTTGCTCCCGGCCCCAAGAACAAATGCAGTGTTGGAAATTGGGTAAAGCCGCCTCTCCTGCTAAAAGCAGGGTCCCCCAGCATCTGTAGCGCTCGGTGGGTTTTCCTGCAAGTGGTGTTTTCAGCCCTAAGACGGGCAGGGAGCTGCGGCTGCTGATAACAGCGTGCCCTGCAATCGTGGAGGCACAGCCCTCAGAGGAGAGCTGTGGGAATCCCAAATTCCCCTGCTGCCCACCCCCACCCAGGAGGCAGGAATCCAGCAAAGCCTTTTTGCTCTTTGGCTGCGTTTGGTGTATTGTGTCTACGTGGTGTGACACAAAAATCCCTGAAATGCTCAAAAGATAAGGCTTGGAGAACTGTTACAAGTCCTACAGACCTAATTCTTCCAGAACCGGGTTTGTTTATGCATCTGTTGTGTTGCTGGTAGCTGCAGACTGGACTTGAGTAAGACTCGCGCAGCGGGAAAGAAATTCTTGTGTGTTACTGACACGGATTCTGCTGTCGACGACTTGGAGTTGCTAATTCTTCCTTGAAGAAAGCCCTTACCAAATTTATAAAACCCGAGCATGAGTTATACTGTGTTACTGGTTTCCTCAGAAGAATACACATATATGACAGTGTTCATATATACACGAACACAGTGTTCCTATATGTATGGGCATATATGGATTGTATATATGTGAACAATATCTATACGACCAGTATTTATTGTTCATATAAGTACACAGCGTTATCATTTGATAACACTCCGTGCTGATACAGCCCTCAGCTCGCGTCCTGCTCAACGCAGCAGCGTGCTTGCAGAAAGATGCTGGCGGTTTGGAGAGAACTGGGAGCAAAACCAGCAATTGGAGGTGATTCTCAGTCCTGTCAGGAAGAGGAAAGTTCTGGGACTGCTTAGTCGAGAGAAGAGGAGAAGTGAAAGAGAGAGAGGGCTTTGAATGTGTAACAGGCTGCTGCCCAAGGAGGGGGAATGCCCGCTGTGTGTGTCTCACAAAGCGGGACAGGAGGTGGAGGACTGGAACTGGAACAAGGAGGTGGCTGGGGAGAGGTGCCAAGCACTGGGGTGGCACCAGCTGGCAGAACTCCTGCTTTTCTTGAAGCTGCATCCCCCCCAAGTCTGCACGTCCGATGTGTTTTTGGAAGGCCAGCTCGCTATCTAGGCCATCTGGCTTAGTAGCCAGGGCTGCCCGAGCTAGATAAACTGACACATTTTGAAAAAGCCTCTGTGTGTGCTGTAGGCTTGTGACCAGCGTCCTTTCGAATTACTCTCATTCCAGTTCACAAAGTGTTTCCCTGGGAATGCCGTCGGGATATCATCAGCTCTGCTTGGCTGCTGGCTGCGGTCCTGCTGTGCTTTGGGCGCTGCGGGGCTCGCAGACCGCTTGGGGAAAACTCTTGCAAATGGGAAAGGGAAAAGTCCCAGGCAAGCAGCAGTGCAAATGCTCAGCCCAAGGCAGGGAGGGCTGTGCAGGGGACACCGAGGGCAAATGTGGCTAGATTTTGCTGTGGGATCTTTGCATTCAGAGTGTCCTGTGCTTGCAGCAAGTACATCCTCAAGAGGACCGCAGAGTAGGCATGCAAAGAAGGGTGCATTATTAGATGTTAGCCTAAAAGGTTTTTAAGATGAAGGGACAGGGAAATGATTCTTGAGAATCCTACTTGTTAGGATTCAACTCCCACTTGTTAGGACATGAGCAGTCCTGCCTTGCAACAGCACTGCTGCTGCTTTTGGGTGTAGAATAAGAAATGGAGCGAGTAGCTGCTGGTGGCCTGGCCACCAGACGTAGCTGGAGGTTGGGGCAGAAGGTTGCCCTCTCCTCATCGGAAACACTGATCCTAACTGCAGGCTGCTGCCGTGCTTAGGTGGCGGAAACCTGAAGAAAGCGTGGCCGACCCTTGAGTTATTTTGTCATTCTAGCTGTGGTGGGTGGCACAAGCTCCTGAAAGCTTGTGAAACTCCTGAAGTGGGTCAAGCTCCTGGAGATACTCCGTTCAGGAGAATCATTTCATCTCTGGACGCCTGTAACCACAGTGGTGGTTTGGAGCAATTGTTGTTGTCAGGTCTGGGTTTTGCTTATTCAGTAATTTACATCTGATTCATCGCTGAGATATGGCAGGCAATAAACTAAAGACACACAAGGAGTGTTGCTTTTTTTAGAAGTGGCTGTGTGCTGTCAACCTACCCTTTTCTCTTGCAGGAACAGACTCAATGCTGCACGGGAAATCGACCCCGTAACCCTCCCGAATTGCCAGCTCATAAAAGGGATTGGTATGTATTCAGAAACGCCGAGTCCACTGCTTTTGTCTGGTTTTATTCTGAAGCAGGTTGTTAAAGCCAGCTTCTCAGCCTGATCCTGAAAGCGCATTTGACTTTCAGACACACTTTGCTGCTTGGGCTTTCAAGCTAGGGAGAAGCCACAGGGAGAAAATTATACTGAAAAACTAGTTTGTTTGGCATCCTACTTTCTGTCATCGGTATTTAAAGCTTCTGTTCCTTTTTTTTTATTATTTTATTTTTTGGATAACAAGTACCTTGCACACACGGCTCCTCTGCTAAGTCACTGAGTTTATTTGGCATTCAGATGAGGGGGAGCTGGCTGGTGGGGCAGGTGCCTTCAGGTGGCTGTCAGCTGGTGACAGTTCTAAGACGGGTGGAAGCCTTCAAACAACGCCACAGGCATGTGGTGAAGGAGCTGCCCGGCGGCTCCATGCCACCCCCTGGCTCAGCTCCTCATTTTGGGGACGTTTAGGAGAGGACTGGTACGGCTCAGTGCAAACGGCAGAGCTCAGCGCAGTCACACAAAGTGTCTGTGTGGTTTCAAAGACCAAGGGGTCATATTTGTCATCTTAGTCTGGTTTGTGAAGAGGTTCAACAGAGCAGCTGAAATGTTGACTTTGTCCTTCGGGTCACGTGTTTAACACATGAAAATGCTTCTAACTTTTTTTTCCTTCTCCCTTTTGGACAAACCCGAGTATAAAACTGACAGCTTTAAACACACCGTCCGTCTCCCTTCCCCCCAGATTCTACTTTTTGAACTTAACAGAGCCTAAATGGCTTCTTTTTCCCCCTTCCTTACTATTTTCAGAAATGTCTTATATTCTGTTGAAATTTCCATGTATTTTGCATGGGTAATAAAGTCTTTGGATGAGGCTTAAGAGCCTCACCTTTCAGCTTGCCGAGTCACTGTGTTGATTTCGTCAATCTTGCTTCTTCCTCACGTCAGGAACATCTTCGTAAAGTCACATTACTGCAACGAGTGAGTGTGTACAGAGTCCCTTTGCCTGGGGTTACATGCAGAAGAAATCCTTAGAAATTGCAATTGAAAAAAACTTTCCAAGTCTTCAAGACTGAGCTGTAATTTACTCAAACAAGACTCAGGATAGTGCTTGTTTGGTGGTGATCTGTATATACATCACTTCTGAGTAATTATTTTAAGTACATCACTATCTCTATTTTACAAGACCTTTGCAAAATGCTCTGTTGAGGAAAGAAATAGAGCTGGAAATCACAGCCGTAGTTCAGTTTAATTTCCAAACAATATCTCATTTTTGGTGCCTGACATTTACATGGGGATTAGGTGAATTCTGAGAACCCAGCCCTCCTTGGAGGCTGCAGCAGATCAATTTACAGAGCTCCATTTCTGCTTCTCTCTGGGCTCCTAAAACACCAGCCCTTCACACGGAGCTGTGTGCCACGCCTTGGCTCCACTCTGTCGTTTGCTGCTCTGAGAAAAATCAAAAGACAAAGCTAGCTTGGCAGGTCCGGTGTGGTGGAAATAGAAACAACAAAGGGTTGCTGCAGATTTACAGGTTTGCATGTCCGTGCAAACATCTTCGGCAATTCATTTCATGTGACTGGGAGGGCTGAATTACTCAGGGACACTGAGGAGCCCTAGCATCAAGATGCTGCACAGGTAGCACAACTCAAACCAGGGCTTTTGCCCAGATCTGTAAGTTTGCTCACGTGGATGGCTTTGTTTAAGTTGTCTTTGTACCTCTGCATCTTGGTCCTCCTGGGCCATTTTCCTTTAAAATTCTATGATACATTGAATAAACAGCCTGTCTTTATTTTATTCTTTAAAATAGTCCTCGTGGCCTCTTATTTGGGACATAGGTAATGAGCTGGGTCAGCTCTGAGCAAAACAATCGTCAACTATCCACCCTGTGCATGGAAACAGAGGCATCCGGTGCAGTCTATCGTAATTACTCGAAAAGCAATGTGTCAGTAGTAAGGGAAGCAATGAAAAAATTCTCTAGTGGACCCTTTTATTTCTGCACAACTTCATCCTGCTTTCTCTCTCTTTTTTAAGATTTCGATCTGTTCAGCTTTTCAAATATTGTGCAATCTAAGCAAAGATGCAAACATTGAGCAAAGAAACAAAAAAAAACCACCTTGTAGCTCATCCTAAATCTCATTCACAAATACGCAGAAAAGGATGGATTTGTTGAATAAACACTGTCTTCTGAATTTTATGGGTGTCTAATCATGTTGCTGGTTTATAGTAAGCTAACCATATGCCCTGAAGTAATTCCTGAAGTTCAAGAAGTGACTGCATAAATTGCTGGAGAAACGTGCATTTTGGAAGGATTCCTGGGACGCAGGCATGCTGGTCGCTTCCTTTGGGACACAACACTCATTTTTTGTTAGATGCATCAGCAGAACACCACGTACTGAGATAAAGAATGGAATAAATAGTGCTTCTAGGATAGACAGCAACTTTTCGTGGAATCTTGATTAAAAAAACACAAAACCCTACCTATTCCGATATTGTGGTGGACAAGCCCTCGGCGTGGCACTGTTGCCCAGCTGTGTTGCCCAAACTCCATCTGTTTTTGCCACCTAACAAGTCAGTTCCTCTCCCTTCTGCCGCAGGTGCTGGTGAGGGCAGAGCCCTCCCATCACATCCCCCAGGGTCCCCGCAGCTCCATCTCTCTCTCCAGCTCCTGCAGGATGCTGCTGAGCGAACTTTTTCCTGCTTTTCCAACCGTGCTCTCCCTCTGCCACACGCGCCAGGAGCCCAGGAGTGCCCAAAATTTGCTTTGCTCTGCAGTTCCCAGGCAGCAGTGAGTGCTTCTGCAATTTGTAAGCAGTGGGGCAGCGCTCTCGCTTTGCTCCTCTCCCGTCCCGAATTTGTGCTTTTTAACCATCCACTGCCAGTGGGCTCTCTTCTCTCCTTCAGAGGAAGTAAATAACACCTCACACTATTTGCTGGCTCACCAGCGTGGTCTGCCAGCAAACGCTGTCTGTCTAGCTCATGTCGCCACGAGCCTCTTGACATTTATCCGTGTTATCTTTGCAGCAATCCCAGCAAGTGGGGAATTGCCACGAGCCCCATTTTATAAACGGGTCCAGGCTTGTGGAGCCCAAGAGCTGGGGCAAAGAAAAGGAGCTTGTTGCTTAAACCAGCACGTCAGGTAGAGCTGAAAATTCAGAATTTTAGTTGGGAAATGCAGGCTCTAAACTCTGTGCCCGCTGCCTCCAAAGCCCCATTGTGTCACCAACCCTGGTGTCTCACTCCACTGCAGGCAGCCCCAGGATGTGGTTTGGGAAGTCACCAGGCTGGGGTGGCCCCGGTGTGTCGGGATAATGTGGGGCAGTGGAGGTGTGATGGTGTGACCCACGGGGTGCTGCTGATTTGGTGGGAGCACTGAAAGGAGGGGATGGCAAACGTGCTCCTGAGTCAGACTAAAGCTCTGTGGAGAGCACTTGATCAAAGCCTGAAATTGCTGTAGTGCTCTTACTGAAGGGCTTTTATTTTATTTTTTTTTTCTTAGCAGGGAGAAATATTGCAGGGGCTGCGGGAACTGGCGATACTGGAAGCAATTACCCAGTTAAAATGCGGTCTGACTATTCAAGTCCTCAGCTGTTAGAGCAGGTCCTCAGCCAGTCGAGAGCTTTAACTAAATATTTGGCTGTTCATCTTAACGAAGGGTCCCAGCCCAGCCCCAAGGATCAGCGTGCACAATTCCCTTTCGCCAGAAAGTGGCATTCGTGTGAGCTGGGATTGCACTAAATGGGAGTTGTTGTGTTTTGTTTTTTTTTCAGCGGAGAATGTTTAGGTTGTTTTATCTCTTTCTTGCAGAAAGGGGCTCGGAAGACATCGACATCCTTCCTAATGGCCTGGCTTTCATCAGCTCCGTAAGTGCCCACGCTCCCTCTCTGTGCAGGGGCTGTCTGCAGAGGGCAGAGGTGAAACCCGCAGCATGGGCTCCTCTTCTGCCCGCCTGGCTGGCTCCTTGGGATCAGCCCGGTCTTGAGTCGGCTTCACCACCCTTTCCTTCTGCTTGAGCAAGTGCATTTCTCAACACAGAAGTGCTGGTGGCAGCTCTCACACCTGTATCCCACTGCACTTGTGTAACCTTGAGTTTCTTTCATGCTGCTCGCTTGAAATGTTGAAATGCCAACCTCCCCCTCGTTGAAAAGGTGTGTCAGCTCCCCGTCATCTTTAAAAAGCCCACACGAAACAGAGATTTCGTGTGCTGATTGTGTTGTTCCTGATTGTTTCTTTTGGCCTCTAGGCTATAGTTTCTCAAGCTTTTCTTCGGAATCAGGAGGCCTAGGGATTATTTTCTAAAACAAAAGCTGTTTATTTTTGATTTATGTGCTCTGGGGACATGCAGAGAACGATATCATTACAAAATGCATGGCAGAAATTGTGAGCTGCCACAGCACTGCCACGCACCACGGCTTTAGTTCGTTTCTGCTGGATGCGTTTGGCCACGCTGGGCGCCTCTGTCCCCGGTGCTGTGCTTGGTGCTGGCTGATGGGGACACTTGAGGTCTGGCGCAGCCTTTGGGCACCGTGGTGGGGCTGGTGGCACCTCGGTGGTGGCAGGAGGACATTGGGAGCTGGAAGGAGTGGTGAGGGGAAGGCTGTCCCAGCCAGGATGGGTGCCACCACAGGGTAGAAGCTGGTGCCTTGTCCCCAGCAGCGTGGATCCCTCGGCCCTGTGACTTCAGGGTGCACGGGGGGAGCAGAAGGCAAGGCTGATGCACGCTTGCAAAGCCCGAACAAGGCTGCAGTGTTTTCAGTCTTGCGGTGCTCCTGTTACTCTTCATCCAGAAACAACTTCTTATATTTTGATTTTACAGGGCTTGAAGTACCCAGGACTAAAGAGCTTCGCACCAGACAAACCAGGTGAAATATTTTTGATGGATTTGAATGAAGAGAAGCCCAGAGCAGTTGAACTGAGGATCAGCCGTGGGTTTGACCTGGCGTCGTTTAACCCTCATGGGATCAGCACTTACATAGACAAAGGTAAAGAGAGCTTTGACCAGAGATGGTATTAAATCTCAGCCTAAAGGGCAACAGGAATCCCTTTGGGGTCTTGCATTGGAGTCCCAATAGCCTGCGTGCACTTGGTGGGGGAGAAAAAGGTTTCCAGCCATTTGGTCTTTTTGGGTTCTTTTCTAGAGGTTGGCTGCTGAAGCAACCACCTTTGCACGTGGTCTCAGCCTGTCTGAGACAGAAAGCTGCCCTGTATATTGAAAGGGAAGGAAACATGAGAGATGTTTGAAGAGTTGAAAGCCACACAAGGTTTATTTTGCCAGTATACATCCGTCTCAACCTCGGGTTCAAGGGCTTTCAGGAGACACATGCTTCACAGACTAGCAGTGAGCAGACAAGAGGCAGTGAGTGCTCTCCAGTGACAGGTCATGGCCACCACTAAAAGATCCTTATGCTCTCCGTCCTTCCCCTTTTTCCCCTGTCCTTTCACTGAGGCTTTTAGCAAGGCAATAAAAGTCCTGCAAATGCTAAGAAAAAGAGACTCATTCCTGCAGCTTCACCTGCATCCAAAGGCAGGTACCCACCCCCCCCCCCTTTTAGAGAAGTTGGTTGGCAGATAATTTAGGGTCTCACCTGCAGAGGGACTGCAGCTTTACAGGGAGTACAAGAGAAGGCTTGAGGGCAGTTTTCTCAGGTGACATAAATAAACCAAAGTGCCCAAATTTGCTAGGGTTCCAGCCCTCCTTCCCAGCAAGCTGTGGCTATTTCATGTACCCACTCACTGTAGGGCATCAGATTGCAAAACCCAGTGGTCTGGGCACAGAGATGGTGCCCTTACTTCATTTCTCTATTGGTAAAAATTGTAAAAATCTAGTTTATATGGCTGTGCTCCACAGGGTGAGCCCAGTCAAAGCGTAGCTGGAGATGTGGATCCAGTTGCAGAGGCATCCTGTTTTGCTTTGTTACTCGTCATTCAGCTTCTGAAGAGCCAGCGGGGAAATGCACCAAAACCAAGCCCAAAGTGTCCCATGCTAGTGTTGCAGAGATCTAGTGAAATTCATCCTTTTTCCATTTTTCCTTTTAAGATGACACCGTTTACCTCTTTGTTGTGAATCACCCGCACCAGAAGAGCACAGTAGAAGTGTTTAAATTTGTAGAAGATGACAATTCTCTTGTGCATCTGAAAACCATTCGGCATGACCTTCTGATAAGGTACTGGAGCCAAATAGAGTCTTCCCCCAGAAGAACAGTAAAATCCAATGTAGGATGATTTTGGTATTAGAGCCTTATTAATACGAAATATTTTCTCTCTAATCAGCTTTCTGGTTTCTCTTATTGATTACTTCTTATCCTTACCATTATAAACTGTGTTCCTCAGTCTCTTCTATAATGAGATTTTTAATAGTTGTACCACTAAATCACTCGTCAGCTCCACTGCGACTGATGCCAGTGAATTAGCTTGGTTTGGCACTCACTTCATCTCTCATGTAACCCAGTCTCAGCTGATTGCAGATATCAATCTTCAGATACTTTATTAGTCTGAATTTGCGGTGTTGTAAAAATAAGCATGCTTTTAGCTATTTCTTTTTTCATTTTTGCATACAGAGTTTTGTTGGTCTGCACTAATGCAAAATGACTGTAAGATAAAGGCAGCCTGAAAGATAAAGTTGTCACAACTCCTACTGTTTTTTTTTCTGGTTTCCAGCTGAATGTAATAAAAAGAGAAAAATTTCGATGGGCTTGTAGACAGGTAGCCAGATCTCCAGTTTATGTCCTACTATCCTGGTCAGGTTTCACCACTGCATAGTTCTGGACCTGTTTACCTTTCCCTCTCCCTCTTTTCATTTTCTCATTTTCCCTCTTTTTTTTTTTTCATTTTTTTTTCAGTGTGAATGACATAGTGGCTATGGGGCCAGACAGCTTCTATGCCACCAACGATCACTACTTCTCTGACTTCATCTTGATGTTCTTGGAGATGTTCTTGGGTTTAACCTGGTCAAATGTTGTTTACTACAGTCCAAAAGAAGTTAAAGAAGTAGCAGCTGGCTTTTATTCAGCCAATGGAATTAACATTTCACCTGACAAAAAGTAAGTTTCTCCTTGCCTCAGATTTTGTTCCATCAGACACAAGAGTCCTGAAATCCTACTCTGGGCACACAGGAGCTCTGTGGTCAGTGGCTAAACCGGCTCATATAAGGCAAGGTGCTACCTGCAAAACATAAGTGATGCAGAGGGTTTGTAGAACAGAAGCCAAATGTCTTTAACTGCAGGCAGTGTTTCCTGCTCTGCGTGGTGGTTTGTGTACAACTGGAGCAAAAGCTGTTTCATTTTAACCAGCTGATACAGAAGGTTGTGCATATTGCTTGCAAGGATCAGTGTGGCAAAAATTTCTGAAAGCGAGGAAATGCTCTACAGTCCTCAAGTTTGTACCCCTGTGCTAGCCAGTCGTCTGGCTTAGACAGGTGGCCTTAAATTAAAAAAAAAAATAGATCTGGGGATATGACAAACCAAGGCCTGCTTCAGTGTCATAATGGAAGAATTGGCACAGTGTGAAGCTCCATTAGTGTCTCAGCAGGCTGGCTTTGGTTCAGTGCACTCTGGCCTGCTTGAAATTTCTATTACTATGCGAGGACTGTGAGCTGGCATTCCTTGCAGGAAGAGCCAGGCTTACACGTGAGGAACTGACTGTTTTTGGGGGTCTGCTTACTTGTGCACATTGCTAAGAGGTGCTTTCTTTTGAAGGTACATCTATGTTGCAGATGTATTAGATCATAAAGTCCATGTTATGGAAAAGCATGCTAATTGGAATTTAACCCATGTGAAGGTAAGGTGCTGCTGTTCCCCAAAAAGGACTACGTGCAGGTTTCAGACAGATTAGTCCCCGTGAGGCTTCACCTCTCAGCTTGCTCACGTGTGAAGTTCTGATCTGGAACAGCTCCTGCCGTGGGTTGGTGCCACACTGCAGAGCTGCAGGTCTTCACCAGCAGCAGAGAGGGATCCTGAGCGATGTTGGAGCCATGGTGGAAGGCTGCCTCGGCCAGCATGGGTGAACCCACCAAGCACAGATAAAACCAACATGAGCATGGCTTGAAGGCAGCTGAAGGGGGAAGCCCAGACCAGCGAGCAGGCTCCCAGCTCAGAGGAGGGGATAAAATACACTGGGTGGGGGGAGATGGCCCTAGGGGAGGAGAGAATGAAAAGAAATCGGGTTATGTGCAATGAGAGTCGTGGATAAGCCTATTGATAATGACTGCAAATAAGACAGGTTTATACTTTGCTTCCAGGACTTCTGATAGATTTACCGTCTCTCTTTTTCTTGCTTTCTCTCTGTGTTGGATAGACGCTGCAGCTGGACACGCTCGTCGATAACTTGTCTGTCGACCCTGACACTGGGGACATCTGGACAGGCTGTCATCCCAATGGGATGAAGCTGTTCTACAGTGATCCAGAAAATCTGCCTGCCTCTGAGGTGCCTTTTGGGAGATGTCACTGGTCTCTGGGCTATGTCTGTTCCAGGAAGTGGCATTGTCCAAATCATCCTGGTTTAACTTAACATAGAAACAGTGCCTGGCTGGCCTCTCTGAAGGCAAAGACCACGCTGGCTCCCAGCTGAGAGCTTCTGCCCTCACATGGGAAACCTGAGCAGCACTCGCTCAGTTAACAAAACACCAATTCAGACCCTTTGGAGACAACAGAATAATTTCCACTTAGCAGTTCAGTCCGTCTGGACTCCTTAGGCTGCTTTCTGTGCAGCTGTGGCGGCGCAATCAGGTTTTGATGAACTGTGTTAATTACTGAGCCAGCACCTCTTTGCCAAACGAAAGCACTGACTGAGTGCAGAGCAGGGCCAGAAGCGTTCTCTCTGGAACGATTTGTCTGTGCAAGCGCTGCTCATCAGCAGGTGACACTGCAGTCCTCCTTCCCTCTGCACCCAGCGAGGCCCTGCAGACGTTTGGTTTTAGAGCTGTCTGAAGCTCCCCATAAGAATCTTGTCAGAATTATCCCATTTGGTAGCAGCAGATTTAGGATAGTGGGCAGGTGTTTATCTGGAAAAAAAACACAGGGTGAAACTGCTGCAGTATGCAGCAGCTGATCCAGCTAATTCATTTAAATTAAGGTCTGGATGTTCCCTCTGCCCTCGGGGGGGATTTCCACGCGCAGCACTCTCAGTAGACGTCTCCCCCTCCTCCGGCAGGTCCTGCGTATCCAGAACATCCTCTCGGAGGAGCCAGTGGTGACGCGTGTGTATGCAGATGATGGCTCCGTGCTGCAGGGCAGCTCAGTGGCGTCCGTCCACGGTGGAAAGCTGCTCATCGGCACCGTCTTCCACAGAGCCCTGTACTGTGAGCTATAGCTGGTCCCGGGTAAGAGCCGCGGCAGGGGGAAGGATTTTAGTTCCTCGTGGACTCACCTAGATTGTGCTAGATTTCCTAAGGATGAGACTGTTCCAATAAACGTTAACCAGAGCCATGGAAATGCATTGTAGCCTTCCTCTCCAGACTGAGAGATTTACCTAGCGGTAAAGGAGGCGGAACTGAAGGTGAGAAACCAGCTTCTCTTTAGAGTGGAGTGCCTGACGACAGTAACAGAGGGTAAAGCAGAAGTTTGGATGACAAATGACTGAAACCGTCAGACTCCGAATTGTCTGTTGTGACTGGACTTCTGGGTTTTGTCTGAGAAAATTGGTTTTGTTAATGAGAATTACTAACGACCAGTCTGGTGTGCTTTCTTGGCACTGACCCTGGCCTTTCCTAGGGACTGTGCTAGGGGTTCTTTTTCTAAGCCTTCCTGATCCGGGCTTTCCCTAACACTTCAGAAATCAGTGGAAGGAGAATAAATGATATTTTAGGCTCACTTCTTTCCTCTTCCCCTTTTAAACCATTTCCTAACATTACTTCACTTTCATGAGTCTTAATCCTGCTGAGAAAAGAGGGGGCATCGCTCTGGAGTGGTTTCTTACTGAGCCTTCTGGAGGGGGCTTAAAGAAGGCTGTTTTTTTCTTAAGGAGCAGGAAACCAGTCCCAGAGACCTCCAGTGAAAAGCGCAGTAGCTTTTATTGTCTGTCACAGCACAGGGAGCCTTCGAGGGCGCTTTGCCACAGTGACTGGCACCCGGAGTGGCTCCTGCCTGTCCTGTGCTGAGCTCCAGGCGGTGCGGAGCTGATTTCGGTGCATGCTGGGCTCCCACTTCACAGTCACCCATCGGCACTTACCAGCAGCGTTGTACTCTACCATTAAAGGACCTAGCTGGGCTTCCATCCACTGATGTTTTTGGGGTGCTGGTTGCTCATCCTTTTCAATAAACAGAGTTAAGTGTCCTCTGAAGCTGGAAATCACTTCTGTGCTTTGCAGCGCACGCTGCAGGACACCGGTCCTGGCAAAGCAGCCATCTGAACCACCACTTGCCTGCCTGCCCCTGAGCGAGCTCTGCTTGCCTTAGCTTGCCTTTGCTTACAGTCTCCTGGTGCACAGACTGTGCCCACAGATCCTCTCCAGCAATGCCCGGCCCTAACCCAGGGAGCCGGGTGCTGCCCAGGGGCTGCTGTCTGCCTGTGGAGGCTTCGGTAAACCAGGGACTCATCCAGCTGCAGCAGGGGTTCAAGTGGTTTGCTCGCCACAGCATGCAGACGGCTGATCAAGTGCCCCTCCACCGCACAGAACGGGCCCCAGATGAGGACAGCTTCTGTCTCGCTCTTTGCAGAACTCGGCTTTAGCACCAGCCAGCAGCACCACGTGCTCAGCAATGCCATTTACCACAGCTCTGCCTTTGCTGCGCCTTCCTTTGCGATTGCTCTCCCCGCAGGATATTTTCAGTTTCCCTGGGAAGCGGTGTGCTTTCCTTCCAGCGCTGAGGAACACACGGTGTTCCCAAAGCAAAGCAGCAAGACTGATCCGAAGGAAGGGCTCACAATAACGAGAGGCTGGGCTATTAACTCACTAGTGATTAGCCACCAGCATCCTGAGCTAACTCTAAAAAAATTACTTTGTTTGTGTCACTCTTTGTTCTCAAGTTTGAAGCAGTGGTGGTAACAGAGCTGAAACACCGACTAGTCACTGTTTTGGGACTACATTTATGCTAACCCTAACAACCCCAAACCCAACCCTGCAGGCTCAGGATGCAGGCTCAGGATGCTGCTGAGCAGATGCAAGTTTTGGACTTAGAGCCTCAGTGCTGTAATGTACCTATTTTAACTAAGTTCATCTGGTTCATGGGTTGGGGATGCTTTTATCTTCCTGCAGGTGGTGGCCGTATCAGCAGAAGGAAACATTTGTGATTTAGCCACGGGGAAACCCAGCCTGGGTTAGGAGGCTTCCCATCAGATTAAGGGCTGAGTACTTGGCCTAGATTCGGCCAGATGCAAATCCCAGGGACTGGAGTCACTAGACAGATTGGACAGTCAGTGCCCTCCTAATTTAATGCTTTAATAAAATAGAATAAATAAAATAACAGACTTGTTACCATGTCCAGCAGATGAGCTGTACTTTGGCTATGTAGAACGTCCACTACAGCCAACCTACACTTGAGAGTAACACGCTCAATAAACCAAAACTAACGCAGGTTTAAAGACAAACATCGGCCAGCATCAGCATGAAGGCAGCCTATTTGTATATCCACCTGCAAGACTGGATGTACATTTCATCTGCATATTCAGAAAAAAAGGCCGTTACCTTTCCCTACCCTATTTTTTTAACCTAATTTAACATAATTACAGACTGTACACGATCCAAGCTGATGCCTGGGAACCACAGCCCTCTGGCCAGGAGCTGAGATTAAAGCGATCTTCGGCAGCGAGCAGAAGGGAGGAAGGAGCGAGTGGGGCAAGGCTCCCCCCGCTGCCAACCCGGCACGTGCAGCAGCAGCTGCCCCCCGTGCCTACCAGTGATCGTGTCCCGAAACGGCCAACAGCAGGGCAGGGAAGTGAGGACTCGGCACAAATTCTAATAAAGATTCAGGATTTCTCATTTTATTGCATTCGTTGTCTAACAACAATAATACTCATTGGCAAGAAATTTATTTACACTAACAAATTAACTTCAAACCACAAGGCTTTGTTGTTGGTATTTAAACTGTAAGAAAACAAAGGGCCACCATGATGTTTTGTTTTGATGTCTCCAAATAACAAAATATTAAAGAAAATTGTTTTCGGGGAAAACTCAACAATCTATAGAAGTTCGTATTAACCAAGCACAAGGGAACAAGCTCAGACATGGCACTACTGCGTCTTTCATGCAGATGATTAGACACCAAGATGTACAAACGAAAAGTTCAGGATCAACATGCACTTCATATACATTTAACCTCTTTAAAAAACAACAGAAAAAGGAAAAAATCTGAAGCGCAACCACCTCTTCAACCATAGAAAAGGAAACAATGTAAGAAGCCAATTTTTACAGTGAGCACAGTGCATTTTTAGACCCACCTCTGTCAAACCATCTCCTAACGCCTGTGGCAGAAGCACCGGTCCCACTGCCCCTTAGGGACAGAAAACGCATTTTTGTAATGAGGGATTGGAGGGCTTAGTGTCACGGTGGTGGTGTCACAGCTGTGAAAAATCACAGTCCTACAGGTGGAGAAGCTACAGTGAGACACGCGGAGGAGGTCAACGAAAGGAACCGTGCCATCCCGCCGTCAACTGCGATGCCTGGGCATGTCACGGTGGGGGTCATGCACAGCCCCGCTCAGAAACGAGCTGCCGAAAGCGCGCCAACAGAACCCAAAGTCAGGTTTAGAAAATACAAAAATGGGTTTTTCTTCCCAGAATAGTAACACGGACACATCGGTCCTGCCAAGCTCCCCCTCACCACAAAACCACCCCGAGGCCGACACATGGGAAGACCTCCAGAGGAGCACCGTGGGGATGGTTTTAACAGAACTCCAAAATCTCTCCATCTGCAAAATCCTGGAGACCCTACAAAAAACACAAGGGAAGCTCAGGGCGAGGGCTTCACTCCTCCACATCTCCCCCAGCCCCACGGCTCCCAGGCAGCCGCTGCCGACCTCCATGCGGCAGGGCCTGCATGGATAGTGATGGAAGGACTGGTGCCTACACACACAACCCCACGTGCACCTATTTCAAGAGGAATCAAGCCACAAACAACCTGAACGTTTCATTTCTAGAAAGACCAATTAGTTTCCTTATTTTCAGCCGGTACCAAAACGAAACTGAAGCCAAACTGTTCAGCTCCTCTGTGCACTTTGCCCAACTCACCTGATAACGACTTACAAGTTAATTAAGCATGTGCCTGCTTCTTTCAGACGTTTATTTACTTATTTATTTTCAGCATTTTGGCCCACGGCACAGGTTTCCTGAGGTTTTACAGTGAGGGAGAGCGTGGAATGAGGGAACTGCAACCAAAAGGGTCAGCCCCTCCGCCACTGGGTTTGATGATACCGCAGGGGAAGTGGCCACACCTAGAAAGAGCCAGGTCGGGTTTTGCTTTTCCTCTGTAAACACATGGCTAAACAATTAACACACGACTTCATTCCTGCAAGCTTCCCTTAATTTTCAGCACTGATAAACAGTACGGGCTGCACTGCAGGGTCTTTAAGGAGCTACGCCTGTGTGCAAAGCCTTCGTTCTGGTTCTCGGTGACGTGATGGTGCCCACAGTGGCACTTCTTGGCCACGCACAACTAAGTAATGATCCTTCTCCTTCCTACTGTACAACTGGCTTCTGCACTAGTAACAACTGGCATTTCTTTCCCTGGCTTTACATGGAGCTGAATGAACTCTCCAAAATCGCTACACAACATCGCCCACTTCTTGCCTGCCCGCACATGAGCCAGAAGGTGGAGGGGGAGCAGCTCAGGAGGCTCCTTTCCAAAGCTCCCTGTCCAGCTAACTCCCTTCTGCACTGCGGGCTGTGCCAGCTCCCTGCCAGGCTCTGTCCATGCACGTTTGCAGACCAGCAAGGTGCAGCAAGGTAAGCACAGCCAGAGCTCACAGAGGTGGCTTCACCTTGCAGAATCCAACTTCTCCGGGCAGCTGCGTCACCCCCCTGGGCAGCTGACCCAGGGACACGGCTAACGCCAAGCTGCCTGCACAGCTCTCTAAAGTCAGCACATCCAGAGCGGCTCTAACTCCAGAAATAAACAGGCAAAAGTAGGCTACAGTTACATCTGCAGGTGGTGAGCCCAGAGAAAAACTCTTTCCAGTCATTTAGCGTGGAGCATTTGTCTCTTCTTATTACACACACACACAAACCATTAGGCTGACTTAGCACTGGTGTACAGGAAATTAAGTTGATGTGACAGTGATGAGACATCCTCATCTTCTGCTTCGTGTATGTCATTACACAACAAAAGGGGAGAGAATGCAATGCAACTTCAACGATCCTAGAGAACAGGAATACAAGTTTCAAACTGCACCGGTGTTCATGTCTGTAATCTGGTGACATTTCCTTATGTCCCCAAAATGTTACCATACTTAATAAAAGGAACCGCATAAATCTATTAGCACAGAAAGAGGAACAAACTCTTGACATTGCTTGGTTTGTTTTTTATGTGTTGATCAATATGCATTTTATGGTTTTATTTTAAATTAAAGCTACTGCTTTTTAAGTTAGATTTTTTTTTTTAATCAGAGACTAGCAAAGTGAAATTAGCACAAAGCAATAAAACCCACCGAATACCTAAAGGACTTAAGTCAAATTAGTTGTTCTGCAGAATAAGAGCTTGATTTACAAAGAAATTAATGAGAGACTGTTCTAGGCAGCAAGAGGGAAAACTCAAAGTGTGTAATGCCGAGCAGTCTGCTCAGGTTCCTAGGAAAACAGAGAACACAGAACAGGAACACCACCACAGATTACCGCATACAACCACTTAAACATTATAACGTAAACATAATTTAAAATCATCAAATGCATTTTATCAACATTGTATTTAAAATATTAAATTTCCAGTTTCTTCCAGATAACTTCTCTTGAATATAAATTCAAAACCTCCTAAAATAACAGAATGTGAGTTTTATGAGGCTATTAAACATCTGTATATTTTTTCTCCAACGAAGAGTGCAGAAAGATTCATTTCAACATGGAATTCTTGTTAGCAGGTGTATTTTTTTGCCAGTGGTTTATCTCAAGAAAAATATCACAAGCCTTTAGAAATATTATGAAGTATCTCTTACGGTAATTTCATTTTTGTATTTGAATAGAGCATACATCAGAAACTTGTAGAAATTGGATTTGGAAGGAAAAATAAAGCTAAGACTAAATAGATCTGTTGTGTATTAGTTTTGAATGAACTAGGCTCTGTCAGTTGACAGAGCATTTTACACATCATAGAAATTATTACGATCAAAGACATTTAACTCTAAACATTGCACCCCAACTGTTTCAAATCTGAACTTCAGAGAACTCGACAGACACAGATCTGAATGTCATAAAGTACAGAGCAGAAGAGAAGCCAAACTAAACAAACATTTTCTTCCAAAGAATTCAATGTTGGCATTTTTTAGGCCAGCAATTGTTATGTTCAAATTTGTAAGTGTGCATCGACGTCTTAAACAATTCACATGTTAACATGACTAACTAGATGGAGACTGCAACTTGCAGGATGCACAAAAGGAAAGTGATGCTTTTCAAATACAGACACTGCTGCATCCTTAGCTTTGACTAAGAGCAGTAATATAACACCTTCAGCTCCTTGCTGTAGATATTTGCTGGTTCTCTTTCCATTCCTTTCAAGAAATACAGAATATTTTAATGCTGCTCTTAAGAGGCAGTAACATTATCCACTGCTTCTGTCATAGTCAAAACTACTCAGCAGGCTTGGCCAATGGACTCACAGACTGGGATAATAGAAACCTCTGACAGATGTAACAAGACCACTGTTAAACCATCCAAATACTCTACAGCCTACGCTTCAAAATTCTTGTTTCATTAGGGATATTCTTTAAACACGTTAATAAAAACAGTTAATACATGGCAGCTTTGGATTTAGTAACCTTCACCTCCAGGGCAGCATTGATCCTAACAGCAATGTACTGAATTTAATTTTAGCCAGAATCCCTCTTCTTCCTCTTCTTAAAGTGCACTTCTGTAAAAACTGAAAGTCTTTAGCAGACTCTGAAAATGTTTCCAATGACAGCTTCATAACAGCACAGCACAAAACTTACACTTCCAATACTTATTGGAGAATGCATCTGATAATGTGGTGTTTTTCTTGGAAAAAAATACAAAACAAAACAAAATAAGCCCAGTTTCCTGTTCAAAATACATGAAAAAGAAAGCGGAGTGTGCTATAAGAAAGTTGCCTACACACTGGGAGCACAAAGAAATTTATACAGATCTATATGCTGTGCTCTAGTTAGAAATTCATCCTTGCTCAGATACCTAAAGGATAAATGTTATCCTCAGATTTCTGTGTAAACCCACATAATCATTTAAGGCTTTGCCTCCTTCCTGGATTAACTATTGTACAGTTAACAGAAAGAGTTTCACCTCCTGTCTTTTACCCAGGGGGGATGTCAACTCTCCTGTCTTTATCTCCAGTGTATATTAAGAAGTCACTGAACAGTTGTGTTTCCAGAGCAGCGTCGCTTCAAGGTACTGATGCAAGCTGAAACTTACTCCAGTAGACGGAACTGAGTATCCAAACCCAGCAGAGAAGCTGAAGTTCCAGTCAGAAAGTCAGGTCAGCTCCTACCAGGCAGAGGACGGCTCCTTGTACCCAGCTGAAGAAGCGTTCACTGACCGCTTTGACTGGCCATCCTGTTCAGAAGAGGGGAAGCAGTGGACCATGCTCCTCAGCATCATGCTGGTTATTGAAGTGACCAAACACACAGAGCTCAATAGAAAAGAGTAGTTTGGAAGGAAACACCGCCACACGAATATGGAATCTGTTAGTTGTCCACAACAACGAAACGAACCGAGGGGCTGGGGCTGTTTAACATGGCAACAACAACGCGCGTGAGCTGGATATGGGGGAAAATAAAACTACACGATATAAAGTTCCCTAGTCGTCCTATTTATAGCCCCGTTTCTCTGTGCACACTCATGTCATGGATGCAAGAAAGCTGAAGGGGCAACAGAGTGGATAGGAGTTTCTCTTCCCCCGAAGTGCCTCCAGGTTACTAACTCAGCAGCACTTCTGCTCATCACTGCTCATTAGTGCCCTCTGTTGCATCTGATGAACACTTGTCTGTTTTCTTCGATTTCCTCTGCAGTTGCTCTTGTTCCTTCTTCCGAAGCTTTTCCCTTTGCTTTTCCATTTTCTCTTGAGCTTTGCGAGCTTTCTCCAGGGACGCTTTCATTTCCTTTAGCTTTTTTTTAATGATTGCTCTGTCCTGGGAAGATGTCATACCAAGAGCCTGAGATGGGGAAAACAAAATTAAAAAAGAAAGATATATTCATATTGTTTAATTTATCACCAAATTTATCATATTCCAATAATAAATCTTCTCAGGTAGAAGACTGTCACAACTAAGCAAATTTGAGATATAGTCAGATACATTACTGAAGTGAAAGTAATAACTTTTTACACCTGTACTACTTTCCATGCTTTCCACTTGTACAATATTAAAAAATTAGATCTCATTGTAACCAAAATTCTGTTATACTTGTTCCTTTGATCAAACGAGACAAAGAAATATTAAAGCTTTTGCCTGAAGCCATCAAAGTCTACGCAGAACAAGATTTCCCAATTCTCATGGCTATGTCTTACTCAGAAGTTCTCTTGCTGCCTTCTAAAAACCCTGGAGTTAGTGAAATTTCAGAAACACCAAACTTTGACTCTCAGATATGCTGAGCCTCCCACAACTCCTTCCTACAGTTATTCCAGACACCACTAAGCTCATATTTTCACTACAAGAACCAATGCATACTTTATACATCAGAACTGTATTTAGCTCCAAGAGAGTACAATTGGTACCCAGCGTTTGCCTCCAGTATCACAGTAAAACATTTTACAGCTGCTACTCCTGCTGCATTTCTATTCACAATCTTCTCTGAATTGCCTTTTTGTAGAACAGAGCTGGATGAGAAATACACGCATGCAAATACCACTTATACATGCTACCATATGATTCGTGCATGCAAGTATGTGTTCATGACACAAACCCAGAGTTTTCACTCAGCAAATGCCCCCTGTTTCTGGAGCTTCTGAACCTACGTGCATATGGGAATTTCTCGAAGTGCTGCTGCAGCTTTCTACTCCTTGTTTATTATTCTATCTATCACCACTTCACAGATGGGGTCCTCTGCTTTCTGGATTCTTCCTTTTCTCTGAATTCTTGCTTCCTTTAAGATTATCTCCAGTGACAATAAATAATACAGTTACCCCTTGAGTCCAGTTACCTTGAGCTTACTCCCATCCAGCTGAAGAAGATGCTCCCCATTAATGTTTTGGGCACTGAACTCAGGGACACATACTGTTCAAGGTTGAGGCTCATTAACCAGTGGAAACCTGCTGCACGCTCCACTCCTGAACAGCCCGGTTCTGGCAGTGACTGTGTTTTGGAGACTGTCCATCGTCCAGGATCTGTGACAAAAACATGCTGCGTTATTATTAAGGAGGGTAACACCGACTAGAGACAGCATTTTTCTGTACAAACCACCAATGTCAGAGCAGAGGTGCCTGTGCTATCTTTATACTGGCTATAATAACAACTTCATGCCACTGTGTTACCTCTGTACCTAACCAGATACCAGAATTGATGCATGGTACCTAACAAGTTTTTTATTTATAAATAGAACAAGAAAAAGGAACTGGCATTCCCTTTAACCCAAGCAGGGACCAAACTGTCCAGGTGGCAGAGTTTAAAACAGGTACGCTCCTACGCCATCTCGAGACTTTGATTCCCCAAATTACAAGGTTTCTAACGGACGCAGTGAATTCTGCATCCCACATTCACTGATCTTTGTGCTGTGTTTACGCTATAAAACTGGAAATTCAGGAAAAAAGAAAAAGAAAACAACTCAGAAAAACCATTCTAAAAGTTCAAAGCAGTGACACCGAACAGCCAGCGAGACCGATGCTACCCATGGAGGACTATGGGATGACACAGAGGGGTGGAAAGGAACACACAGCGATCCCCACAGCCCTGCCTGTGCTGCAGAGGAGAGCACAGACAAGGCACCAGGAAGGGCAGGTGGGTTTCAGCTGCTTTAGCCCCCCCCATGCCTCCTCTCTGCCACTTTCTTCACCCAGGGGTATGACGGTGGGGCCTGAGACAAAAAGCTGCTCTGTTCGAGCCCCGGTCAGCAAAGCAGCTGCTCCGGGCTGCAGCAGCTGCCTCCTGTTCCTGCAGCTTTCCACTGGGTTAGACGATGTTGGGAGCTCCTGCAGCTTCTGGCCACCCATCTCACAGGGACAGGAAGATGAGGGGTTTAAGCTCTGTCTTTTCCTCCTTGTGTAGCCAGCGGAAGCTCGGTGCTGCTGATGCTAGGCCTGGAGGATGTGCTCTGACACGGACCCTCCTCCCCCTTCCAACACACACAAAAACTGCACTTTGCCATGGCCGTGAGAGGAGAGAGGAACTGAAGAGGACGCGAGAAGAGGCAGTGACAACTGCGTGTTGTGCTGGAACGAGGGGCTTTGCACACACGACACGGTAAAACAAGAATGCAAATCTGCAAATGAGACGACACATTGCCACGCGATGGTCACACAGTTCACCACAACAGCACACTGGTATCTCACCTCATCATCAATCATATCCAGGCTCTGAGTGAGGGAGCAACAAAGAAATGGGAAAGAAAGCATTATAGAAACAAAATACAGAACATGTAACAGCATGTAAAAGTTTGGCAAGGGCAGCACCAAGATTTGCAAACAGATATGGCTACTCAAAAAACAAAGAGATTTCTTTAAAAGAAAATTATTTCCAGAAGCAGAGAGATTATGTTGAAAGCTCAGCACACACATGGTTTGGCAGCTAAGCCTTAAGCCTGAGATTGTGCCCGTGAAACCCCTTGAGCTCCTGGTCTTGACACACTGGAATCAATGGGCCCTTGCCTGATGGCTCCGATTGCAAGAGCAAAAACTCCTTAGTGAGAGGACAACAAACCACAGGCCCAGGGCTCCTCTTGACCCCTCTCCTTTAGTTGTTTTGTCTCCTTCAAATAATTATGTCAATCCGCCCAAGAAGCCTGAGCAAAGGAGTGCTGTCAGCAATGCACCACAGGCGGGTTCAAGAGCAATGGCAGCCTAATCCCTGCGAGGGTGGCTGCACAGCTTTCCCCCTTGCAGCTCTCACTGACCTTGCTGCCTTATTCACAGGCTGCAACTTGGGACAACTGCAGAAGATGGAGAAAACAAATTTGTTTATACAGACCTGTTCGGACTTGGAATTTTAGAAATGTCCAAGTAGAAAATCGAACAAGCCAAATGAAAGCATTCTCCAGTTTTTAATTCAACACTACTGGGAACGAGGGCACTATCACAATCAAATGCATAATATAACTCGAGGAAAAATGATAAAAGAATGAATTGTATTATCACGATAGTATTAATACTAAAGAAAGTGTCAATGATCTCTTTGCTCTTTTCAGTAATTCGAAGAATATACAGATTCCTGTCTACCACTCTCCTGTGATTCTTAAAAACTGTTGCCCTTTATTATCTGCAGTAAGTAACCTCTACAGAACGGTTGGTCTTGCAGACTTCCATTTTGGCAATGATGTTGGCATGGAATGGCTTTCGTTCTTTAAACCTATGCAAAGCATGCCAGCAGTAATAGCACGACTTAACTACTGTCATTAAGGAAAAAAAAAAAAGGCAGAGATGCTTAAAGTTCCTCCTCTCTAGAGAAAACCCTGCTTCAAATCTCAAGTGGGAAATATTAAGTTCGTAATGAGTGTTTATAAGAGAACGAAAGAGCAGGTTTCTCGAGTCCACAGGACACACTGTCAGCTACTGTCAAATTGCACAGCTTCACTGACAATTGAGATAAAAAACAGAATCACAGAAATGTGTTTTCAATATATTATATTCCATTCAAGTCTGTTACCAATTTATGGAGATAGGAATGCTTTTTTGCATTATCACTGTTCAAACATCTAGTTTGATGAACTGAGCTCAAATCCACTGTGTATGTGCAGAGCAAGCACAAAGAGAAGGCAAACTGGATTAACACATACACATTCTAATCACTGCATACACAGGCAGGTACAGGAATACACAATAGCTGCATGTACAGGTCATTAGTATTTTAATGTATTAGGGTAAAATTAGTCTAGGTGAAGGTACCATACATTTCAACCGTATTTATCCAGTGATACTGTATCTTTATTATCTCAAAACTGTCTCAACTATGTCTTTTTTAGTATATGTATATATAGGTCCACATATACATATTCAGTATGTAGGGAAAGTGCATTGAAATACGTGAGGATGGAACATCTCTTAGGAAACCAACTGCATTTTACAATACCGCATAACAATCCTATGATAAAGCCATAGGACCTTAATTTAAAATAATCATTATAGCAACAACAAAATATAATCTATATAAAATATAATCTAGAAACCAAGATTAATTTCCTTCTCCCCTTCTACTGCCTAAAAACATCCCTTCATTATTTCATCAATTATCAAGAAAAATGCCACAGGACAAAGAAAATGACTATTTCCCATCTTAAACAATTTCATCAACATACCTCATCCGATGACAGTGCTAAGGAGTGTGAGAAACCTGGGGTTTTAGGCTCTGCTCCTAAACCACTCAGATCAGCTGAACTTGTGCTGCTGGGGCTGAAGTCGTCGTTGAACGCGAAATTCTGTGGAGAAAAAAGAGGAGTTAGAATGACCAAACAATCTCAAACGTGTAGCTAAAAGGGAAATTTGCTTTCTGTCTTCCAGGTTGGCATAGGTCAGGAGTGATATCAATTATTTATCAGAACAGTAACAATACACGTGAGGAAGCCTAATCTTTTGTATTGTTAATGATTTATAGAATACATAGAATATTTTTTGCCACTGTGTATTTCAAGAGACATCTTTGCCAGCTTAATGTCTCAGTGAGCAGCAAAATGGCCTGAAAGCAATTTATAGACTTCCTCTTAAGATAATGTCTATCATCATGGAGCTGTATTATTGCTTCTGCCGGTTAATCGATAGCATTTTGCTGTCCTCCAAATATTTAGGACAAGCATGGCGCACGCAGGAGTACAAAGAATAGGACAGAGGATTAATTAGCAGAGAGAAGTGAAAACTGCTACTGAAAGAGCAATGAGAATATCCTGTGAACCCACTTCTGATTCTTCCCTCCTTGCCTAAACCTTTAGGAAAAAAAAAAAAAAGGAAATTGAAAATAAAAGAGATCTTCAGATACTGTATTGAATGTTATTGACTGGAATAATAACCATAAAACATTTTTTTCTTAAGAATGACAAATACCACACCTTTTAGCAAAGAATAGCAGAAGTGTGCACATTTTTTCAGAAATGCAGTAGAATTACCATCAGAAGAATACAAAAACTAACACGTTAGACTGGGAAAGCTTGACTTGGGAACCATAAAAAAAATCTAAAAAAGCAACAATGTAATATTCCACTTACATCAAATATATAGTTGATGATACAGACCTCTATTCTCTTTTGAGACCTCTAATTTCTACCCTATCACCTAAATGAGTATCAAACTTGATTTATCTTTGACAATCAGTTTTAAAAAAATGATCCAAACATCAAAACTAAAAAGAACAACTAAAAATGATTCTTTTATCCCCCCAAAAGACAGTTGACCTATTTTATATGAATAAAAAAAAAACAAGCCTTCCAAAACACCATGTCTTGATCCTCTTCAGTTTGCTGGAAATCCATCTAAATAAGTGGTATCATGCTGTGCTTTAAGTCCTAAGTAACAGCATAGATACTGTTAATTTAAGAACTTGCAACCTTAACACAGAACACCAAAAAGCTTTCCTGTTCAGACTTCTCACACCTACTTTTAGAATTAATGTCCTGCTTTTCCTATTTCTTTGCAGTAGATGATAAGAAAATCTGAGCAGGTTTCTCAATATGGAAACTTTTAGACCACACAGCACTCTTGGGCCAGGAGTTCAACAACTCTAACTCCTGCTGTGTGAAGAACATTTTTTTTCCTTTTAAGTACTCTGATTTTTCTTTTAACTCTATTTTGTGTTTCACTTCTACAATGAATTTTAGTGTTTTTAATTGTCTGTGGGAAAAACACAAGATAGCCAAGGCCTGCTAGTAATAATAATGAGAGAGCAGGATGAAGAAAAATTGAACGCAACAACCTTCACAGCCTCACAGTAACTGTAAGAGGGTACGTTTTTTTCCCAAATTGAAAATTATCTTTACATGTTTGTTTAACAACACAAACAAGATTTACATGTCTAATCCTCAAATTTCTTTTAAAAAGAAACCAGGTAGCTGATTATTATTATTATTTTTTATCTTGAGACTTCATCTGTGGTCTTCTCTGTCAATCTGACTTGCATGGGCCAACCTGGTGCTGTTCTCCCTTCCATATGGCAAAACCCCAAGTGTGACCTCGCATGGCTTTGTGCACAGCACAAGTAAGGTATCACAAGCTTATGGCACCAAAAGAAAAAGAAATACCCGTGGAAGTAGCTATTAGGTATGTGCATATGCATGCCTCTGCAGCAGACAGAGAAATTAGATTTCTGATTCAAATTCCTGTATATACAGTTGAGAACCACATCTGTTCCTTCCTACCAGACCGATATAAAAAGTAAATTGCTACAAGTTAAGAGAATACAGGCAGAGAAATATTTTCCAGAAGTGAAAATAAACATGAAAAAGCTAAGTACAGTACTAGAACTAAGGGTTATTTAATGAGTTATCATGCTGAAACATTCATGCACATAGAAGGGAATCACACAGATGTATTAAATCGCAATAGTTTGTATTTGTAGTTCAAGCATCTTCATATAGAATTAAATCCAACATCCAGCATGCATGACGAGCAGATTTCATTATTGGGGGAGAAAAAGGCAAATGATTGACAGCATACAACATTTCTTCACTTGCAAACATCTCATTTGAATACGTTAAGAATGGGTAGGTATTCCCACAATCAGTCCTGGAGAATGCAGAAAATATCTACAACTGAATACACAAGTCTAGCATTTGTTCAGTGGATCCAAATGCTAATTTCCACTGGCACCACTTGTTTTTGTTACAGTACAGCACACCACAGTTAGTTTACTGAATTAATGTACATTAGGAGAAAGACAGAGTAAAAAAGGTAGAATGTGGAATGGTACAATGATGGAGATGCTCTGCTCAGATGAACTGTTACCGTACAATGAACACCATGCACTGTTTATTGTAGTACTAACATATTGGCCTGTTCTTTTTCCAGAAACATGAAGCCAATTATGCCACTCAACACAGTGGGAATAAGGTAGTTTTTATTTTCTACCTTTGACCCTTTTTTAGCTGGACTTATATTTTCAGAGGAAGGTTCGGTTGAGCTGGTAGGTGATGGCAGGTTGCTGGAAGAATTGGATCCCTTGCCACTCTCTCCATACCATGTGAATGGTACACAGTGTGGGAGAGAGGAGGATCGCTCTGATAAAGATTTAGTGTTTGCTGATTTCTGCAGCATCTCTCTGGTGTTCCTGTTTAAGAGAAAGGAGCAGGAATTTGTGTTAGAGTAGAAAATATGAAAAAAAATGCTACAGAGGTAGTTAATTGTAAAAAGAGTGACATTCCATGTAACTGTGACTAATCACCAGAGGGGCATGCAGCTGGTAATGGCATTCTTGAAATCTCTCTTTTAACAGAAGAAGAAAAAAGTGTGTTCTGATTTTTTTCTAACTCAAGCTCTCTTAGACAACATGTATCCAGAGAATGGGAAAGATGCCAACCCAAAAGACCTGTGTTTTGTTGTGAACCAGCTCTAGTCAAGAAGCCACACGTTGTGCTGGTGCCTTTCCAAGCCCTGGTGGTATCTCAGCATGATTAAATAGATCAGAGAGCACTGTCCCAAGCAGGCTCTGGTTCCCAGACAGGTCTGGCTCAGATTTGGACAACAGGCAGAATGAACCAGGTGTGCCTGTAACCACTACGTAGATGTACCTTGGTTACAACACCTAAATACTGATAAGAGATCTAGATTTAAAAATTATTAAATATTAAAAATACTAATATAGAAACTCCTATGCAGTATTAGTTGCTTCTCTCTTTGTACTAACAAATGTTACAATGGATAATGTGATCAAAGCAAATGTAACAGTTATGAAATAAAATGCCTGAATTATTGGCATTTTATAAATATTTATATCATGTCAACAACATAGTATGCAAATTGAAGTTATCTATTCCAAGTGCCTACATCAAAGAACTTATGCGTATGTAATGTTCTCACATTATCTGTATCAACTTCTGTATTAATGTTAACTAAGCCTGCTTCAGAGCTTGAAATTTGCACTGCCCTTAGCAGCCACCAGTAAACTGCAATCATATAAATCTCCCCTCAGCTTCCACCTTCTGGACAGCTTCTAAATCACGATGAACATAATCCCTAGCTCTGTGTATTGTGAAACCTCTTCTCTGTATGGATGAAATGGAAGTTGTCAGAAGGCCCCCAGGCAGCGAAGCAGAACAAGAATCCTCTCTCCCTTTTGCTATATAAAGGTAGATGTGTCTGACACAGTCCTGTGCTCCTTCCTCATGCTCAGATATTGTTTGAGAAAAGAAAGAAAAAAACAATGATGTTGCTTGAAACACCTACTGCCAGTGTGGGGATTATGCATTTTCTACTTAAGTGGGAGATTTTTTAAATATATTTAACATTAGTGGTAGTCTTAGGAAATAATTCAGGATTTTGAGTGCTACTTTTTAGCAATAGCAAAATAATGCTTGCAATATGCATCTGACAGCATGATTAATCCTATGACAATCAGTTGCTCTAAGTAATTATAACAGGATGCTGTTTTTTAATCATCTTCCCTGTTTCAAAGATCTTATACAGCTTTGGAACGTAAAGAAAACATCCTCACATTTTTCTCAGGCAAATTCTGTGGAGTTACTAACAAAGCAAGTGACAAATGCTGTTTAAGAAGTTATACTGAAATAATAAAATTTCAGCTTACAGAGGCACAGTGAGGATTAAAAACGCTTATGAATTTTGAGTGTGAAAGCAGCATTAAACTCTGTTTTTGGTAACTGTATCCAAACTCAGAAATATTCAGTAACAAACAATACAAATAACTGATTTATCAGATGGTCTAATAAGCAGCTGATCGTCCTGTGCTGTGATCTGCTTCCTCCAAGGAAGATAACTATTGGATCTCACAAGCATCCGTAACATACCATGCTGGCATTAGGAACACACTAAGTTCTGTGGGGTGTGCTTCCTACAAACAAGCGTGTATTCCTTTCTCCCACGCCGTGCTTGGTATGTAAATGCTACCCGGTGTTTAAAGCCCTCCTAAAGGCGCTACCTGCCTTGCAGCTATGCACAGGTGCAGAGAATTTGGTTTAACAATCTCTCTTTCCCTCTCTTCCACTAAGGAAATAATGAGCATTAACTGCAGGGCACACTGCAAGCACTTTATGCCAGTGGAATTTCGACTGCAACAGTTTTTCTGACACTCGTGTAGAGGTGGTGACTGCTCTAAGTTCTCTGAAGATCCTGCCAGACCCGTGCAGAACACGGACGTGTGCTGCGTTACAACACTGACAATTCAGTACAGTGTGCCTAAGGGGTAACTCCAGAGTCTAATGTTTCTTCTGCTGCTGTGATTTATGGAGACTTGTCACTGGGTCTCCATGTGTTAGACTGTCAGCAAAACTCCACAAACTGTTACATACTGATTTTCAACTGCATACATTTTCTGAGGAGCATTTGAACTTTGCTTTCTTTAGCTAGCTCTTCTACCATGTAGGTTTTCTTTTGCATTATTTCCTGTTCAGAGAGTTTTTGAGTTGCTATGTCCTTTGGACTTTCAGAATGCATTGTGTTTGCTCAGCATTCCCAACATTTAACTGAATGCTTGCCTCTCATCCCTGGAACCAGGTACCTGGGACTGTGTCAGATTCATCAGTATACAAGGAGAGGCCTTCAGTAAAAATCCACACTAGCTTTTTCAGAAAAGATTGCTTCCTGCCATTGAATGTTCATTTATTTATTCATTCAGAGTCTGGATGCCGATGATGTGGTCTCATCAGATCTCACAATTCCTTGCCTGAGAGCTGGGGACACAGCCAATGCAGTCAGCATTTTTCCTATCTACTTTCAACTTACGATGTTTACCTTCAGAAACAAACTCTTCTGAAAGCATTCCTGAAGTGAGTGCAGTGAAGCTGTAGTGAATATCTGCTGCTCATCCTTGCTCTGGGGGCTTTTGCCAAAAAACAAGTGGAACTGTGTTAAGATTTCTGAATCAATGGTATTAACTTATTCTGAGTGTGTATGCATCTTGTAGGCCAGCTCTAATAATGTATTTCTGCAAATCCTATCAGTGGATGCAATGGCAGAAGTGATGCAAGCCTCCAAAGTGTTTTTAGATTATTGGTTAGTCTTCTCTTAGTTAAGAGATCTAGGTTTCTAAGCTCAGAAGGTTGTCTCAAAGTTTAAAACATATTATCTGAAGGCAGTGAGACTGTTAACACTCCCAACAGCCAGGATGATTAGGCTTTCCCAGTATTTCTGGCATACCATTTCTTACATACTCCATCTTTTACCCATACCTACTGCCACAGGTCACCCTAACAGCTTCTTTCTCTTTCCGCTTCTTGCCCTTGTTTGAACTCCTTCTCAAGGGAGCCCTACAACAATATTAGAAAACATTAGGAAATGTTTTTTTTTCAAATTTTACTTTAATTCCTTTTATTAAATAGTATATTTTAAGTAACAAAATGCTTACCCAAGATCTGCAAGTTTTCGCTTTAGTTTTTCTGCATGCCCTATAGTAGGGAGAGTTGATCTTGCTGCCTGGGCACATGTGGCACCATCTAGGATACATTCGTACATGGGAGAATGTACATTATTATTTTTAATTGCTACTGATAGCTATTCCACTTTCCATCCATCCAGAACAGTTTGTATATCTGTTCACAATTAGATATGCATACATGTACACAATTTAAAGATGTGCATTCTTCTCATTTTTAAGAAGATAGTGTGAAAAGGAATTACAAGCATAGTTTCACAACTTGAAAATACACATGAAGAAATCTTATTTTAATCAAAGAAAATGAAAAAAAAAGTTAATTTGGTTGAGCTTTAGTGAATATGTAGCAAGACAAACAACAAAAAGGATTTACAGGTAAATGTTACAGCAAATCCATTTTTGAACTCAGCTGTTCTCATTTTACAGAAATCATGTGGTATGTGCACTCCAAAAATGATTGCTGAAATCCTTTCTTGAACTTTGGAGCAGAGGGTACTTCTTATGATGGATAAGCTAGGTGATACTTATCTGTTAACTACACAGCTTAAATGAGTATTTAACTTGAAATCCAACCAGTTCTATTAATAATAATAATAAAAAAAGTATTTTAGTCAATAAATTTGCCCTAAGACCTCTACCAATTTCTGATGGTTTCTGCATAAACTGTTAAAACCTAGAGGAAACTCCCTGCAGTACCCATAAAGCAAAAACAATGACTCTAAGTATGCAAAACACCCTGTGAAATCTACGCGGCAGCTAAAACGCAGCAGCTGAAAAAATCAGACACAGTTTCTGTGATTCTTAAGCACAAAGAGTGCTCCCAACTCTTCTAGAGGGAGCAAATGAAGGTCAGTTATTCGTGTCACTTGCGATTTGGTGACTTTACAACGCGACCTCAGATTTACAGTGGCTTTTAACCGAAAACACTGCTAGGTTTGTGGATGTCTCAGAAGTTAAGCCCTCAGAATCAACCCAAAATACCACAGGACAGTGTATGTTGCTTTGTGGATAATATTTGGCTAAGTTTTCATTCAAGTACAAAATCCAGTGTGCAAGTGACTCATAAATCATTATGGAAAAAGCAGGAAAACAAGCCTCTTGAGACATCCATGCTCCAAAGGCCATACTATTTCTACTAGCAAATGTTACCTTATGTTAACAAAAGCACTCAAGAACAACTGACAAGTATCCTCATGTCAAGAAAAGAAAACAAATAAAAGTTCCCCATGAGGAAAAAAAACAACAGAGTAATACAAAATGACAAGAGGTCAACATCTCTTGAGAAGAAACCCACCCCACGGCGGGTGTGGAGAACCTTAGGCAAGGTGCTCTTTGCACCAACTCTACACTGTGCACACTCCTCTCTTTCTCCTCAAAGATCTGCTCATGGTTCCTCTTTCATCTTTAAGGTATACTTTTCATTTAACCACTGTCAAAATTGCCACTTTGGGGGCTAAAAGATCACAATGCCTCTTTTCACACTGTACTCACAGCCAAGTGGAGTTTGGGAGCTGGGGGGTGGTGGGCTTTTGGTGAAACATCTTAATGAAAGTAAATGAAACTATAAGATGCCCTGCTTTAGTGGGGGGCAAATAATAAAAACATTTAGTAACTGGAGGTTTTGCTTCTGTAGTAGAGGAAAAAATCTGTAGAGCTCGGCAGGGACACATAGCAGCTACCAGCTCCAGCCAGCTCCTGTCAGGCTTTTACATCACTCTGCTCCCACTCACACACAGCTTGGCCCAGCTGGAGTGCTTTGAATTGTGAGGATTTGCTGGGAAAAGCATTTATGATGGCTGTGAGATACAGGGGAAGGTGGATGAGCTAGGCACCTGTAACAGCTTTGGCACTGGTTTAAACCTACAGGAGCTTGCATATGTGGAGGTATATATACATGTACTCATGGCACAGGCCACGGAGCAGGACTGCAGGGCCTAGGCAGGAGGGACATTTGACCACCCTGGAAGGCTGCACCTTCCCTGACTCCTTCAAGTTCTTCAGAGAGGGTGACAGAGAGCTGGTTCTTCAGCATAAATCACACAGAAGCCATTTAATCTATCACTTTTGGCCTTCGAGAGCTGGTGTAAGTGATCTGCAGATGATGGATGTGAACGGAGCCTAGCCCTAACTTCTTGTCTCAAGGTCACAACACAGCTGAAGTCAGCCTCACATCGGCAGAGGATTGCCCACAGCGGTCACTTCAGCTGCCTTGTAAACAAGGTTGCACAAAGCAAGCAGAAGTGAAGAAAAAAGAATCAATCACACTTGTACATGAAAAAGTCGTGCTTAAAAGACAAAAGCAAGATTTTCACCATTTTGCAACAGAAGTGATCTCCTGACATTTCAGCTTGTCTACAACATTCAAGATCTCATAAGAAAAAAAAATATGATCTTGCTAAAGCTCACATTTGCTAATCAGAGATTAATCAGTGGACATGCATGTGTTCTCTTTCTATCTCTGAAAAAAAAAAACAACAACAAAACAAAACAAAAAAAACAACTAGCTAAACACACAGAACAAACAGAATGACTCTTCATTTTCTGCAATGTTAGAGTTTGACAGCCCAATTAATAATCAATGAAAACAGTAACACTACAACACTTGTTGCAAAACAACTGCTTTAGGATATAGTTTGTAAAATTTATTAAGTGATTATTTTTTTTTTAATTTGAAAGAAAATTGTTCTGCTTTAGTTTTCACATACCCATTAGAATCTGGGTACAATACTCAGTAGAATCTGGATACAACCAAAACCACTGGTTGTTTATGTAATGATCACAGTGGGGAAGGCATAAAACCCTTCCTTATTTAGACATGGGTTATTTTTCAAACCTAAACTGGGAAGGAAAAAGCAACACACCAGGTGGAGTATAACACCCTATTCCTTACACTATAAGGCTAATCTCCACCAAATTCTTATCAAGATATTTTTTATACATCAGATGTAAATGCGGGAGTTATGTCCCCATTGATAGAATAATTGCATGCTTACAATGAGGAGTCAGGAAAGTCATGTTCTTATGTTCACACCCTTATTTTTCACTTGCAAAATTCAGGCTCAGAATGTAACCCTGATCATGAAGAAGCACACAATTAGTAACTATACAATAGACTAGCAATTTCAGATCCCATCTAAAAACGCCAGCATATATTAACCTATTCTATATTAGTCAAAACTTCATTAATCTGTCTTTAAAGAATTGGTATGAGAGCCCTGTATGACAATGAAGAAAACATAGGTTGTAAATAAATGGCAAGTCTTTTCATTTACACGGACAAACAAAAATCCTCATTGGGTTCTTCTTTTCAGTTAATTCCACTTAGTCAAAAACTATTCTGAATCTATCCAGGCCTATTCCTGCAGCTCTTACTCACAAACAATTTTATCATGTATTTTAGCTGATGTTACAGTTAGAGAATGCAATGTGCATAGGCAAGAATACTAATGTGCTGTAAATTGCTAATTCTGACTTCTCAAGACATCTGAAACAGAGGGCTCAGCATTCTGTGCAATATTGTATTGTTAATGCACTGAATAAACAAGTATTTGAGAAATGTACCTCAACTAGGTATGACTGCATTGTGTTACATCCAGCTTATATTCAAAGAATCTGAATGAAATAACTAGCAATGTGGCCAACTTGTCTAACAAATCACTCTTTCTTTCTATAAATGCAGAGTCCCCAGCCACTGACCTCTCGTTTTATCTAGAGTCTGTTGCCTCTCTGCAATTAAAAGCTACAATCTGTTATTCTTGCTTTACACTCTTTCTGACCCTCCAAAAAAAGCATCTAGCAGTGCCAAAGTCACATCATTCAAATAAGTACAATATGTTAATCATGTTTCTAACACAAAGATGTCCTGAGGCCCAATAATTTTATGTTTTGAAAAAAACAGAGAAGATTTTCTTAAAGGCAACTTCCCCATATCTTTTTTCAGAGTCCTAAGGAAAAAAAAAAAAAAAAGAAAAGAAAAGAAGAAAGATAGCTGTTCCTGAACTCATTTTAACTTTGTCCTTTTCTTATACCATTATACGAGGTCAACTGCAATTTTCTGACTTCCAGGTAGACAAAAGAAGTTATGAGAAGGTGGCCTTCTAGTTGCTATGGTTGTAGTACAAAATAGAAGTTCATAAATTAGATGTAAGTGAGCAAACTGATGCACCAATTTATTGTAAAAAATAATAATACCTTTATCTTGTAAAACATTCCTGCCAGATGGGTGATGCAAAGGAGATGCTTCAGAGCTGTGCCCAGATTTTGAAGGAGAGGAAAGTGGAGTGTGTCCCCGAGCATACAGGGAGAGGACACCTCCTTTGTGCTGCTGTCCTTCTTCTTGGTTTTCAGTTAGGTTGTCAAGTGAGATTGCTGCACTGCTAGCCACTGGGGAGAGGGAGGAAGCACCAGAATCTGATGCTGGTGAGGATGCTCTCATACAAATGGGCAGTGGTGATTTTGAAATGTGCATGGGACTACTGTAACTGTTTGACGGCTGTTGGTATAAGAGATTATAAAGCAGGTTATACCATTTAGTAACCAATCAGAGCAAGGTTTACTTTGAACATGCACTTCTTTTATTCTTTATTCTTCTATTTGTAAGAAACACTTTAGCAATTCATGTCATTCATTACCTTTTAATACCACATAGTGTTGTTTATTGATATTTGCTTTCAGGTAGAAGTCAGAATCAGATAAAACAGTGAGTAAATATCATATCAATTGTGTTAACAAATTAACAAACAGAGAAATGTAGGACTTAAGTTCGTTTCACCTCCTGCATAAATTAAAGAACCCACTTTGCATTATAAAGCACACATAAATCAAGAAGGCCAGGATTCCTGTTAAAAACAGAAAAAAAAAACAAAAACACAACCAAAAAACCCAGGTGTGCTGACTCAAAGGAGACTGGACTCACACATCACTCAAGGGCATTCATAGTGAACTGGCCACAGAGGAATGCATACTGCCTGTGCTACAATGCAAGGACAAAGACAGGGGATGAAAGACTTACAGGGGCAATCTAGCATTCCAAAGGAAGCCTGAGAGAGAGGGCAGAGTCCTTCTCACCTTTCGTTCAAGACTGTCCTCTCCATCAGTTGAACTGATGCTGTCATAGAGCCTTGTTCTCGTTGGCCTCTGCCGCTTGTTCTTCACAGAAAGCTGAGCTCGAGTTTTCAGAGCTTTGGAGTCCAGTCTCTCTGTTTCTGGTACTGCTTCATTGAAATCTGTATGAGAACATGATTTAAAGCTGTTTGTAAAATATGTATCTTTTGGAATTAAACTAGTTTCTCCTAGGATATGGCCTGCAGCTGCTAACACATGCACTTTGCGTGTTTTACTCACATGTGTTTTTGGAATTGCTAGCAGACACACAAAAACCTAAACCTAAACCACTGACAGATCCATATCTAGTAGCTGCATCACAAAGAATCACCTGCAGATTTTAAAATTTAATTGATTTTTCCCATTGTTACATGGTTCCACAGCAAAACAATGTAGTTGTTCAGCACAGCTGCACTAGCCCAGAAAGCAGGTCCAAGATACTCCCCCAGTCCTACTTAAAAGCGCTTGGTCTACAGAGTGCTCCCCAATCACATCTTTAAGCAAAGGAATCCTCATCTCACTGCTGTTCAACAGACATTTTCCAGCATCTGGATGAATATATCACTTGAGACCTAGTAGGCCTAGTCATTTATTCCCAATCCTGCCTTTTTAAGCCACCCGAAGAGGACATACTGGACTGCCACTTCCTTGCACAGCTGCCTCACTAAGCGTCTCCCTTACAACTTCACCAGTTTTGCAGGCCGCTTGTTGAATTACAACAGAAATACCCAGAGCCATCCTCAGGCTGCTCTATATGTTATCATAACCAGAATGGCTGACAAATTTGGAGAACATGACTTGCTCTCTCCTGTACCAAGCGCCCCACAAATAGCCTTGTACAGTATGTGCAAATTATAGACGAGCAACGTCTGTAGTCAGCAGCACACAAGGCGTGATACAACTAGTATCCAAATAATCAGATAACCATTCGGAATTGGACTGATTTACAGGCAGCCTTTCTCAGGATTACGAAACAAGTGCTAAACTCACTCCTTTGGACCTCTGGACAGTGAAACAGCTTGCCTGCTCTGTCACAATATCCTTCACAGGAGGGGAAAGCAGAGAGAAATCTCATCTTCTGGATGCTGAGGTAGTCCATTGTTCAAAGTTATATGTGACAATGCAAATAAGGTGCCCAACTGTTTGCTCCAACCCTTTTGCAAGCAAAACCACATTTTTATTAGTACTGAATCTCATTTGTTATTTCCTCCCTTATTGCTCTGTCCTCAGAACCATCATCTCCTCGTGCAGATTCTTCTCTGCTTTATTCAGAGTTCCTTCGAACTCCAAAAACTTAAGTAAACTTAGCTAAGAAAAATGTCACTGTCAGCACCATGCCTCATGGTCCCTAATACAAACCAATTAATACGAGCCACCTGACACCAATACAGCCCTGCCTCACTTGCTCTAAGACCACATCAGAAGCTACTTTGTCAGGCTCCTTTCCTTAGTGGGAGTCTAGAGGCCACGACTATTATTGTGATTATCACCATGTACTGTAGTTGTCTGTTTCCAACCTTCCAACAGCAACATATTTTGGCAAAATCATTAGCGAAGTAGTGTTACAGTTTTGCAGAAAGACCCCAAGAGAGCTGAAATAAATTTTCACTGCAGGCAACTGCCAGAGATGTTCAGTGAAGTTTATCATGACAATTGAAATGAAATGAAATTAATCCATCCAGAAGAGCTATGAAAGACACCCTGAATTACAGTCATTCAAGACAGGAATGGGATAGCCATATGCCGTATGTGTACATGACAGAAGGGGCTCAATTTCTACCTGATCAGCTAGACAAACAACTATACTGTGTTGAGCAGGACATGGACTGTTAAGTCTGTTATTATGCTGATCTAATAGCTCAAAACCCTCTGAGAGATTTACAACAAGCAGTAATTATCCCAACAAAAATTAACAAGACAGTCATCAGAAGACCTGTGTGAAAGCTGGGAGATGTACTCTGCAATCCTGTTTCTTAACCCCTACAGAGTTGCTGTACTTTCTGAACAGCTGGGGTTTGTGTAGGAGATGTTGTACTCCACCACATGTACTTTAAAAGATTAAAATGCAAAGGAAATCCAAAGCTGCATTATTTTTTATATCATCATAAAAGAGCTGGACACTGACACTCTCACTCTTACTCCCTGTTGTCTTCATACATCTAACTTTCTGCTGGAAAACACAAGAAATTCTGTTTCATCAGTTTTGAAGACAAAGTAGGATTACATATTTCCCCTTTCATCTGCTGCTCAAACACCATTATGTGATGCACAGAAGTTGGAGAAATATTTCATATAAAAAATGGAACTGAGAAGCCAACTCATCTGCCTAGTTTCAAAGTCGCCCCATTCAAGAATGCCTCGTGAGGAAAAGCATACTAAACACTTCATCTACGACTTGCCTCTACAAATAGAGCTGACATCACTGCTGTTTGCTTAGCTGTCAATCATCTATTCAAATGAAATCTGAGTATTTCGGCAAAATTAACATTTTATAAGGCCGCAATAAGGCAAAACTTTTTTTTCACATTTTATGCCAGACAAGAAATAGATTATTTATGGTTTCAGCCTTCTTTTTCGTTTGGCAATCCTCAAACTACAAATCAAATCAGAATCCGTTACGCTAATTTACTTGTCTAAGTACTGCATTCCTAACACACTAATTAATTAGCAGCCAATCTTACTGACATCTTTGCTTTAAACAAAGACATTTAGCTTTAAACAGAGACATCTTAGCCTTGCTGAATCCATCAACTTTCATAAAGCAGAAAATTTCCCAATGCTTTCCATGGCATGATGACCATCTCTCAGAGAATATGATCCAGCCATGGGTGGAAACAGCTCGGTGACTTAACACCGCCACCAAAATGCAGAGTTCTTGCTCTCTCCTCTGTATCCACAGCCCCTAGCTCCCAGTGACACCCTTCCAGCCCCCCAGAAGATTTGGACCTCAGCTCGTCTGCAAGCTGATTGAAATGAGGGAACCAGAAGAAACTATCTGATTTTAGTCTGACATTCCAACTTCTTCCCTTCTTAAGTCAGTTTTCTGTTGTTCTGGTGAATCGAATGAGTGCACCAAGTGTCCTAGTGCTACAGCAGGACAGTGGATGAGGCAGAACCATGTGGTCAGACAAAGGGATGCTGTGGGGTCTCCCAGTTCAACACTGATGAGCTGTCAGTTTAGCTCAAACTGCCTCTTGAAATCAGAGCCACAGATTGACTTAGTAAAGTCCATTACATAGCTGAAGAGTTAGACTCCTTCAAAACTCAAGTCTTTTTGCAGATCCATGTTGTCTTAAAGCACCGCAAGACTTCCAGCAGGGTGTCTCGCTTTTCTTCTTTGTGTAAGAGTTAAACTCTAGATACAGATGAAACTAGAAAATCGTGTAAAATTATGTTTCTGACATTATTTGATAGGATACCTATTGTCATGATTTGAACTTCTCATGTTTTTTCTGTCAGGTGCACACAATCCCGTATACTCATTCTGCTGATAGCCCAAATTATGCAAACCATCAACGTGGCACTGCAAACACTTATTTAACTAAGTGGTCACATTGGCCTTGTTTAAGTGAACCACCCCCTGGGCCTGCAGGTTGCTGCTCCCTCCATGCCGGAGCCGGGCTGTGAGCTCTCAGGGCCAGCTCTGAACTTAACCTTGGTTCAGCCTGCTGCAAAAAAAAATTGCTCAAAAGCATCAGGAAGGGTATTTTCCTAGGAATCTTCTAGCACACTAGGGAGCATGATAAATATCTCAGAAGAATGCTATAACAGGTTCGATATTGCTTGTAGAGACAATCTAATTGGACTTTCTTTCAGAGGGCCTTGAACCACTTCCCTGCAGAGGGCTTCCCTCTGCGTTATTTCAGTACCATTGTGGAGTGGGAAGCAGACCACGTGTCCTCCCACTGTGTTTCCATTCTACATGTACAGGCTGATACATTTCAAAACCTCCTTCTGTGAACTGATGCTGAGCATCCCAGGACACCCAACACAACCATCAAAGATGCTCAAAGGGGCATTTGCACAGTTATCAGCAAGGACTGTCCAAGCTGGTGTCAACACTGAACTGTCCAGGTTTCAAATCCTTGGCTCCTTCCAGATCATCCGTGAATAGCTTGATTCTCTGCCATGGACACAGCTCGTGACCACTAGAACTGAAGGCTTCATCAGCTTTTCTGTAATCTCAGAATAAATCAAATATTTGTAAAAGAAACACAACCCACAGGCTTCTGGTATTCCAATGCAAAACAAAGGACTCTGGGCTGTAACATTTTTGCTTTCTCTCTGTAGCTTCCACTGATGTTCCTGGAAGCCTCTCACTATCAGGTTATGTTACAGCCCGAGGAGCCAGGCAGTCTGACACGATGTCCTCACGGCCAGACCACCTACGGGCAGGGACAGCCGTGCTCCTGTGGGCATGGCAGGCCAGTGCATCTGTTGGCTAGACCCAAATGTATTACAGCACAAGAATATGATAAACATCTCAGTTCACCCTGAAGCAAAAAAAAAAAAAAATGGTATGTGCTTGTATCATTTTAATTTAAGGGATACATAAAATATGTATTTTTACATGAGCTGACTTTTAGGGAAGACAGACACAAGCTTCAGAATAAAAATGACAGGATGTGTCTGCGCACATGCAGTCTCATCCTACAAACCTAAAGCTGAGGCTGAACAAGAAGCGTGCATTATATTGTTTGAATAAAAACTAGAAAAGAGACAGCAGTGCATGTGTCAATGTCACGAAGATGCACAACGCACTGTGCACTTAGGGAATCCTGATCAGCCTCCAGAGACATCATGGGCTTCTCCTCCTGCTCTCAATAGCTCCTCTGCAAGAACGCATGGGGTGATTAGTTATTACACATATTGCCAGACAATGGTAAGTCCTTTTCTTAAAAGGCTTTCATGGGAACAATACGAAGATATAGGCTCTGTCTGTAAATACCAAGTATCACTGCATTACAGACCAACACAGACTTCAGACACTCTGATATAGAATTTACCGGCAAAAGTATAAGGAAGTCAAAGAGTGCCGCAGCATGTTTAGGTATCTCTTTTTTCTAAAGAAGTCCTTTTTCTCTTGTTAAAAGCATGAATTCAGCCTGGAATCTAAGATCTAACTATGGCTTTTCTACTTCCAAAATATCATTGATGATTATCTGTTTTTTCTATCAAAGAATTTGTTTTTTGTATTCAGGTGGTTAAATTTGAGCAGTTTTAAATTCACAGATTGCCCGTTCTAACTCTCAGAAGCACTAACACTGGTCAACATCTTCCCAGGGGAATGTTGTCCTGGCAGCTCTTAGAAATAGAAAATTTTCATGCAAATATGAGTTGAAAAATATGATTAAGAAGTACTGACATAGAGTTTTAATGCTTTAAAAAGATGCTTTTTGATTTTTTTTTTACATGTAGAAATTCCTTTCAAATTGTATACAAAAAATAAAAAGTCTTATCAGCATTGAATTTTGCAGTCTTAGTGAAACAGAACATTCCACTGAACCACGCAAGGTACATATTGAAGAGGATGTCTGACAATGCATTTCAGCTCCTGAGCTGTGGATGTGTGCTGACACTGCTAAAAATGTAAACATGATTTCTGGGAGGCAGGTAAACAAAATACACTTTCCTTCCCTGATGCGATCTACTTGTAACGCCTACTGAGTCTCTATGCAGAAATACAGACTTGTCACCCTGAGTGCTTTCCTGAACTTCAGAGACTTCAGGATAATAAACACTTGCTTTTAAGAAAAAGCTATGTGGAGATTTGTGGAAACCAATTCCACAAGGTCTGTGTATCACACAGTATCACACAGATACTGTTTCAGAAGGACAAGCCCTTTTTTATGTACATACATTATGTTAAAATATAATTCACATTGATTTGTCTGCAGAGCAATACTCAATTTGTTACTCCACACATGAGCTAACTGCTAAAATAGCAATTTTAATAAAACACTCCTGTGATTGCTAGAAATCAATTTAATTGGTAGCGCAATGCATTTTTCTTCATCAGAAAAATAAATAATATAGATCATTGAAAACGAAAATATTTCTAGGAATGAACTCCGGTGCTCCCTTGTCAAAATCCCAGAACCTGATTTCACAGAGTGTCACTAAATACAGAATAAGTATTGCTCCTGCACCAAACGATTTGATTCCAATGCTGTGAATCTAACGTTGGCTTCAATTCTGCATATACCTCAACAGTAAGGAAACACTTGCAGTTGCAGAACTTAAAACTCTAACTGAAGCTATGAAAGTTATGTGTGTATTCTCACTGGCACAGTCTGAAAAAATAACAATTATCTTTTCTATGCAAAACAAGTAAAGGTTACAGTTTCCCTGCCAATAGAATCATAGAATCATAGCACCTATCCACAGCTTACCATTACCGTAAGTTGTTTTGTCTCTTCGATAATGTAGAACAAAGTCTAACAGTTCTAATGCTGTAAATCAGGCTGTGCTGTAGACTACTATTATTTTAATGAACGAACCAGGAAAGATTTTGCATTTTGTTCACAGAAGGCCCCATCCTGAGAAACGGTGAGCTCTACCTACACAGCTGCTTTTGATGTTAGTACCAAGGTGAGATCAGAACCTTGAAAAGATCCATTCAAAATGCTAAATTTAAGCTTGTTTTTGTAATTCTGGTAACTTCGTTCTTACTTGATCTTTGGTGATCGGGTAATTAAGGATGAGTTTAGGAATGCAAGAAAGCACAATTTTCTCCTATTTTATTAACACAACAGAAATTGTGGAATTAAACCTAAATGTTGATGGCATGTCACTGAAAATTCATTTAAGCTTTATGAAATCAACAATGGTCTTTATTAAAACATGCTAGTCACTTCCACTTCTTAATGAATATTCATTGTATAGTTATTCTGGAACTCTTTATTGTCATTATTTGATGAACTCTGGAAAAACAACAGCATTCCTGTGTTAGTATTTCCTTTAAATCCTAAATGATAACCATACTATTTATGTACACATTACAAGAGTTATGAATAGGTTCAAACAAACCTTGACTTAAGCCATCCAGACATGACACTTGCTTAGTATCTAGATTTTCCACTGGATCTCCTCTAGAAACTTCTCCAAAAGATGTCTGCCTTTCAAATATGTTGTTGTTATTGTTAACCTGGCTCCCATTTTGCTTCAGTAGCCTGAAAACTTCTGCTTCCAAGTCTCGTATCTGGAAGAAATACAACACATTTTTAACTATAGCACACACACATCTGTATTTTTTTTCTGTATTATCAGACAGAATTGTCACCAAACCAATGAGTAAATAATACTCACACGAGCTTGTAAGCCTTGAACCTCTGCAAGATGTGCTTTCTCCAAATCTTCTATTTTCTTTCGTTCAGCTTCCTGGCGTTTGATGAAGTCAAGTTCTCTTAGGGAAAAAAAAAAAAAAAAAAGAAAAAGAAAAAGATGTTCTTGCTGTCATCAAAAAGCAATCACATTCAAACAGAAAATAAGATTGTTCTGGTGTACTAGATGTTGGACTACGCATCAGAAAATTCTGTCCTTAACAAATATTTTACTATTAACCTAGAAATAAGTATGAAACTGCAATTAAGACAAAATGTAAGCAATTATTTATCATTCTACATCAATATGCTATGTGAAAATACAAAAAATAAAAAAGTAAAAGTCTCCATTCTGCTGTGGGAAATGGGATAGAATCTCTGTTTTATGAGAGTGCGAGTGTACTTTTTCAGTGAAAGGACAGCCAGAAGTTTTCAGGTACAAATTTAATTTTCTAGTAAGTTTTAAGGAAATCTGTTAGGTGTTTTTAGGAGTCTAAGATAGTTAAAAACCATGGACTACATCTTTTACTAATATAAAGTGGAATAGCAACAGAAAAGCTATACAAGGTCAATCTATCTATTTTTCTTACTTCCTTTTACTTTGAAAATCAAAGGCACTTATGATAAAAAGCACACGACATAACAGTTAGTTCTGGAACAGTCACGAAATTCCAATACAGGTAATGACATTTTGAATATCTTTTTTTTTTTTTTTAAATTGGACAGGGTATTTACTTCTACGCTTCCAGTTTTCACTTGACATTGCTGTACATTTTTGAGTTTTCTTTTTTAAATGACCACACTTCAGCATTAATTAAAAAAATGCTGCACAAAAGAACATTTGGGGAATGGAAACCATTATAGAAATATAAGATGTTATTATTCTTGCTAGCCATCAGGGAAAGAGACCACATGAAACAGAAGGGGGCAGGTAACCATCAGTTAGCTCAACAGCTCAAATAATCGTGGCATCTACAGGAGGAAGAAAAATAAGATGGAAAATGTAACAAAACAAATTGCTTTTGCGTGTTACATTAGTACAAAGCAGGAGTGAATCCAGCTGATATGTCACTATAAATTGCAGCAAACATTTCTAATCAAATGCTCTACTATGATTACTTCTGGTTGTTTGCAACCGCATTTAGTTATCTACTAATCCTGAAACATTCCAATGTGGAATAAAACAGAATATATCTTTATGTAGTTATATTTTTTTTCAGCAATATTAAACTAATACTTGAATAATACTAACGTTTTTGTTTTCAATGAAGACCTTGTGGTTTTCATGATAAAAAAAGTGAAAAATGTTGTTTACCTTACAGGGATTTAATAGTGGGTTGGTTTCATATATCAAAATATATCACATACATGTTTCCTATCTGGCCACTAATTCATTTGCTGAGCCTGGCGTAGCTGCTTACTTTTGCTGAAAATCCTTGATTAATTTCTTTGCCTTGTTATATTTCTTCTCCAGAGCCTGATACTGGCTTTGCGTCTCCTTGAGGTGCTCATTCACTGTGTGACACAGGGTTTGTGCCTCAATCCAGTAACTCTCTAATTTCATCATCCTCTCCTTATTCTCCTCGATGTTCTGCTGCAGTTGGGTCTTCTCCAGCTCCCACCTCACCTTCTCATTCTCAGCTGCCTGCAGCTGAACAAAACAGTATAGATGCCAGTCAGTAAAAAGGTGCAAAGTGCAGCCGAATAGATTAGGATGAGTTCAAACAACAGGAATAATGAAAATCACTGATTAACTATAAAAGTAATATGCCAGCAGAGAAAAGAGCATTTCAAGACTAATACATACACTGATGCATACCATACTCTTTCTCCTAAAATGAGGTAGAACTTTTGCTCTGTGTTACAGTGCAGCCTCATTGATTCTCTGAGATACACTAACACATTTTAAAACGTCAATAGTGGAGTATTTATGTAAACTGCAGGGTTAATCAGCCAGCACTGCAAACGAATTTTGCTCTGTGTATCTTGCTCAGGAGTCTGAAAGCTTTCATACCCTTTCAGACAATGAGAAACATCATATCTGAAGAGGAATTCCAGATTCTATATTTAAGAACAATTTGAAAAACAATAGAAAAAAAGCCAATTGCATTTAATCTATCTGTTTTTTCCCCCAAATTGGAAATCCTATTGAAATCTTACAATGCCTTTTTTCATATCATAATCTTGCTTAATCTAGAAAGCCAAACAAACGAGGCTGGAAGTAGAATAGAAAATTTAACATCAGGTCATAACCTAGGATTATTTTCTGTTTAAGCAGGCATTGAGTTTTGCATCTAAGACTGAAACTACGCCAGAATTATTATGAGGACAAAGAGAACCTGTTATATTTCTCTTGTTTTCTTTAAACTTGCTTACCACATTATAGGGAGCTAATATTAAAAGGAAAACATATCCTTGCTGTTGTAGATTCCTGCCCTTAAAGGTGCTAATTCTGCCAGACATATCAGCACTGTTTAACTTTCTGATCAGTGCGGTTCCACTGCTATGTCCACTATTTGGCAACAGTGAAGTCCAGTGTTTTTTTCCAAGTGACCTCAAAGAAGCCTGAATATTACTGCTGAATTTATAATAATCCTTAGTGCCCGTGTATTATTTTTTTTTTGTTAATTTTTGTTGTAGTTAGGTTTCTTAATTTCCAAAAGCTAGTTGCAAGTTTCAGCATTTGGCACCAAATAATGTTAGGGTTCAGGGTAGGGTATTTTTGCTGCCAGAATTTATGGAAGGAAACCCTGTCTTACACATCCCTGTTTACTTATCAAGACTGCTTCATTTGCTCTTGGCAGTTCTGCTAGCACCACGGACGATGCACACAAAACCAGAATAGGTTGTTTGCAATTTTAGTAGTAACACACATATAAACTAGCCACATTTTCTTTGGCTCTATTCAAAACACCATGTAAAGAAAGAAGTCCAACACAAAAAGATGTATTAACCCTAATCTTGCAAATGGATTTGCACAGATGAATGTTTACACCCACGCCATGAAGTCAGTGGGGCTTGGCACAACCCCAAGGGATTGACCAAGCAGCTCCAATTGTTAGATTGGAACTGGAAAGTAGACGGGAGAAAAGATTTTTGACTTTTTGAACTGAAATAATACAACAGAAATTGTTATTACAGAAAATAGTTGCATTCAGAATTTGATTTTAACAATACTTAATGCAAATTTGATAAACGCTATACAAAATGCATGGTGAGTGCAAATGGTTACTAGAAAGAAACAATCATCTAAAATATTTTTCTGAAGTACAATTTTCTCTTTGTCTTCCTTTATTTCCTTTATAATGTACTCAAACTGAAAAAGAAGGATGTTATTATAAAACCTAATTTTACTCAACAACAGAATTATCAGTTGACTTCCCATAAAGCTTATCCTAATACAAAAATACAATTTCTTTTTATTGCTATTGCAAATTCAATCTAATAACTAGCAACCAATTGTGAGATGTTTTCTGTTAAGCTGGTAAGAACATCTAGAACATCTATTAAAGAGAACTGCAACAGTAAGAAACAGCTTTTATTTTTTTTCCTGTATAAAAAAAAAATAATATTTTAAATCTAAAACCTTTAAATATTTTTTTAAATGTTGAAAAAAGGAAACTAACATAAACAAGATATCTTAACATCACTAGCAAATAAAAAATCTATGAACTTAGGCTTGAATATTCAATCCAAATATAATCTAAAAACCTGAGAAAATGCATTAGAATTGTAAAGCTAGAAATCTGCTATTTAGCCATTATGATATTCCTTAAAATGTATGTTTAATTGAAGCTACACAAGTTGGCAGTTTCTCTTAATAGCAGCACTTAAGATTTTACTTGAAACTTTGAATAGAGAATATACAGCAAGACAAGATTTAGCTGAGCCACTGTGTTTCTTAATCTGCCTTTAATAAGGACGTTGATTTCTCCACCCACATAAAGATACATGTCTTCAGATCTGATTTTGCATGAGGAAAAAAATCAGCGTGTATTAACTGCATATTGATTCTTACCTTCGTCTTCAGCTTCTGAATTTCAGCTTCTGTAACTGCATGTTTGATTTGCAACTAAAATTGAAATATAAAATAAACAAGTGAAGTCACAGAGTACTCCAGTATTTTTAAAGCCTGTGCTGCAAGTTGAATACCTTATTACATAGCAGAAGGCCTTGAAGAGTGCTGCAGTGCAGTAGATTGTAAATTAAAATGTCTAGCTTGCAAAATGACTCAGACTGTGCAATCTAATTAAAGATAGGATGCCATCTAACCACTCATAATTTCAAATCAGAACATCCAATCTGTTTAGCAAAACCAAATGTCTTCTGCTTAAAAAAAAAAAAAAAAAAGAAAAAAGAAAAAAAAAAAAAGATGTTATCCTGCTGGGCTTTGCTCTCCTCTGATGTGAAAGTGAAATATGTCCCAGTGCTGTCAGAAAGTCCCTCGATACTGATTAAAGCAGGCATATTACAAAAGAGCAAATACAGGAATAAGTGATTTAACAACTAAGGGAGTCGGAAAACCTTCAGGGGATGACTCCATGTGTTTGCTCCATGCAAGAGAAAAGGTAAATTGATGCTATCCTTCCCCGCCATTAACTTGAGTTACTCCGCTCAAGCTAGCTAATTTCAAGGGAGAGCAGTTACACCAGGAAACAGTAAAATAACAGGAAACAGCATACAGGCACACAAAATGACTGCAAGTAGATTAACAGCCCTGGCATTGTGCTAAAGGTTGTATTTGCATTGCCAAGCACCGTGCCACAATAACAGGGGCTCTGTGCCGGGAAATGGTGGGTGCTGAGCACCTGGCACCCAGCTGCACGCCTTCCAGGGGATTTCTTTTGGATTAACCTACATCGGTCTGCTCCCCCCGAAACATCTTTGAGTTTGGTTTCCCCCCAGAGGATTAATATTTGCCTGTTTCAGGAATACTCTGAAGTAGAAACTGAAGCACAGCTTCCAAAGCGTAACCACAATCCCAATGGCTATGATCATATGTACGCGTGTGTCCGACAGCGGCCTGCACCCAAATCCCCACTGCTTTGCTGCTTAAGGCACATGATGCTGACAAACTGCTGGCAGGCTCCAAAACCCTACATCTACACGACCATTTAATGTGAACCAGTGACTTGTGTGTTGTTGGGTGAGGAGCAAGGGCACGGGCAAAACCCGAATTTAGCTTGAGCTAACACTGCAGGGAAGACAAAACCTTAGTTCATTATTTATGAATACCAGGAATAGTTACGGAAAAGCATGTTTTACACGGTGGTTACTACTCTTACAAGACTAAAGGAAGCCTTTGGGAACAGTTTATGTTGAGCTAGTGGTGCGCATGAGGGACTTGCACTGCATCACAAATTATCACCTCTTATGAAGCAGCGGTTACATTCTCAAAGGCCAGGCTGTTATAAAAAAATAAATAAATAAAAGAAGGTACAAACAATTCAAAAGAGAAATTCTTTTGGAGAAGAGGAATAATTTTCGAAATAGCAGGAGTTATCACAGAGCTGATCAGTACAACCATCCTTGAGAAAGGCCTAGCTGCTTTTGAAGTTCCATTTTCAGGGCACCTCTTGAACCCTTTTCTTGTGGCAATGCAGGACACACATCCAGTTTGGTTTGCAAATCAGCCTCAACTGATCTAGTGGATAAGCCTAGTCCCTGTTGCTGGAACATTACTGAATTTATTAGGGGAGGAATAAAGGAGGCACTCATGCAACTGGTTCCACCTGAGGAACTGTTCAGGCATCTTCTCCTTCCACCAGTCATCTCTTGCTTACTGTCTCTACAGGAGAATGTGAGCACTTCTAGTCCCTAGGGTTGTCAGCTGTCACTTAAATTGACCTCCCAACTTTGCACTAAAAAGCATTATGAATATTCTGGTGCAAGAGGTTAGTTGCTATTTTTGAGCTCACTCAAGCCAACCTCTGATCTGTAACTTGCACAGACATTGATAACTAATTTTTATAATTTTTCAATTTCTGTTGGTAGTGAAAGACAATGACAAAAAATTATGAAAGAACAATCTCAAAATGTTACGGTGTTTATACAATGCCCAGACCTTTGCTTAGTTCAGGTCATTGAACCTCGCATTCAAAACCTCATTGTTTTGGAGTGAGGTAAAATCAGGGGAAGGATGGACGCGATAGACTTTGCCCTTTGCAGAGTTAATAATGAAATCAAAAAGCCAAGACTTAAAGCCTTAGGCTACCTGCTCACAATCCATTCCCATCTCTAAAAATCCCACAAACCAGTAAGCAGCATTTATACAGCTTATTATGACATACAAATAAACTCCAAATTGTTGCATAAATGGCAATCTGCTCAGGTACAGATGGTTTTAACAGTTATTTTTACACTCTCTGTTATTATGTTAAAAAAATGAATACTGAGCACCCAGTTGGATCATTGAATCTGTACATGGTACAGCAGATCCCACTGAGGCAGAAGAAAAAAGACACTTTCCTGTCAAACAGGCAAATGTGTAAGGTGGACAACTAATTATGCCTGCAGAATACATGAGAAATACTAACACATTGTGGGTTAGACTGAATAGTGGGCAAGGTGAAGGATTTGACAAGCAGATTTGGACTCCACAGTAAAAAATATTGAAGCAAGTTTTCTAATAGGAGAACAAATATACTTTATTCCATGTCCTATATAAAGCCAGACAAATCCTTGGCAGATACTATTTTGCATTTTTGTTTCCTAAGTCAACATAAATCTGTGAAGGCTTCATTTTAACAAAAGATATTTTGAATAATTTTTGGCAAATTAATTTTCAAAGATGTCTTAAAAGCTGATTTTCTTCAAAACAATACAACTTTTTTTAATATACTGAAAGAGAGTATCTTGAATTCATCTAAGACTGTGAGAGGTAGAATGTAATGAAAAGCTAGTAAATGTTAAATACCTGGAGTACAATGGGAATGAAAGCACCCAATAGAAACAAATAATATACATAAATTATTTTGTATAATCATGGCATATAATCATGCTATATATATACATGATACATTATAAATAATTTGCATATAATAATCTCTTTTTCTATAGATTTATAGATTTCTATAGATGTGTGAAATATAACATCTAATTCTTAGTAAGATGTCCCTTCTCCCTACAGATCTTGTCCTTCTTTAACCACCATAGCTAAAATAAAGCTTCCAGCTCTTTCTATAAAAGAAGTTAGAAAAAATGAGACTGATTTTCCTTGTTGTACAGCCAGGAAAACAAGACACGCCAAAGTAGGGTGATTCACCCAGGAATGCCCACCTCTATTCTGACTTCCATTCCAAAAGCAAAGCATTTTCGAAGTATTTGAGCATATTTTTCTTTGCAAATACTGAATTCAACTAATTAGGTCAAACTATTATGTTTAAAGATTATGTCCAACCTACTTGTTTAATACTTTCATTAATCTCCACAGTAAGAACAAGAAAGAACAGTTATTCTTTAAATACAATTCCAGAAAACACTGTGTGGGCTTGTGCAGTGTGATCATGAACAAGTCCTCTAGTGTTGAAGAAATTCAGGGCAAATACCAAGAAAAATACATGCACTCACTCTGCAAGAGCCAACAAAACGCAGCTGTGTACTGTTAAATACAATCAGCAAAACAAAAGTGGCATGCTCCTACCAGCGATAACTGTGTGGGTTAGTGAAAAAGAGTCCACTCTTACGCAGGAACATTTAATGTTTTCTTCTCAGGCTCTTATCTGCATTTAATCTGGAGGATTCCAGAGTCCCTTAGTCCAAATTTAATTCCTTACATCTGCATTTTAAGGCCATTAAGCCAGACAGGTCTACAGATAGCTGCATATCAGTTTGGACATGCTCAAGTACCTCAGTAGCCCAAGTTGATGGAAACTGTTTTCAAGCATAGCTGTATAGGTAAATTATTCAAAGCTCAGTGTCTTGTCCATCACAGCACCTCTGCTTTCCATAGCCCTGTTGCACTGGCACGGTCAGAATGGCAGCATCTTACCACCGCATTGAGAAAATCATTATGCACGATGCAAAGTATTAGAAAATGAAGTCAACTGTCCTGCTAATTTGCATAAAAGCCTGGACTTCAAAGTATGGAGTGAGAAAATTATCAGATAACTAAACTAAAAAACTTTTAGGAAACAATTATGAAAAAACAGTAAGTATCCAGAAGGTACAGAGAACAACACCAGAGAAAGGAAAGTCTGGTTGCTCAGTGACTGATTACTTTTTACATATTACTCTCACTGGAGGCGAGTAACAATATACATTACACTTCTATAAAACACTGGTTTTGAGTGGAAGGAAAGGAAGAAGAGAGGACAGGGGAAGAAGAACAAAAAGTGAGCCTCTCTCTTTTCAAACTTCTGTCTGGGCCCAGCTAGCTTATGCTGCCCAAATCTCCTATGACATTCTGGCTCCTTAGAGCATCTTCACTGCATTTAGAAAGAAAGATGATCTTTACTGTCATTTATTGTCTTTATTACTCTGGGTTTGGAGAAATCCACCTGTTCCATGTCTATTTGCATCATGGTTCAGGAAAGTTCAGCAATAAACCACATTAAAAGTACAACCTAAAATGAGGAAATGTTTCTCAGAACTTTGGTATGCTACACGAGCTCAGTGACTGTGATAAACATCACTGATAAAAGCTTCCGTTAGTGCCAGTGGATGCTATACAAACTCTACAACCACAGAGGTTTGGTAAAATGCCAACTTGAAGCAGGTCTGCTTCCCCTGTATAGCATCTTTTTAAACACATAACTAAATATATAATACTGTGTACACTGATGAGTGCTGCATAATGATGCAGGAACTATGCAGAGTGCTGCATTTTCACTGAAATTTAGTATTCATTATTTGATTTTCATGATCACTTTTGATTGGAATCGTACCAGAAAAAAAAAAAAAAAAAAAAAAAGAAAGAATAAAAAAGCAACCTGCTGGTAATGAATTAACTTACACTTTGTCTTCCTGGTCAAAAAATGCAAACTAAGTGCTGAAGTAGAATAACTTTTTGTTCTGAAAATTAAATTATAAATTATCCTCCATCAACACAACAGTCCTTGAAAACTGATGTTAAAAAAATCAGTAAAACAGTTCTTTCTACTTCTTTTAAGCAGAACTTTTACAGCCCTTCAACAGCACCAGCTAGACAAACAGCTAGAAATCAATGCTAGTATTTAAGAGAAATAACAAGCACTGGGCAATAGGATTGCTAGAAATCTAATTCCAGTAAGACATTTCAGAAATATTTTCTGATCTATAACTTACCTCTTTGAACTTGTGAGCTAGCTTGCTTGTGTCCACATCACTGGGGGAGAACATGTCATCATTTTCTGGAAGATCAAACACTTCGATAGCCATGTCACCTCCTGGAAGGACAGGTCCCATGTCTTCATCTTCTTCATCTGTAGCATATTCCCCTGTCTTAATTTTATAGCATTTAAGAAATTCTAGTTATCATCTTATTAGGCAGACTATTTAAAGACTAATAAAGCTAGCGGGCAAATACAGCATACTGAATACAGGAAAGGTTATATTTTTGTTCAGATATAATGCAAGCAGTTACAAATTCTATCAGATAAACTATAATTTCACAGTAGTATTTCAGAACATTAAGAGAGAGGAGAAAAGCATATCTTAAGCACTACACATTTCTAGGGGCCAATTACTGGTAATACAGTTTTCATCCTTTTACAGATGAAGCTTTCTTTTCCATAGAAAGAACTCTCCCAATTCATTTCAAACTTAACAAGGAATCTTTTCCAAACAGAAATGGAAGCCAAATAGGATGGATAAGATTTTGACTGGCCTTTTTAAAGCCATCTGGAGGTAGAAATTCTCCAGTGATATTCCACACTGAATTTGAAAATCCATTGGTTTGTTCTTTATAAACAAATTCATGATATGAAAGTGACACCCACACAAAAAGACAACAGCAGAAAAAAGAAACCAAGTGTCAGAGACAAGTTTAGAGACAAGTTAAAGTTTACAGAATTTCCACTCTGAGTAAGGAGCTGCTTTAGGTAGCTTTAAACAGGAAATGGGGGTGCCTCTTGGGCTAGTAAACCACAAGATGTGAACAATTTGCTGACAAAACTCTAAAAAAATCATAACCCATAATCAGTATCTCCAGATTAGACAAAAACAGTAATATTGAAGAGAAAATCTTGCAATCTTAAAACCCAAGTTGCCTAGACAATCTTTCACACATACACCTGTACTCATCTCTTCCTGTACCTGATGTGGCTGGATACCTCTCTGCTGCAGCGGGGCTCCCTCTGTAAGCTGCAGTACATTGCATACGAATCACAAATACTCTGCTGGCTATGCAAGTGTGTATAAACATATTATAAAGCAAACACTTCCTTCAGGGCTACATCTATAAAGCATGGGAATAAATAAGCACATGGAAAAGGAAGGGTGGGAGAAACGGTGCAGTCCTTCATAGGTTAATGTAGTAATGCTTATAACACTGAGGTTTTGACAGAATTAGACACGTGTTTCTTCATGCCCTTTCGGCTCCTGATGTGAAGGTAAATAAAAAATAGTATCAGAACTGTATTCCCAGTAGTGCTCAAATTATTGATTAGTGCCATTTTTGTCAAAACAACTCTTCAAGAGGCAAGAAGTCAGATGTCCGAACAGTTCAAATCTCAACTTCCTACCTTCCCAGCTGTCATTTAAGCTTCTGTCTCTGTCATTTAAAAACTCATGCACAATGAGTGTAGATGTGTAAGTTAAAAAAAAAAAACCAACAAAACACAAACAAACACAAAGCACACAGAAAATACAGAATGATTTGGTAAAGTAAGTGTTAAAAGAACTGACATAAAGAAGGCAAACCACCAACATGTATGACCCAGCTGTACTTTAAATATGTCACTGATAAAGCGAGCAATTTCTTAGGAGAGTTATCTCAGTCTGTATACATAAGTGGATATATATTCTGCAACTGCATATACACTAACCATTTATTTTATGCATTGTACGTGCACTAAGAATCTTTCTCTTAACCCCCCCCCCCCCCCCCCCCCCCCCCCCAAATGGCTATATGCAGTTTCTGTCTAAACAAAATTATACAACTAACTTTCCTTGCTTTTTCCAGGAACATGCAACACCACCTTCACGTACTACCAGGGAGGCAAGAAGCCTCTAAAGAACTCTAAAATCTCAATGAGATTTCTATTAAATGAGTTACTGTGGGGACAAAATACTAGCTAAACTCATGTACTGTCAATTTTGCAGTCACTGTCTCTGAAAAGTATCTAAGGTGATATGCAACTATCATTTCTCCATGAAAACAAACAAACAACAAAGCATCTTGGCTAGTCCATCTGCAGTGGCGAGGAAATATCTGAAGCATGCAAAGAGGAGGCATCTTGGCTCAGCTCTGTGTGCTTTTTAAAGCAATATATTAATTTCATGCAAAATGCGTTTTTAGTAAAAGAATAAAACAAATGGGTTTAGTTAAAAATGATGTCTCCAGAGACTTAAACTAAAAAGGAATATTTCACAGAAAAAGAAGAAAAGAACATTTAAAATGGACTAAGTTATACTGGGGAAAAAATCAAGAACAGGCAATATTCTACTGGTCTCAGGAGCCCCAGTGTTTGGGGAGGGACATCAGGCACATTAGAATGAGCACAAAGGAAAATCTTGCTGTACAGACTGAGTGTTGATGGGCACAGTCATTTTTGCTCCAATTAATACAAAAAGTAGTAATCAAAGCCAAACTCTGCAATTTGGTGGAGTAAACAAGACAGTGGGATGACACAAACGCATTAGAGAGCACAGAAATAAATGAGACTTCGGCTCTTGTCTTCAAACGATGTTCCCATCTTACAATCACACGAAGCACAAATAACAGGTTCAAAAGAAGTGATGTGTGCTTTACAGAAACAGAAGTTGTAAACTACAAAAAACATACTTTCCCTAAACGAATTCTCGCTTTTACCTGACATGAACCTACTAACAGGTTGTTCAGACCCACTGCCAGTAAGCTAGAATAAGAAATTTAGTGTTTTACAAAAGCAGACAGACAAAAGTTATTTAACTCAAAAATAACAAAGGGAACAGCAACTGCTTGAGGTTCCTCACAATTCGTTATGGTTTTGTAGTTGACAACAATATTTTTTGTACAGTAGCTAATGAAAACCCATGTGCTCTTTAAACAAAACCTCAGTCTCTTTAGTCTCTACAGGTGAGCAAAATTCATCCATGGAAAACAGGTGAGCAGAGGTCTATTTATTGTTTCAAAAGTACATAGGCCTCAAGGTTTCCCCATCCGCAGGAGTAGCTTCTGCTCCTAGCCATCTAATTTTGCTATACACTGTCACAGCAAGCAGCATGAAATTATCTTTATGAACATGAACTGCGTTTCCCACTTTAAAGGGGAAAATACATTATTCACATTGTTTAACTGTGTTGTAAATTCTTGAAACAGGCCGAGCCCCCACAAGCAGAAAGGAGCAGCAGCACAAGCCAAGAAAAGGCAGACAGACCTTCCCAAATCACCATAACAAAGGGTGCATCAAGCTAAATGTTGTATTGAAACTCCCCACAGTCAGGAAATGCCATTTGAAGAATTATAAAAATAGCTCGAACCCATCTCTTCATTTGATATTTCTGAGAGTTTACACTAAATTCTTTCAGAAGAGCTATATAATGCTACTGTATCAATCCTGGCTTTTACAGAAGTAATTCATATTAATGATGGAAAAATTGCACTCTGAGAGGCCTTGTCTCACAGAAGTATTCTTTACATTTTAAGACATTTAGGCACACCGTACCATTCTTCTTTTTGCCTGTTTTGTGATATTCTCCAATGGTTTTAATGTTGTTTTCCTCTCAGAATATCTTGATAAATAAGAATTAAAAATGAAAAAGTACTCAAATGACTATTAGTGTCATTCAAATACATAAAGATGTTGTTTCAAAGATGCCCTACAACCACTCGTCCATGGCCAGAGTGAACAGGATTTGTCAATATGATAATAATTTCACATCCTGCATCACTTCAGGGCAGCAGGTCATCTGCTTCATGTGACTTTCGTCTTTCCGTGTTGAACACAAAGAAGATGGTTTCATGTTCAAACTAAAATTCCAAGAAATGTCATAATTTGACTACAGCATGCCCAGAACACTGTGTTAACACAGCAAAGTCAAGAGGTTTCAGTCAAGGATACAGATTCGGGTTTTATTTAGCAGGCTAGCTAGGTGATACAATGACAGTGCCTATTTGAAAGCCTTCAGGTCTTGTTTTTTGACAGGATACAACAAATTAGAATGATGTGGGATTTTAGGAAGCCAGAGGAACTGGTGATGAGTAAAGTTTGCAGCAGGCTACCTAGCGGCAGCACCTGAAATGCCATACTGTCCAATATTTGAGCTATCAGCAGCTCAGAGGGAAATGCCATTTACTGCACGTACTGCTAGCACTGCCAGACCTAAGTAGTACATGAAAAATTACAGATACTGCTGGTTCTGCTTCGCTCATAGGAACATACCAACAAATTGTGAGCTGCTGCACATTTATCCTGCTTGCCTTTGCATGGATCCCACTATGCATACCTTCTTTTTTTTTTTTTTTGAAAGTGTTTGTCACTTCTGCCCAAGTTCTTGTGTTTCCGTGCAAAGACATGAATGACGCAGCATTTGAAAGCATCTTACAAGCTGTGACAATGTGCAAATCATTGTAGTAACAGATTCTCAAGTATATGCAGGACACTTCAGGGTTCGCACTACTTTTACGGTAAATGATGCTTCTTTGAGAAACACAGTGTTAGCATCAATCTTCCCCACCAAATAACAGACATGCAACATTCCTGCAAGGTGAATGAGAAATTACAGCAGGCAAACAAATATCTAATTCAGCACATGACTGAAATCCAATGCATGCTGGCTGACAGAAGTCAAAATTTTCTCAGTATTGCTGCTATATTACATAACTATGATCCTTCCAGAATAATTAGATGAAGTTTGGGTTACAATGAGGACTATTAACCCTCAAACCAGAAGAATGCCAGCCAGCTGGTGACACAGCAGAATACCAGGACCTGAACGTGCCTGGAACATGCTCTCTTCCTGTGATTTGGTCAGCTCACGACTTTAAAAAACACAGTCATGTGTAGTGACTCTAGGACTCAAACCCAGATTGCTGATTTCCTGCTCAGGAAACCTGATAAGCTTTTGCTGTCTTTGAGGCTCAGAATCTGACAGCTGCAATGGAGGGTTGATAATGATCATTTTCTTGTATATTTATGTAGTGGTGTCGTTGGATATCCATGTCACCACATTTTAAGAACTGTATGAAAATGAATGGGATGGTTTCATAGCTCTGAGACTGAGCAACTCTTGTATAATTCTTTGTCATCTCAGCATGTCACATCTTACACTGGCAATCCACATTTTCCTGAGCTTCATACAGTCAGAATCACTATCACTGTGAGCAGATAGACTTGAAAGTGTAAGTTTTTTGGTACATTTGTGGATGCACATTCATTCAGACAATGTAAACTGGCATTTTCTTGCACCAAAGATGCCTTGCATAACAGAGCCAAAAAATGCAAGGCAGTGGAGTCTGACATACAGCCACATTTGCCCTAGCAGAGTAAGGTAAGATCAAGTACTGATGTTCATATTTTACAGTAAATAGAGCAGAAGTGTTTGTGGTGACCAAAAATGTCTTTGTACTGTGTGGAATGTGCATTAGATCACATTACTACTTCCAATGTGACAATTGCCTGGTTGCAAATTAGATGAGTTTACTTGCAAGGCAGTCAGGTGACAAAAAAATAAACCACACTGAGGACTGCTGCAGGTTCCCAATACTTCTTTATAATACTGTTAATTAAGAAGGAAAACATGACCTACTGCATACTTCAGCAACTACACTCCATCCATTTATTCTGTGAATAAGGCTTACCACCCATCTCCCATACACCATCATGTGGGAAATGGGTATTAAACTTTGGTGATCCCAACATTGTTTGTATTTGAGAACTGATGCACTCCTGCATTTGTTCTGAAGCCTAATTCCTTCTCCTACCAAAAGCGATTTTTGATGACACTGGATCTCCTGCAGCAGATGTCTCTTCCTTTCTTCCTCCCCCTTCCCTCACATACTACATAGAAGTCCCATTTGCACTGCATAAACTAATGGGCAAAACATACAGATCATAGTCACAGATGTGGCCATCACCCCCTGTGTAACGCTATAATAAGAAAATCATGCCTTTAAGCCTGTTAATTATTTGTACTACCTTCATTTCTCTATGAATAGAAAACGCTTCTTGCATTTAACATTTTTCATGTTAAAAATTTATGTGGGGAATGAAGCTTAAGAGTTTTTAACTTCTGAATTGCAAAAAGGACAAGAAGACACATCACAGAAAGTATCTGATACCTAGTTACTCCTGTCCTGTTTCACTGCTGTGCTGAGAAACCTTTGCATGGTCACCTGTATGAAAGTGTCACTGTTAGCATCAACACAGCAACAATACCTACTGAAGGCTGAGGTACCACCACGATCAATATTGATCCACACAGATTTAACAAGGTTTTCTTTATTGTCAGATGCTGAGTTCTGACATTTGCCTGGAGCATGAGGGCCAGCAAACCAAACCTTTGAGATTTTTGCAGGTGGATGTGTTCTCTAAGTAAAAGGCTTAATGCATCAGCTGCCCGTGTAGGTCTGCCTTCAGCTACACATCCCTTTATGTGTACATCAGATATCTAGGACACACCTCTCCTGCCAACACAAAAGCCACCAGACTATGTTTAAGACAAAAACGATGTCATGGGTCTTCAAACCCTGATGTCAACGGCATGCTGTGATGAGTTGTCTAATGTTCCAAAGGCTGGAGGGAATTGTCTCTTTTTTATTTCTGAGGCAAGGATAGATTTCCTTCAAGAAACTAATCAAGATCTTGAATTTTAATTCTAGGTTAAGCAGGAGTTAGAATAATAGCATTTTTCTATTGGTTGAGGAGGGAACAGAGAGGATATGGACTTTCTAGCCTTCATGGTCTTGCACAAGCACATGTACATATTCATCCCTAATACATACAACTTTCACTTATATGAGTTAATTATGCACCTATGATGGGATTCATTCTAACACATATTGAAAAATTTTTATTTTTAGCATCAGTGGAAACTGAAGTAACTGAAAGCATCACTGGGGCTAGATAGGATTTTACTAAGTTTTCTGGAACACTTCTTATGATCCTGACCTATTGCTAGGTTAACAGTGTGTTTCAAAATACTCTCAGCCAAGCATATCCTTATTTTACTTCAGACTATTTTTCTTCCACTTCACTGCTTAGAAGCCTTCTCTCAGGACCTAAAAGAATACTAAACTGAATTAAATGCATTGCATAAACTCTCTATCCTATCTCTCCTTCTCTATCTTCTCCTTCCCCAAATAAAAGAAAACAAAATTTTGGCCTGGGAAAAAACACAGTAATACATGAAGTCTGAGATTGCAAGTAATATTGTTCAAGATAATGTGAAAGGAAGGTGGTATGCTTGAGCTATGTGGAAGTGATTGGTTACACCAACTGCCTTTTATCCTAACTCAACCTAGCAGCTAATTTAGGGGTAGCATAGCCGTCTCTGAAAAAGATCTCTCATTAATCTTTCTAAGTATCTTGACACTCAGGCATACTGGGAATTTTAAGAGAGCTGGAAGAATTTATGAAAAATAACCGAATAAAGCTGATAGCTTTAGAACCTTTGTATTGGAACATCAGGCACTAATCATGAAGATCAATAAATGCTTCAGACAAGGTAGATTAATTCTGCATTGTGCAGAATAGCTGTTCACACGGAAACAATAAACAGTGCATGGAAGGAGGAGTCTTACTGGGAATTTTCAGAACATTTCTTAATGTTCTGAATAAAGACAAACATTAATTATTCTAGGAAAAAATGAAAGGTCTAAATCTTTCCCAACCCTGTAGAAGTTAGAAGGTGACTTTTACCAGTTTTCACAAACATACAAAAAAAAAAAAAAAAGGCTTCAGAACATGCACAAGCAGATCAGTTTTTTTCCCTGATCTCAAACAAAGCAGGCACCTTCAGAAGAGCACTGATTACAGAAGCATCAACCAATTTGATATTTGCTTTTATGGAACAAAAGAAATCTTCTAAGTCCATGCTGAAAAGCTTTGCAGTAACTTTGTTCTTGAAATCAGATTGACTGCCAAACCCTAAAACTCAGCAGCAGGGGTAATTGACGGGTGCATAGTTGACCTCTGTGTGACAATTAAAAAGCAGAAACCAGGAAAATAGAAAACAGAACATTAAAAACCACTGCATAATGAAACACTAGAAAGCGAGTTACCTCATCATCATCTGCATCATATTGTGCATAATGCTGTTCCAGGAGCTCTCTCTGGCGGCGTTCTTGTTCTAGAGTTTGGCTGATCAGCTGTGCAACCTCACTCACTTGTCCTGGTTTTTCTCGTCCAATTACGAACCTATAAAAAAAAATTTGAAAAAAATGATTATTCCTATTGTTTTACCAAAGTTCTTGATTTTTGCCTGTTTTTAGTCTAGGGAGTGGCCTTTTTCTTCACAGACACATGGATGTGATCGCTTTAAACGTGCTCCGTGGACTCCTGTTTGCCAGAAGGGCACCGCGTGCCAGACACTGAGTGATCAGACCATCACGGTATTTATGGGATGAAAAAACAAAAGTGACGGTGACCACTAAAGCATTCACTCCAAATTTCTGTAGAAAAGATTTACTGAGGTTGAACTCCACAGATACAGACCTAGAGCAGGGCAATTTTTTTAAAACAGTATCAGCTCTTCCAGTCCCCTAAGAGCAGCACATTTCTTGGAGGCCTATGGCGGTGCAGAGGCACAGTACCGGTATGGACAAACTTCTGACAGCTCGCAGTGAAAGGAACATGTGCTAGGGTAACTTCTTTCTCCATCTTCTCGTACAAGACATTTCTGAGCTTTTCTATTTGCCTTTCTATTTGCTGTCTATAACAGAGAATCTATTTCCACATTTTTAAACCTGACAGATACAGCCTCCCTAACTTTAAACTGAATTTAAGCTTTTATTTCATGAACTTCAGTTGCTAGGGAGCATTTTTCTCCACTGTGAGCTATCATTGAACACTGGAAGTGTATTTCCTTGGCGTAACAAAAGACAATGAAAGTTACCTCTTTTTCTGGCTGAGACTTAAAATTCTGCTTCTCAGTTTTGCTTTCCACAACTGAAATTCAGAGTTGGCTTTGACTGTAACCCTTTTTTAAGCACAATGGCGTAACCACAGTTAGGCATTTTGCTACCTGTAGCATTAATTATAAAAATACATGCTACGGTACTAACACTGTAAAATACTGAACAAAAGCACTATTTAAAAACATCAAGTTCAAGGAGTACTTTCTTAGCAGGCTAGAAAGACAATTAGGCAATTACAGATGAAAGAGTTATTATGCAGAGCTGAAAACCATAATCAAGTGACATACTGCATATGATAAACTATTTGTTTCCACAACATCTGGCTCAAAATGATATATTTAATTTATTATTGGTAGAAGTGTGCATTATATCCCGTGTTAAGAAAATGATTTTGATTAGTACGGCCTCTTGCTGTCAATGTCATTTGGGATTTGGCATCCATGAATAAGCCAAGTTCCTGTGAGTGGATGAACCTGAATCCATTTTGTATGCCAAATGATTTGTCAGACTCTATGAAGTCAGGCACTATAGAAAGGAACACAACATGGAGAATATTTCAACATCACCAAAATACGCAAGTCAATAATTACTTCCAAAAGGTGAGAATGAGTGACTCTCTTTGAAATGACACAAGGTGCTCTGAAAATAATTTGCACGAAGGTGTCTTAGTTTAAAAACATTAATAAAAAGTAGAGAAGAAAACAGAAAAAAAAAAAAAACACTCAAGTAAATAACATCATTTTAATCTTGATCATAGCAGATCACAGTCTGGCACTCACATGCTACAATTACAAAACATGACAGCAATGATAAAGACCTGGGGCTGAAAGAAAAAGAATGTTTCTTCATGGCCTCTGTTCTTCATCTGTTCTGCACACTGACTCATAGTCGGATCCTGTTCCCTCTGAATTTTAATTTTACAGCCAAGTATTACAAAGACTAAAACAGCCACGCTTTCAGTCTCAAATGGGAGGAACAATGAACTTTCAATATTACTACATGCAGTAAAAAAGGATCCAACCCATACTTGCCATGTATTTCTCTCCTCTATGTAAAAAGAAATTAAAAGAGAATATGGAAAAAAAAATCTTCTACTTTAAATAAACATCTTAAGCAAGGTTATGCATGAGCGTATTATTTGTACGCAGTAGAGATAGCATGTTTGTAAACACACAAGGGAGATCACAGATATGGTAAATTATGGAACTACAAAAAATAGTAAAAATATCATATTCCTTCCTGCCCTCTGCCTGGTAACTTCACCTCCCTTGGAAAATAAGATACTCAAAATACTTCACACAATCATTTTTTATACTGAAGCCCTAGGACAGACAATATGTAATGGAACTGAAGTTTGATAACGCCTGATGATTTGGGATTAATTCATGAGGACTTTGGAGTTCTTACACTAGAAAAGGAAATTTTTCTGGTTTCCAGCTGAACTCCATTTGCATATTAGGAATGACTTTGACCCTGTAGACTGTATTACAATAATATTTTCATATAGACAAGGAAGTTCAGGTAACAAATAAAGCTTTTTTTTTCCTCTCATCCCAAAGACATAGACAGTTTATAATGATTTTCAAGACTTGAATCACATGTCAGAATGAAGTTCCTCAATGACACCTGAAGCTGTTAGATGACATGAATAAAAGCCTCAAAGCAATGACAAAATATACAACAAATGCTTTCCAAAACAGAAATATGCAAGGAATCTTTTATTTTCCTATAATTTATTGCTTTAAAGTGAAACGTTTCCAAAGTGTCTGAAAATAAATATTTAGAAGCATTGAATCTGTGATTGATGTGAGTTCTAGGTACAGGATAGCAAACTTGTGAAATGGAGTATAAGGTTGCAAACAATTACAATTTTTACATACAAAATCAAATCTTTTGATATGTTACATTCCATGACCTTAATAATACTAAACCATATATTACTTAATGAAACTATACTATATATTATAATGATGTTTAACCTACAGCTAAAATAACCCATAAAGTATAAATTTGGAAATGAAAGAGAGAAGAATAAATATCCTTCTCCTAGAAGGAGAAGCAGTTATTAAAATGCTAAGCATGAATTAGATCTTTAAGCCCAGAATGGCTTTAAATACAACTATCATAATCTGAAGTGCTTAAGTATGCAAAAGAGACATAAGGTTGTGATTCACTGACCAGAAAATTAGTCACTGAACCATAATATGCACACTTCAGCGAAGTGGCTAATTATGTATTTCCCATCACTCCGCCTCACCAAAATTAAGCGCATGCATTTCAGACTTGATTAATTAGTCTCAAGGGCCACAAGTATTATAACAAAGACCTATAAATTCTATCAGCAATAATGTCTTTAAGAAGCTGGTTATGTTTCTGGATATGAGACAAATGAGGGTTTTCAAACCTTTAAACCTCATCATGACAATATTCCCCTTAATTATTAAAGTCAGGAAATGCAAAATCCAGCAAATCTGCAAAGCTGTGCTACAAGCCACAACTATACTAAATCTCAGACCATTACAGATTATTTCTGATGCCCACAAAACTGGAAGAGAGGAGAGAATGACACTGAGAGGCAGGGCATAAGCTGACCTTGATACTCACAGTTGCACATGGTATAGCTGAATTACCAGCTGTGAAATATTCTCTGTGGTCATGGTGTTAAGATAAACAGGGATAAGGCTGGGAACATAATTAGTATTTGACTCTATTTCAGAAATAAGAATATCTAAAAAATACAAAATCTGGAGAAATTGAAAATTAAAATGTAGTATTGGTAGTTAAGAAAAACATTCTACTGAAAGTGGCAGCAACACCAACATATCCTGCAATCCAGTCAGGATTTAATGATTTTAAAGCAGACCCAGTATATGGCTTTCTGCATATATGCAGCTTTTATTAAATAAGGATCTGCAGACCTGTGCTTCTTGAAATAACAAGTGTATATATATATATATATATATATATAAAACTAGCCATGGGAAACAGAAACATCGTTGTAAGAATTAATTTAATTAAATAACATTTCCATTCTCCTAAGTACTTTCATACTAGCAAATGTGTAGAGCCAGCAGCTCTGTGACACAAACCTGAAGCTCTATAGCATGGATTTTTAGTGACTTATTCTCAATGAATGATTTCTCCTAAAAATACTTCAAGCATTATGTGCTCAGTTAAAAATAATTTAGCTTCGATTACTTAAATATAACAAAAATTAATTAATTAAGAATAAAACAAATTCACTTCAAGAAATAAAGAACAGGTTTTTACTGCAACAGGATTCACAGTGACATTTTATCTTCTAACCCTTCCTAAAATATAGTTTAGTCAATAAAAAAAACTTAGTAAATTTCATTGAATTTTTTTTTACAGATTTTTTCTGAAGACTGGTTTAAAAAATGGCTTCCCTCTGAGCTCTAAAGCACAAAGCTGCTTCTGCTACCATTTATCTAATTTATTTCAAGATGTCTTTAATTACCTACCCTGGCTGCTTCCATTACGATAATAACCATATAATTAATCCAAAGAGCTAGAAGTGGTATGAACCCTGTAAGAAGGCAGTTTTATTTAGTTTCAGCAGTGCAAGCTGGAACTCGTCACTTCTTCACAAGATGGCAGCCTGCGACATGTAGGTCACAGACTGGGCATCAGGAATTCACCAACTGTGAGGTGCAATTACAGTTGTTCAAATAAAATGCTCTGAAACTTCAGAATCATTCAGGCTCTTGGAGGCACTGAATGGTTTGGGATGTATGGGAGCTCTGGGCCACCCCAGCCCTCCCCAGCTCAAAGCAGGGCCATCTCAGCCGGTCGGTCTGGAGCGGTTTTGAAGCCAGGGACGGAAAAATTCTGCTGCCTTGTTGGGGAACCGGTCCCAGTGTTTGAGTTACCTCATAGTGCATTTTATTTTTGGATAATATGGAGTCAGAATTTCCCTTGCTGCAACTTCTGTTCACTGAACAAAGACTCTGGGTTCACCCTTTCTACTGCTTCAGCCTGCACAGGTCCCTCTGTACAGCAGCTCTGCCCATTAGCCTACTGACCACTCTTCCCAGTTTCTATCACCTGCAAGCTCCTAAGAGGCTTTCTGTCTTACGTCTGCCAGTCCACGCAGCCTGCCCTTGCATCAGAGACAGGCACACATGCAGCAACCTGTAAAGCTGTTAGCTGGAACAAAGGGGAACTGAGGGCGAATGGCAGGAGGAAGTAAATGAGGTTTGCCTGGAGATTAGTGATGGCAGTGCCTCGAAATGAGCACAAGCAAGTGAACAACTCTGCCTGGAGATCAGCACCCAAAGTAACATGAGGAAGTAACCACCATCGGGAGGTGAAAGGGGCAACGACTGAATGAAGTCACCCAAGGTCATGTAAGAAACATCTGATGCAGCAACCCCTGCAATGCCCAGCTCAGGATGTTGACATGAAAAGCCAGCACAAAAGAGAGAACTATGGTGAAGATCCTCCACAGAGCCTGGAGAAACAGCTGCCAGCACGCTGAACTGCTGCGCAGAAACTCTGTAGAGCCTCCGTCCCTGACCCCACAGCCAGGATGAAGTAGGCTATGTGCTGTACCTCAAATGTGACGATGCATAGCAGCACCCTAAGTTACCAGTCATTTCAGCCAGTTGGGTGTCCTTTTGCCCAGTCAGCACTCAGGACAGGTGTATGGGAACACAACTTGGTGTGGCCATGGCAGGAGCTGTGGGTAATGTGTAACAGTGATGAACCAAGAATGAGATGTGCGTGCAGTATGTGCTGCCAATTGCTGTTGTTGTTGAAACATTATTTTACTAACTTTGCTTATTTTTGAATTAATTTTAATTTTTAAGTATTTCAATCGAACAAGGGATTATCGATTTCACTTGCATAACCATACTCACAACGACTGATCTGCTGCCACAGCACACGGTGACAAATCTGGTATATGGTGCATGGGCAGCTGGCACTAAAGGTACAGAGAACCACATATGAACCCTTGCAGGAAACGTGGAAATGGCCCTGCAAGAATGTCCACGTCATTAATAAAGATATTAAATAGTACTGACCCCAGTATTCATCCCTGAAAGAATGCTACAAGTAACTGTCTGCCAGGCTTTATAATACTGTCCATAAATAGACCTCTAACACTCTGGACCAGAAGTCCAGTCGACTTTCCACTCATCTTACAGACACTCTCCAGTCCCAATTTCATCAGATAGAAGGATACTTAAGGGGATCACGCCAAAAGCCTTGCTAAAGCCAACTTAAAATCTACTGCTCTCCCCTCATCCAGAGTCAGTCAGTGGAAAAACTGAGGCAATCACTAATTTATCTCCAACTTTTCTGCATCCATGGTTTCCTACTTCTGTTGCTTGAAACCCATCTTGTCGCCCTTCACATTCTCCACTAGTTTCAACTCTGGCTGAACTTCCACGTTCCTAATTCCGTTCCTACATGCTCAACAACACTGCTATGCTCTTCTCAGGTAGCTTACCCCTGCTTCCACTTTCTGTGAACTTTGCTTTGAACCTTATCTGAGACAGCAGTTCCCTGTTCATTCATACTCTTCTGTCACACTTGCTCAAAACTATTGCACTACTTTTATGGTCCAAGGAGGGTGTCTCTTGGGCTCTTTTACCTTCCAGGTCAGTGTCCCACAGCATCCCGCCAAACAGATCCCTGAAGGAAGACAAAATTGCTCACCTGAAGTCCAGAGTTGTAATTCTAATATTTATCTTCATTCCTTTCCACTTTTTATACTCCGTTATTTCATAGTTAATGCTGCTAAAGCTGCCATCAACCTTCACTGAAGAACTCAACAGTCCTTCCCTATTTGTTAGTAAGATTTAGCACACTGCTCACCTCAGTTGTCCCACTGAACACTTGTGTCAAGAAGTTGTTTTTGATACACTCCACAGGTACCCTGGATTAATTGCACCCAACCATGCTGCCCTCGTGGTAGATGTTGGAGTAGTGTAAATCCCCTGTAAGTCTCTAACCATAACCTCTGAAATCACACGTCCACAGAGCCTTGTGACATATTCAGGATCTTCTTCAGCGGTATCAGTGGTGCTGGTGGAAGAGCAGCAAAATAACAGCTTAAGGGCCAGAAAAGACTCAGCAGTCTCTCCACAACATCTTGGATATGAGTCCCTGACAAACTATGCTACTATCAACACTAAATGGTTATTAGAGTTAGACAATTAGAAAGTCATGTAAAAAAAACAGCAATATTAATGCACTTAGATTAATTATTTCCCCTAGAAATCAATTCTAGGCCAGGGCCTCACTGACACATTAGCTTTATTCAGAACAACTTCAAAATTAGCCAATGGATTCAATATTTTGGCACCTCTCCAGGTTCTGGTCCTTACACTGCTCTGTGCTTCTGAGAGCCCTGCCAGGGAGCGTTCTCTTCCATCTCCTCCATCCAGCCTGACAGTTTCCCAACACATCGATCGTATAACAGTTTTTCTTGTATACACGATAATCATTTAATCAGCATTCTCTATAGCACCATGCAAGCCTTACAGGAACGTCCTCAAAGAAACAAACTTGTAAGTCTATGCTTTACCTTTCCTGAATGTAAGTGAAGCACATGTGCCAACTCTGTTCAAAAGGTGCAAGTCCCATCTGGGAATGTTTCTACAACTGGACTGCATTTTGGGGTGAGATCTGCCTTTCCTCATCCTTACCCTCGCTGGTATCTGTGGGAAGCCAATCCAGGAAGGAACTGTGTATGGGTCAGAAGTAAGCTGCTGAGTTAGGACCACATCCACAGTCCACATAATTCCATGGCCCAGATTCTAGCCAAGCTGAACCACACTCATAGCACAATCCAGGTGCAGCCAAATGCTCTTATAACACCATCTTTGTGGTTTGCTGAGTTACCCTGCAAGGATGAATGTTGGGTATTTCTGCCCAGCTGTCACAATGTTATATCAGATTTATCAAGGTGCACCAAAACTTGCTAGTAACTTCCACAGCAAAACATATTTCACTTAGAAGGATGGAAGAAATTAGCTTAACAAACATTTATGGTGGCATTTTGGTTGCAGTGGTATGTTACTATGTTTAGATTCAAGCGACTTGAGGATAAAGTGATTCAAAACCTGTCAAGTTGTTCCTTTTTGCAAAAAAAGGAAAAGAAAACCCGTTCCTTATGAAATCCAGCCCGATTAAATCTTATTATTTCATGTTACATGCATTTTAAAAACAATGCTCTAGATACCTAGCAAAATAGTTTATATCTCAGCTAAAATGTTTGCGTGAAGATGTATTTATATATTTCATGCTTAAACAGAGAATATCCTGTCCAAATGTGCAAATATTCCAGTAAGTAACTTACCATAAAATTCAAACTAGCTAGATCTCGGGACACAGGGGCTATGCTTATGCCAGTAAATTTATCAGTGCCAGGAAGGGCTCCCAAGCATTAGTTATTGGTCATCTATGCTGTTAAATGACTGGAACGATCTCTGGAACTATTTGGCCCGAGTTAACTAGTACTCTACAAAATAATATTCAGACACAGTCCAGGAGGTAGCCCAGGCTAGGAGCTAGCTTGGATGTTTCCAACAGACAGTTTGGACATGGCCACTCTGCTCTGCAAGGTAAAAACGCTGAACAGTGTGAACACAGAGCACTCTGGTGCCAGCTGGCTTCGGTGCCCACGGGCAGTCTGAGGCACGCTGCACCTACTCGAACAGGCTCAGCCAAGAAATACAAACAGCACTGCTGCACATCCAGCAAAGCACTGATGAGTGCAGTCTTACCTCCCCAGTGCTAAGGGGTTCACAGTGTTCATGAGTAATTTTTCACGTTACGTTCAGCATGCTATGCCTAGTAGTCTTGTAGCATGGTTACCAGTCCTGATAGGTTTTATATGATGTAATTCTTTGTAATACTACACCAAAATCAACAGGAGAAATTCACGTTGTTTTGGTACGAGGCACCACAAATTAAGTTTCTACTGGGTGCCTAATTCAGGTTTATCAAAGACTTAACAATCTGCTCAAGAATCAGAACATCCACCAAGCACAAATGGCTTCTTAAGCAGCTCTTTATAAAGTCCCAGCACGACACGCAGCACCGCAGAGTAAAGGACTTTTCTTTCCTTCTTTCTCTCTCCTTGGCTCCAGTACTTGGATTCAAGGAAACAGATAATGGCAAAAAAAGGAAGAACAAAAACATCACCTCCAGCCAGAAGGAAAAAAAAAAAAAAAAAAAAAAAAAAAGGACAATTTAATCCAGCTCTCTGATTCAGACACAGAGGTAGCATCTTTTGCTTTTGGCTGCTGTGTCATTACCCGGGACTGGAAAGAAACAGAAATCTCTCCTGTGTCTTCCGCAGCATGGATCTGCATGGAGTATGGAGAATGCCAGCAAAAGTTTAAAGGACACAGTTGTTTCACAGGACAAGAGCAAAGGCAGAGAAATTAAGAAAGAACAAGAGAAAATCTGCACAGGCAGGCACACTGAAGAAAGAAAAGATGATTATCTAGGGAAAGGATTCACAGAAATAAAGCAATGCTGTTCATGCTTACCGTGAGCAAATATTGTTCCCCACAGGGGTAGACGGCTGTTGGCTAGATCCTGCTGTTGACTTCATCTGTCCTCTATACTGTCTGATTGCTTGCAAAGACACAACTATTTAAATTACCTTTCCAGATGTTATGATGTTAAACAAAAGTAACAACAGGCATGCAAATTACTGTTTTCTGAGATAGTATATTCTCCAGAAAGAAATCAGTTCAATGTTGGGGGAGAAACAGGCTGAAGAAAGAATAAATGATTTATCAAGTTTGTATTAATTAAGAAGTGAATATTTTAACTTTCTGCCCTTCAATTGCTCCCTGTGTAAGAGCTATCTAAAAAAGTAAAAACTTCATTCTTGCATTTCAGATTCCATTTGCACTACAGTAAGAGATAAAGAAATTAGGCTATGAACTGGGAATATGGGCTGAGACAAAGTCCTACTTTGAATTAAAACTGTCCAGAGAGGAACAGGCACAAAATGGTAATAAATGATTCTTTATGAGAACAGAGAATAATTAATAGTAGAGAGCCTCAGGGTTTGACTGCTATTGTTGGAACCTCTTCTTCAATGGTCTAGATTAATTAAACAGCAACACAGCAAAATTTGCTAACTAATTATTTAGCTTCTTAACATCGGAAGATTTTGAGACATTTCAGAGGAGTTTAATTAAACAAGAGTTGTTAAATTCACTGCTGGGTCAGAATTAATACAATTAACTTCAAGGTGGCGCCTATCAAGAGAACTGTTACAGGTTTTACCCAGGTTCTGTGGGGCTCCCTGAGAACTCAGGAGCTGACTAGGAAAGCACCATGAGAGCAACCGCTCAGTGCCTAGCAACAGTTTGGGAAGCTGAGAAAATGCTTAGTGGCATTCAGAAGACAGGATATGGAAAGGAGGACACGGAATTTAAAATTTGCCTCTCTAATAAGACTCTGAATTTGCTTAAATCTCTTAACAGAAACCTTCAGAGGAAAGCAGTAATGATAAAAACATACAAGCAGCATATGAAGGACTGGGATTTTCAGACGAATCACTCTCATACAATCCCCTTTCTTCTTATCAACCCAGTAAGACTTTCGGGCACCCTGACCTCCTTTCCTGGGACCCTGTGCTTCCCACATCTGCATAGGCATGAATCTTTGTCTTCGGTGAGGCTGCAAAGTGAAGTCACATCCCCCCAGTAATTGTTCCTTCATTTTCCAGACCCTACTGAAAACACCCACTTTTGTACTAGGAAGGACTGAGACTAGGCACATATAATAAAAAGCTGAAATTTTCTTTGTAAAAGAACTAACTTTTCTCTCTTGTAGGTGTGTTGAAGAAAAAACAAAAATCCCTGGAGGCATACAACTTTCCATGTGAACTTTCTCTGACAAGGACATTAGGGTCCCTGGCATCCTTGCATTATGATGAAGAATCATCAGAGGGATGAGTGAGGTCATCCAGGCTCAAGATCACCCAAGCAACTTCAAAGAACTTTAGGTCTGCTACTCAGCACCACAGTCCATGAGGAAACAGCAAGCTAGGAAACAAAAGAATCCAGAGAAGCTCCACGACAGGATGGGATTCCCACTGTCAAGTTGCCTCCTTACCCTGTATTTCATGAAAGGAGGCACTGCTTGCAAGCTTCATGTTGATGGATTAGGTCCTAAATGGGTCAGAAGACGCACTGACCAATTAGTCACACTAGTCTGGTGCTGCCCTCTGACTGTTCCATGAACCCTATTAGAGAAGGACGACGCTCAATGAAACAGAAAAACAACACAAATTTCGAAAGAAAATTCCTCCTTTACACAATCAAAGATAAGATGTTAGTAAACTAAACAGTTAAGCAAAATTACAAAGAAGACTTGATATTTACGTGAATTAAAATAGCATTCATAGTTGCATTTGCCAGATTAGAGTCATGGGGATACTAATTCTTAGCCCTAAAGACAGAAGCTGATTGCCAGCTGGGATTATGGAAGAATTCCCTCTCCTTCCTTCGTCTCATAGGTTACCAGACTCCCATCTGGTGGGTGCTGATTATCTCTCTATAAAACACTGTAAGAAAGAGTTGATGAATTTGTTATTGGAGAAGCCAAATTGGTTTGGCCAATGATCTTCTATTATGGTATGATAACTCTTCCAAATAGTTCAGTGCTGGACGAGGTAATAATAGATGCTTATATTTGCTCCTTTTCCCCCTCCCCCTCAACTAGAACAGTTCAAAAGGTAAAAGTCATGTTTTCATTTTCACAGATTCCTTACTATGTCAGCTACAGACAGTTTGGATACATTTTTCTGGCAGAAACATTGCAAAATCTATTCTAGGTCAATGACTTCCACTGTCAGGATAATTCAAAATGTTCAGAAAGCTCAAAGGAGAAAAATAAATCACTCACTATTGGCATTACGCAAGCTTCCTGAAGAGGTATTGACTGCATTTATTGTAAAGAATTAAGAAGTGGCTTTAGTGTCATTCCGTTCATGAATGTCCTTTCCTTGCAGCTGATCCCATATCAGGGACACCAGGCAGGACACCATGATCCCATGCAGGACACCAGGCAGAAGAAAGGCACACACATGTATGCGATAATCACTAAGATAACTATGCTTACTATAGCAATTCTATAAAACTCACTGAACTGACATCGTTGAATAGCACACGTGAGTTAAGTATGTGTGCAAATTCTCCAGTGAGGGACGGACTCATGAAGATGCCTTGTCTTGAACTGGGCAGGGTGTGAGTGTGAGTACGTTGCCTAGCCACTCGTACTTCAGAGGAGACACCACCATCAGGAAAGGCAGCAGGTATTTGTACAGCAGGTCATCTGGAGATGCAAACAACCTTTTCCAGTACTCTCCTGCTTCCCCCAGTGACATGGATTATTAATGGCAGCTGCCAAGGGAAGACTGCACTCAGAGGTCACTAGAACTGCTCTTCACACTTCCAGCAGGCAGCAACTAATGGCTGGGGGTGTGTGAGTGAGGGAACCTGCCCAAAAGATCCCCTTATATTGCTCCCAAGGCTCCAGTTCAAAGAGAGTGGACATCAACAATTTTTCCATCTCAGCTCTACGAGTGTACCTGGGAAAGCGCATCTGACAAAAAATAACCATTCTCTCCACAAAACATGCAGAAGGCAGGGCCCTGGTATCATACAGGAAAGGAAAACAGTCAGCAAGATATAAATGCATTATTTCCTTTCATATCTAAATTCATCAATATTAGCTGTAGCTTACTTAACAAGCAAATGTTTAAACCTACAATAAGAACAAAACCATCAAACCATCCTGAAATCTCCATCTCCAAAAATAAAAGCTTTCTGGAACCATTTCTAATTTTGAACAGCTAAAAATCAACACAGCCCATTAGTGTCAGCGGAGCATCTGACAGCACGGCCCTCAGGATCTGACCAGAACCTGGGCAGGACACTGATGCCACACAATGCTTGGCAACATCATCAAATCTTGTTCCCAGTTTATAGGAAACCAGGAAAAAAATCATGCATTTCTCAGCCAGTCTGTGTAAAACAGAAGAGTGATCTTTCTGTTTTTTTCTCCCATTAAGTTTTAAATGAAGCAAAAATAGAGGCAGTTGCACCACACTCTAGCCATTTCTTTCCTCTAATTATGTATACATTAGTAAGAGGCTGCTAACCAGACAGTATGCCAGTATGCACACAGATCCTTACACATCTATTTTAGTTAATAATATATAAGTATAATTTTTACTTTAATACTAAAGTGATTTTTTTTTTAAATCTGGTTGTGATACTAATGCACACGGTCATTTTTCCTGTGAAAATAGAGTATCTTAAGCTTACTTATGAGGAAAATACAGAAGCTCACACATCTCTCCTTGATAAACGAGACCTGTCAGAAACCAGCTATCCTTGCACACAGGATGCCTACCTAGTATTCTTGACAATGTGAGATCTACAGCAATGGAGAAACACTTTTTGCAGTGTATTGTTTTATGACAAAGGGGGGTCTAGATTACAACCAGTCTGACTGTAATTCATACACCATGAGAAGATTCTGGGAGCACTCTGTGTGAAAATCACTTCACTTTTCTTCCTTCCTCCAAACCCGTTATTTTTCCATAGAAGCAAGTATTCTATTCTGTAACTTAATCAATAATAATTTCACAGACCAAGCTGATTATGCTAGTACTTACCTTTTTCTTTTTGTTCTTTTTTTGAGTTAAAACATCAAACAGAAATTACATATAACGTTTGCTTTGTGTACTGAAACACAGAAGACATTATTCTCTGTCATAAGGATTTTATGTTCAGACGTCCCAGCTCTGCAGAAACCTAATAAAGTTGATACTCATTTTTATAGCCAACTTGGTAGGAACACTCACAGCATGTGTGTCTTCACAGATATATGACCCATGTAGCTACAACTGCAAATGTTATACAAAAATATATTCACCTGTAATTATGCTATAATTTTTAAGATTTTTTTCCTAAATAATCTCTTTTAATAAAAACCTTGATCAACCACCCCCACAACACTTTGCAGAATACACATTCCAGTATTATTCCTTAATGTTGTGCCGGAACAGGCATGGGATTTCTGTAGAAACCTTCATATAACATCACTGGCTGGGGGAAACTGCACATCTTACATCCAGTAGTTTAGTCATGGTTCAAAAGAAGTCAGCCCCAAACTCATCAATTAAATGATTCAGCTGTACTCAATAGAGAGGATTTGGAGAGCAAGCTGAAGGGTGCCTACAGAACGGTTGCTGCTTTGCAATATGCCAAAGATACTCCTGGAATTATTTTGTAGAGTTAAATGTTTGCTGAAATTAACAAGCTATTAAGCAGAAAAGCTATGTGACAGAACATGTTTTTAAATGGCAAAACAGTTCATTTCTCAGGAAACACTGTTCTTATTCATTTACAAACATTTTACAGTCTTGTATTTACATTCAGTTTCTAGGCTACTAATTATTTTACAGATGCTTGCAGTGATGCCTTTCAGTTAACCACAGCCTAGGATCAGACAGTCAGAATCCCAGAGAGGGTGTAGGGACATGGGGAACTCAGTGAAAGAATACTGGGCTGTTAATCAAGCCAGTACTCGCCACACTACAGTGCCCAGTGCCCTCCTCCCTCAGAGGCTGCACTGGGGAACCCTGGTGGGCTCACTACCTTACTCCTCCAGCCCTGGGGCTGTAGTGTGGCCAGCAGAGAAGGGACAAAAACCTCTGCTTCTACCAAAATAGACCGACTCTCCTATTAGAGAAACCCGGTAATCTTAAGTACTTAACCACCACTTCTTACTTCCGAAATACTCACCTGACTTTTCCTTTGGTGTTTCTAAGAACAGTCGCGGCAAAATTTTGTGTAACACCAACCAAACTGATGCCATCAACTTCCACAATTTGGTCATTCACTTGGATCCTTTCAGAGGAAAAACAAATATATAAATAAGTTAAGGAGTTCCTGGTGAATTCTCAGCAAAACTCAGCATACAGATTTTTTTAAAAAAATTGATTTTAAACAAAGACTTTAAACACAAAGTCATTCATAAAATGACTGAGGTAAATATCACACACGCAAATCAAAAGACTTTCTTCCCTGAATTGAGCCTGTGCCTTCCAACATAATATTGGCAAGTGCTAGGAAACATCATCAAGGGAGCAATGAAGAATGTATCTGTCTGCCCTTGCACATATCATAAATCCAGGTTCAAAGTTACCACTACAATTAACTGCATCAATCATCCAGTCATTTTCCGTGTATATAAATACAGCAATACAAATTCTTGCATTTGTCATATGACTTAAATTAAATGAGATACTTGAACAATTCTTATATCATTCTTTCCAAAGCCAATTTTGAAAAACAGCATAAGACATAGCTCTGGTATTTCACGCTAATGGAAAAAAATGTGGTATTTAACTAAAACAACCTGCTCATCTGTAGAGAAAAGAGCTTGTGCATCAGACTTAATTGTGACCTACTCTCTTAAAATATTTCATCTAACTTGCTTCAAAAAGATGACTTCCCAGTGTAAAAGAGATCATGGAGCACACAACGATAAGATCTAGGGCTGTTTTAACAAGGACTATCTGTTTGAAACCAAATGCCAATTTCCAGTTGATACACTGTTCGATGCAGGAAAAGTTAGGAGGAATATAAAAAGCGCTGCTTTATCTGAAACAGGCATAGCTCTGAAGTCCCTAGGGCTGGCATAAGAATCATCTGGATTACAAATATTTGGAAGGAGTACTACTATATTAAACTGTCCTCTAGAGATACACAAACTCCTACAGCTTCAAAAATGAAAAACAAACAAACAAACAAACAAACAAAAAAAAGCATTCAGAACTAGTCAAAATGAGCAATTTTCAAGTACTTACATAGATGTTACTGATCCAAACAATACGGTTTATAAAGCAACCAAGAAACAGCTTTGAAAATTTTCCATTTTAATTATATGAAACTAACTAAATAAAGCAATTTAATTTCTTAGGATATCTTAGTGATAAGATTTCTTTTCAAAAACAAATTTTCACAGTAGAGGCCTTGAAAGAAGATGAAGCATTTTGACTTGGGGAACACATTTCACTGTAAAGTCTGAGCCGATGCTTTGCAGTTGTACATGTGTTCAAGCAGTGTCTTCAGTTCTTGGGACTCTGCTGATGAGTAAGAATTACAGAATTTATTCTTTGGCAGCCTCACAACACAGAATGTCACTGTGTTCTGGAAGGGTTCTCCCTTCTGTACATAAGGAACTCCTATCTTGAAAATCACATCAGGCATTTAAATCTCAATTTTTATTTTTATTTTTTGTGAAGCATTTAATAAATACACCTATCACACTGGTATCTATTGTATTTGGATACTGTAAAAATTAGTATTTTTACTGTAATTTAGCAAACACGAGGAGCAGTCAGATGGCAGCAGGTGTTCCAGGAAAGGAAGTTTAAGAAGCTGGTGCCCACTGAGGGGGAAGCTGTCACTTTCTTGGCAGAAAACTATATGGTGGAAGAAGAGATTCCTTTGTAATGGCAGCTTAGCTCCAAAACTTTACAAACTTCACTATGCAATGCTAGTACTGTTCACACAGATACACAGCACACTATTTCAGGTGAGGAAATGTCATCGTAGAGAACTGTTGTCTGCAGCTTTGTCCATAGACTGCAACTGACTGATTCCATTTCTCTTTCAGATTTTGTTTCTCCTTTCTTGCCTGTACGGCTCCTAAATTCATTTCCAGCTCTTATTTTTATGACCATTGTCTTCTGAACCTCTCCTTTGGTGCATACACATATTTTAATTATACATAAGCATGCATATATATCACACAACATGCAATTAACATAATTAGCATTCAAATTATATAATTATGTTTAATTCAAAAAGAAGTTCCCTGTCTCTTGCTGTGTACTTTGCTGCATTGCCCAGACCAAAACACTCTCACAGCCACGTTCTCCTGGTGGTCTCCCTCTGCTGCGGGCGGCCCCTCTCCAGCCCCCTCCCAGTGCAGCTCCGGACTTTCCCTGTATCCGAACCCCAGCCCTAACCCCCACCGCGGGAAGAGCACCAAATAAGCCACTCCACCCACCCTCTAACCAAAATTGTGAGGAGCCTTCCCTTTTTTTGTTGGAAAGCCCCTTTACAGCCCCCTCCACCTGGGGCTCTAGGCTTCCTCTGTCTCTCAAATCTAATTTCCAACATGAAAGAAGAATTGGACTCAGCTTGGCAAAGCCTCAATTGTAAAGGCTTAACTGATTTTACCACTAATGACATTGGTAATTTTTCTGATAATTATTTTCTAATGGCCATGACTTAAACCTCTGCCTATGTAAAGCAGCACTTCAATAAACTAGCAACTACAGAAGTAAACCAACTAAAATAAAATAAATACTCTCCTAATTCTGTATGATGAACTTGCCTTGCTCTGTATGATGAACTGAAAAATTTAACCTGTGCAGACGCGAAGTCCAGAGTATTTTTCAAGTTAGTAACTATCTAATGTTTCAAAACAGTTGTTCTTGATGTTCTCAAAATACTCTGAAATGACTCATCACCATATTCGCTTGAAAGAAAAAGCTATTAAATTAGTCAAGAAAAATTTTTTCTTATTCGCTCTAAGGACTGATGTTCTATTTTACACACTATTAATAATCACTCTTATTACTTACTAACGTGCTTCCATTTGAATTTATCTCAAAGCACCCTCCTTGGTTAAAGACTGCCACAAAATGCCTTTTAATATGCCAACTACACACTTACTACCTGTTTGTTTTTATCAACTTGGATCAAGCCTGTGCTTCCCAAATATTGAGAAACCTTTTTGTACAGATTCCAGGTCTCCAAGTAGTTTCTATCATGAGTTGATGGGTCTTGCAATACACGATCGAAATTATCCTACAGGTATTAGAATTGTAGAATCAGTTAGGTTGGAAAAGACCTCTCAGATCATCTAGTCCAACCTCTAACCTAGCACTGCCAAGACCACCACTAAACCACGTCCCTAAGGACCACAACCACACGTCTTTTTAATACCTCCAGGGATGGTGACTCTACCACTTCCCTGGGCAGCCTGTTTCAATGCCTCATAACCCTTTCAGTGAAGAAATTCTTCCTAATATCCAACCTAAACCTCCCCTGGTGCAACTTAAGGCCATTTACTGTAATTTATTTATTGCAATTTATTTTAATAATAATAATTTATGTATTGCCATTTATCGCAATTTATCATAATACTTAAAATGATAGCTTCAGAGAGGCTGCTTGAAGATTGCTCTTCAATTATTCAGAGTATCTGATCCAACCACTGAAATACAGTTTCATTTCCTGTTTGGAGACTTTGATTTGCTATCAGTGTTAATGATTAACTGGGCTTTTCACAAAGATGAAGTTAACAGGACCCTTTACAGTTGATGCACTTTATTACAGCACCGGCTGCTCCTGACTGAGAGGATTACATATCCCCTTCTCAAGTGAATGATCAGTCAGGCTCTCAAAGAAAATGAGAGGGCTATTTCTCAGCTGACTGAACATTCAGCCAGTTGAAAACCAACACAAATATTAGAATAGACGAAGAAACATATATTTTTTTTTTCTCAGCTGACAAGCTCCTTTCAGAAGCCATCTAGGGAAATGAAAGAAGAGCCTTGTAATTGAACATTAACTTCTGCAGCCCACTCAAACATGTGAATAATGAGCGGAGCAGAAAATACAGATCATCACAGACCAGGTGTGAGCTACTCTGATTTTCAACCATAGATTTTCACACAGAATGCCAGTAGTGAGCTTAATGCCTTTTGGCTGAGCTGGAGCATACCTTTCAGAAAAACTTTAACTTAAATTTAAAGTAATGAATGAATCTATGACATCTTAAGGTGTCAGCTTCTCTACTTCCTTTCCTGATTTTTTAAACCTGTGATAAATCAGTACTTGGCATTCAAGCTGGGGTCTTATTGCCAAAATCTGTTAAGATACCTGCAAGCCCAGTCTGGAAAAAGCTATGCTTTAATAGTTTCAGAGCAATGTTATTAAACTCTGCAGACCCCTGACAGGTACAGTCTTCTGATTTAATTTGTGTAGGGCTTCCACAGCAGAACAACCTTCTGGCTGGCATTTTAAGTACACAGAATGGGTAACGCACACCACTTCCATACTTTGCACAGGATGAAAAGTTGTATCAGTAAGGAAAGTATTATTGCAATATAGTTTTTAGAAGACAGCATAGACTTTAATTTAGAGTTTATTCTGACTCTCTTTACCTGTTATTGTGGTTAGTATTACTTGTAACTACCATTACTAAACATTATATTAGTCCATTTTTACATAAGTAGAGAATGCATAATTGCTAATATATCAGTTAAGTAATATTTTAATTGTATGCAAATTTTCAAAGGAATAAAGCAATGAATTACATGGATTGGAAGATGTTTAAGAATACCTTTTATCATTAAATGATTACACAGTAAAGTGCTTTTCTAACTTATAATGAGAAATTATGGCCTGATTGTGGCACGTACTGTTTAATACAGAGACAACTCTACCCCATATGGTAAGACATACTGTATATTCAAAAGAAATTCTTTGAACTGCATGTACTAAGTAAACAATTCTACAAGCAGACAGGTTTTCCATGAGCACTGTAGAAGACTACAAAACCCAACCCATTCCTTTAATGGGCAAGATTTATGGTGCAGCTTCCTACTGCAATCAAGTAACGCAGTTTCAGTGCTGCAGGGGTGAAAACTGAACTTTGGAGAAGCATGCATATTTAGAAATACAAAGTAGCAATCTGTATTAGTAAGCTTAAAAGGGAGGTACACTTAATAAAAGTTAATAGCTCAGAAACACCAAACTATTTTCCTAATCACATGTTGAGCAGAACTCTTTTTCATAAGTACTGATTATTTAAAGCTGGTTTGAAGCCAAAAGAACGTGGGACCTCAAAACCTTTGAAAACTAAACTACCTTCAAAAGAAATGTACAATTTGGAATCTCCAGCTTTACTCACATTAAGGAATCTTGCTTTTCAGGCAGTCACAAACACATATTGGCAAATCTGTTCTCCTTTAACCATTTAAATTTTGCATCAAACTAGTGTATTTTCAGATGTAACTTCAGGTACTTGAACCATACCAATAAAGTCTCAGAATTTTACAGCTTTCAGTTACCATGATATACATTAAACTAACAACTCTTTCTGAAGAAAAACATAAAACATAATAATTATTGCCGGGAAAGTTTCCAAATATTGAGTCTAGTTTACCTGCCATCTCTTTCTGCTGCTCCACCTTCTGTTACTGTTTTGACAAATATTCCCAGTTTTTCAAGGCCTGCATCTGCTCCGACTCCCATTCCAATAATGCTTATGCCAAGTCCATCTTCATCTGTGAAAAAGGTAAGCAAAGGCAGAAACTTCTTACATTTGATTTATACAGTTACCTTGTAGGTAGATATTTGTGCTTTGGTTCATCTTGTTTTTCCATGTAAACAATGTTAATTCCTTTTGATTCCCCTTCAACGACTTGTTATTCTAGTGTATTAATTGCACACAAAAGTATTGCCTTTGCTGTATGAGGAGCTTAGAACAACAATCAAGATTTTTATTCTGCCAGTGGAGAATGAAAACATCACATAAACCTCTGTGTGCCATCATGTGTTAGGGCATGAAACAATTTTCTTAAGAAAATACAGAATTCCACATTTCTTAACTTCTTAATTCCTTATTAAAAAATTCTTAAACTCCAAAAAGCCCAGGTCATTAAAATGGATTCATGGAAATTCACGATAGGCTGTGTAAGCACAAGTGGACTTCCTCAGACCTGCAGATAGGTTTCACATGAACAGGAACTGACACTCAGACTACATACCTTTTTCTAGTTCAACTGGGAAGAGCTCCAGCTTTTCCACACGCTTCTCAAGTTCATACTCAGCTGATGCAGCTACTGGGTCAACTTCATCGTTTCTTCTGTCATAGTCTTCATTGGAATATGTATTGAAAACCTGTGGAAACAGACCAAAAATTACTCAACTATCTACTCCAGAAAAAGTGCCAATTTGTGAAAACAGCTATTGCTTTTGTCCTGTGATGTTGCAGAGTTTGAAAAGGCTTTTTTAAAGGCTTTTTAAAAAAGGCTTCTAAAGCTTGTTTTCATAGTTCAGATGCCAGAGTTTGCCAACCTAATTCACTTAACTGCCCACATTTGGCAGTAATTAAAGAATACTCATTATTAGCAGTAATAATTTTACTGAATTTCAGTCCCACACTGTATCATGTTTGTTAAGTCAAAGAAAGAAAAATAATTTTCCGTATCTCCTCTTTCCTCTTCACAGGCACCCTACAGAAGGTTCTATTACAGAATCACAGAATCATGTAGGTTGGAAGAGATCTCCAAGATCACCGAGTCCAACCTCTGACCCAACACCAACTAGCTCTATCACAGTTTTTCTCACAGTGTAAAACACTGCACCATGGTGTATAGCTATACAGCTATTCTGAAGGTTGCAGGAAGCCTTTTTTTTTTGGCATATAGCTGCACTTAGGGGCGACTCAACAGCTGCCTACGGAGCCAGGACACCAACTTGCTGCCCACAGCCATGCCAGGAGCTGAGCTCCTCTCCTCCTGAGGCTCACCTGCCACTTCCACTCGTCAAAGACAACAATGGACTTTCAGTACAAACTAGGTACCTATTTCAAGAACAAAGACTGGTGTTTAATCTGTTACTGTTAAATGTAGATAAGTGAATACAGAGATAGTAAGAGATACGATACGTCAGATGGCAGTCTAGAAAAACAGAGAAAAACATCATGATTAGTCATGTGAAACAACTTCGAAGGTTTCTTTTGCGTGCCTTTCAGTAATAATGACAACAAAAGTGAATTTAGAAAAAAAAAAACACACAGTAGATTACATTGCTGCTGACCCCAGTGTATGTGTCTCCCCTATCCAGCTGTTTGTCAACAGAGGCTGTGAGCAACTGACTCCATTTCTGAGACCAGATGAACGCACTTCATGCTTAGAGAAAACAAATTTTTAAAAAACAATCCTGCTTTCCATCTAATCAACAAGCCAAGTGAGAAGAAGAAACAGTGATGACATACCTTCACTGGGAGATGCTGACTGTCCCAGAGAAGGTAGATAAATCCGTGCCAGGTTTGCTTGGCAGACCCTCCATCACCTATAAACTAACAGCAGTGCCAAGGAAACCTTACAAATACTCTGGGAAATGGAAGAAGCAACCATGTGCAAGTACTGATAAAACTGTCTCATGCAATAAAGACCTCATTGAAAGGCTGCTGAAATTTACTGCACATTGAGTTCTTTTAAATAGTGAATATATTAATGTTGCACTAAAACACTCTTCTGTACCACCATAAGTATGGTATCTGTATGGCTAACACAAAACAGCTGCAAAAAAAATTTACAAAAAGATGTTTTGTTCAGTGGGAAACGTTTAACAAATTGCCTCTTCCAAGAAAACTGACATGATGAACATTTTACAAGAACGCACAAATATATCTTGCATTGTTTGCTAGCAATATTGATGCAAGCAAAATTCTGTTAATTCTGGAATAATGATCCTAAGAAGCCTTCACAAATGTATCTAAAAGAAATGGAAGACAGGTCACACACTGAATGCTGTGCACTGCTGCTCTCAAGCCCTCCCCTAGACTTCTGTTTGGGGATGCACCACCTGCATCCGCATCCCGTGCCCTGGGAGGGCCGTGACTGATGCGTTACCTGCAGCTCCTGCTGCTAGCCCCACGCAGCATTTGCACTGCCGGTTGAAATGCAGAAACAGAACAGAGGGTTTCCCTGTGCACTTTACAGCCTGACAGAGGAATTCTGAACAGCCTGTTGTTGCTCTATGTTTTTCAAAGACTTTTTGTTTTTCTGTTTTACACAAGAAAAAGCATTCTTCACCTTACATATCACTGCTCGCAGCTTCTCTGTGGGTCTAACACTTGAAGAGAGGAAGAAGCATGAACATGTTTTTCTATGTAGGCAGTGGCCAGCTAGAAATCAATGTGCAGATCTAATGTATATAGGCCATATGTAGTGAAAAAGAAGTAGGTACAGGACAAAAGGCCATCCCATTTACCTTTCTGTTTACACATCTCTTCCCTGCCACAAGACTAGATCAAGAGCCCTCTCCCCAGCACCTCAACTTGGTGGCAGACTTCCAGAGGTGACTGTTAGCACTACGGGGTCCAAATCCAATCTTATTTACACTGACAATCAGCATAAGGATCAATTGGTGAAGCTATACCCAATTACAACTTTAGTGAGCTACAGTTTGACCACAAAGCCCCTAGGTCTGAAATGCAACAGAGTCAAGTACCGGTTAAGAAGCACTGCTGTGAGTTTAGCTTGGATTGTCTAATTTATCAACCTGATAAGAGAGAGAAACGTGTGTTTCAACTGTAGAACAGAGATGGATGTTATCGAGGGAAATGGAGATACAGTCACCAGCTGACAAAGGATGGCAAGAGAGGCAGGTAAGTATTGCTTGGAGAACACACAGATTAGATGAGGGTGAGGTATGGGAAAATACTTTATCACAAAATTAGTATGTTTATTACTCGATCCATTTTCATCATGTTAACTGGCCCCACTTGTTTCCTTTTGTTCAATGACTGCCATTAGTATATTTCAGCAGCAGCTTCAGGTTTGTTGCAAAGAGACTGGATATGCTTCAGGAACATTTTCTTTTAAAGCCTCAAATCATATATTGACCTCTTGTTTGGGACGATCTTTATTGAACCCGATTAGACAGAAACCATGGCTTATAGGATCTTGCTTACTTCTGTGTAGTATTTATATTTGTACAGGAGAAGTGAATTAAGGATAGTACTGGTGGTGAATACTGTTACCATTGTCTTTAAATACAACATGCCACTCTTATCTGTTTTCTTATCTAAGCATTTAAAATGAGGCTGTAGGATCACTGATAGCATCAAGGTAAAAGAGTCTGTGTTTCCTACCTGGCATTAACTCACCATACTTTGTGTATTGGTCATACGATCTTGCCCATTGCCCTCAACGTGCGTTTTTACAGGAAGAAAGAGGAAATTCTATTATGCCATTTACTTCATTTGGCACGATCACATTTAATGGTTGACTGATTCTATTAAATGAATCTACCAGTATTAAAACTAAGAAAAGGAAATTCGTGGTTGGATTTTTTTTCTTTGTGACAGTCAATCCTCCATAGTAACGTACCGCTTGTTCGTACAGACATGAGAACTGTCAGTCAAGACTTCAGTCTGCTAAAAATATAAAAGTTATGTTTTTTTTTCCCCCACAAAGTATGTTTAGCTTAAGTAGGCCTACTTCACCAAGTCTGTCACCACTGTGTTTCCTAGAGCATGCATAGGGTTGCAGATTTACAGCAACTCTCCCATCGCCTTGATAAACCAGAGCTGGTTTTGCCCTCACACTGGTTAAGTACCACTTCAAGGAAGTCTACTGAGCTGTTTCTTAAAGCTTTTTTTCGGGAATATTCAATTCATCATCCTAATCTGTGCTTGTACCTCTGAGTATTTAGAAAAAGCAAGTTTTCACAGAATTGATCTTTGACATTTACAAGAATTTACAAAAACACTCATAAGCACAGGAGGTGACAACCTAACCAATACTCGGGCTAAATGTGTGTGTCAAGATCACCAAAGCCTGGGGAACTGACTGGTTCACCCAGACACAACTGTTAACAGAACTTTTGTCTTCGCTAATGTGAAAGAGAAAGGGTCATCAACAAGTCATCTGGCACCAAAAAAAACCACAAACTGTATGATCCAAGAAGCCAATATTATTGACGGGCACCCCGGGTGGCACTGACAGCAAATCCACACAAACACATACGTGACCGCTTGCTTTTCTTTCCAAGAGCAGTGACAGAGCACAGTCTAGAAGACACACATCACTAACTGCAACAGTACATGTTGCAGATCCTAATTCAGAAAAAGAAAAACATTCTGGATGTAGTAATCATTTTAATGAATAAGACCAGAAAAACGCAACAGCAGTTGGAAACCGATTCTTCTGGGGAAAAGGAGAAGTTGTATAGGAAACCAAAATTGGAGCATTTTCTTGCAGCTCTCAAGTAGCAAGAATCTTTGCAGAAATTTGCTGGCAGTAATCAGGAGGTAGTAACAAATTTTAAGGAAGTAAAAAAAGAGATGAGCTACGAAGAACCACATGTGCTATCCTCCCAACTAGCCAGCTCAGTGCTGTGTTCACCATGCTATTAGTGCTGCATACTGTAAACCCTGCAACGTAAAAACTGACTCGTGTTAAAAAAGTCCCAAAGAGACTGAGTATGCCCTGTATATGTTTATACTTTCTTGCCATGTTGTGCCAAGGAACAAGACCTGATCCCTGGCCCAGGCTCTGCTGCCTGCCTGGCTGTCTATGACTTTTGTCGAGGGACTAGTGCCTGATACGGGGAATGAGCTGTGCGTGAGCTGCATGCTGCTGGCACCTCTTTGCAGCAGCTGTCCTACCACATCTGCAGTCACACAAGTCTTTGACACACTTGCAGTCTCTCTTACGGACAGCTTGTGATCACACGAGGTCATCCCACCTCAGGAGCCACTGCTGGTGACCACTGTGTGATGCCTCCTATGAAACCATGCCTTCCACCCACCGCTGCTGTTGCAGTGATAATGCCCACTCCTCATGCCTCTGTCCGGAAATTAAAAAGAAACACCTAAGCTCCAACCCACTCAGCTGGATCACCATGCACAGGAAAGCAGCACAGCAGAAAATGGCACAAAACACTCCCAGGAAGTCATGCCTCTGGCATCAGTTCTGGGGCAGGGAGTAGTTGTCACGGCCAGTACCTCACTGTAACAATGCCACGTAAGAACAAGGGATTGCTACTTCCCCAACATTTTCTTCTTTCTGAAAATTGAAGGGTTTTTTGGTTTCATGGGTCTTGCATGGAGCCATGGTTGCTGCTACGGCAGTCACGTAGCATCGAGAAAATGAATGTGCCTCCTCAGAGACACACCTGATGCTCATCGCTTCAGTGCAAGATGCTTGCTTTAGTACACACAACAAGCTCCATCAGAGTGATAATTATTATTATTAACCTCCTCGTGTGCTATTTTTAAAACTTGAAAAATTTGGCACAGCTTTGTTCCCTATCTTCCTTGCATAAGCAGCAGCACACGAATAAATCATCTCCCTCCACGTCCTGGCAAGAAGCCCTGAGAAGGATCAGGTGTTCTTTCTGATATACAACATTACCGTGCAAACATCCAACGCAGGAAGGTGAATAATTACAAAAATGCCTTACAGTTTATCTTTTTATTATAAGGTATCCCTAGGATGCACTATGTATTTCGTGCCAAGGTATGAAAAGGCCTAAGTGCTGTGGAGATAATGACAGAGGACTCTCACGTGGAGGGAACAAAACTTGGCACAAACAGTGTCCGTATTTGGGGAGTGCAGATCTTACGAGCACAAACTCTGACCCTTTTCATCACCCATTGTCCCCCCAGGTGAATAAACTTGCCCTGCACTGAAATTGGGAGAAAACTGAAAGGTACAAATGCTAAAGACAACTGATCGCCTGACACTATGGATGCATCCTCTGTCAACCTTCATTACGACAACAGCAATAACAATTTCCTTCTGCTGGTTCTGCCACGTACACCCCATTAACTTTGGGAAAAGATGAAAACTCTGAAGTTGTCTTTAATGCAGACATGGACGAAAAGCATAAATATTCTGTACAAGAAGTATTATTGTTAATTTAATTATAGCTACAGCTGGAGTTTCAGACTGTCTCGTTTCAGTGATTGCACAGACAAGTTCTGTTTTGACTGGTAGCAAGAATACAAATGAGGAGACATTAATTACACCATTTTGACAAAGGACATTCAGAAAAACATTACAAGCTGTGGATGACACCTTCAATACTTTCTTGGGTCTTTAAGTCTCCAAAAGCACACAATGGCACCTCCCTACCACCTGTGAGGAGGAACAGCTATGTTCCCAGGTTTGTTGCAAACCATTTCAGTCATTTTACTCTCAGCTCCTATTTTAAGAATATACTAAACCAGACTGCTGGGCTTCCTCCACTAAGGACAAAAAATTCTCTTGTGGGGAGAGAAGTGAGGAAGAGCAGGTGTCGTTCGAGGAATCAGACGTGTTTATGGCCACGGTGCTGATCTGCTGTGCTGAGCTCCAAGCACAAGCAGTTCGGAGGAGTGTTCCTGTGCTGCACGCTGTGAAGGCAGGAGGCAGATGAAGTGCTGAGGACAACCCCTCCTGCTGTGCTTAGGAAGCTAAATAAGAGAAAAAAATCAGTTTGACCATTCGTTATCTACTGCTTCAAAATCTCCTTACAGTATAACTTCAGAGTGGAGAGGAAGCTCTGACAATGTCCGAAATGGGTGATTTGTCTTTGCTTTTCTCTCAAAGAGTCTTTTTTCCTGTGATGTGGTCCCCTTGTCAAAGCAAAAAGGAGTGAGTCAGTGAGAAGGAGCTGACAGGGGCTCCCTCCAACCCTCCTGGCTTCGCGCTCCCCCCAAACCTGCGTGGGCATCAGCTGTCACACACGCTTCGGCAGGGAAGCACCGAGGAGATGAATCTTCCCAAGAAGCAATTGCAGGGATGAGACACAGATGGGAATTAGACAGTCGCAATATTGAAAGAAGCTGATAGTCTAACAGCAAAATCAAGTCTGGGCTTTCCCTCAGAAAGCTCTGCAGGAGAAAGATCTGTTCTAGGCTGCCTGAAACTCTGGCAAAAAGAACTGTACAGAATATTTTAGCCCCTGAAATCCTAAAAGTATCTGGGCCCCAGACTTCTCAATCCCACAAAGACCTCTTCTTACACATGACAGAGCGCCAGGAGCAACTGCTGCCATGCATGATCAAACCATTCAATTTTTGGATGCGAAGCTGGAAAATATTACCTCCAGATACTCTTTTAGCCAACTAGCACTCACTACCAAGTCTTCTGGCTATTAGCATGGTCCTGAAGACTGTGCCTAGTAAAAACCAGCTGTGGCACTGCCTGGCAGCACTGCCACCACATCTCAGCAGGCATCCATGCAGCTTCACTCCCCTGTCCACAGCAGCATATGCTGCATATGGCCAGCCTGTGGGCAGAAGCACCCAGCTGATGCTGACCCCAAAATGTGCTTGGCACTGCCCACAGGGACACAGGCATCTCAGTGCACAGGTTAATCACTTGGCATCCGTCACGCCTCTGACACACCTGGGCTTTTGCTTCCTAGTATAAATGGTTAGACAGCCAGCCAGACTTCATTTTTGAGCTCATTTCACTCGAACTAATATCCTCAGTTTTACACAAGGCAGTTTCAGGCCCAAGCACAGAATTGAAATTGTTTTGGTGGCGCTGATGGATCATCTCCTGGTATCAACGAGGAAAGGGTGCTCATTCTCTCTGACCTCATTACTGCATTTGCTAGGGTTAGATCAAGAGGTCCAACTGCATCAGCTCAGAAGGACTGCAGGGACTAAAAATAACCCAGCTAAAGTGCTCGAGTCCTTCCAAGAAGAATACATCAATGTAGAGCAGTGCAGGGAATAGCTCTTCCACTCCAAATCCCTTACCTGAGCATTTATAAGCTCTCACACAGTGATATTTAAAACATTTGTACCACTTATGGTTGGATGGAAGTCTGTCAAATATGCCCTCATCTGTTCCTCACCGGGTCTCCTCGTAGCTAGATTTTAGGGCTGCAGCACTTCCTAACATTTTTCAGCTTTCTGATCACTCCCAAGTCCTATGCGTACACCTGCTCTGAACTCCAGCATAACTTCAAATCCCTTTTGTAAGAGTTAGCGGTTAGGTAAGAGCCTGCCAGAGCAGATGAACAGAGCTCTTTTTACTACACCAACTGCATTACATGATATTTATTGACATGACGCTTAATGCTCCAGTATAGACGGATTTGATTTCACTGTCATATTCTTCTGTGACTCTTCAGTGAGATTTGACTTCTCCTACATTGATCATCATCATCAAATTTGTGACCAAGTTTTCTTCACCCTTTGCCCAGACAGGTTGAAACAACTCGATCACTGTGAGACACCACTGGTAACCCGACTTCATTATGAAAAGTGACAACCTGTCCCACTCTTTCTTCTTCTCTTTTAATCTGTTACTACATCAGTCAGTGACCTTTCATTTAATCCGGTGACAGTTTAATTTTCTTCAGAGTAATGAAGATGCAGTGAATGTCTTTTTGAAAAATATCAGAGTACCAGACAGATCTCGCTTACCTTCTGTCCTGCTAAAGCCTTCACAGTACTGTAATGAAACTGTGAGGCATGACTTCTCCCTATGAAATGATTACACAGTCTGTACATGTTTCCAATAATTTTTATTACAGAACTCTTTCTACCAATTTGCCCAGCATATAAACTAGCAATCTGTGGTTTTCTGTCTTCCATTGGAGTCTTGTTTTTTTAAACCGGTATTATCATGCTGCCTTCCTGTCCTCTGGTACTGAGGCAAAGCAGCACATTTCACTCTGTACTTAATACTCCGGTAATTTCATACTGGAATTCATTTGCAATTCTCGGGTAAACATAATTTATTTCTAGTGGTTTATTACTATTCGTTTTTTCAATGGTATACAATTTCTTCTACCAAACTTTGAGATAATTTCTCTACTTAAAAATATCTTAATGCAGGGACTTTTTGTTATTGTGAATGGCAACGCAAAACATCCATTAGCGTTCCTGTCAGGGCAAGTAGCTTCCCTAAGCAGTCCTGTAGCATCTTGGCAATCATTTGGCTTTACCAATTTTCTAGCAAGCTTCCTATTCCAGACATTTGAGGTTTTATGTTTTCAGCAAATCATTCTTCAAAATCTTTTTTCTTCCTTCTTCTGTTCCTGCAGCCTCGCATACTTAGGAACTACAGACTGCCAGGTTATTATCTTCAAGTTATTAAATGACCTGAGTTGGGATATTTAAAACTGGCTTTACCGTAATTTTCATCCTGTATTTTGAATACATGAAATGTCCCGGTTTTGAATAAAGGCATGACTTGTTTGAGATAATGCTCTTACAGTGACTAATCCAAGAGGTGGGTAGCTCCCTAATGGCTTCTCTTCTTCAGTAATATCCATCAATATTTGTGCACCAGAGAAAAACATGATGTGCTCCTGATACGTGACTGTGCATCCAAATTCCAGAAAAGAAACTCCACTTGGGGAGACGATCAGAAATGTACACAGGATGCATCTGTACCAAGGCACACATGGCAACAGCCTGAGGAGGGGAGAGCGGTGGTACCACCAGCGCCTGTCCTGCCAGCGGGGGTACAGCTCTCCTGGGTCTGGACCCCTGCACCAACAACTCTCACTCCCAACAAATCTGCTTCCTATCCCCTCTTAATGTACTTTACAACATCTTAATTGCAATATTCTATAAAAAGATTATGTTTGGCTATATTTTCAGGCCAAATCCATAGCATGGCAAGCTTTACTAAATACAGGCGCTAACCTAAAATCAGCAGTAACTACTAAATTATATACTCAAAAATGTCAAAATTACTTCTCAGAATTACAGCATTGAATAAAAATATATTAACACCTGCTATGCCATGAAGCCAATATTTTCCATTCCTACTGTAATTCATAAAATTAAACTATTATAAAATAGAAGAAAAATCTCATTAAGCCTATTTATGTTCTTCATTTTCTGTTAATTTATTTTCTAATTAAGAAAATAACCTAAACATATTTCTAACTCATTCTTTCTGTTTCAAGTATAAACACCAACGCCTCTTACTTTTTCTAGTAATAGTCCTTATCTCCAAGATCATGTTGTGTGAAAGACATCAACTGCTTTCTCAGCCCCACCTTCTTCTCTCATAGAACACAGTAAGAACTCTATGTAGCTCAACTTTGACATATTGGTAGAAAAATGTGGCCTCCTTAGCACCTTTACATCAAATAGTAGGCCAAATGTTCAGATTTCTGTTTCTCCATAATCTCAAATTTTCTAAGTTCAAATAGAATTTTCATCTCATCCCATACTGCTACTTGGGACTCAGTTCAAAGTGTGATTTTTTTTTAAGTATCTGTTTTTATTAAGTAACTTCCTAGATTCAGAGAGGTTATTTACCCTACTAATTATTACTTAATCCATTTTTGTACTAGTTTTGTTGCTGATGTAATAGTTTTATTACAATTTACATAACTATTTGTCCACAGAGCAGAGAAATACAAAGTCATTGCTGTTGGAAATTAGATGTGTGCCCCATGTGAAAAATTCATGCCGTTACTCTTAAGATAGGTCAGAATAATTAGGAGGTAAAAATAAGCACCAGTGCTGAAGAGCAGCATCTAAGTTAATACAGATCTGATCTTCAGATTAGGTCTAAAAAAAACATAAACCATTCGGTTTATATTGTGTCATTAGAAATGATTATTATACGATAAAGGAGATTACGATCACCTGAAAATACTAGGTTTCATATCACTGCTATACAACTCTGCTCATTAAAGGTAAGTAATTTTTCTAAAGTGATAAATAGCCTTTCAGATGTAAATATTCTATATTGTGTGTGCTACTACAAGGATGGTCAATGAGGAGATACAGTACTCTCTTTTCTTAGGGTGAGCTTTCCTCATGTTTGAAGGGGATCACTCCTTTCTGAAAACACCGAGTCAGGAAAAAAAATCAGTTCAATCCCTACGAAACAGAAGTTGTGTGGAAGTATTGCTCTCTAGATACCAATTCTTGTTTGACTCCATTAATGAGCTTGGGTTAACAGCACTGCTGCTTCCTATACCGGGGAGGCACGGATACCCCTCTGACTTCACCTGTGTTTTTTTATTGAGGTGTGTTTTTCAAAGCCTCAGCCTCTTTCTTCCACAGCAGCGTGTATTGCTGACCCTGACGGAGATAATCTCCAGCCCTCTGCTAATTACCCTCATGGTCATTGCCAAGCAGCATTCCTCTTTTTCAGAGATGTTGGAACATGAGATCCCTGCAAAGCAAAGAGAGGCAGAACAATACTTGAACAAATGATCTCACAGAACAAAAGCAGCTGAGATGCAGCCTGCCCCACAACTCCTGCTGAAGGCAGTTCAGAAACAGAGGCTGAGAATGGCAGAAAGAGAAGAGGGTGCTCTGCAGCTCGAGAGCAAGCTGCTATTCCAACTGTGTCCACTGAATGCAAACTCCTGATGAAAGGGAACTTCTTGGAGGCTGTAATTTTAACGGGGATAAACTTTGCAGTGGCAGAATAGGAACTTTCCCACGTTGCATCCATTTAAGGTTGGTCAAAAGCCTGTTGAAAACTGGGACTGCAGCCCTGCACCAACAGTCTTCTCGGGGAGGTTTGGGGACTTGAGAACAAGATGGGGTCCTCTGAAACCAAATTAATACTTATGTACTTAACAAGCTACAAAAACCACAAAGCTGATCTGAGGACTCTGGTCTTTGTTATCCATTCCTGTACCCTTGTTTGCCACCTTGATCTAGCACACAGAGAACTGTGAGGTGGAGACCGGGCTCAGGTTGGGGTGAGGCCTCGCAAAGGGCTTGGCCTGGTCCCTCCGGGAAGCCCCCTGGGGAAGCAGCAGTCCCACCCCACCCATCTTCAGGGACAGCACACATGCCATGAGAAACACAGAAGACATAAATCATTTTTTATTTTCTACACAGGCAGCAAATTATGGCCTTTAGAGTGTTGCAGGCAAATATGCCTCTAAAGCAATGTTGGAAAACCTCCAGGTATTTCCCCATGGCAACAGCCCCTAATCCCCCCAAAACCAGTTCCCTCGATGGCAAATACTGAATTACTTCAACACACAATGTTTTATAATGTCTCTCTGCTCTTTTTTTTTCATTTTAAACTCATTTTCCATGCAGCTCTAGGTTGTACCTGAACATTATTACACTTACCTTTTGCTGAAAGGCAGACTGAGGAATGGAGAAAGGCTCTCCCCCCTCCTCAGGCTTTGCAAGATCTCTGCTGCTAAAACACTGTTCTCTGGGAATCCACAACTTTCACAGCTATTCAGCTTGCTGTGTCTCAGTTTTGTCTTCATAACTGAGTGAAACAGCATGGTGCCCTGAAACCTTCAGCTGACAAAGACATCTCAATATTTATAACTGAATATTCATTTTTTTTGCATACACTGATTATAATGCAATGAGTTGATTTTTTTTTTCCCTTTCTATCCTCACTATTTTTTTCAGTCATTACCATTATTACAAATTGGAAATTCCAATACCATCCTGTTTTTCTCCAACGTTAATGGTACACGCTAAATGATTTTCATTGAATTGTGCTTGATGAGTTTTGCAGATTTTAGATCTAAATCTTCTTGGGCAGCACGCTACTTTTTTTTTATAATGCAGAGAATTGGAAGCAACACTACAATGGGATGAAGAAATGATGAATGAGGTGACTCCCCAGCATCTTAATCATTAAATATGAATCCCATGGAGACTTTTTAAGTTTTGTGTACTTTTAGGTATGCTTCATGTGTAATTCCTTCCTTTGTCCTGACCATGCCTTTTTTTTACGTCTACTTTGTATTACTTTGTAAACATTTGTAAAATTTGTAAACATTTACATTGCAATTGTTTAAGTCTTCCACTGCCTATTTTTGTTGGTAATCCACAGTTTAGAAATAGAGAAGAAAAAAATAAAGGAAAAAAAATCAATTTTTCTTTCATGTAGCTTGACAGTCACATGCCCAGAGACGAGCTTCACTGCACTACACTTCCATAAAGCTCAGGGTTCCTCAGAAACCTTCTCTTGCCAGACCTCCTTCACAGATCCTAGATAGATCTAGGTACAGCAATTTGGCAAGTTATTGCCTAATGCAGCCTGGTACCTGTACATCTCAGCTGCTTTGGCTGACTGTAAGTCCACTCCTGTTTTGGGGCAAAGTAAAAACATTTGTCTAGGCCCTGAGAGTCTCTCTGCAATGAAGTGAAGAAGCAGTTCCAAGCATACATCTATAGATACACTGTATTAAAAAATATATTAAACTATCAGTGAGAATATTTAAGAACAAAATTCATTTCAAATGCAACAGCAGATATATTTTATCACTCCCTTGGCATGCCCTTCTATTGCCAAGGTAACAAACTAGCATGTTCAAGAACTCCTTGTATTTCTGAATGTGAAAATAAGCATGCAAAAGAAAACATTTGTAGTGAACGGAGTCTGACAAATTAATTACAATACAGTACAGCCCTATGACACAGCCTGTGAGGCAGACCTTTAGCATCTGAACGGGTTCAAAGGACAGGAGAGCATGAAGCAAAGCTACGATTTCTTTCTCTAAACATTCATTCCTGAATCTGCTGCGGTATTTGGTCCAGATCCTTGCATCACTGCCAATTTACATAGTAACTGAGGGTGCTATTTTTCTTCTGTCTTCGTGAGTGCAACACACGAGCTGGCCAAGAGCAAATAATGTTTCTGGTACCAATTAGTACAGCCTGCCATACAGTAGCGATGTCACCATGAATCAACACTTCAGTATTTCTTCTGCCAGCAACCACTTGCTCCCTCAGTCTAGAAGTCAAGGCGTCCAAATGCAAAGTACAAATGCCACTAATGCTCCCAGAGGCAAACAACTGAAACAAAATATTGAATATTCATAAAACATTCTTAATTCTAGTTAAAATGAACCTCATCAGAAGAGATAAATTATGTAATCTGCATATTTGCCAAAAATAATTCTACAGAAATAAAATTTGACAAGCAATTCATTTTGTTCATTTACACATTTCAGAACTGTTAGGAGAATAATTTGGAGAATAAAAACTATGCAAGAAAGTGATCGTGCACATTACATTTGAAGACTTTCTGAATAAATTATACAGAGGCAATTCATCCAATCCTAGTTTTATTGTGAAATTATGACATATATTATAAACAAGAATGAACACAATGGTATTAATACACAGTGCTATCTACCCCTTTAAAGCAAAGAACAGAACAGGGGTGGAAGAAAAGATTTAGATGGAAACTGTCTGACTTGGTGTCCAAGTTTCTCGGTGTATATCTGCATCTGTTCTGCTTTTTAGAGGTGCAAATGTGCAACTACCCAGAAGGTTTTATGACTCTCCCATATACATTGCCTCATTTCTACCTGATAGTGCACTTGGTACTAATTGATACTGCTGCAGATGCAGCAAAGCCTGAATGACCAACCCAGCAAGGAGGCTCTCCAGCGCCATCAACCACAAGAGCTTCAGGCCAAGGCACAAGAAGAAAATGCAAATGCATGATGCCCTTTGGTGGAAGCCCTCCTGAATCTCTAACATTGTCTTACCATCACAATAACTATGTTCATATAAAAATAAAAAATAAAGAAATGCTTGGCTATTTTTTATTTGAAATTCTTTTATTTTATTTGATTTTTTTTTTTATTTGAAATTCTTACTTAATGAATTCTTATTGAATGGCTTAGCAACATAAAGATATTCCCACAGTGTAAGAAGCATGTGGGAAATTCTGTTATAATTGACAGAAAAGACTCCAAGAAAAGAGAATCTTGGAGTTTAAGAAAAACTCCAAGATGAGATACACTCTTCCTTTGCAGAGTGCCAGCACAGAGACTACTCATTACTTAAGTATGGGGCTTAAGAGCTGAAGCATGGTTTAAGTATGACACTAGGTATTAGGCAGCCCTTCCACCACCCTTCTGTACAGGGTAAAGATAATCCCCCTGCTGAAGGTAGCATGTTACTGAGGGTATTCACTTTCTACTACAAGCATGTATTTTTGCACATTGACTAAAATGCTCATGATTTAAAAAAATATGAAGCCTTTTCTACACTATTGCTATATTCACGTTAACTTTACCATGCAACAATATAAACGAGAGCAATTAATGCAGTGTTGAATTCATTTGGTAGGTGTGTTGCATCCACTCCCACCAAAAACCAGCCGCTCATCCTGTTAATGCTGTTGCTTGTATATAAAAATGGACAAACAGGCAGAAGCTAAGAGGATTAAAGGAAAAGCTTCTGTAACGCAGCAAAAGGTTTGCTGTATTTTGTAAACATCCTTCCAATGTAAAGTGCAAGGCAGCAGTCTCGGTGCCAGATCGCTACTCAATTACTTCACATCATGGATTTACCAATCCCTTAATTGCACCTGCAGGAAGAATTCATTTTGGCTGACTGCATTTCTTCTAATGATAGTTTCACATTCATACTGTTTAGCACAATGAATTGCATCCTAGTAAGATGTAAAAAGTGCCTGGAGTAAGCAGGAGAATACTTATCCATTAAGCATTCCGACCAAGTGTATTGTATTACAGTTAACCACTCCAGTGCTTCCAAAATCGGACAGTTTGTATTTCCAGAGGAGTTTATTCTCCCTAATGCCTCCCTCCTAATGTTGTACGCAGGGTAAAAGAGACTGACAGAAGCCGAGAACAGGGGTTCCCTGATCTGACCACGAAACTGGTTCAAACATGCCAGCTGTAAGTGCAATTTAAAAAATGGCATTAGCTGAGCAAGAAACAGAAGGTTGCAAATGTGTGCATACAGTAGAGCCGAATGAATAGACAAAGAGAAGGAAGGATCACAGGGATAAGCCGGTATTAATGAACAAGGCTAGCTCGGGATGAGACTACAGCAATAATGCCGTAAAGTGGGGATTCAGAATAAATACATTTAAAGTGACTTGATTCAAAACTGGTTTTGGACGTTTTTCAACTTCATCGTTTGCTACAACATCAGCACAAAAACTGATACTATTCCCTTGAGATCAATACCAAAATTGACTTTATCAACGCCAAGAGGAAGAGATACGTGTCTATTCTATGACTGTTTTCTACTCTACTCCTTATACTGTGAAAGAAACAAAATGAGCACAGAAACTACAATGAATCTACAATGAACTTTACTTGCATGTAGTATTTACACAATATTACTTGTGTTCAAATTTTCTGCATAAGTTCTGATTTTACAGATGTTTCCTACCTATCAATTTGTAGTGGATTTGAAATGCTGGAGAGCCAAATGCAAAGCAGAGCATCTACTGCTGTCCATCCTTACAAAATCTTTGTGGAGCTACATGGAGCCCACTGAACACATGGCAGAAAGGCTCTCGTGCTGCTTTACAGAGCCTTTACTGCTGTGATTCTCTAAAACAAAGCCAAAGACTTTGCTGGCCCCATTGACACCACCTCCTTGTGCAGAAGGGTTATGTGAACCTTCTCCACCAATACCCGATGGGAGAGGAAAGAGTTCTGACTCCTGCCATGCTCCTGTCATTCAAAATGCATTCACATTTTGCTTTGGTTTTGTTTTGTAAAGCATTCTGGTATTCATTTGTTGTTGTCGCTGCTGTTGTTGTTCCCCTGCAGTGACACATTGCTTTACTGTTCTGGGCTTGGCCACCACCTCCCTGTGCGTGTCTGCATGGACCCAGCACACACAGCCAGGTGGGCAGAGCAGCAGGTGGGGCACCATGTCCGTATCCATCCACTGCAGGACATGAAGACAGATGTGGGCATGATGTGAGCCCACAGCTGCCCCTGCCACCCACAAGCAGCGAAGGCAGCCATGGAAGTAGATGTACAGCCAAAAAACTCCCAGGTCTTTGTAGCTGACTTAACTGCTCCGAGCTTCTCAATTTCCAGGCTCAACTTCTTGACTTGCTTCAGACAGAAATAACCAAAGCTCAAGACAAGTGAGCTCAAGACCATGCTAGTGAGGGAAAGTAAAATACACGGTGCAGCCTTCTGTCCAGATGTGACCAAGCGGAGGAGGAGAAAGCTCTGCTTATCATTTGCAGAAATGAAGAACTGTAAAAGTTTTGGCAGAGCCTCTCCCCATTATGCCAGAGAGGGGAATGAAGCAGAGATGTTCACCGGAGGGCAGGCCAGTTATTTTTCATACAGCTGGTACTGCTGGTACTCACAGTAACTGCATTCTGGTTGCAAACAGCTGCACATTTCTCTTTAAAGTAAAGCAGACAGCGTTTAGTGGAAGCTGGACACATGCCAGACAACAAATTAAAACGGATATAATCTGTGTATGACAGCCTATAAACCCAGTACAGTAAGCCTTGCCATAATCTTAGCAGGATTTTAAGAGTTACCCCAACCTAAGACAATGAATAAAGAGAAAATACACAAAGATCTCTAAAAAAAATTATGACACTGAAATATTTTTGTTAACTAGTTTTTATCATCTTAAAAAAACAAAAAAAAGCGAAGATGTGGTCATTGCCTAAATTATCATCTGAGGATGAATCAGAGGAATTCAGCAAACTAATCTTACAAAACTTTGCTAACACACATTTAAACAGATAACCTACATTTAAAACAGGCAATAGATAACCTCAGCAATTTTTAAGAATCTCCAAGTAAAAAAACCACGTGTGTCCTTGTCCATGCTTTTAGGAGCACATCTTTTACAACACTCTCTTATAGTTACAGTTTTAAGGATACCCATCAGTGCTGGAAGGCTCCCTTTTTTGATCAAAATATACTTGATTTAACTTTTGTAGATCAAATATAAGCAAAAATAGAAAACAATGTAAAACAATCTTTGCAAGTCCTTTGATATTAGGAACAAAAGTCAGTACTAGCTCAAGAAAACCAAAGGCAATGAATTTAGCATTCACTGGCAGATTGTACATGACAGAGACAACAGGTACAAAGCGTATGCAACTCCTGGATGTGTTTTACCCCTAAAAACACAATTGTGAATAAAGCCACTGTTTTGGATGAGAGAGTTAGAGACAAGGTAGTGTGGGAAAATAAAGATGTGGTTGGACATCGAAACAGTCTGCTAAGCTGGTAAAACATTTATCTTGAAATCTTGAATTTTAACCTTACTGTTATTGATTAAACACTGAAATTCTAAGGCAACAAAAGAGCACCGCTTCCTCACAAACAAAGTATTTGACAATGTAGCATAACATGATTATTTTAAAAAAGGCTTTTCTGTTGTACTAATAAAATGAATAACCACAACCACAGTTCTGTGTATAAATCAGCTTGATTTTTATCTTTCTATTTCTTGCAATTAAATAATAGAAGCCATGGTGTTTAAAAAGATGCTATCAGCCACTTTGGTCTCGAAGGAAAGAAATGTTTTCTTAAATTATGGCAAAAAGACAGGCAAAATGATAGAAAGGTTTGCCAAAAGTAAAGATTCATCCAAACATATATATTGCTCAAGACCAACAGGGTCAGCCACATACAGGTTGTGCAGATCCCCTACCTGAGTCTGGACTGAATACCACACCGTTTGGAGACAAGGACCCTGCACATTTAAGATAGGTTCCCTCCACTTTTTTAAAAAATAAAAGGCAAAATATTGCCTCTTTGGAATTCAAACATCTCTAGAAGCATGAACGCCTCCATTGCAAAAGGCATCATAAATTCAAGAAGCTACAATAAAAAAGAAGAGTGCAGAAAATATTGGAGAGGAGAAAGGCAGTCAAGTTTCAAATTGCAACTGCAACACTGGGGAGTGTAGGGTATTTATCATTTTCCTTAACTTTCCAAATAACATTTTAATCTAAATGGCTGAACGGTTTTGCTGCCACAGGGAACATCAGCAATACGCGGTTGTTGCAGAAAATGATGCAGAGAACTGGGGTTTTATAACAACAACAGTTAGTGAAGCCTGGGTGCCGGTACTCTGAATTAAAACCAGATTGAACATACCACGCACGTTTATGCCTATTTCTCATGAAAGTACACGACATTCCTTTAACTCAAGTTTTAAAATATTTTATCTGATTGAGCAGGCCTTCTAAAAGTACCATTAAAGTAATCTTACTTCACCCACATTTACGTTGAAAGCCCACCTATCTGACCAGAAGGGCAGCTGTCCTAATCTGCATCAAACTCAAGCTTTCAAATGGTGAAGATACGCTATCTTCCATGCCCAAAGCTTAATTTTATTTATGATAAATGTCATAACTCAATAAAGAAGGCACGATAAAAATACAAAGTGTAATTCTTATGTCTTTATGCTGTTAGGGCAAGCTAAGCAGCAGGAGATTTACGGAAAAGCCATCTTGCCTCTGTTTAGGAAAGAACTTTTATTTTATTAACCCAGGAGACTTCTCTGAGCTTTTTCAAGGACAGGTGCTTGAAAAATACATGCACAAAATGGATTTTATCATGTGCACACAAACCAAATTTTAGATACAAGAGTGGTTCTTCAAACTCAAGCTCTGTAATTGTTGTACCCAAGTCATATGACTTATACTGACTTCTGCCAAAACAGATCAGGACAAAAACCCTTCCACTGAGCAGCATTAATAATTTTAAAAATGTCACTTTGCCTCACAAAAATCAAATGCTTGATTAACTAGCGACTTATCCAAGGAATCAGGAGGTAGCTAGCAAGAGACTACTGCTACCTGATAACCACCTCTACCAAACCAGCACTGCTCTTGCCTAACAGACCACCTGCAATGGAGATATTGCCCCTCCACTATGGCTGAAACCCCTCAGGAGGCTCACTAAGCCTTCATGGTTGTGAAACACAAAGCCACAAGCCTACTCCTGGGGGCAAAGCAGGCTAAATCTTGCCCTCTGGAGTTAAAGCAGCACATCCAGGACAGTCGTAGCGTACCACCCATCCTCGGTGCTAGAAACAGCCTGAGAGACTGGAAGACGTTTTTCTCGAGCGATGGTTATGAAAAACTGTGTGATGCTAAGCAGTAAAAGCAAGCATTTTACTACTTTCTAACCTATTACTGACAAGGTGAAATAAAATACACACCAAACCATTTGTGTTACCTCCAGTTGAACCAACAAAACAGAAAGAGGAAGAAACCTCACATCTGGCACTAAAGCAAGAGGAGGCACCACTCTCCATGGGCTCATTCACTTCTGTCTGCTTTTAATAAGGTCTTAAATCACATTTTTAAAGAAGAAAATTTAATCCACTCCGGAACAAAATGCTTTCCTGTAATGGCCCCTTAAGCAATGAAAACCCAGTAGCACAACTTTACATTTTGAACTTTTTTTTTTGCCTGCAGTTTGGGTCTCCAGGTGGGATGCAGTGCCCCAGCAGTTTTGTGATGTGCTTTTGTGAAATTCTCTGCACGGCATCCAAACTCCTCCTGACAGTGCCGCAAATGACAGAGAGGAAAGATGCAGTTCATCTACCCAACGAGCACCTGGGCACCGGCTAACAGCAAGGTTGAAGGTACATATTTAGTACAGAGTGTGGATTGTGCATGACTGCACAGTATCAGGGAAAAGGAAAAATTACTTCTGCAGCTGGGATTTTTCACCAGAGGGGCTGTAGCGGCACAATTTTCTGCATGAAGCACATGATCTGAAAACCAAAATCACAACTTCAAAAGAGGCACAGCAGTGGGTTTTTTTTCGGTGAGATTTAGAAGTACATCTAAGAGAAATGGAACAGGAGAAAAACTGTATATTTCTGACTAACTTCAGTCTGGTGGATCGAAAACCTGCGAACAGAATGAGGCTGGAAGATACAAAAATGTCTTGATGCAAAGTTACAGGGTTATCAATGGCATTCTCTATTCTAGATCCAAATGGTATGTTTAAATAAAAACAAGCAGGTCATAAAAGTAATATATAAATGTAATTTCAAAAATACTTATTTTATTTTTATGCATGGTCCAGAGACTCCTCTTGTGCTCGGCTGCAGACCCACAGCACCCCGGGGTGCTGCCGTCTGTGAGCAGGGCAATGAAAGCAATGCTCCCGGGATGCTCATCTCAGCAGTGCCTGCAGGACAGGGGGAAGGCTTCACCTCCTTCATGTCCAAGGAGCAACTGCAACATTTCAGGGCAACTTTACCCACTGAGCAAACGAATTCATCGTATTTAATCAACTCAGTGTCAAAAGGCGAATACTGCTATCTGAGGAGTTCTGTTAACCTAAAATATTCTCTCATTTCATGACTGTTGAAGTTTTATGCTGTGAAATAAAAATATTTAAATAGCAATGTGAGGCGTGTAATAGAATAGCAGTAATCCATCACACTTGCCATATCTGAAATACCTTTTTGAACAGCCAAGTGAATGAACGACACTGTCTGGACAGCTGGGTTCAAAGCTGAAGATGGGCGTAAGGGCTCGTCCTGCCTAACCATCACCTGGCTGTTTGATCTGTGAGGACAAGTCTCAGCACTAGAGCAGCTACACATTATATCTTAATCACATTCCTCTGCAATGAAACGATCAGCATCAAGTTCTGACCTGAAAGTTACATAAATCAGTTTATTTTCCTAGAGGATGGGATGAATGCAGATGAAGAATTGATCATATTACTGGTCCTCTATCTGTAACTGAACTGGTCGAAACTATATTTTGTTATATGTTCATATCATGGATGAGACCAAACTGATATTGATTTTTTTTTCTCTACAATAAAGTCAGAAGAACTCAATTTAGAACGAGATATTAAAAACAAAACAAACAAATGAAAAAAACCCTGCCCAACAACCTGCCGGTAGAGTAATATTACAAAATAGGTATTTATAACTGTCCAAATATCAAATTATATACTATTACAATAATGCTACATGAACGTATTTATTGTTTTCTCTAGCCATCCATTAAAAAGACCTTATTAAAAACATGTTTTCCCAAGACACGCTTTTTTCTCTAACTTATGATAGCACATTGTACATCTAAAAAGCCATCGTCTCTCTCATGAGACATTCAGCAATTTTTAAAAAATCTGTATTGCATTTACATCACATAAACATACTTCTAATATTCAAAACCCAGCAAATTCGTTATATAACATCCTTGAAAACTATTTGTAGGATTTAACAGGTAAGGGTGTATGTAGAAACATCTTCATATAGGGTGAAAATGGCTGTCAGAAAGGATGCAGCCTAATATACAAGTTTTAAATACTACTGTTAACATTGCAATATTCAAAACTATTTTAAGTGCCCCAAATTCACATTTCAAACAGACATATTTCAAGTCAAATTTGGGAAAGAGGGGAAAACAGGAAGTTGAGAACAGACCATACTTTATATTTTTAGCCTTTGTCTTGATAAACTCAAAAAGTAGATGCTCCCCAGTTCTATAAAATATCTGCAATAAAATGATACAGGTATAAAACCAACTCATGACAGAGCACGTCTTTGAGTTTTGTGTATTTGACAGTGTGTGCCACCATTAAATTCCTATTAATAAAGAGGCTTTCATATAAACTATGTTAGGATAATTGTAACATAATAATAGTTATCACAATACCAATTATTATACATAATATATATTATTAATGTAATTAAGGTATTATTATATAATAATTGTATAATTAATGTAATGTATATTATTAATGTATATTCTCATTATATTATTAGTAAGCAGCTATTGTGAAAGACATCCAAGTTATATAATTATTTCCCATTTAGCCAAAGTCTAAACTCCAGGAAAATACATATACCTACGTACATGCATTCATTAATTTTCTTTTATTTCAAAAAATGTGGCCCCATCATAATTTATTTTATTACTACTTCCTCACCTGCCATCCAGTAACTGAGGAGACCAAGTATTTCACCAGTCAACCTAACAAATCGTAAGCACCACTGGCATATATTCTCGATCCTATGAGGTCTTGTGAGTCTGAAAGTTGTGCAGTGGATGGAAGCAGAATTGAAGGAAGTAAACATATGAGTTCCTGTCATTTAGGGCAGATTTAAGTATTTCACTTTTTGTGATTTCAGCCCCTCTCCCTCCAATCCTTGTGGTGAAGACATGCATCTGGAGTATTCCCCTGCCACTATGTTTTAGATGCTGTTTTGTATCAGCTGATAAACTCCAAATATCTTTCCCTTCCAGAGAGAAGCATGCAACGATCCCACAGAGGACCATGACGGGGTCAGTAACCCACGGGATGCACAGAAAGTGACCCAGGCACGCAGGCTTGGCAGACCTGGGTATGATAACAAAACCACTTTTTTCTGAACCTTTTTTTCGGAACCAGAGACACTTACTAGTTCTACTGTAGAAATAAAATAATGTAAATGACATGTGATGGTGTGTTTTCCCCAAAACAAGAAATTAGTATTTCTTGGTAAGAACATGACTTCTTAAATCAAAGCCTGCGCTGTGGCTGCTGGTCAGACATGGTCTAGTAGAACGAGGAATTACATCCTTAGCTTTGTAAACTGAAGGCTTGTCTTCAGCATTTTAAATATCAGTGCTCTTAAATATTCCTTTCTTTTGACAAATTATATATAATTTTTCTGAAAATAAAGTTTGATTGCAGTTGGTATATCAATAGCCTGGCAATCTCCTTTTCCTCACAAGCCCATGACTGCAAGTACTGAAATAGGCAAAGAAGGATCAGAAAGCCTTAGAAAGATATTTCCATGAGAATATGGTTGAAAAATATGAAATATTTTTGAATAAAAAAAAAAATATTATGAAAAGTGCCATGCTACAGAAGTTATTGTGTAAACTATGACTGCCTAAAATGTTCTTCCAACAGAAAGACAACTGAAGAAAACCAGGCTTCAGAGATGAGGGATTTTGGAAGCTACCACAGCACACTGAGATACTTGGTCTGAAGATACCCGTTCGCTATGCTCTGAGGAAACTGAACTGCTGCTTAAACTATATACACACATGCACAAAAATAACCTGGATAACCTAACGCCGTATTTTGTTCTACAGACCTTTTGTAGAACAGTCTTTTTTTCTACAAACAGCTTGTGCAATATGGACACTTCTTTGCCTTTTTCTCCAAATTCCTCCAAAGAAATGCAGAAAAGTTGAAAACACAGGGTGTAGGTAAGGTATCCAGAAGCAGGGAACATTAAAACCACACAGTAAAAGACTTAATTAGAAGAAACGGCCAAAATACAAATTTAAATTACAAGCAAATTGTTGGTTTTGCATATTTAAGTCAGAAAATACACGTGCTGAGAGAAATTGGTCAACCTGACTGGTCAAAATCACAAATCAAACAGCTCCAGGCTTAGCTGGAGTGGTCAAGAGTGATTTCCAGAGAGTCTCATCAGAGACCTGATCTGTACAGAAATGGACAGATAAGAAGTAATGGATGAAAAAAGACCAGAATCAGATATGTGACTAAACCACTGCTATTTCAGAGCTACTAGCAATGGCCCTTGGGGCTCTCAGTAGCTAGATATAATAGAGAAAGGAGTCCCAGTATAATATTGAGAGTGTAAGGAGGGATTCAAACCACCACCATCCCCACCCAAACTACTCTCATACAACTGGACTAATACAAGCATACTGAAACAAGCTTCACCCCCTGTAAATCCATTAACGTCATGATAGCAAGTTTAAAGGCACTCAGATCTGCCTTCCAAACAAGTCACGGAGACATTTCCAATTCATTTCAACAGTCAATATCAGGCCATTAGCCAGTGGTTTGCAAACGCCTACCACCCTGCATTACAGATTGTTGCTATGCAGGAATCACAGGCATACACTGAATTGGAAAGTTCAGAGGCTCTTCCAATGGTTCTTCACCTGTAAAGGCATCTAAGCTACCCAGGAAGGTCCCAGGTAATGCATACGTGTTTATTTAATTTAAGGAAACATCGCCCTTTAAGTATAATCAGGCTTCTCAGTGAGACAGTAAGTCTAGTCCTGCCTGCAAACATTGTATTTCTCAATTACTGGTACATAAAATGCAAAGATGAGGTTATAGGCATCTGATGCCAAGTTCACTTCCAAAAAATTGTTTGTAGACAAACAGGAATAGCACAGAGATTTTGACTAATTCCTTTTCACCCTGTCCTGCTTCCGACCCAAATACACAAAGGGACCAAGATGAATGACATATGCCACTTACCAGCAATTTTTAATTTAAAATTATTTTCTGTATTTTTATACCAAAGAACAACCAAATAAGGCTACGCCACTGCTCTTTTCTTTGTATGTGGCTTCCTCCTTCAGTGTCCAACACAAGAACATTTCCTTGTCTTTCCTATTTTTCTTTCTTATTTTTTAACATTAAACGTTTAGGAAGCACAAGATGCGCATTTTCTGCACTTTAGAGCAGATGTTTTCCATTTTCTTTGGTTAGCCAAATAATCCCTTAATTAAATATCTACATAGAGAACCCTGAGAACTGAATTTAAGTTTTAAATCACGTATTCCTCTACTTTGTTATTTAGCATTTACTCACCCTGCTATGTAGACACATTGCATATAAAACTATACATGGCAAACATGAACAGTACTGATTCTCAAAAACAAAATTGTTTTACAAGATCACCATTTAAGTCACTATACTTGTATAATTTATTATATCTGTATTTCTATATTAAAGGTGAAACAAACTTAATTTGTCAGCTAATTGGACAACCGTACTTTTACAGTGACAAGTAGAAACTAATTCCCAAATGTTGCCCAGACAGCAAAAGCATAAATGCTGACCAGCGAACAGCCCTCATATTGAGCCTTTTACTCCCACTGTTTACTGAAGGCATTTCAGAAAACAAGCAGAAAAAAAAGTGACTATTATCCCTTAGTTAAAATGCATCATATATTCAAACAGTAAACTGAATACTGAGATGAACTCTATTAATGAAAGCATTCTTCAAAATAGATTTCCAACATCATAGCACTGCATTTTTTCTCTATTAACTTTTAAGAGAGTCATTTTTCAAAAAATAATTACACGTTTATAAATTACAGAAAAATGACCTCAACATTTCCTGTTACGGATAGGAGACTTATTTAGCATTCATATGGGAAAAGTATTTAGAAGTCTGGTTATCTGTCCCTCAACATACTTCTCTAGAGTATAACATTGGATCAAACCCACAAACACGTTTTTACTGAAGCAGAGAGGACTGCAAGATTAGGTTAAAGTTACAGTATCTGTATCCTTTTCCAGGGCATCAAACACGAGGTAATCCTATTATTTCCTAATGCACTGACTAATTTATTTGGCATGTTAAAAATACCAGCAGTTCACCTTTGCTCACCAGTGAGGACCCTACAATAAACTGCCAGAGTTTCATGGCATCTACCAATTATTGACTGTGATTTTATGTTCAGCAGTTAGCTCTCGAATTAAAATCCAGGAGGTAGCACAGTTAGTAAGTGAAAGAAGGAAAACTATATACCATATTAAACATGTTAAATTTAGAAAGACAAATTTCCCCTCCAGGAACGAAGTTTTGTAATAAAACGCCTAACAAACATGTATAAATATAATATAGATTATATTAATCTATAATAAAATTATTTCAGTATTGATGTTGATTTATATTTTTGCTTTGATTTTACATATTTATATATTATATACAAATATTTAACATTTGTATGTTGATGTTTTCCTATTAGAATATTAAATGCCTATATTAAATATAATTTTAAAAAAGCATGACATATATAAAATACAACTTTCACAGTGAAGGAAAATTTGGATAAATGACAAGCAAGTCCGTAATGTATCTAAAATAAAGGGTGTTGTATTTCTCCTCAGTGGATTTTCTGCGGTTTGGGTGCTTTTACTTGTAAAGTGATCGCTTGGAGAGTCTCCCAGAATCTCCACGGAGAATCCAGGACAGACCACCCCAACCAGCACGCCAAACGAACACACAGCCGTCCCAGCCTGGGCCTTCAAATCTACTACAAATCATTCCTGGAAAGAGAATATCATGGAAATTTTAAATTGATGCTAAAATTGGTGTTGGCTGACTCAAGTGGGTCTGTAGGCGGTGTGAATTCTGCAGCACAGAGAACTCGCGGCAGCTGGCAGGCCGAGAGCTGCGCTGGAGGCCCCTCGGCTGGGGTCACAAGCCTGGGTGTGGGCAATTCCTAGCAGAAGGCAGGGAAGATAAGGCTCCATGAAGATGCTCAGACGTTGGAGCAGGTTGCTCAAAAAGGCTGGGGAGTCCCCTGGCGTTTGGGGAGACTCAAGGCTTGCCCTGAGCCGGCCTCAACCTGCTCTGCACCAGGGCAAGGAGAGGTCCCCAGATCCCTTATTTACAAGTCCAGCCAGTCCATGCTTCTGCAGATGAACACAGCAAAATCTAGTGTTTACACATCAGGTAATTACATTTAGAAACACACCGGCAGGCAAGATTGAGGTAAGTCCCCAAAGAAAAGCTTGAAAACATCTTCTGAAGCGTTTCCTAAGAGCGAAGTACCACATGTTGCGACTGGCCATTACCTGCCACAAGGCTTCTCCGTGACCCTGGCTCCTTCCTGCCTCTGAAACCTGGCTGATGGAGTCAGCCCCAGGGGCCGACTGTCTGCTCCGCTTCCTCACACCACACGTGTGCCTTCTGGCCTGCTCGGTGATGGTGACTTCTCTCCGGCAGTGCTATTTTTGACTGCCCAGCACCAGCCTTCCCTCTTAGGGATGTGCCAGCCATCAGACGGATTTAGGTACACAGCTCCCGCTGCACGATGCTGTTCTCTCTGGCACTTTCTCATGGAAGTAAAAGTTATTATTACTTCTCATTTCAGAAACCTCATACTCAGGGTGATTTATTTTCTCTTCCCACTACCTGTGTCAATTACCATGCATAGTTCTCGCATTGTATTCAATGATAAAAGAGTATGTCCTAAAGCCCCTACAAACGCCCTGCAAACGCCCACCTATCAACAACATTTCATTCAGGGATGAGTGGAACTCATCAATTAGTTAAGGAATTTCATATTTCACCCACATTTTTTCCACCTGTGAGCTCTGTCAGACAATCCTTTATTGTGATCCTATGGTTTTAATTTCTCATAAATAATAATGCTGTATTTGTAATCATAGAAATGTACTCTATTAGCTATTTTAAAATGGCACCCTGTAGGGGATACGTAGCCCATGAAACTCAAGAGTCACGAACAACTCAATAGCATGCAACCCTGCATAAGAAAAGATTTCATTATTTATTTCTAATACATCTGAAGTCTGCATAAAAATTCAGCTCCCCAGCTTTAACTTCAAGGAGACAGAAATAGGACTGCCTACAAAAATCTTCCATTTTTCCACAAGCCTTGCCGGAGAGCGTGAATTTTGCTTTTGTATTGTTCTTTTTGCTAAGAAGCCTACTGAGAAAGCAGTATTTGGACTACTTTTTAATTACTGCGTAGATATTGCTGGAGGAAAATCTATTAATTTTAGAGATTATTATAATTATTTAACTAAAACTGGCAATGAAAAAAGGGGGAAAAAGTCTTGTATTTTAAAAAAATACAGAAAACTGATTACATCAGTGCTTGAAAAATTTACATTTGTATCCTGTGGGTTACTGTGATCTACTCAGACAATAAATAATAAACAGACCCTGCCGTAGGTCCAGTATGTGGTCAGTAAAGGGCTGATATATCAGGAAAGGCTTAACCTAGTCTCCCTCGCCTGTTGAGTACCTAAGTGGCTTAGCAATTTGGTGCACTCTACAAGTACAACATTAAATACCGTGTCTCCATGCAGTTCTCATTGCAAGTCCCTATGCACAGGAATCTAAAGATTGCTAATGATCTGTAATCCAAAAACAGAAATAAGAAAGAGGTGGCTAATCTCTTTGTGAGGCACTCTCCTAAAGATTAACAGATGACTAGACTGCAAGAATATTAAAGACCAAAAGCTGAATGAAAGCGACTAAAGGTATTGTTTGCTTTGCCTTCCTTTCTTAAACACATCTAATTAATTAGCATTTTTAATTAATTGGCACTATTTCTTCATGGCAAGTTCAACTAAGAAGTTACTCAGATTCTAGTTCAACTTTTGGAAATAAATGGAAAGAAGGAGTCTCCCTCATTTGTTCATAGTCTGTTTTATATAGAAGGGTACTTCATGCATCCTATCAGGGACAAAAATCCAGGACATTATTATACTTAATCATACAGTGCAGATATTCTCTCGCTCCTCTCTTGCCTGTTTAGGAAAACAGCAATATTTCAGGTTGTGCATGATGTGTTTTTTCTTATCTTTCTGCAGTCTCCTAAGGTGCATTTTACATTATCACTGCTTGCATAAACACCGTGCTTTCTCAAATGCCATTACTGCCGACAACTACCATCACAGTTTGACGTCAGACACACTGGGGGGTCAAGTGCTTCACATAAAATTTTAATCTGTTTCCAAAAACATTTCTTTTGCATCACCATTGATGCAATTTCTGCAAGAAGCAGAGGAGAAAAACATGAGCTTCAGACTGTTGCACTGGATTATTCAGAAAACTGTTCAGTAGCAAACCAAGGTGTTAGCAATACCCTATCTAGACTGAACAAGGTAGTCACACTGGCTAGTGGGATAAACAGAGACATAGAAAAGTTACAATTATAAAATAAAAATTGGACACGGAATCAAGAGACAACAAAACACTGAATGGCATCTTCTAAAATAGACTGAGAATTGTTTCTTTAATCTTTTATTGGTAATGTAAAGATTGTCCCTCTTACAGACAGGCCTCTCTGCTTAGCATGTTGAGAAAAGAGCTAAGGCATCCTTCCAAACAGCTGCATTTAATTCAGCAGGAAAACTCCTTTGCATTGCACATACTGGTTAAATGCTCATACACCTTCAAGCACAGCTCCCTTGAGCCCTGGTATAGCACTTCTGCCCCTCTTAGCACCAAAGCCTTTTCACCTGCTAGCTTTCAGAGCAAAACCTCCCCTTGTGTTGGACCCGCTCCTTCCAAAACTAGCAGGGAGAGCACAAAGGCTTTGGCTCTTAAAAGAACCATGTCCTCATACAGAAGCTGTCAATGCTCCCATTTACAGTGTTCCTAGGTATTTTTGCTAAGCTATAAAAAGTGCCTCTTTCAAATACATTGTACAAAGAAGGAAGTCAAAGTTTATTGTCTGCCTAAAGTTAATTTCAGAAGAATAAAATTTCCATCTCTTTCATTATGGAAAAAAGCATCTACCATCATATGCAGACACTAAGAAAGGTAAATCACTGAGGTCACACTTCTCCATAGTTGCTTGTTCAGATCTTCTGAGTACTCATCCAGGCACTAACACAAAGCCTGGTGGCACTTCTGGGGCTCTAATTAGCATTCTGTTCCCTCAGTGGAAGCTTCATATTTGACTCAAAATCCTTTATACTTATAATGGTGGTTTTTTATTGCCAAAGTAGTAACAGAAGAGCAAGAGCAGATTTGCAAGACAAAATGAGCTTCTCACCATATCGCAGGTTGGACCAGTCTCAGCACCAGTCCCAGCAGTGCCTTTTAGCCCGGTGGTGACAGTGCTGACCATGAGTGTTTTACGTTTGGAAGAGCAACCAGGACAACCCACCTCTGACAAAATGATCTGAGAGCAGCAGATCAGTCCACCTGAGTTTTTAAAAATGCCTGCCTCCAGTAAAATTTGGATGTACTCATAGCTACCTGACGTGGAACTAGTGAAGGTTTGCTTGTTGAAGCAGAGGCTGAAGCCACAGCCTGTCTGGCGCTGTGCTCCTGCACAACCACGCTGCTGGAGGCAAGGCTGGGAGACAGAAGGCAGAGAGGGGAAGAGATCTGGGAAGGCCTCCTCTGGTCTAAACATCAGGCTGCTGGGGAAGGATTTAGACACACTCAGCGATGGGTCAAAGGACCTTTGAGTTGAGAACAGCATCAGTTCATTGCTGCTCCACAATGAGATAAATGAACTCTCCTTCTTGAAGACAACTCTCTCAACAGAGTTTTTTGGCATCCTTTTCTGCCCATACCCTTTTCTGGGCCAGATGCATGGAGCCCCTTTCCTTTTCCCTACCCCTCAGCTCTCCAAAACCACCGCAAACACAGGCTGATGGCCAGAGATGCCACCAGGGGCTGCCATGCTCCCAGCACAGCTGGTACTCCCAAAGGGATGAGATTTATCTATGTATCTATGTTGGTAAATAACAACTACTGCAAATGATTTAAAAGCACAGCAGACTGCATGCCAGAGCTTGTGCCTGTGTGCAAGCCCTGCTCAGTCTCACAGGACAGGTACGGCTTTGCAGAGAAATGATGCCTGCAGACATCAAATAGGTCACTGCCATTTAAAGGAAAAAAAGAGATACCAAAAATCTGCTCAAGTCTTCGTTTAATAAAAAGGGATGGGTCGGACAAGAAGTCAAACCAAATGCAATTAACCTTCAGAAAGACTAGCGCTGTAAGATAAAACAAAAGCTGATCATATGCAGAAGGAAGATGTGCCATAAAACCTAACCTTGAATCAAATATTGCCAATAAACTAAAGCTGACTTCCAGCACATTATTATATACTTCTGTGTCTCTAAAGGCCTTTTCACCCTCCACAATAGTCCACTGTAATTGTCACATGGTAATCAGATCTGTTGAGTATGCAGGAACTTGCTCCCTTTCAAAATGTTATGCTGCTTACAAAGGATTTTATTCATTAAAGAGATTAATAGCTGTTCTTTGAACTCCCTCTCCTTCACCCAAGTCTGCGCGGACTGCCAGGCCAGTGCTGACTGAAAGAGTTGAGAAGGGCTTCAGGAACTCGCCTGGGAGGACAAAAGCGAACTTAGATGAAAAATCTTACTGGGTATCAAAACTGAAAAGAAATTCCCAAGCAAATATGCTGTCCTTATTAAAAGAGACAAGCCATAAAAAACACATTTTCAGTAGAAATATGATGATGATTTCTTGCTCTCTATTTCATGCACTTGAGAATCAGATGATTCAGCCTATGGTTAGGAAAGCTCTTAGATAACCACGAGGAACGCATCACAGAAATCTCCACCACAGACAGGTGAGCAAGGACCTTGTTGTGTTACAAGAGTTTATCCCAACCACAAGGAATCCGCAAGAAAACAAGCAAGGGCATACTTATGCTGTGTTGATACTTAATCATTGCCTTGCTTTTAGGGAGGGGTTGTTCACATAGGCTCCCTGCACAGATGTGAGGTAGTTACTGATAAAAAGAACACAGAAATTCTTTCTTCTTTTTCTGTTTATAAATGTTTTATTCGCCAAACTTTTAAAATTACATTTTAAAATCACATCTGAAACCTACTGGGGGAAGCAAATATAATAAATTTGCATTTATTCAAGCATATAATTTTATATGCATTCTGATGTCCACCTCAGTATGAAAAAGGGTCTGGAAGAGAACTTAAAGGCTGTGGATAACAAATGCTCACTGCAAGCTGAGTTAAGTACCTACATTCCTCTAAATCTAAATTGTTAAATTTAAGTAATTAAAGAAAATGACTATCTTTGGAATTGCCATTATGTCCTTAAAATATTAAATTCATTTATTCTAAATTCAATCCCAAACAGATAACTTCTAGCATTAGAAGAAGCTTGAGAAATGTCATCCCAAGGCTGTATTTTCCCAAAAATGCCTTAACATCTGAAAATGGCAACTTACTGCAGGATAATTTTCTTTCCCCTTCCCGTAGCTGTAGGTAATTTGATTTTGGTTCAAGAAGTGACATTGAGGAAAGCCCAGGACTCTTGTTTTAAGGGAAGCAAGTCTGACCAAGAAGTAACAATGCCAAAAAACAACAAAGGACCGCTGCGAACTAGTGGCTTCCAACTTAATTTCTATCTTGGCATGCCATCTGGGTGTTTATTCAATTAAGCCTCCTGCTAGTTCCCATTAAAGCACTGAACACCTCTGATACACAGCAAACTTTGGGCAGAAATGAAGACAATGAGACAGCCGTCGTGCACATCCCACCGGCAGAACTTCCCTGGCTGGCCTCAGCAGAACCCCAACTCACTTGGCTCAGTACTTGCCACAGGAGCTCCCGTCTAAATGATGAATTCATCTAAACTGAATACAGTCATAATTAAGCATGGACAGAAATAAAACATCCAGCTGATTTGCAAGTAAACGGCACACGGCAAAATAAAAGCAGCTATCACAGCACCAAGAAATATGTAAATGAATGCTGAAGCACAGCCGCAAGCCTAACGTCGTGAAACTTGGGTTTGAGGCAATCGCTGCTTCTCTGATAGCTATGCCAGACCCATTTGCTCCGAGTCTGTGCCATAACAAGAAGAAAGTCGTTAATAATGGCAACGAGAAGTCAATGAAATTAATAGGGACTTGTAGGATGTTTGCCCAGATGCAAAGATCCTTCCTGCTCGAGCAGTCTGAGGTGCCATGGTGCTACGTCAAGCTGCCAAGCAGCTCTTCCATGATTGTTTGAACATCTGGGAGGCAAGAAGAGCCTGCATGCTCTCATTTCCTCTTCTTAGGGGACAATGGCTAGCTCTGCACATAAGAATTAACACTAAAAGTCCGGAAGTAAACAGCACTCAAGGTATTTTAAATGGAGAAATCACATTGCAATCAAATCCAAAACAATAGCTAGTTACAGCTTTCAGAAGAACGAGAGCAATGTGCAACAAAAATAAGGCTACTGCTTCTGGTTTATACAACACGTACCCAAAATAACAGCAACACTTTACTGAACGCTTCCCACCTGCACTACAGTCCATTTAATGGATCAGGACATCTATTCCTCAAAACCCTGCTTGCCCCCAGCAAGACCCTGAGGGAGCACAGAGCCCAGGCTCCTGCACAGGGAGGCTATGGAAGATGAAGGACTGCTGGCCCCAGGAGACACCAAACCTCCTTAGGAAAGAGAACCGTGGAAAACAGACAGACAAAACACCTGTAAAGCACATTTTCTCCTCAGATAAGAATTCAGTCCACCCTCTATTCCAAATCCATGGAAGACTTGCCAGCAGCAGAGAGGTTGTTTCATTTCTGCTTTTTCTTTTTTAACCTGCTTATTCCAAATTAGAGCACTGCTGGAGACTGATGTCCCGAGAATGGACCTGGGCTTCAGCTCCCCAGGTCCTGACCAGCCCTATCCCTATTCCAATGGGGAACAGAGGTTTTTAAAACAGAGGTCTGCGTAAATGTGGTGTTTGATCTTAGCAGCAGCAACAAAACATGAGGTTGAAAGGGGATAAAAACATTTAAAACTATGTTTTTCACATGTCTGTTTTACCGAAAGCCTGCATCCAGGTGGTGACCCTGCCCACCCTGTGCACTCCAGCAGGATCCATGACACCGCCACCAAGGGCTTTCCATGATCAGCAACATGTGAACTCAGGAAAAGGGCTATTTTTGTTCCGTCACAGCTCCTTTACTGGCTCTGATTTTCCCTAAGCAGCTCAGTAGCTCAGCAGACAGCTCCAGCTTATCAAAGCCGAGTGACTCTGCTGAACATCACAACCTTCAAGCAGCTGAGAAGTGTCCTCGCTCTGCTCACTGTTCCCTCTATTTCACCCTCCTGAACCTCTTGCTTGAAGCCAGTACAAACACGCAGTAAACATCCCACTAAGTAGGTGCCAGGCATATTAAAACGTAGAGAAGTAGCCCCAGTTTGTGTAACTACAAGTGCTCCAGAAATCCTCAAGGGTCAGCTGGTTTAGGTTACACGCCCCACATTTTCTTTCCTTCTATTGTCAGCCATTAAAAAAATCACAAAACCAGAAATACATGCCAGGGAAGGATAAGGGATGTAACTGTTCTCGTAAGGCAGATAAAAAAAGAACAAGGAAGTATAGCACACAACAGAAGGAAGCAAAACAGAAATGACCCCTCGAAATCCTGAACAATGAACTCTGCTTGTATTTAAGGAGATAATAAGGTGACCAACCCATCAGAGTACGAGTACAAAGTTAGGTGTAGAAAGTGAAAGACCAAGCTTTCATTACCCAAACAAACGATGCCACTAAACCATTGGCAGGAAGGCAAGCGCAATCCATAAACAGGAGGACAACCAGGCACCTTGCGTGCTATAAATACTGAACAAAGAAAAATGATCATTCATTCTTCATGACAGCAGCCACCAGATTATACATTAGCAGTGTAGACGCTCAGAAGCAAAACTACAAAAATACTCACTGAAATGGCCTTTGTTTTTCAGGTGTTTTAATTAACACACCAGTTTGGGGTGCTGCTTAAGTCCACTCCCAAATTAATTACAATTCTAAGCTGTGTGTACTTGGGTGCAGGCAAATCTCCTAACTCTCATTATGTCCACGAACTAACAACAGCACACTCGAAGGCTAATTTAGAAAATCAATTTCCAGTATAAAATATTTAACTATCTTGGGGGATTTACTTCCCATACAATTTACCTACAAGATCTTATATATTTGTTTTGGGCTATGCACGAGCTCTGTATTTTCCCAAGGCAGACAGGAGGTTGTGTTTTTTTTTGTTTGTTTTTTCTTGCCAATTTGAAAAGATTAAATGAATTTTGCATGTATCTGATTGCTCTTCCTTAATGTATACACAAAAGCAGTGTGCTATGACCTGTGCTGCTGTTCTTGAAGCCGTTTTTCCACCAACTAATTGCTCCACAGTACACTGAAACATCATGCTCATGTGTAAGCACCTTCCTGATCAGGCAAACTTCATTTCAAAAGCAACTCGGAAAACCTGTGACAATTTACTGAAGGCAATCACATCAGTAACAAAGTGAAACTCTTTCATTACGCTTCCTGTGCAGCCTGCATTTGGCTTGCTCTGATGTTTTGGAAAAGTAGGAGCTGTTTCAGAAAAGCGAAACAAAACTGGACTCTCCATGCAGATAACATCAACAGACACACGCAGCATTCCCCTTTCCTAGTAGTTTTGGTAAATCCATGGGTCTCACGTAAAGCTTGAAAACAATGAAAGCCACAGCCAACCTGAGGCAGAATGGGCTTGGTCAGACAGAGGGAAATTCTGCAGAGGGGCATTACCTGAACAGCTGGGTTATTATTAACATCTCTTCTACATTTGGGGGACCTAACACAAAAATGTAAAGCTGCAGAACTATCTCACTGGGAAGAAACCACCTGCAGAAACCCATCCCAAGAAACTTCTGCAGGGAATGCATGCTAGCACAGCTGGCAAAATCACTGTCTTACAGGAGCAAGCTTAGTTTGCTAACTTTGCTTTTAACCCAGGATATTTCCTTTCATTTCTGTAGCCTTTTATTTTTTCCTTTCCTGTCTGCTTGTGCTTTAAATAGCATTTGTTGGCCTGGGACGACACAGAGTCAGATTTCCTGAGCAGGGACTGTGATTTTTATATCAGCAGCATCTGATCCTGTGTGTTTCCGGCAGATAGAGCAGGGACACCACCTGATTTCTGCACTTGTGCTCTGGATGTTAAGTACCACCTGAAAGCCTGAGAGATCGCAAATCTGTGTCTTTGTGCCAGGTAAACTGATCTCTAAGAGTCTGCAATAGATAACTCCCCTTTGTGTGTGTGTGTGAGGTTTTGTAATCCCAATTAGCCCTGTGGCTTGGCGCTGTGCTGGAGGTAAAAGCACGCAGCCCAAGCCCAGCGAAGGTGGACTGAAACCACAGGTCAGCAAGAGCAACCCATGTCGCACCTCTGGAGCTCCTGGCTCCTCCTAGGATGTCTGATCTCCATCAGGAGAACTGCTCTTTCTGCAATTCATGATGAACACTTTTTATAGCACGGACTAACCCTTGGAGTCCGCGCTGCAGCAGGAACTGTACGTGTGTGTCAGCACGGTACCTGATTTCTGAAAAATGTAATGATCATGTGGAGATGGTGACAGATTTATCCAAGCCCCTGTGTAAACAGGATTCGGAGAAACAATGTTAAATTGAGTTATGTGACTTGATACAATCAACACCTTCCGAAATCCAAATCAAGAGGGAACACTGCAGCATTAAGTTAAATTACTGAGTTCAAGCACAGGTTATCCCCTTCACCTTTAGTCATAACATAAATCCCTTTGGAAAGTATTAATTTCTGGCTGCTTAACGATGATGTTTTATACAAGTGCATATTCAACTCAGCAGGCCTTTCCAAAATCCCAGCTGTGACCTAGTGTTCCTACTGACTACTTCTGACAGATAAAGTTGCACTGAAGGTTCCTGTAAAGTTTTTAGATGTGTGTGTGACAGGACCCACAGAAATAGAGGCACTCATGAAAACTGCTTTGATTTTCTTTTGCCAGCATCTTCTCTCATTTCTTTCATTGGAATGACACTTACTGTCTGTAATCCTCCACCAGTCACCCTGCTGAAGTCCCCCCCAGTCTTCTCCTTTGCCCTATATTTTCCCATTCTCCTTACATGACATTACAAGGGAGCGTGTTTATGCCACGTAATTCCAGGTTAGCAAGCTGGCTTTCCTCTCGGAACAATGGGAGCAGCACCTCCACCCCATGACTCAGAGCAGAAACCTGGTGAGGAGGAGCATCGATCCGAACGCACGCCCCCAGGAGAAGGGACCACAAGTGCCTAGTAGAGGCTGTAACCATGATGAGTGGTTTCTAGACACTGCACGTTGGATATGTTCCTATTTCTTCCAAAAGGCCAGGAGGAGAGAGTCAAAGTACACAGCCAATAATTCAGAGCAGGATGAAGAGCACATTGCTGCTTAAAATCACAACTACAGAAAGTGGAAATCTGCTCACAATGAGAAGCAGTGATGGGGAACATGATTCTAAGCACATCGTTCTTCTTTTTAAGAAAAAAAAGAAAAGGAAAATATTCTGATTAATGCCTGCTCCTCCGAAACTCACGGGTCTGTAAGACAAGTGATCTGCCAGGAACTTATTTATTTATTAAAGGGAACTTCAAAGCCTCACTTACAAAGCAATCATAGGAGACAACAATTCATATCCAGACGAGCTCTTAACAACCACCAAGACCCTTCCAAACCATCATCAGGGCACACTGGAAGAGTTTACATGGACTGTCAGACAACTGACTGAAAGGTGTTGCTCCTTCCTACATTTTTCCTTCCAGAACATGCTGAACAAGCACTGCGGTGTCTCACACTTTGCCCTTGGAATAGATTTTCTGTGTGTGGCATCTGCTCCAAAGATTTAGCAGAAATCTTAACAAATATATTACCTAGTATTTTTCATCTGTTCACTTCTAATAGGACTGAGATGAAACCCATTTAATGCCTGATTCTACAGAGATTCAACCAGACCTTGATAGATTTACCAATCTCAGCGGCTTTTCTAAGATTCCTGAATCTCAAAAGCAGATGAAACAATTTCTGATGGTTTTCCATTTTGCTATACTGCATTAAAAATTGCAGCTTGAAGCAAGTTCTCACAGCTGAATTAATAGCTCCTGGAGACAGCTTAAAATGGAAAACTCCGATATAAACTACAGCATCAACATCAAGGTTAAATTCTCACAGCATCTGAGCCTTTCAGCAAGGTTTTTTCACATGTTTTGACTGTATTTTCAAGGCCCAGTTTTCTCCAAATCCTGTTTGGACCTCACGTGCTGGTTTTACACAGGAGCATCATATGAGGGCAATTCTTCAACTGCTGCTGACTGCCAACGGCGCCTTTGCTTTTACCACCAGAGTAAGGTTCTTCTGATCCTTTTAAAAGCAAACTTGCTTGGAATTGAAAAACAGAGAGAACAAGCACAGTGCTTCATACAACTACTCTCGTCTTTGCTGACAATCACAGACATGTTTTTTTGCTATGCAAAATACAAGACTCACATTTCAAAACATATATGTCATTAATAAAAATGGATATATTTTCCTCCACACAATCAGCTTTTCTCCTGAAAAGTTAACAGAAATTGAGGGAAAAGGAACATCCTTCTGTTCACCCTTCCCTCAAAGAAATAACAATTACCTTGTAGTAAATGTAATTATTTGTCTGAATTACAGAGAGAACATTTAATTTAAGCAAGATCGTGTTATTTAAATGACAATCATTATTGGGCTTGCCCAAAGACATTTTCTCTCCATTGCAAAGTCATTAAGGACAAAATGGTCAGGAGCTTTTCAGATGGTATGCATCATGGTTGAATACCATAAAAACAGTAAATATACAGCCTCGAGTTTAATGGAGAGAATTCTGTAAAAGGCTACAAAGAGGTTCTGGAAAGGTCCCTTTATCAGATTCCTTTCAGCTGTTTTAAAGCATAAGCTGTATATAGTCCTCTAACAGCAGATACATTTGCCCAAAGGATGCCATCAAATTGTTTTCTTACCTAAAAATAAATTTTGCTTAATGCTTCAATAAATGTTTGTACACACACTTAGCTCTCCAATGCCTCCAGGTATTTATGTGCAGCACACAACCGTGTATGTGCAGGAGCACGTACATGCTTGCCATGCTGAATTTCTCAATGCAACCCTTAGCACTCCCATTAAGGTCTTCTAACACTAACGAAGAAACTTTCCTGTCTCATGCAAAATGCTTTCAAGTGGCCTCTAAGAGTTATTTAGCTTTTCATTTTCTGAATACATAGCGGTAATTTATTGAAATTTTCTAGTCCTATAATTCCTGGAAGTTCTGCTGCAACAAACTCCTTACCTATCAAGGGCTCCAGTACTACTTTCCTCTAATACTCTGACATGGGCTGTGTTTACTTCTCCATTCTCATGTAAAACATATTGGACAACACAACAACTTTCATCCCCTCAGAGGGAGCATCTGATCACCGGTATGCTCACTCAATTCCAGCACTGAATGCAGCCTCCCAGCTGAGCAGATGCAGATTTGCTGCATCCCAGGAAGGATTAGAAAAGCATTGCACACTTTTCAATGAGTATATGGGAAAATTGGTGTCACGTTAGTCCTGATTTGGACTAAAAACCAAGAAGTGAAGAAGTTTTTCTGCTTGCCACTGTGCCATCCACAGCATTTAAAGTGTTTTTCCCTTAAACCAATTAAAGTATCAAGATCAGGATAGCAGCATGTCATCACAGTATCTACCTGGAGGTATAAAGAACCAGGCACATAACAAAAGCCAGGGAAATACATCTGATTCATATTAAGAGTCACTCCAAGTATTCTAATAGGCTGGGTATATTTCTAAAGAAACATAAAAGTTCAGATTTTTTCCTCACTTCGGTACATATTTAGAACATCTGAGATTTTCCTAGAGGAAGAGCAGAATATACCAAACTTTCACTTCAAAATAAAAAAAAAACCTACCTTGAACAAAAATAAGTAGCTAGATCTATTTTTAGCATTCTACATTATTAGAAGAAGAAATAATTGAAAAAGACATTTCCCAAATGGCTAAAAACTACCACACACTGAATTTCATTTATCTAAATTATCAAGAACACTTGGAAATATCTGTAAATTTCTCAAAAACACTTGGAAAATCTTAAAAAGAATGGATTGCTCCATGATACCCCTAGAAATTTTGCTTGCATTCTGTGTAGTCCTTACTTTTTTTTTTTTATTTACTTAAAACTTTCCTGAAAATCACGGTGACCAAGATAGGGAAAACCTTCTGGTCATTGCTTGCAAACACCTTATTCTTTTTAACTGAGAGTTTGATTTAGGGCTACCTTATTTAAAAAAAATAAATAAAAATGCATCATAATATCTCTATAGCAAGTAAAATATATATATATTAAAACCTTGCTATGTTTTTTTGCTATTTTTGTCAATAAAATCCACAAAGAACTTCAGACAATGAGTTCTTCATCATGTCTCAAAAAAAATCTTCCCTGATAAAGAAATAATCCTTCTTCCCATCTTACCAGCTGTTTAATTAGCAAACAAAATGCAGCACTAACAACCAAAGGCAGCAACCTGCCTCCAGGTGCTGCAGAGGAATGAAGCTAAAGCTTGGGGGATGTTTTGGGATGGGCTTGATGAAGATCTGCTGCGATTTGATGAAGCTCTGCTGAAACTTGCAGGCTGCACCCAAAGGATGCTGTCCTCTCTCCCCCTTGGCTGTGCGTGTCTCCGTCTCCTTTACACTCAAACTGGCCATTACACAATCGCATGCTCAGAGATCAACAACTCAGAAAGCTGCGTGACTTTATGAGGGGATAAACTGCAATATCCCACAGGAGGTTCTCTTTGAAGGTCCTGATCTACTGCAGTTTAAAGAAGCTGAACCGGTTTTAGTAGGGTGAGTTACTTCCTCCTGCTAAGCTGTAACAAAGAGATAATAACTTTGGACTTGGACATATGAACACACTTCTCCTTTTCTTAGTTGCTCTTCCCATGTTTTCCCAGAAGTTCTCTCTTCTAGGCCTGCCCTCTTTGACTCCTCTCTGAGACGAAACAGCAAGTGCAAGTAGTTTGTCTGCTATTGCTTCTGGGGAAGGACGGCTGCTGCTGCTGCTAGCATCAAGGGCGGTCACCTACCTGTCGTAAAGCTTGTCTCGGATCTCGAGCCTAGCAGAGGTTCGGGACAGGAAACACAGCCTTACAGCTCTTGTATGCACACTTATCAAGTTGCTGATAACAACGCAGTCCCAAATAAATCAAAGAAAATGAACAAGCTGTTAGCTACAGGGGGCACTTCAATGATTCAGTCATTGAAGACTGAAAAAATATTGCAAGCAATTCAGCAAGACACCCAGAAAGAAGAAAATGCCCTCAATCAAACAGAAGTCTGTCAAGTGAATCCATTCTATCTGAAGGGCTCTAAACCACAAATAAACCTTAAAAAAATTAATATATATATATGTTTACATGAGTCATAAAGAAACATTTTACATTAAGTTCTCAAGCCAAAGTCAAGAACACTGTATAAGTTTATTTCTATTCTGCTCTGTTTTGCAGCCTCTGGGAGTTGAGTTCATGCAAGACTTGACCAAAACGTACTACGGGCAGGAGCAGAAGGTGCATCCACTTTCTGTTAATGTAAATCACTGATATCTTTGCTGAGACTGGAAAAAATGCTGCTGTCACTGCACTTTGAGTTACAAGAGCTGGAGTTTTACACGGTACATGTTACTTGCTAAATCATGATTACAGCCACACAAAACCTGTGTCTATGCAATCATGTCTTAGAGCACTTCCTCGAGGAAAAATGTGGATTAAACTTAAGGTTTTACAGGGAACAGTTAATTTCATGAACTTTTGCTCCATCTTACCCCTGAGAAAAGGCTGAGACACAGCAGCACGCTGCAGGTACACACCCCACTCCTCAAAGTCTCTGCTACAGAGCGATTGTTTTCAATTCCATCAAGTAACTGAATCAGAATACAACACTTCAGAGCCATTATTAGATTCACATCTACTCCTACTTCAAGAATTATTTGTTATTCCATGGAGAGAGCTTGCAAGGGTTCTGTCCTAATGAAGCAAAGGTATCCTTAAACTGGGTCTATAAAAGCATGCAAGTTCAGTCATCATCATCATAAGCTCCTCACCGATAATATATACAGTAAAAATTTTACAACGGTCAAAGAAAATGTATTTATTTTGCATGATGAGTAAGTGTATCCTCAGCTCACTGTCAACAGAAGAGCCAGTCTCAAGTCTAATAAAATCGGCTGGTTTTGACACATACAGTTAAGACAGAGAATTTGAGGGTGCGAGTGAACTAGACACATGTAAAAATTAACTCAAAACAGCCGAATACTCCAAAGTAAGAAGTCCTAATAAGACTTTCTAAAATACTACAATCTGAAAACAAAACAAACAAAAACAATCCTTTTATATTTTAAGACCTCACATTTAAATACACACGGATTCCTCTAAATTGCATTCTTCTCTTTTGTTTTACATTTTAAAAATATTTTAGCACTAGTCACTAGAGTTAAAGGAAGGGCAGTAAAGACACTTTTCTTCATGCCAGTCCTATTATGCCTATTTTGTACTGCTGCCTGCTTCAGCTCGTATTTATTACCAGTGGTTGTAAAAAGAACCTTTCTCTATATAGATCAGAAAAGCTTTTACTTCTATCCTGCTTTATCTTAGAAATTTGCTACCTACTGCTTTGTACTGAGAAATGCATCCACATGGCACATTCTGTTTTATGTGAGTCTGCAAACATTCATGACATAACAGCATGAATTAGAGGTTGCAACAGTTTTAATAAACATTTTTCCTTTTATAAAAGCCTAATGCTGAAATTGTATTCCCTTCTGCCATTTGAGACTTTATATTCAGTGAGTTCCTGCTTTCCTAAATTACATTTTCTCATGATACAAGTGCATAACTTTACTGTGTAGGCTGCAAATCTGGTGGGAAAAAAAACATTTTTTAGAAATGTCGAGTACTATCCGATTATCATTTTGTGGCAAGTTTTCCGCCTACATTAAAACCCACAGATAGTAAAAGTCAAAAGGAGCTGTGTTACACACCAGCTTGGCTCCAAAGGGAATATAATTACTGCTTTTGTGCTGAATTTAGTGGCTTTTTTTTAACCACTTTACATTTCCAAAACTGAGCCCGGAAACAACTGTATTTTAAACCACTTGTGTTATATTAAAATATATGTTTCCCAGCAGCCATGTTGTAAATTTTCCCAGTTACTCTGGATTCGGAATATTCCCAACTGCTCTACAGACGTAATACTATTTCTGGTTGAAGATTAATGGTTAAGAATATCGTCAGCACCATTTTTTTAAAAAAACATCTACAGCCTCACCGGTGCTGCAGCTATTTGGGCATGGGATGAGTACCACCAGCATCGTACCCCAAATGCTGGGCATCTCACTGACCGCAGCTATGCCAAAAATGACGTGCTGAATGGTCACAGCACTTCCCTTGCCACTCCAGAGCATCGGTGCATTGACACCGAGCACTGCAGGGTAGGCAGGCAACAGGGCAAGCTGCTTGTGGGGCAGGATCTGTCTGAGGCTGGACTCGGTGATCTTGAAGGTCTCTTCCAACCTAGATGATTCTGTCTCTGTGATCCATCCCAAGGAAAGCCCAGGCTCTGACCCTGCACAAATTCAAAGTCATACAACTCAGTTCAAAGTGGAGATGAACGCAGCTCTCAGACTTGGCTTCAGGGGATCTGGGCTTCTGAGCGAGCAAGCTTCGGGGCAGCTCCTTGCTTTGACTTCTATTATACAAAGTGTTCTGCAAATAACAGCAGTTATTTCTCCGAGGCAATTAGACGTGTTTTAAAAAGAACCCCTTATATAAGCCCTTCGCAACTGAGGAAAGAGCAATTAACTTGCATAATTGTTAGCTGGGACCTGTAGTTTCAGCAACGCAGCTCAGCATGCCTTCAACACGGCCAGGCATGGCCCGTTAAATAGCACGCACCGCGAAACGCTGCCACCGTGGGGGTTCACCCCCTTTTTATGGGCACACAGCCCCATCACTGCAACAAACGGAGGGCAGATGGAGGCAGAGACGACCTTCAAGAGCAGTCCTCAGATGCCAATGTTATTTCCATAAATTTTATTCCCCTCCTCAAGACAGAACATTTCTCTGTAGTATTATGGTTGGCTGAGCAGAGCTGGAGGAAATGTGAATTAAAAATCCCATTAGAGCGGCGCACGTCCGACTCCATACAAGTAATGAGATATAGAAATTTCCATACGATCTGTGCTTAAATAAGCATCAAGGGAGGTTTGGAACACAAGTTGAAAGGTATGTATTAATCATTAGAAGAGAAAATTTAATTCAAAAAAAAATAAAAAAAGTAAAAATTGGAAAAAAAAATCTATGTGAATCTTTTGGGCAAAAATTAATTTGGGGGGAATAAAGATCCCGTTATTTGAATATTTACAGATACTCAACATTTTATTTATGACCCAGCACTGCTCTGAGGGGAAAAGTGATGATGCTGTGCTGGTCATGTTACCGCCTCTCCACTGCAGCTTCAAGAAGGCAGAAAGTCTTAACGTGCTGGGTCATCTGCCCTGCCATCACCCTGATCCCTAACCTCATGTTTCTGAACTCTACGTATGGGATGCTCCTTTTTTCCCCCTTCTCTTCTCAGCACTTAACATTTGTTTCACTGCAAACAGCACCTGAATGTATTATTTAAGTACTGAAGCAACTACATGTGCAAATGTATGCTCTTGCTCAGCAGCTCTTCTGCACAATTAATTATTGAAAACGTAGTACAAAGTGTTCAGAAGCAGAAAGAACAACCTGGAGGTTAGCTGCTTACCTTCACTGGAGAAAGGTGAGGCTCAGTCTCCATTACTGAAACTCTCTTTTGGTAACTAAAGCAGCCACCTCACAGGAACATCTCATGTAGGCATGCTGCAGCAGCACAGAGCAGGATTTAAAGCAGTCCCATTCCTTTGCACATTTTAACACACTGCAGTGCTCAATGAAGTCTGGTTTGCACTGACGGAGTCAATCAGCCAAGGGAGCTCAGCGCTTTAATTGCTCTCGTGTAAAATTACTTTGTTCAAATGTTCCTTATGCACACAGGGCAGGTAATCAGTAGAACTCACTAATTCCAAGGCTGCTTCAAACCTGAGCCTCTCTCACCTCTAAGCACCTTAATATTAAAATAAGGTACCTTAAACGGAGGATCATTATAGTCCTGTCTGCTGGATGCAAGATGAATGTTAAAAACCCTCTGCGCTGAGTCAGTGTGAGCAGACACCGTCAGGGAGTAGTGGGAGGGCAGGCGGTCACCATGTGTGATGCTGAAGCACAACCTTATGGCCTCTGGTGCTGGGCCTGAGCCTTCATCTGCCCTCCCGTCCTCCTCCTCGTGCCCTGCCTGGTGGGCAGCTCCCACCCCGACCCACCTCCCGTCAGCGAGGAAGGGTCAGGATCAAACTAACAGGGGGAAAATTAGCACAGCACTACACTTCAAATGCAGGACTGTATTTCCAAAAGCAGCCTGTGGTTTGGGGAGCAACTGCTTCCAAGTCCTCCGCCTGAGATGTCTCGAGCGCTATTTTCATCTCAGCTGAACATTTACTGCTCCCCTGGAAATTAGCAGGAGAGGTGGGTGCTCAACATCTCTGCAAAGCACGGCAGTGCTTCTGCAAGGGAAAAAATGTTAAATCTGAAACGTTTAAAATTAGGAGATCTAATTGCTATCCAATTTTAGGAACAATGCCAAACAAACAATATCTTGGAAATAAAACAGAAAGGGTAAATTAGCTTAAAAGAACATGTAGGGAAAAAAGCAGCAGTTTGAAATGCACATCGCTTCCACATCCACACTCTCGATTTTTCATCGCCTTGGGGATGTGCCAGCATGCTGAAAAGATGAAAAACAACGTTCTTCCAAAGGGGTCACACAGGCAACATGCTACCAACCCTCAACAAATTAATAATACAAATGGTTTTACATTTATTTGGGAATACTTTCGATTAATAGGGCTCCTTGAAAGGTTGTTGGATATTTTATTACGGCGACATTTCTACTCTGCATGTTTCTGCGTGCAATTTATACTCTACAAAAGATCTATTTTAACACAGGAAAAGACTCCACTAAAACTAGGTATTTAGGTCATTTATATTACTGCAGCGAAGCGTCACTTATTTCGTCTGATACTCCTAGCCGTTCTGTCATTTGCCAAGAGTGATGTTTGCACTCAGGAAACTGTGGCGAGTCAGTACAGGCAGGCGGGATCTGACCTGAACTGGCACCAGGGTTAGGACTTGAACCTTCACTGCAGGCTGAGCTCAGCTTTCCTTCTCCTCACCATGAGTCTAGGATCGGCTCTCAATGGATGCAAGGAAAGAAACAAGGAAGGAAATTTCTGCTCATCAATGAAAATTTCGATTTAAAGATTCTGTGCAGTGAGGTATTAAGCAACACGAGCAGAATATGCTGGACAGCTAGCAGAGAGTTTAAAGTGACCACCCAGGCAGCCTCTGACAGAAGCTGAAAGGCACCAAACACCTGGTTTACAGTCACAGCACGTAAACAACAATCACAACTTCGTCCCCGTCAGCTCTTGGGTACCCTGGGTCTTCCCCAGCTCTGCCTGCCGTAGGTGTCAGTCAGTTGCCTAAAAGGCAAACCATTGTTAACAATAATGTTTGGAATTGTACAAAAGGAATAAAAACCTCCATTGCCGCAGCCTTTAGGCCTGAGGAAATACAGGATGAAGAAGCCGCTGGCAGCATCCTCTTCAAGTTTGTTTAAGGACAGGTGGGATTCAGTCACTGCTGGATGGACTAGGAATAGTTTGTCAGGAAGGGAGGAAAGGAGAGAGAGCCGCTGAATTGCTCTCAACACACGCTTGCCTTCAGCAGAGCTCTGGTCTACTGCCACAGGGCTCCAACACTCACAATCTTTTGCAATCTCTTTGGACATGATTGCAAATAAAACCCAGGAATGAACAAATTTAAAATTGTGAATGTTAGTATGTAGGTAGAACTCTAATATTTAATATTTATCTAAAAGCTACTGACTTGTGTCTTGTGCAACTCAAGCAGCAGTGAGTAAGCTTGCTTATGTTTGCTTTTTTTGGTGCATTTTCAGGTAACCACAAACTGTATCCATGGAGGATGCAAGTCCAGAACAATAAAACCCATAGAAGTAACAGCACATATGGTTATAACTATAACAGTTGGCCTACAAACTCTTCATTTTCACTGCCTGCTGGACTTTCTGCTCTGTAGATGGCTGCTATCTTCCTTTTGCTTCTTGTTTCTTCTGTCAGTATTAAAAGGATGTCATCATCACAACTTGCCTTTATCTCCTGCCACTCTCAGCTAGGGATCAGACCAATCTATACTGGCATTTCAGCTAGCAAAATTACTCCAAATCCCTTTCATTAGCGGACAACTAAATAATGATTTCTCTCAGGTGGTAATACTTCTTGTCACTTTCCTGCATCCGTGTACTGATAGTGGAAAACAATGATGCATCCTAAACCTCACCAGCACCGACGGTATCATGGTAATATCCTTAATAGTCTTCAAACTGCTTTCCTTTGAACAAGACAAACAAAAGAAATCCATTTGCTCAGACCTTTCACGAACTGCGCATTTTGAAACTTCAAGTCAAAATAAAGGGCATAGATGCAGTGATCAAAGAGCAGCTGCTAGCTTAATCCATCAGTAAAAGGATCCAAACAAAAGCTTAAACTAGCAAAATGACAAGAATGCAAAACGTTGAGGCTAGAATTTCCATTCACGGCAAAGGAAAATGTTCCTCTCAAGTAACTGCAAAGATGTAAAATAATCTGCAGACATTATGATGTTTATGAATCCTCAGCTTCGGAGCAATTCATTGACAAAACCATTACAATCTACTACACAGCAAATGTAGTGTCTTTCCTGAGATTCATGCTACTTCTCCTTCACTGCTGCTAAAGAAACTGCCAGATTGTTGGGCTATGGAATTAAGAGAGAGTGCAATTATTTTTTGTTAGTAAATGCCTTGTGAATCTGTTTATTTAATACAATCCATGGTGCAGGTAGCCAAGTGGAACAGGTCTGATTTACTACAAATAATGAGACGATTTTTCAGGAAAAGTTAATGTGAAATGCCTGAACTAAGAATGAAAATTACAGTATGGGAAGAGCAGGTTACAGCCAGCTCAGAGACGCAGCATAACTGAATGTATGAAGAACTCTTCCCAGGCTGACACCTGAATTTGAGAGCATAGTCCACTGCTAAAGACTTCTGTCCCCAGAGGCCTGGGAACAAAGCACTTGGAGCAATGACAAGGTCATATTTAAATTGCTGCACCTACAATTACAACGGGAAGAACACCACACACCTTTTTTATAGAGTCATTTCTGCCAGGGCTGTTGATCTTTTATGTTAGTGAGACGCAAAGAAATTTTGCAAACTTTATTTCCAACAGAAATTAAGAACCCAAACCAGTGCTTTAACAACTCCTGAATTTACGGAATTGGCAATGTGAACAGGAAAGAAATAAGATGGTGGGAGACAGGAATTTTTTTTTTTTTGTACATAGGCAGGATGAACACAGGAAGGCAGGAAGATGACTTGCTCCAGACCTCCTTACATTAAAAGGTACTGGAGGCACTGACCGCTGATGCACAGCCTTGTTGGTACACGCTGCATGTTGAGGGTTTCTGAGGTTGCATTCAAAGCCACAAGGTAAAGACAGACCACTGAGGTCTCCTAAAAGACATTTGTCCAAGTCTGTGTTAAACACTTAGGCTTCCCAGTGCCCTGAAATCAAAGTAGTCAGTCCAGAGCAAGCTCACTTTAACCTTAGTGAAGCAACAGAGCTCAACAAAAGCACATTTTTGACTCTTAGAGCATTCAATTTTTGAGCACTGGCAAACAGAAAGGAGAGCAAAATCGCCTTAGTGATGATTTATAAAATGTAGCTACAAGAAACTGATTTTCACCAAGATATATTAATTCAAATTAACAATTAATAAAACTTAATGTGCAATTTAGTACTTCTTGGCTGAATATGATGTCCTATGACACTTGGTCTTCCCACTTGCTGATTCACTATAACCAAACTAGGAATCACTTCATGGCCGTGACTACATGCCGGCCAGCTGTGTAGCCTAGCCCATAAGGGAAGACGAAGACATGAAGCACCTAACTGCAGCTCCCTTGGGGCATTAAAAAAGCTAATTTAAAGTCAAATTTATTCAAAACACTTAACTGGTAAAAATACAATATTCTGGTATTTTAAATCAAGACTAAATGTTTCAATTTCTCCTCAAGAGTTCTTTGCAGCAATTTTCACTAAAACTAAGTAATTGCGGATTATTTTATTCTGGGGATGCAGTCATCATTTTCCAAAACGAGATATTTTTGACCAAACACACGATCATTTCATAAAAAATATAATTAAGCCAAGTTCACAGCGCAAAACTATTCATTCTTTAAAATACAGTGAATAATTGTGTTTGTTACTGTCTAAAAGTAGCTCAATAGACTTCAAAACATGGACTTCCAAGATGATTCACTCTTTGGAGAATAATGCTCCCTCTTTTAAAAATAGCACTGCTTATCAATAAGCAAAGGTAGTGTTTTATCAGAAAAATCTGACACCCACCAGAGGACACAGTCGAAGAAACACAACCTGGATGCTTTACAAACCTACCAGCAATTTACAGACTATCAGACAGCCTCTACATTGATCATATCGTTAGCTGGTGTAACCAGTCTTACCTTGGCAACGTATTATGGGTTTTACCCTTCAATATGTAGAATTTGCAGGCTTTTGGAGCACACAAGAAATGATTTATATTGAATCTTCTCTATATTTTCGCGTATCTTATGTTTCTCCATTTTCTTCCAATGCCTGTGCTACCTACATGGAGCAGAAATCTGTGTCTGACCTCAGAACCACCTATAATTCAGTACGTGATTCATACAGACATACAGTGCTTTGCAAGAGGAGAAAAATATACGCAAGTATGTGGTAATGTAACAGAGCATACTAATAAAACTCTCCAACTCTGCTTTAGCGTGGTTTTGAAGCACACAAATTCTTTTGACTTACAGAAGCGCTCTGTCCAGTGCTCCATCACCCTCACAGTAAAGAAGTGCCCTCTCATATTTATCCAGAACCTCCTGTGCTTCATTTTGTTCCCGTTGCCTCTTGCCCTGTTGCTGGGCACCACTGAAAAGCATCCAGCCCTGTCCTCTTGACACCCTCTCTTTAGATATTTGTACCCACTGATAAGATCCCCTCTCAGTTTTCTCTTCTCCAAGCTAACAGGCCCAGCTCTCCCAGCCTCTCCTCATACGACAGATGCTTCAGCCCCCTCATCATCTACGTAGTCCTCTGCTGGAATTGCTACAGGAGCTCCACGTCCCTCTTCTACTGAGGAGCCCATTACTGGAAACAGGACTCCAGGTGATCAGCTATTAAAATACTGACAATTAAATGAAACTAAAATGGCAGTGGAACTTCTTAAAACTTTTAAGATTAAACTTTTCTGTGCAGGGAGTCCTTTTTATTCTTTACTAAAACGAGGAAGCCAAATTCACCTATCACCAGCTGTAAGAGGCAGAATCAGGTGGAAAACCCTTACATGGAGATAATTAAAATGTAGGAAGGCACTTTGATTTAAGCAAAGCCAGAGTTAGAGGCAGAGACAGAGTGATTAACCTCTGAAGCCCACCAGTTTCCTTTACCAGCCTTAGATATCAAAATGTGAATGCCTGTAGCTGAGCTAGCTAGCTAAACTAGCTATGGCTAAATTCATGATTAAGGTAAAGAAGAAACGGGGCCATTTGGAATCCAGTTCAGCTGTTTCAGACATCTCCCTGAGGGATGATATTAATTACACTGACTAGGCTGACTGCACTGTCATTGGCTATAAACCTTAAGGTTACTACCTCAGATCAGCTTTTACTGACTTCTACTGCATCTACTTCTAGTGAGGTAGAACTCACTGCTTAACAACATGCATTTCTCTGTACTTAAGGTCAGAATAAAAAACTACATGTATGCTGTGTGAGACCACCACAATAAAAAACTGAGGTATTTTGTCTAGATGAACTTCAGAGGTACCTTACTCATCTCTACCCACGACAATGTGAACAAAAAAAAGAAATACCAATGGATAAGTAAAACAGGATTTCTTTTTTCTCCTTGTTCAGGCTGCCTGTGACCTGAAAAGACAGCAAATCAGCTGTTCATGATGGAAAGCTGGCTCATGATACATTTGCCTAGAAACGCACATGGTGAAGAACACAGCAAAGGAAGGCAAGGTGCCTAGCTGTCCTCTGTAGGATTTATCCCTCTACTTTTAGATAGCATTCACTGGTGCAAGCACATCAGAAGTCCCTGGTTCCAGGTTTCTCAGTTCAGTTTAATTAACTCCCCTGACAGAAAGCAGGATAGCTCTGCTGTAGTTTTTCATAGAGAATGAGCTTAGCTATGCAAACAGAAGTATGCTCGATATCAGTGGCATTTTAGAGCTGACAAGTTTGTCAGCTCTAACACGTTAGAAAAATCCATAGCTCTTGTGTGATAAATCTGCCAAAATGAAGTGAAAAAGCATGCATCTGCAAGCATTAATTTCTTCTGTCACTATCTTGATCCAGCACATAGAAAGAAGCTAAGGTATTTCACTTAGGATGTTATAATATGGGCATAATCCTGAAGGCACCTTCTAATTTTTGGACCAAACTCTGCTACTTCAGGGTATTTGATAATATCTTTCACAAATGTACTGTAGCCAATCTTAAAACTACCTGTATGCCTTCTATCCTCATATGAAGATTCAAGGCCCATTGATCAAGTATTAATAACTGACCTCTATTTTCCATCCTGAATCCACTCTCATAATGGCTCTCTTTGATGCCATTTCTGTCAGCTCTGTCCACCTGACCATTTCAGTGCAAATTCAAGTTTCTTAAATGCAAAACCCTGGAACTCTAAACAATTGCTCAGCCTAGTTTTTCCCAGTCCCTCATCACCTGTACTAGAAATACCTCAGCATACATCTCTAAAGACACACTCAGAATCATAGAATCATTAAGGTTTGAAAAGACCTTCCAGATCATCTGGTCCAACCATCAACCTACCACCAATGTCACCCACTAAACCATGTCCCTAAGCACCACATCCAACCTTTCCTTGAACACCCCCAGGGACGGTGACTCTACAACCTCCCTGGGCAACCTGTCCCAATGCCCAACTGCTCTTCCTGAGAAGAAATGTCTCCTCATTTCCAACCTGAACCTCCCCTGGTGCAACTTGAAGCCACTCCCTCTAGTCTTATCGCTAATTACCTGTGAGAAGAGGCTGACCCCCAGCTCTCCACAGCTTCCTTTCAGGCAGCTGTAGAGAGCAATGAGGTCTCCCCTGAGCCTCCTCTTCCCCAGACTAAACAACGCCAGTTCCCTCAGCCGTTCCTCACAGGACTTGTGCTCAGCTTCATGGAACTTCTCTGGACATGCTCCAGGGCCTCGATATCCTTCATGCAGTGAGGGGCCCAAAACTGAACACTCGAGGTACAGCCTCACCAGAGCTGAGTACAGGGGGATGATCACCTCCCAGCTCCTTCTGGCTATAGTATTCCTAGTACAAGCCAGGATGCTGTTGGCCACCTGGGCACACTGTTGGCTCACGTTCAGGCGAGCATCAACCAGCATCCCCAGATACTTTTCCTCTGCACAGCTTTCAAGCCACCCTGCCCCAAGCCTGTAGCGCTACATGTGGTTGTTGTGACCAAAGTGTAGGACTTGGCACTTAGCCATGTTGAACATACTCCCATTGGCCTCTGCCCATCGACCCATCCTGTCCAGGTCGCTCTGGCAGTTCAACACTTTCCCCCAATTAGTGTCATCGGCAAACTTACTGAGGGTGCACTCAATTCCTTCACCCAAACCATCAATAAAGATATTAAAGAGGATGGGCGCCAACACCGACCCCTGGGGAACACCACTGATGACCAGTCACCAGATGGATTTCACTCCGTTCACCACCACTCTCTGGGCCCAGCCATTCAGCCAGTTTTTAACCCAGCAAAGAGTGTGCCTGTCCAAGCCATGGGCTGCCAGCTTCTCCATGAGAATATTATGGGAGACTGTGTCAAAGGCTTTGCTGAAGTCTAGGTTAACTATGACAACAGCCTTTCCCTCATCCACCAGGCAGGTCACCTGGTCAAGGAGATGAGGTTGGTCAGGCAGGACTTGCCTTTCATGAACCCATGCTGGCTGGCCTGATTCCCTGGTTGTCTTGCACATGCTCACACACACTGCCTTTAAATATAAATTTGCAAGATAGACACATAGCCTCAATAGACTTATCATATAAATCCTATCACTGGCAAAGAATAGAGGTATTTCCTTCTTTCTCCTGAATTTCCAGGAGGTATCAGTCATCAACCTGAAAGTGCGTAACAGCACTTCTGACTGATTTTAACTTCACATCTATTACACCAATCTTCAAGGTCTGCTGGTTCTTCTTTCTTTGTGTTGTTTATATCCACAAATTTTACATGATCAACTATCTCCACAGTTGCTTTTTTGTCATCATCAGTACTGAAAACATTCTTCAACTCTTGAGAAAGTCTATCCAGCAACTTCTCACTAGCTTGACTGCTCTGCTTTCAACACTGACATGACCTACACATCCAATTTGCTACCTGCATTACAACTCTACAGCACCTGCAGGTATAAAACTGCTCTTTTTTCTATTTAAATTGAACTTACACCAATGCTCAAAACAAGTTTCACAGCTTCACAGAGTGATTGAGGTTGGAAGGGACCTCTGGAGGTGACATGGTCCAAGCCCCCAGCTCAAGCAAAGCCACCAACAGCCACTTGTTCAGGACCACATCCAGACAGCTTCTGAACATCTCCAACATGGAGACTCCACAACTTCTCTAGGCAGAGCTCACACACAATCTCATACTGAAGAAGTGTTTCTTGATGTTCAGATGAACAGGAGCTGCTGATTCATATTCATCTCCACCAGCACCCTAGGTCCTTCTTCACCAACTTGCTTTCGAGCTAGGCAGCCCCCAGCATGTCATGGTGCCTGGGGTTGTTCCTCCCCAGGTGCAGGACTCTGCACTTCTCCTGGTTTAGCTGCATGAGGTTCCTGCCAGCCCATTTCTCCTGCCTGTCCAGGCCCCTCTGGATGGCAGCACGATCCTCTGGTGTGTCCACACTCCTCCCAGCCTTGTGCTATCTTCAAACTCACTGAGGGTATGTGCTGCCCCATCTTCCAGATCACTGGGGAAGACGTTGAACAGGACTGAGCCCGGTATGGACCCTGGGGCACACTGTAGGTTACTGGCCTCCAGCCAGACTTCACGCCACTGATCACCACCCTCTGAGCTCAGTTCTTCAGCCAATTTTGAATCCACCTCACTGCCTGCTCACATCCAGCCCCTACTTCATCTTGTCTGTGAAAACGCTACAGGAGACAGTGTAGAAAGCCAGACTGAAGTCAAGTCAGGCAAGATCCACCGCTCTGCCCTCACCTCCCAAGCCAGTCACTTCTTCCATCACAGATGGTTACCAAGTTGGTCAAGAATAGCTTCCCCTTTGTGAATCCATGTCGACTACTCTGGATGGCCTTATTTATTTTAAATGTTTTTAAAATACTGGAAAACATCATGTCTGTAATCAGGACATCAGTAGATAAAAATGACATAATTACATCTTTTTTTTTTAATGTAAATTTACATCAACGGAGAATATCTCATTTCAGTCTAAAGCATGTTTTTTCTGATTTCAGGAATAGATTTTTTTCCAAGTAACAAAGCAGATAACATGTCATTCACACACTTTTTTTTTTCCCCAGAGGCAAGGGGAAAAAGAAAAAGAAAATAGTAAGAAAATAGGTTCTGTGCATGCTTTCTAACTACATCTTAACATTTCAAGAGATTTCTTATGAACTTTAACAACCACTAAAAAATCCCTCTTAAAACCTATTGCCAAATCTTTGGTCTCTAATTATTTGAGTCCTAGTAGGTAATTGTAAGTGTACTAATCAAGCAAGAAAAACTGCATGACTTTCTAGCTAAGTATATAAATCCTGCTCTCAAATATTTTTCCTTCCAATTAAGCATGTTTTAAACTTGATAAAGCTTACAGAGAAAAATACTATTGAGAATTCCAGAAACTCTTCTTACTCCAGATTTCAGGATGAAACTTTTTTTTACCTGAATTCCAGAATAAATAATATCTAACAATCACATATAAGAATTCTGTTCACCCTCAGGAAATGTTTCAATGACCTGAATATGTCAGAAAGAGGGAGAAGCAAATGACCATACTGAAAAATACGTGAATGAGAAAACAGTAATCCAGCTATTTACTGTGCCACTGTAAATAATTTTTACCACAATTCAGCATATGCTTAAAATTACTTAATTACTATTTAAAAACCATCTGTGATTCACAATAGATGATTTTGCTATATACACTGTCATAAAGCATCATCTCAAATACACCAGGAGGCAAAAGCACAGATAGTTCTGCCTAGAAAGTACAATATCGCTGTGAAGTCTCTTGGGAGACAGAGAGCTTTCTCTTATCAACACTTTAATTTTCAAGAAAAGCAACCAGAAATAACAGATAAGTAGCTTTATATTGAAAATAAAATACCATTCTGATTTTCAGAATAACTATTATTCAACTTCCATGTTTATAGTTAAATCTGAAAAAAAATAGTTTAATGAAGTCTCGTATCATTGGAATAAAGTACCAGGAGATAGGGAGAAAAATCAGTGTTTCTATGCTGTGCCAAAGAGTCAACTTTTAGTGTTTATTTATTACATAAGTAAAAGAATGAAATTGTAATAGCATGGAGATTGGCAACTGATCAGTGAAAAATGAAGGAGAAGGAAAAGCTAAAGGGGAAAAAAAGAAGCAATATCTTATTGTTCCTTTTCTGGTCTTCAATGAAATACTAAGAAAAATACAGCTCTCAGGAGAGCCTACCCCAAGGAAGCTGGGACTGAACAAATCACTAGATTGGGTATCAAAGGAGATGCATGGCCCATCCTACTCGCCAGCTCCAGGGCAGTACCACCGTGTGTGCGCTGAAGCTCCTCTTGGTGACACTGCACAACAGCTGCTCTACGCCTGTGCAACCAGATGTTTCTGAACTACCACTACACAGCTGCATAATTCAACCTCCGACGTCAGCGTACAGCTTTGTTCTTCTCCATTATTTTTTTTGTTTGCTTGTTTTTGCATGCAGTTGGGAGATATTTATATCTTTTCAAAATATACAATAACATTAGCCCTTGCTGCTGTGTTTTCAAGGGCTAAAATGAAAAATAAGCACAATGTGTTACTTGAACTTAATAAAAAACTCTGAAATACTAATACATCTGGAACAAAGAGATTAACATTCTTCAATTAAGACAGAAGAAAGCTTGCTTCAAATTGATTTGCACTCAGTACATACTATTTCATCAGTTCAGAGATTAGATGTGTGGGTAAACTGGTTTCCAAGGTAACTGGACTAACCATGGGGAAGTCATCAGGGTGATAAGTAATTCAAAAAATTCGGAAGGTACCATGCGGAAATGGAAGTCATTGAACTGTGGCTACTAAGATAAACCTGAGATTTACTTATTTTACATAAAGCAGAATAGGATTATTTAGAACAGTGTTTCTAATGTTTAAACTGCAAGGTCATGAACGGTGCCTAAAAATCTGACATGCAGCCAGCAGGGAAGGTACAAGGAGCACAAGCATGAAATCACTGACACACGAGCTTCAGCGCTCGTGCATCCCAAGCTCTCTCCAAAGTTTTTGCTGCAGTGCTATCTGGTAATCTAGGGTAAAACAGCAACACAGACCCCCAAGCAGCAACAGGGAATCTGCAAAGTATTATAACAGAGAAAACAGCTGAAGAATGAGTGTTAGGGCTTGGGAGTTAAGTTCTGCAACAAATGCCCCTGAAAGAAAGTGAACTCAACAAACCCGGGCTTCTGAAGACTGATAATGTTTTTTTGTTTGTTTGTTTTGTTTGTTTGTTTTTCCCCAGGTTTAGAGCTCTAGGCAATGCAATTCTTAGAAATACAGTGAGATAACAACAAAGCAAAACATTTTGCTTATTTAAATGTTTAATTCTTACACGCATGCTTAAGTATCACTAAATACAGTACTTGAAGATTGCAATTTTGGATTTGGATACCATGATTCAGCAAATGTTTAAATTGACTACACAAACTAGAAGGAATGAGCTTTTCAGCCAAAAACAAAACAAAACAAACAAAAAAACCCACCAAAATCCTCCTATCATTTGGAGCAAAGTAAAACACAACTGAGTAATGAAATAAAAATAGGCTGGCTGTAGATAATACTTCCTAGGTGTTTGCTTCTCGTCATGCACAAATTGCACAGCGTATACCAAGTTGCAATATCAATCCATACTGCAATTTAAATTCAAGGCAAAAACAGAACAGAGTATCAGTCTGCAGACAGGGTTTTCAACTGTAGATATGCATACATACACAGCGGAATAGAAGATTTTGAATGCAAAAGAGGAAATTAAATTTTGAAGAGCAATAATCAGCAACAATGTACCTAAAAAAGTAATAAAAACAATTGGCCATATGTGTAGATGTCCTCATCCCTAACCCATCCCTAACCACACACCCTCCCACCATGCCCAGTGGCAGCGCGGTGCTTTCTGAGCAAGCTTTGTGTGGAGATGGTTTACAGGAGAGACCCCAGCGAAGCACCTCCATGTGGAGGTCAGAAAATTTCCTCCCGGTGCACCACCACCCTCCTGTACCCTTTCCTCTGGCAGCACAGGGATGAAAAGACCATTTTCTTCCACAGAGGTGGAAGAGGGGCTTTCTGCAAAACCCATGGTGGGGCAAACACTGATGCACAGCCAGGCCCAAGGTCACAAAATGGTGGGTATGTGAGGGACAAAGTCTGTCTTTGGGCAGGGCCTACTCGGGCAGCTCATTTTATTTGTTTTAAATACATCACTGTGGCACTCTAGATGCGAAGGATTTGCTGTTGTTACTCTATACTGTGGGAAAGTATGTTACTTTTTTTTTTTTTTCAGTGCTCCAAATAGCATTTCTGAAAGCTTTTGAAAAGACATGGGAAAGAAAAGACCAGTTCATATCTGAAATACTTCTCAGAGCTCAATCCTCTAAGCTGCTTCTCAACCTAGGAACGGCATCACCTACTGCAAAAATTCAGGGTGCTTCTGTTGGAATATAAGCTGAAATAGCTTTGCACTCAATGCAAATATCCCTAAATCGCATGAAATTCTTGTACGCTGTTCTATGCATCTCGTGTGCTAATTTTCTAATTTTCAGTACCAGAAGTTTGATACAGCACCAAGATAACCTTGGCATAAATATCTTGTGCAAAAATATCTTGAGCAGATTCAGACACAAAGTCCTCCAGGTTATATAATGACTCTGAAAACTACTTAAAGAACACAATAAGGAATACATTTTCTTAACTTATCCACAAAGAGAAAAGAAAGCCTTCTAGCTTGCCTAAGGAGAATTCACCACACTGGCGGAAGGCATTAATTTTGGCCTCACTAACAGCAGAACTCTACTGCAATTCTACATCTGCCCACAATTTAGTAAAACAAAAGCAAAAAAAAAATCTTATCAAAGTCTGGGGCACATAACAGTACAAAAGCAAAAAAGACAGGCCTTATGATCTTGGTGATACTTCTTAAAAGACTGGAAGTCCAGAGAGCTTCTCAATGGGATGGAATAATGTTGTTTGTTTGCTTAGTTCAACATCTCTGCAACAAGCTTCCCAGCACTTTCAGTCATAGCTTAGCACAGGAAGAGTCACTGTACTTGCTGTGTAAACATGCCTTAAAACACCACAGGAAAAAAAAAAAAAAAAAAAGGCCACCATCTGTAAAAGAAGTAGAACAACATACAGCTGCCTCTACAGAATGGCACAGAGATGAATCAGTCATCCCCTGCAACTGCAGGAGAAAAATCCCTGATCCTTTAAATGTTGCATTCTTCAAAAAAGCTTACCAGAAGTCCACACACAAGCCCCAGCTTTAGTCTCCGGTCTAAGGAGAAGAACACACACTTAACTTAGTGCCCCAAACAGGATCCTACATACTAAATGCAACCGTGAGAAGAATTCTGCCTTTGAATTGGAAGTCTTCTAAACTATGCCATTCAATTGCCATAAATCAAATGTTGCCAAACCACCAAGTAAATTCTACAATACTATTACTTCTCTCTGTTGTACTGGATTTTTCTAAGAACATAGCTTACTTATAAGTGATTCCAAAAAATTGATATTGGGGGGGGGGGGGAAGATGTCACTACATCAAAGCGCATCTTTGATTCCTCAGCAGAAAAAATCATCTGGTGTTCACAGTTGCTTATTGAATATAAAATTATTAGTAAAACCTATATCCATCCATCAGCTATTGGACAGGCAGGCTATGGAGAATTCATTTGGCTTATTTTATGTAATGTTTAAAAGAAGAGAAAGTATATGACTTCATGGCAAGGTAAATTAGTCTCTTATTGAGCACCAAACTGATACAAGACTACCTTTGGTACCAATCTGCCTAGTGTAATTTTAATTCAGGTACACCAAATTTATACTGCTGCCTGCAGCAATATATACACGTAGTCCCCATGATGCTCCCCCAACTCTTATCTCTTCTGTTTCCTGTACGTAGCTTGATACTGTAGTACAAAGCAAAGGGGTACAGATTTTGAGAATTGTAATTTGTTTCCTACTTCTGTTGGCCAAGCATATAATTACATCCATGACAGCTAATATTTTCAAACAAGTATCAAGTCATATTGGACTACTGCTGTGAAGAAAGTCAGCACTATCATAAAAACACTAGGAACTAAAAGTGCACGTTAGAGCTGCTTTCTTTTACCTCCTGTGTAGAAATTTCAGTTTCAGTTCTGCCAAAGATACCATTGCTAATAAACCCACTCTTGACAGCCGGAGTTACACGTGAGCTACAATTCTGTCCAAAGTACACATTAGCCACTTTTTTAATTTCTGAAGCCTGCCTTCACGTTTACTGGGGAGCTATTAAAATTAGAAAGGTATGTTTTGGAGGTGTTGAAGACTGCACAGAAGCTCTCTTGAATCCAAACAGTGAAGGGCAGAGCAGTGGCTCAGGAATGAGCCACTTGAAGAGATGCAGCTGCAATCCCTGGTTCTGGCCACAGACCTCCTCTGTACCTGATTTACCTGTAGGTAAGGGATCATACATTGTAATTGCAAATCACATTTTATTTCTGACAACAGTTCATTGATATCATAAGACTCCCAAAAAGCAGTTATCTGAATTTTAACATGTTTATTTAGCATTAAAATTTGAAGCTCTCAGTTCTATCTCTTCCACTAATCTCAGCAACATAACTAAGAATTACTTCATTTTCCTCCATTTCTCGCCCTACTACATTATCTATGAGGCTGATTTATATTCATTATGCAGACAAGGAGATATTCTGGTCACAAAGTGAATAGCTCGATAAGGCTCTGACTGTATGGCAGAAACAGGGCAGCTTCAGGACATGAATAAGAAAATCTATCCTGGTCATCCAAGGTTCTCTATTCACTGATGTTTTATTTCTTTTTTTTTTTTCCTTGGGATTACACCTGACATTCAACTTGCATTAGAGTAGTAAAGTTTAATATTATTCTTCCTCATCTCCCAGGCACCGCTTTCAAATAAATTAATGGGAAAAACAACCTAAAAAGAAGTCAGGTTTCAATTGATACTGCATTTGAAGAAAACAGCATGGAAAAGCATCCAGAAGAGGAGGTGGTTTGAGAAACAAACACTGTTTGTTATCACTAACTGGGGACTATACACAGTAAAGTATTTATGGTCTTATTTGCTGGTCAAAGCAAAATACAACATTTTTGTGCTGACTGAATTAAAAATCTGGAGTTGAGCCCTTAAAATCCCACAACATCCAAAGGGAAATTAAGTTGTTTTAGGGATGCTGCTTCACAAAGTAAGCGTAAGCACCACCATGGCCCTACCCTAGAGTCGATATACCGAGTACTGCAGCCTCTCTAACCTCTTTTGCTACTTCCAGTGTACACCCCTAATAAGAGCTACAAGCAGATGCCTCCCTTTACTCAGGAATCAAAGCCTGCAACTCCCTCTGGAAGGCAGGTGACCATCACATTTAATCAAAAGAAAGGGCAAGACCTGGCTCTCTTCTTGAAAGCCTATCCAGGAGAGGAAGAGATGGCAGTGGTATGCCTTTACAAAAAGGGCCAAGTGGCTTTGACACTCAACCACTATGTGGCAGTTGTATTCAATTACCTTTAAGTTAAAGAACCATTTTTAAATCTATTAGCTCCTTATATATTTAATTGTAAGGAGTCATTCAGCAAGCCTTAGATCAAAAAAAAAAACAACCTGCCCTCACTGTTGAAGGGGAATAGACTACATAGTAAGCTCCACGATCTTTTGTGTTCTTTCCAGTGGCAGGATCTGCAAATTCTTTCTGTAGAGATTGTGGCTTTGGTCCCATGTTCAACAGAAAGAATAGAAGAGCACACTATTTAACCTACAGCATGATGTTTAGGTAGAAGCCCTTCTGCAAAATGATGGAATAAGGTCTGAGTGCCTCCCCTTCCTATGCACTTGCTCTGAAGATGGTTATTCTTCTTCCAATTTATTTTATTTACTGCCTGCACAAGCCAAAGTTTTTATAAGTATTGATTACAGATTTGCAACACACCTGAAGAAGCTCCCAGCCCTCACAAGACAATGCATACACACTCCAGGATCACTAAACAAGAAACCCCATTAAGCAGTAACAATAGTTTTCCTGGCATCTTCTTGATCAGCTTAGAGTTGAGATGTGATCGCACACAGGAGACTTGCTGACTAGTAATTAATCTCATCAAGAACTGCTTTCAACTGAAGGCACTATGCTCTCTTTCATGAAACTGATGGCATTTGTTAGAAGCTGTCACCCAAAAATGCATGATTTTTTAGTTATACATAGAAAGTACTGAAAGCTAGAAACTTTAAGTCATTTGGTTTCTTTTCAAAGTAGCTTTATTTATTTTTTTTTTTTGAATGCTGCTAGATACTGAAACTGCTTCCAGCAAAGCATTAGCTCATCCTTTTGTTACCATGACATATACCTGAAGCAGACTCTTTTTGACACAGCTCCTGTAGCTGGTTGAAGGGACCACCTTGCCAGTACTTGGTATAATTAGCAGGCTACATGCTCAGCACAGTGTTTTAAGACTCCTTGCAAAACAGACCGCAGTTCCCAGGGTTTGCTGCTTTAGGAGTACAATCAGAGCAAAGAGTAAAGGCCAGCCCAGCCCACAATGCTCAGATTTTGTTTTTTCATCGCAGGTATTTTGCTGTGGCATTCTTTTTTTGGTTCTCTCTTTTCCAGCAGATGAGCTGTCAAATCTTTCTCTTACAGCAGACTGTAGACAAACCTATACACTTTTCCTTAACTATGATATGAAATTGAAATGTCTTTGTAATGCAGATCCACTATATCAGTAAGGCAGGACTGTAAAACAGAAGCATTGCTAAGTCATTTAAGTGGGTCTATAAATAAGTCCACGTTAAACTTCTACACTGCTGGAGTTAATGAAAAAAATCCCATATCCATGATGTGTATCTTCTTATGATCTTAGCTAAAAAGTACCTGAAAATATCACTGCTATGCTTTTAGCACAGGTGGGAAGTGCACTGGTAATTCACGCAGAGGTTCTCTGAGGTTTTACGGTTGCAATTATGCATGCATCTTTAAGAAAAATTCCCATAAGTCATCTCAATTTAGCAAACTTTTTAACACTAACATCATGTTTCGCTTTATTACACCACTCAAATTTTTTATGGTCTGAACTTTTGCTCACTCACATTTGCTCCTTTGCGTTTACTTGCTGTCACACACCTGTGAGAAAAGGAGGCAAGGGCATGTCAGTGCAGCTGTTATCCTGATGCACACTCTATCCATCACCACCATAGGAACAGAAAAACTAGTATCTGTATGCTTCGTCACTGGCATCATCCTGTCTGTACAATTGCCTTATCACAAACGCATGCTCATAGCTTATTTTCTGTTCCCAAAGTGCTAACCAAACGATGCAGAAGACCCAGCACATGACTCAGATGTGTTGTAATGACAGTCTCCAGCACTGTCATCTGCCCACCCCACACAGTGTGGTTTGCAGATGCACTAGTGCAGACACACCATGGTGGTGAACGCCACCATAAATTCAGGATTTCCTCCCCTTCCGCTGTCCCCGTGGTTGGTACTCCATCATGTGCTGTCAGAAATCCTTGCATGCAACCTCAGTGATCTGAATCAGAGCCAATGCTGTACCTACTGAAAATCTGCTGCCCGTACGAATCAACTAATTTACTGATCAAATTCATGACAGAAGCAGGACAAAGTGCTGTTCAATATCAGGGAGTCCCTAAAATATCTTGTTTCTGATGCTAACGCTCTGAGTTCTGCATCAAGCACACAAATAAGGATATTAGCACAAACAGTTGATTCCAAAACAGGTATTTTAAACATAGCTTATTCTACAGTTGCATTTTTTCCCACTTTAGGAACTTAATAAAAAAGGAGGTCTAACAGGGATCACCAGGCAGTCATCCTTCTCCTCTGCTGCAAAAGATAAAATTCTGACCTTTGGTTTCTAAGTAAGCCAAGCCAGTCTTTAAAAGACAGCTCATATTCAGAAAGCAAACAAGAGGAGCTGTATCTTGGAATTTCAGTGCTAATGAAAGACAAAGAATTCAATCTAGTATTTCATGACTATAGTACCAGCCTTGTTAAATACAGAACAAAAAAATACCTTACACCAGATCACACCATACTTACGCTTAGCAGATATTTTTACTACTCTCTCCTAGGAGATTTACCTTGCACTGTGAATATTTTTGCAGATAAAGCAAATCCCACACCCTTGGGAGCATTACATTTACCATTAAACAATAATTTACAGTGTTTTTAAGACAAAAAATTTCTCTTTCAAAACCTTTTGATGAATTACTATTACAACATTTTACTAGTCAAATATCTGCATACACAAACAAGTGTGTTCTTTTGATTTTTACTCTTCTGGGTGAACAGGTGTGTATGTTAAAAAGCAGATCTACCTATAAGAGCTGGCCAGGTGAAGCACATAATCCCTCCAACAATGCCCAGAGAATTCCTCATCCACCAAATAGTCCACCCTTTAAATCCATCTCTCCCCAATTCGGAGATCAGGAATGTCACGTGGGACTGTGTCAAAGGCCTTACAGAAGTCCAGGTATCTGACATCAGTTGGTCTTCAACTGATGCAGTCACTCCATCAGAGAAGGCCACCAGAACGGTCAGGCACGATTTGCCCTTGGTGAAGCTGTGCTGGATGTCTTGGATCACCTCCTTGTCCTGCATGTGCCTTGACATTGCTTCCAGGAGGATCTGTCCCATGATCTTCCCAGGCACAGAGGTGAGGCTCCCGGGTCTGTAGGTCCTTGGGTCTTCCTTTCTAACTCCATCAGCCAGTTCCCTCAGGACCCTGGGATGCATGCCCTCAGGGCCCACAGACTTGTGCCTTGATTGATCCAGTCCTTAATTTTTACCCACAAGCTCTCATCCTGTCAGTGCCTGTTTGGGACAATTCACAGGTATTTCCCTGTGGCTTCCTGAAGTGCTGGTGTCCCCTGGTTCTTCTCTGTCACTCAGAAGTACATCGCTTTCCCTCACTGACTCTAGTTTAAAGCTCTGCTAATGAGGCCAGCCAGCATGCCACACAGGACACTCTTGCCCCCTATGCTCAGGTGTGCCTCATCTGGTGTCAGCATGCCTGGACTCTCAGATGTGCGCCTAGAATTGTTGAGGTCAAAACCCCAAGCGTGGCACTAGCCACAAAGCCATTCACCTGATCCCTTTGTCTCCTTGGGTCCCAGTCAACAATAAAGTGGAAATTCCATGTATTCCTTATGTCCATTGCTTTCTAATTAGTTTCTTACTCATTGAAACATTTTTATGTAGATAAACCTGATAATATACTTTAAGATAATATAAAATATATTTTAGAGCCATACCTCTTACAAAGAGGATGAATTAGGATCTTTGCTATAAAAATGATAACAAAATAAAGACATACAAAGAATTTACATAAAGTGCTATGTTTGAGTAAAATAGATAAAGTGTGATGCCGATGTGAAGTTAGGAGATAAAGTGAATGAGGACATGAACAAACTGAGAATGAATGAAGCTGCTTTGCATTTACAAAGCTTAGCAAGTTAAATCTGACATATAAATGCTTTCATGCTTATCTAGATCACTTGTATTGTCATACCAAAACATACAGCGTGAGACAAAATCACAGCAGTTACACAGGCTGCAGTATTTTAATGAACATTGTCCCACAAAAGAAAGCAACTTCCAGTTAATAAACCAGCAAATATTAATTAATCGGTTCAAGTGCATTCCTGAGAGCACACCAGAACTGCCTTCAGCAGCTGAGCAGAGACAGATGCAAAATGCAGTACTGCTAAACTGTTACAGGCAGAACAGACGTACAGTCTACGAAATCCAACAGAATGTTTTTTTTTCCAGTTTAAATCTGAACAAAATGGAAACAGACACAGGGATCTTTTCTGATTAACAACTGCTTCCATGGAAAAAAAAAAAAAACAACAACACATATCACTAACAGAAGATAAAGAAATCACACAAAAAAATGCACAGACAATGCTTTACCAAAATAAACTCAGTAAGAGAAAACATAAAAGGCACCACAGAAAATTCTTCAGTCTTTCCAGTGACTTTGCTCTATGTAAAACAATGACAAAAATTCATAAACTGATAGTTAAAAAGAAAAGAGAAGCTTCTTTTTTCTCTACTTTTTAGAATGTAATGCAAAATGTCAAGTATGTAGCCCCAGAAAACAAGGTAACAGAGAATAAAGACTGAAATGATGTCTTAGGCCATCAACAATAATAACTGCAGCCTGGCAAGTACCCAGAATCAATATAGGGAAGGGAAAAAAAAAAAAAAAAAAAGAAAGAAGACGACCAGAGACCAAATCTAAAAAAAAAAAAAAAAAAAAAAAAAAAGGCAGGCTGCAACACTCAGATAACATCAGGAAGTCAATTGAGGTAAAGCGGTAAAGAAAGGTTCAATTTCGTTTTTCAGATAACACCGTACCACGGGACTACTGATGCACTGGTAAACGGCATGGATTAATAACAAGCATTCTCCAGAGCTTAGAGAGACACAAGTTCCAGTGGACTATGCAAATAAAAATAAGTAACAAAAATCATCTATGAGCACAAGAGACCTGCTTTAAAAGATCAACTTTTAAGCCAGAAGTATAAAGAACAATTTGCTCTATAGTCCTGTTTTTCTGTTTTAATCCCTTTATTCAAAATGCAACTCCAATAAAAATCCCACTAATCTCTCACATGTTCTTATATCTTGCCATTGGTCGTGTCCGGTGATACCAACTTACTGGGAGATGTTGAACTTGATGAAATCAGCAAAATGCTTTTTCCCATCATTACTGGAAGGATTTCATAGGTAAACTCAAAAATGTTAGCAACTCGATGCATTTTACTAAGTAACTTTGCAATTGCAGTGACGCTGTACAGCACAGAGCGGAATTATTTACCAATTTAACCACAGGTTTTGAGTACATGACCACACCTGAGCATTCATGCTCTAATTCTCAACAGAGCCAACACAGCTGAGGGACAGGCGGCGAGAGGAACATGTATTTAGGCTACTGGCACGTGTAAAATGTCAGCAGGCTTTGCCTTTGCTGAAAATGAACAGTACCCATCAACAGTTTTATTTTTCTTCAGGTTCTTTTGAATGTCTCTTCTTAGTCATAAATACTGAAGTAATAGTACTTTTAAAAACGTTTCCCGAATCTTTTTGTATTGTTAAGTATTACTTATAAACTTAGGTCATTCTGTTCATCCTATACAACAAAGTATTTACAAAAAAAAACACCTTCAAACCCTTTTTTTAGATAGCTACTTTGATTGACAAACAGGAAACATTGCTGTGTCTAAGTTTTTGTTAACAGGAAATACTAAAAGGCTATGAATAATCTTTAAGCTAAACCCACTGTCTGTTGGGGTAATGTATGTACATGTATATATGCACAGGGATGTCATCCAACTTGTGTCACTAACTGAGGTGACATCCTGTGTGCCATCAAATCAACAGAGCTGCAGTTCTTCCCTTTTTTTTTTTTTTTTTTTTGCAAAGTGGCAAAATGCTGCATCTTCTAGATACTTCCTCATTGTTTGAAGTCCAGAAAAATTCATCTCTGTGCCCATGTTCTACGATGAAGCACCATCTGCCATATGGTTCTACAATATTTAATAGTGAAATCCTCATTAACAATTAAATACAAATTATCAACACTGAAAAAGAAGGGATAAAGTTTGAAGTCAACTCAAAAAACAACCCAGGACTTCCATACCTAAATGAGTTTTATGGGAAGGAAAATACATAAGAAACCTCTTCATCCCAGAAATTTATCTGACCCCACTCCACCATAATTACAGGTAACAATTATGGGCTAAAGTTGCGCCAGGGGTGTTTTAGGTTGGATGTTAGGAAGAACTTCTTTACCAAAAGGGTTGTGAGGCATTGGAATGGGCTGCCCAGGGAAGTGGTGGAGTCACCATCCCTGGAGGTCTTTAAAAGACATTTAGATGTTGAACTGAGTGATGTGGTTTAGCGGAGAACTTGTTAGTGTTAGGTCAGAGGTTGGACTTAGTGAACTTGAGGTCTCTTCCAACCTAGACAATTCTGTGATTCTGTAATTCAAGCTGTATTCAATGAGGTCTTGTTAAAATATCCATGTATGTTTAAACAAGGGTAACTATTACAAGCAGGGAATGTCAAACAGGAACCGCTGCATCACCTTTGGATTTCCAAGACCTTGGATTCTTATTGAAATAGAGAATCATCTAGGCTGGAAAAGACCTTCAAGATCATCAGGCCAACCATCAACATCACCTATCAAGTCCCACCACTAAGACAAGTCATAACATGATAAATAGCATGAGAAGTCTCTTAGCATATTTTACGAATGACAAAATTTAAAGAATTAATCTTGGATGCAATTCAGCTGCTTCCTTTGCCAGAGGTCACTATCAGGAACATAACTACTTTTCTGATGTAAATGAAGCCTTGATCACAGGGTGGCTGAGGATGGAAGAGACCTGTGGAGCCCCCTGGTCCAGCCCCTGGTCAAAGGGCCAAGGGTTGGCCACCCAGAGCAGGGTGCCCAGGCCCACGTCCAGGTGGCTTCTGAAGCTCTCCAAGGAGAAGAGCCCACAGCCTCTCTGGGCAATGTGTGCCAGTGCTTGGTCACCCACACAGCACAGACGTGCTTCCTGATGCTCAGGGGAACCTCCTGTGTTTCAGGTTGTGCCCACTGCCTCTGTCACTGGTCACCATGAAAAGAGCCTGGCTCTGTCCTCTTTGCACCCTCCCTTCAGGTATTACACACTGGAGCGATGATCACCCTGAGATTTCTCTTCTCCACGCTCAATAGTCCTGGCTCTCTCAGCCGTTCCTCAAAGGTGAGATGCTCCAGCCCATTCACCAACCTAGAGGCCCTGAGTTGGACTCTGCAGTGTGTCCATGTCTCTCTTGCACTGAGAAGCCCAGCATACCCGATGAGGCCTCACCAAGGCTCAGCTGAGGAGAAGGATCACCTCCCTCAACCTGCTGGCACTACGACACACTGCTTGGTGTCCACCAGGACCCCTCGATCCTTTTCTGCAAGGCTGCTTTCCAGCCAGGCAGCCCCCAGCACGTCCTGGTGCCTGGGGTTGTTCCTCCCTCCTCAGGTGCAGATGATCTTGGCCCTTCATGAAGTTCCCGTCACCCAACTTCTCCATTTTGACAATTTTCAACCTACCTCCTGTCTGTTCATCCAGCCCACAGTTCATCAGCTTTTCCACAAGGATGCTATGTCAAAAGCCTTCCTGAATTGAAAGCAGACAAGCTCCAATGCTCTCCCCTCATCTACCAAGCCAGTCATTTCATAGTAGAAAGTTATCGGGTTGGTCATGTGTGTCTTCTCCATTTTAATGGTCAAGACTTACTGGTAATGACTTTATCACGCACTGGTACTTACAGACAGTAACTTCTAGTAGTCATTTTGGACCTACAGCTACTAAGGATGGAAACTACTTTACTGGCCATAAGGAGAGAAGAAAAAAAAGTTTACAATTCAATTTAAGGGGATTTCCCCCTCCCCAGATCTTAAATATTAACACAAAAGCAATGTGCAAAATACCAAGAATGCAGTTTTTAGGTAGCTTTCCAAGTTAATAGAGGGGATAGAACTGAGCAACTACTCCAAAGGAAAAGGATTGGCAAAGACAAATAAAAAGCTGTGTGGTCTGGTAGCTCATGGTCTTCAACACCATACTGAAACATTATTGGTTTCAGTAGTATACTTCGCCACATTTCTAGCTTATAACTACTGTTTTTTTGTTTTGTTTTTTCCCCCTAGAGTGCTCAAAATCTCCAAAATCAAGAGTTTTCCCTGGTTTGCCCTTATATAGTATTAAAATATTCTAAGTGTTTTGTTTAGTAAGTCCAAGTACAATAAAGTCTACTGGACAACTACCCACACTGACATTAACAAACAGGTACATTTGGCTTCTAGGAAAGCAGAGCTATCAGTAAAATACTTGAGTATGTCAGAATCCACACACCTACAGAGTCAAAATATGTCAATATCTGAATATGTCAATCTTAAAAACGACTGCAAGCTTAAAAAGATGTGAAGATGATTACAAGCTGGATAAAACCTTGAGAGGTTCATTTACCATGGAGGCCATAATCTAGATGAATTAGACAGGAATTTGATAGTATGACTTTTAAGAGCCTCTATAGCTCACTGCCTTTAAACAAATAATGTGAATACTAAATGCATAATACGGGAACGTTATCAACTAAAAGGCACTAGGCCTACATGCAGCACAGTCAGAATATTAAAAGATATCCTTTCAACGAGAACCAGCATCTTATGCCCTTGAGACCATGCACTGAATAATGAGGTAGATGGAGACTGCAGAGAGGAACATAGGAAAGATACAGATGTGCACAGGCTAAAAAGCACTGCTCCATGTGCGATAACACAAGGCAAACCTCTCGTAAGAGCTCAATTCCCCATTCACACCTTCCCCTGACTTCATCATATGGAAATACCCGAGTGGGCTGACAGGTCCCCTGGATCGGTCCTGGTGAGCAAAATCAGCTCCTGCTCTCACTGCCCTATGAGAAGGGCACCGGAGAACAACAGGTATCATTTTGTACCATTTAACTGCAGGAATGGCAGGGACTTTTTTTAACAGATTATTCGTGGCCTGCAAATTCAACAGCGCTGAAGGAAATTCCATCCCTCAATGGAATTAATAGACACTGTTAGACAATACAATAGCCTACTAGGAGCATAGGAAAAGAGAAGGAAATTGTCTGTGTCATTGCCTGCCATTACAATGCTTTAATCCTACTTGGAAAATGCTCAATTCCACCTTAAAAGGGGAACACTGCCACTTAGCCCTCAGGTGCTTTTTCTTTATGAATATACCAGAGATGCAATTATGCTCTTTTTCAAGACTTTGCCATCCCTCACTGAGCAAGATAAATTTATTAACCCCCCTGTTTTATGATGGAACTCACCACGAAAAGGAAAGATTAAGAGCAGCTAGTTGCTGCAGCTCTCCTGCAAACCCACTGGGCTAAAGCAAAATTCAGCACAGTCCTGATGAAGTCTCCTTAGTGAGTTATAAAAAGACTTTCAGAAATTCCCTACCGCTACCAAAATATGTTGCTTCATGTATCCAGAATGCCATTTCCCGTCCTCACAGCTGCATTACGCTGCGGGTTGCCGCTGTCATTCTGCGAGAGCGAGTCGCAGGGTGGCTTTCTCCTGAGCTCTCTCCCTACAAATGAGGGAGTTTGCTGTGAAACTTCTTACCCATAAATCCACCTCCACAGCTCAAGTCTGCCCAGTCGCCCGTATTTTACTGCAATCCTTCTATGCAATGGTAGGCTTCCCCACTTGCTGCCATAAGCAAGTGTCATTAGCATGCTCCCACTTCCAAAAAGAGAACTACTGAAATTTTTAACAAGGTCTTCCATCTCATCAAAGGCAGATACTAATTTAGTCTGACATATGCCACCTCTCATAAATCCATCCACATGTATTCCATTTTTCCATTTGCCTCCCTGCCTTCAATTATTCTTTTTAAAGTTTCTTCTATTGCTTTGCTACAGAAGAAAAAAAAAAGATTAAGAATTTTCAAGCTGCCAGAACCACCTCTACTACTCTATTCTAAAAAATAGCTGCTGCATTTGCTCTTTTGCAGTTAAATTACCATCTCTGTTTTGATACTGCTGTTAGTTCTGTGTGTTTTGAAATGTTTGCTACAAGACTTTCTGAAATACAGCTTCCTCCCTCCAGCCCCCATCAAACGTGAGCACTGGGAACTTTAGACTTCATCTTCGTTTCACTCGAAGAATTTCCACTGTCAGAGTTTCTTCCCATACACCCTTATTTCAGTCTTAATCATGACCCTATGTGCAACATGACCAACTGCATCAAAAATGAAGGCAAAACATTAATATAAACCAGGGATGATAGTTCTAATCACAACCTCCTGCTTACTGCATAAAACCCCGCTTCCTGTCCTGTTTTGTAGTTAACAGATAAAAAGCTTTCTATTTCTTGGATTATTTTCCTTTACAAGGTCAAACTCAGCTTGATTTCTGGCAAGATCCTATTCACACTTTAAAACTTCTGAACTATCTGACAACTTTCATTTTTTCAAACAACCCCTTTTGCCACTCCTTGCAAATTCTTGGCTAGCTTCTGATATTCTCCTTGGCTGACTTTTCTTTTAGTCGGGTCTGTGATTCTTCTGCTCGTGTACTCTGCCATTTCCTGGGATGCAAATCCAAATACAGGTTTTCTAATTCTGAATCATGGAGGTTCCAAGAACCCAACCTTAATTCCCTTAGCTCTTTGTTTCACCTAATTTCAGTCTATTTCCCTACAGCTTTCAGTCTGCACTTCCGAAATTCAAAACCTTTAATTGGAAAACCCTTTAAATTTAAACCGCGTAAACCTCTGATTCATTCAACCAACCACTCAATGTAAACTTGGTTTCTACAAACGGCTCTTCTCGAATGTCCCCAGTGATTGTAAACCCAAGATCTAAGGAACATTATTTCTGTTTAGTTCAGCAATTGTGTGTGAACACTGCATCCAGGAATAACCAGTCCCTAGACCTAGTAATGAAATTAAACTCTCCACAATATATTGGGCTAGAATAACAGCTTAATTGTATTTACTGTATTCCAATATAATTTCCTGAATATTTAATGTAAGAAAACTTGTCTGCACCTGAAATTACCATGTGCAGAAGACTGATTCAGTGAAAGCATACAACCCCACCTCAATAATGCACTTCACATGAGATAACCATGTAGGAGAGACTTGTGCTGGAATGTCTTATCCCTTCCTCGTTGTTCTTCACCTGAGAGCATCCACTCTTCGAATGCTTCGTATTTACAGGAAAATATTTATCGTTCCTTTCCCTGACAAAAGATATTAAAGGTTCTGCCAAGATTTCTCATAACAAACGTAATTAAAACATAAAGCCAGGTCCCAGAAATGCTCTATATATTGTACCACCAGCACAAAGAAGTTTTAAGTTGTTAACTTTTACAAATAATGAAAGTTAGCATCACAATCTCTGATAACAACACAACACAACCTACTGTATGACTACCCTGTCTGTAGAGTTCCCTATGCCTGAAAAAATGCATAAACTCATGTTATGTGCCAGAATATGCATAGCTCAAGCTACCCAAACAATAGCTCAGTATCTCAAACTACTTTACAAACGGGGATTAATAGAGTTGTTAAACATCTTGCTGTCCATTTTACAGAGCTCAAATACCAGCATAAAGGGTTCAGTGACTTATTCAATATTACAAGAGAAATCAGTGCCAGAGCCTGAGGCTATTTAATTCCTACTTTCGTGCTTCAGCCAAAACCACCTTCCCTCTCCTAATGCTGTAACCAAAGCATGGACACAGGAGCTAGAGTGGAGAAGCAAATTTAAGGAAAGAGCAAAAATCCCTTTGTGATTTCAGAAGGAAGCTACGCATCTTTATTTATCTGTAAAGATTCTTAAGCAACCCACTCAAAAACAGACGAATTTCTCAGATTCTGTACTCATTTTAAATATAACATAGCCTGCAGATCCTTCTGCAAGTCCTGCCTTTGACATCCACCTCCCAGAAGTGCCCTAACTCATGCCAGGACTACTTCATTTAGAGAATCATAGGCTCACTGAGCCTTGCAGGGAGATGTGGAGATCATCCAAATTCAGCTCCGTATTCACTTAATCGAAACACGAATAGAACTATGAGCAAGGCAGAAGCCTGGGACTGTAAAATGCTTGTGGACAGGTTAACTCTGACGTATGACTTCCTGATCCAAAACAATTCATCAACATCTTAATAGCCATGGGTAAATACCATACTAAATGTTGAATCAGCCAAGAAGTATTTCCTTTCTCAACACCAAGACTTGAAAATGTTTTCAGCATACCTTATTTTGATGTTTATTAGATAAAGAATAATAATATTTTGGAGAGTAATGATTTCCAAAGTAATTATAGTGTCAAATTGTTTCAGACTCATTCTTCACCATAATTCACAAACCTGAATATGTTTTAATGAGAGAAATGGGGAATAACTATAGGAAAAAATTGCTCCTTCAACTGATTTTTAAATTAAAAAACAAACAAAAAAGAACAGCATACAGTTCCTAAGAAATTTCAGGACAACTTCAGTAAATACAACTGTCATTTATACTTTACACTAAACTACGGTCATGGTACTTCTTGTAAAACCTCTTCAAAGGCTCACTTGAAAAAAAAAAAAAAAAAAAAAAAAAAAAAAGAGAAAAGCACGAATTCAGATTCCTAAAGAAAATGTGAACCAAACACAATCCAGAAAACTGAAATGCCATACTCACCTTGCACCACAGAAGAGAGAAAGAAGCTATGAAGCACTCACAAGTGCTTACAACCCCTTTGTGTAAAACTAGTCGAAGCATGGAGGAGACATCTGCAGTATCCCTTCCATTCCTGTTAGCTTCCCTTATCCCTAGGGACACCCCTCGTCCCACCACAAGTTGCCTTCCCCAAGCTCCTCAGCTGGGCAGGACAAAGTCAGAGCAGCAGAAACTTGCACAAGGAGGGTCAGCAGCAGACACCAAACAGCTTTAAATGGTTCAACATGTACCTTGTGCCAGGAAGAGGGCACTAACTGAAGGTGTAGCCATCAGCTACCAAGATACCATACTTGGGGGAAGAAAGCGAGGTGAGCATTCATCTTCCACCCTAATTCCATCCAGGACAGAGGAAGGATGGCTCATAAACATTTATGATTTGGACAATTAATACACTCCCAGGTGCCAAAGCATGCAAAGATACGAGGTAATAAATTGTGCACTGCTGGCCAACCTGCCCAATTAGCCTGCAATGTTTGGGAAGCAGCAAATTTTGTGTCCAGAGCAGGGCTATGAAGCTGGTGAAGGGCCTGGAGCACAAGTCCTGTGAGGAGCGGCTGAGGGAACTGGGGTTGTTCAGTCTGGAGAAGAGGAGACTCAGGGGAGACCTCATTGCTCTCTACAATTACATCAAAGGAGACCATGATGAGGTGGGGGTCAGTTTCTTCTCCCAAGCAAGAAGCCACAGGACAAGAGGAAATGGCTTCAGGTTGAACCAGGAGAGGTTTAGGTTGGATATTTGGAAAAATTTCTTTACTGAAAGGGTTGATAGTCATTGGAGCAGGCTGCCCAGGGAAATGGTAGTGCCACCATCCCTGGAGATATTTAAAAGACATATGGATAAGGTGCTAAGGGACGTGGTTTAGTGGTGAGCTTGGCAGTGCTCGGTTCATGGCTGGAAGAGATCTCCAAGATCATCAAGTCCAACCTCAATGATTCTTTGACTCTTTAGCGCCAAACCCCAGTCAACTCTGCAAAACTCAACTAAAGACCAATAAACCACAGGATTTCTGCTTTTGTTTTCATAGAAAACCATCCTGGAAAACAAAAAAACATTTGATTGTATTTTTGCACAACCGCTCACACCAGTGATGCGACGCTCCAAACACCAAGAAATTCCCCAAGCCTGCAGTGACCCCCGGGCAGCCACCTACTCCAACACAGACAAGATCAGCAACCATAACACACAGTCCTAGAGCAGAGCACGGGATCCGTGACAGGGAAATTACAGGCTCCAACAGAGCAGAATTTCAAGTAACCCTTGACTTGAGCGCTTCTCTTCACAGCAAGTTCCTAAATAAGTTTCCTGCTCAAGCAATGAGCAGGATTCAATCTTGATCAGTGTGATAAATAAAACGTTATTTGTTCATCCTCCTGCCTATATTTCAGTACTTCTCATAGTCCAAAGCATCTCCACTTATGGGACAAAAGGCCTCCCCTACATGCTAACAGAATCTCCTTCCATCTCTTTGCTCTTCCATCTTAGCGCTCTTCTCATTTATTTCTTAAACATTTACCTGAAAATTCCCTTGAAAAAATAGTTTAACCATCACTGATTTAAAGACATTTATGCTGTCGAGACCCTTGAGTGGCACTCACTACCCACTCGTTTTGCAGGATACACATTCAAATGCCAATTCTGTTAATTATTTCAGAGCTCACCTGTAGAAGGAGAGAGGAGGAACAATACCGTGAAATTCGCACTAAACATCTCAAGTTTGGATTGGACTTTTAATACTGCTGTGCAGCAGAGTAGCTGAGCACAAATTGCTCCATTTTAACACAGGCAAATTGGTTTTCAGCAGTTCAGAAAATACTCCTAAGTTGCTTTGTGTTTTTTCTCTCTCAGTTATACTATGCGTAAGACAACTAAGAAAAGTATTAACAAAAGACATTATGCACAGTAACACATTAAGTTGTCAAGAATGGAAAAATTCTTACACAGTTACTGTCTCTTTGGCTAGTGAGCATCATTTCCATGCGCTGGGCAGCTGAAGAGAGTGATCTGCTAAATCTGTATGCCAAAAGTGCGAGACGGGACAGAGCACAAGTCCCCACTGACCACTGACACACACTTGCTGGACAGAAACTGCTTATCAAAGATGGATGTTGACCTCCTAGCAGCGTGCTGAATTAGCAAAGCTGTCAAAGAGGCAACGTGGGATCCCAGAGGACCACAAGCTCCCCAGGACCCGCAGGGTTTTCCCCAGCTGCTCTTCCCCAGATCCCTGCCCACAGTGATGCCATGGCCGAGGGAGTCACGGAGCACAGGAGGAGAGGGAGAAGGCTAGGCAAAAGCAGCTTTTCATTTTCCACAGCTTCTGCTGTGCTTCTTCCTCTTAGCGAAGCCTTCCTCGAGGTCTCACTTCTGCTTTCTCCACGTGCCCAGCGGATTGCACGTGTCTGCGGCGCCCGGGACTAAAGCACTCGCATGGGATCTCCCAACCTCTTCCACACTCCTCTCTACATGCAGCTTTTATTCTGTCTTCCTGCCATCTACAATGCTAAAATAATTAAAGCAATGATTCTTTTACTTTGGGTAAGCTCGTTTAGAATGCTCTATTCCTAAAGCCATGACAAACGGACTCTCTCATTACTTCAACAAACAATTGATGGACTGTTACTATCACTTGATAATACATAACATGAAAAAAATATAGCACAAAGATCTCAAGAAGAAAATTGTTTTATCTAAATAAAAAGAGAATATTCTTGTAACATTTGGGCATGATAGCATAATTCAGACAGCCTGCAGTAATACACCAAAGCAGCAACATCACTGTTAGCTCTTTCGAAACTGGAAAAGCAACAAATCTTAACATCAAGAATAGTATCAGTGTAGTTGCTTTCTGAATTCTTATACTGTGGAACTGTAATAAATATTATAAAGCAACTTCTATGCATGATTGATAAACTTTTCAGAAGGCAGAAACATCATCTTGTCTGTTCGGACAGCCTAAGGGGAAAGGGGAGGGAGGGGGGAACTTCCATAATCCTTTGTAATACAAGTTTTCTCTACTTCATCTCCAAAAAATTTAAAGAAAACGGTCTAGTTTAATTACATGAATAATCCAGAGGGAGCACAAACACTGTTTGAATTCTTGGTGAATGACACAAGCCTGAATAAAATACTAACAACAACAACAACAAAATCCATCGTCTTGGCTCTGGAAATTTGTTTCAGTGTAAAAAATGGTATTTTACAAGCTCAAAGAACACAAGACCATTCACCTTCCTCCACCCCCCTAATAAACAAACATGGAAACCTGGTTACTTCATTCAGATTAAGAAAATATGCAAACATATATACTTTACCCTAACACAAACCACAGATGGTGATAAAGCAGACTTTGCAAATCACATTCCCTCATGTTCAGCAGTGACACTTGTTAGTTGATTTAATAATGTTCATTAATAAATCCTCACAACAACAGTAAAGTGCATCTGAATAAAAGATTTTTAATTTAAGAATGTGTACATTTCAAGTACTCCACCATATCTTGCTTTTTCAAGAGTCATTTCTGGAAAAATGACTATGTTTTTGCATTGTGCACTTGAGACCATTTGCACCGCTTGGAAATAAAATGCTTTTATAACACATCCCTGAGACTCAGTAGTCAAATGCTGGTATAACAAAGCACAGCTAGGTATTCCTTCCTAGCTGGAAATACCCCAAACAGCCCACATTCTTAGCCGTAATTTCAAGGTACTTAAAAAGAAAGCAGAAAGAACTCTGCAACAAACCCAGCCAGGTATTTTAGCCAAGTGGCTTTTACCTTTCTGTAGCCTCTCACTTGCACTGACATATACTAAACATGCATAAATTAGGGTTTAGTAAAGTTTAAAAGAGTGAAGATGCTACTAGAAAAGACAAGAGCAATTCAGAAAGGACAGTGACGGCCCTCTGCTAGTGAGGGAGAACCACTCTACAACAGTACACTACATCTCATGACGCAGTGTTTAAGCGCAGTGACTTTAAAGAACATCTGAGGAGAGCCGAAGAAAAGCCATCTGATCTAAAGGAGGCACAATTTCAGATGAGAAAAAATACAACGACCAGCACAAAGGCCACCAAATACCCCCTTCTATGTTTCACTGCGTGATTATAGTTAGTCGTGTAAGTCAAAACATGCACGTTAAAATTCTCAGAGTTCATAAGCCTTGCTGTCAGTCCCAATTTCTGTGAGCTCAGTCAGCCATCAAGGAGCCTAGGAAATGACACAAGCTCATCAGAGCTCAGCTTCCTTACTTCATTTAAGGTTACGCTCGCTGGCTGACTGCAATAAAAACATGTACCGAGAGATCCTCTGCAATCTTTTCAGAGCCAAATTCAACTGTCAAAGCGTACCTCATGAAAAGCTGTGTTTGAAAATCAACCAAACCGCAGAAAAAGAATGTAGGAAACTTTACCTTAATCGGAGCACGGCTGAACTGTATTTTTCTGTTGGCTGGGATTTCGTCTTCATCTGGCAATCCATTAATTTCAGAGTATTCCATATCAGGCTCGTAACAGTTATTTTCATCACTGTCATCCTGATCATCCTGTTCGGTACCTGTCTCTCCCCAGTCCGAGTTATACCTCGATCGTACCCTATACACATTGTAGTCAGAGTGCATGTACACATGGGAACTCTGAAAATTATTCACATCTTCATGCACTTCTTTTTCACTTGCATCATCATAATGGGTGTCGGTGGCATCCGAAACGGCATCTGCTGCTAAATCTGAAACTAAATTTCTCGGTGTTTCTGCAGCTTCAGGCCTATCAGCGATGCCCTCTGCATGTTCTGACAGTTCCTTTGGTCGCAAGGCAATTTCTGCGTCTGTTTTTGACTTACTCCTCGCAGAACTGTCCACACATCTTTCGCTGTCAAGTACCGACTCCTGTTGACTCCCCACGGAGCTCTCACCAGGGTCAGCACTTGCTTCTGCATTCTTTTTTATTTCTTCAATGGTTTTTGAACCTGACGGCGTGCCTGTAGACACCTTCTGTCGCGGTGCTGACGGCGCGCTATTCTGCTGGGAGTGCTCAACAGACATGGGGCCTGCAGCCGCTTTGGCTGGCGGAGACCACGTGCTGGCATCCTTCAGAGGACTGAAGCCCTCGAGGTTTGCAACAGGGGAGGAGATATTTGCGACAGTGGAGGAGAGGTTTAGCGGGTAGTGACCAGTTACCGAGTACTCTTCGTTGTTCTCTGCCTTTTCCAGAACGATTACGTTGTGCGCGTCAGCGTTCTCAAACACGGCGCTGAGCTGACTCACCGTTGGGGAGACGGTCTCAGTCCTGGGGCTCAGGCTGTCCAGGGAATCGGTGCTGCCCCTGTGAGACTTGGAGCTGCACCACTCATCCGCGAGCTCGGTGGACGCCGCTTTCTCTTTCTTTGGGGAATAGCGATTGGAGGGGCCCGTCTCGTGAGCGTTTCGCTCAAACATCTTCCGAGTTTCGGTAAACTTGGAGTAAGAAGGGCCATCGTGGATAGTATCGAACCTACTAATCCTTTCCGAAACGGAAGATTCCAACTTTACAATTGAACCGTCTGTTTTTTCTACAAATTCTTTGGGCCTGATTCGTCTTTGAGGCGATGGAGGGCCACCCTTCCCCCTGGTCTTGGGGGCAACTCCAGCGCTCTCCGTGGGCTCCATGCCCATCTGCATAAACAAGTTCTTAATCCTATTGACATTTGAGCCATATTTCCTTCCCCTGCTCTGAGAGGCCTCTCCTTCCTCTTTCGTTTTTTGGTCTCCATCTGATTTCGGTTTGTCAAAGGTGCTTTTCAGCGCCTGGAACTCAGTCCTGTAAGCATTCCTGTGAGGAGAGGCACTCCGGAGGGTCGACCTCTCTCCCGAGGACTCCGTTTTCATCATGTTTACTTCAGGGCTGCAAAACCAGCTCACATAGTTTCCCCGGTGCCGCTCTCAGTCAGCTGCTACAACCGAGATCCTGCTCGGGAAGGGTTTTCCTCAGGAGGCAGTGCCCTGCAGCGGGGCCATCCTCGGGAGAAGCTCTGGAGGCAGGTCCCTAAGCACACAGAGGACAGAGAGCTTCGGAGGGTAGCAGCAGCTTCAACCTGCAACAGAAAGCAGGGTTCCCTGAACCGGCAGGCACTTGCGCTTCCCTAAATCTCAGCCCTGATTTCCCTTCGCGGTTATTCGACAGATTTTACAAAAGAAGCGGAAAAAAAAAATAAAATAAAATAAAATGCCAATCTCACGCTACACCGACACGTGGAAACTTGTCAGCCCAAAACTTTTGCACGCTGAGACATTTGCGAGCCGGGGGGGCACCGCTCCGCAGTGCCCGGCTCACAAAGAAGGACGGTGCCACGGGCAGGCAAGCAGAGGCAGCATGGAAATGCTCCTCCTGATAGCGAATTTTTCCCAAAAATTAAAAAAAAAAAAAAAAAAGCCACGAACGCCCGAGTTACTCACGAATAACCATGGCAATGCGCGCATCGAGCGAGATGGAGAGATTCATGCAAGCGCGGCGGCTCCGCTTCCCCAGCTCTCTCCGGGAAATGGTAGCGGTGCCATCAAAGGCGAGGCTCTCCCCCCCCCAAAAAAACGGGGCTGGCAGCTCGGGGAGCTGCACCCAAACTCCCCGCAGCACCCGCAGGAAGGAGCCGGGGTCGCGGCCGCCCCCGGAGCCCATCCCGGTGCCTGCGGGGCTCTGTCCCCGTCCCCCCCCCCCCCGCCGCCCATTTCCTCGCCCCCGCTTTGCCGCTGGCTGCGGGCAGCCAAGTTCAGCCCCGGAGCCCCCCGCACACCCGCAGCGCTCCCCTCCCGCACCGCCAGCACCTTGCGGCGGGGCCCCGGGGAACAAAAGCCCGGTGCCGGGGGGGCTCCCCCCGCTGCTTTACCCGGCCGCCCGCTCCTCCTCCTCCTCCTCCTCGGCGGCTCTGCGGAGAGCTGACGGCAGCCGCCAGCCGCCCCAACGCCATTGCAGGCGGCCGGGGCCGCCGAGCGGGGGGGGAGGAAGAGGAGGAGGAGGAAGGAGGAGGAGAAGCCGCCGCGCCCCGCCGCAGCCGCCCCCTTCCCTCCCTGCCTCCCTCCGCCTGGCACGGCTCGGCCCGGCCGCTGACAGGTGCCTCACCTCCGGGGCTAGGGAGAGAGAGAGCGAGGCAGCAGGCGGCCGGCAGCCCTGCCGGGTGGGCACCGCCGCCCTCAGCTCCCCCCCCCCGGCCAGGCTCGGAGCCGGGGTGCGCAGGGCGAGGAGGGGAAGGCTGCGGGGCGGGAGGGGCGGCTGTGGAGCCGGCCGCCTTCCCTCGCCGCTGCGCCCAGCCAGCCACTGAACCCTGCCGACACGCAGGGGAAATGCGGCCGCAGCGCTCAGCAGCTGCTGGAGGGGACAGGAGGGGACAAGGGGGACGTGGGGGGACCGGGCAACTCACAGCTGGCGGCCCCATAACCTGCTGGCCCCCCGCCACCCACAGGGTGCCTCTAGGTGATGGGTAAAACCGGCAGGTAATCGCCTAGCGACTCCCAGGGAAAGTTCATTAAGCTAATTGCAGGGAAACGGCCTGGAAAAGTAGTTGCGTAAACATCCGGAAAAAAAAATAAAAAATAAAAATTAGAAAAAAAAAAAGGCCTGGAGATGTGCGAATTGTGCAAAATAATTATTAGGCAGACGGAATGATGGAGGTGCCAGGGACTGCAAATGAAGACATCGGGTGTACAGCCCTGCAGACTTAATTCATTAGCTTAATGAGACTGAAGCGTGGTGTCTACACCCTTAAGTGCTCACAGGTGCCGGTCTCTGGTTAATCTAATTGGCACCAAGGGTGTGCAGCTCAAAATGTTCCCCTCCATATCCAGCACGCTGAAATTGACAGGAAAGCTGTGAACCTTTTAATCGTGGGCCGTGGCTTGGCTTCCCCTTGGGATGCAAGGAGAGGGGCAGGGCAAGAAGCCAGGGGGTGTCCGCTGCCCTGAGGGCCGCTGAGCATCGCCATGGCATGGCAGAAGGGTGAGGGAACGCTGGTTTCACAGCTTCTTGGGGTGAGGAGACCTGTGGTGGTTGCCTGCACCAGCACGAGAACTATTTCAACTCACCAGGACACCCCCTGTTAAATGCCAAACCATCAGAGAGTACCGCAGATCTGAGGATCCTGGCAGGGCCCTTCTGTTGGTGTGATTTTGTAGCAAAAAGCCTGTAAGAATACCAAGAGAGCTGCTTGACTCTTGAAGAGACAAACGGAGAACTTCAAGCCTCCTTGGAGAGGAATAGGGACACAGAGCAGAAATTTGAACATTTTGTTTCCTTTGTGATTTTATACTGAATATGCAGAGTGCTTGAAGATCTTAGCGTGTACAAGATGTGTATGTGGAAGAGTTTTATAATTTACATTCACAAGCAAAAAAAGTGACACAAGCAAACACTAAACAAAATGAAATAATTGAAGCAATTTTAAAAAGACTAATTAGCACCTACTTATGTAAAGATATCCACGACCATATCCAGAGCCATAAATGTTGTTTAAATTATTTTTACAGTAGAAATTTGGCAAACAAAATGGACATTTCTCCCCTCCTAATAAATATTTTTAACAATGTACCCAAGAAAACATTCATATTATTTCATGGCAGAATAGTGCAAACTCTATGCTATGTCCTGGTGGAAAGCAGGGAAACTTGCTGATGCTCACAGCAGGAGCATACAATAGATACCAAGCTTTCCATGATGAGAAAGATTAAATATTACATTTTGGTTCTTCTTAAATGTGTTGTAAATAGGCAGCGTAGCAGTTCAAGCAGACACTACCCAGCTTTCACACAGAATCCAATGCAAAATTATTTTAAGTAATGTTATGTTCCACCAATGCCACCTCATGATCACAACCACCACGACTTGTAGAAACTACTGGCATTTTTGGCTGCTCAGTCAGAGACCGTTTGGACCTTATTTAGGGGCTCCGACTTTGGCCAGGGACATCTAAGCTATTCACACACATGAATCACTTACAAAATGTTTTTCAATCCCATCCTTATTTACCTAGTGTCTATGTTAAAGAGCATTAATGTAGTCTCAAGGATAATGAACTGTATTTTGTTTTGATTAGAACATCACTTTCCAAGAGAGACTCTTCATATGTGAGCGTGGCCTTGCGCCTAACTATAAAAATCACAGTTGTGTGTCCTTTTACATTTTCAGTATTTCTGTGACAATCCGTTTAACTAGAAGGTATTTTTAGACTCTGCTAAAGCATGACTGACATTTCTGTTAATTCCTGAGGAACACTAAAATGCTGCACAGCATACTTCGGGGAAGATAAGAGACCAAGGTCCTCCTTTTATGTTAGTATAAATTCAGACTAACTTCACTGAAGTTACAGAATTACTCAACTTGCCAACCAGTGCAAATTTAAAACCTGTTCAGTTCAGTATTTACCTATGCTAGAAAATGGCTAGAGTCATTTTACTTGCGCCAGAGTAACAACTCCATTCAAACGATCATGAATTTGCGGATATGACAGGAAGAGAGACCCCAGCTGTTTAACCTGACAGCATCACTTTAAATTGCACTCGTTATCTTTTTAAACCATTTTTTACACAGTCCTCCAAGACTGAAAATAATTGATCTCCAGTTTATTTTAGATGTGTGAATTATATTTACTTACAAACAAGACTATTTGGATGTCATTGATGGGTAGTTTTGAGTCACTTCGGTGCTTCTAAGCTACTCAGGTTTTGAGATAACAATTTATTCATGCAGCAGAGTGGCAATCCAAGTTTTTCTACGTGGCTCAGGCAAAAGAAGAAAGTCATTCCATCATCCATCTCCTGTCAATGTCTTTCAAGTCCTGAAAGATAATATCTGTATTCATGGGAGTAAATGGAAACTATTTCCCTCCTCTGATCTTTGGCTAAGAAAGCCCCTATCTGCTATCCCACCAGGCCACTGCACAGGAGGATTGACTTCCTTATACATATCACAGCATAAGCAGAATTGAATTCTATTTTTAACACTCAGACATGATTTTTTATTATATAATCTACTTTAAAGAAAAAGAACAATATATTTATATATATAAAAACATATACAAAATATATATACATTTTGGAAGATAAGGTAAGTTCAAGTTAGGGTAGACCCTACAAGAGTAGCACCAGACTAAATTGAACAACAAACAGCTGCAGTAAGGATTCAATAAGCTTTAATTTCAAATATTTACAATGTGTTACTGCACTAGGTGTAATTCTTCTCCATAGGAAGGCATTAATAGTTAAAAATGGGAGCTCATTAATGCCACTAATTTGGCAAGAAGATTGTGCTGTTTTTACATAGAACATGTCAAGCTACTTGAAAGCTCAAGAATAGAGTCAAAAAAAAAATAAAAAGAACTTTGTCCTGAATGAGCTGAAGAAAACCAGAGGTAATGATAACAAAACTGCATATTCTAGCAGTTTATCAGAAAGGCAAATATTAGCATTATGAGGGCCTAAACTCAGACTAGTAATAGCCTTTTCTCAGTTGCAGCGAGGAGACCATCGCATCCAGACTCAAACATTCCACTTTTAAACCATTTAAGAAATGTAGAGTTATGGCTAGAAAACAAAATGGAATTTTCAGAAGGGAAAGATGTGAATTGCACTCTGTGTACAACTAGTTATTGTTGAAATAGTGGATTTGTCAATATTAAAAGCTAGAAATCTTAGGAATGCTCAAAAGAGCTGTGTTTTGAGGTATGCAGCCTCCTAACACAGACTCTCAACGTGGAACTCTGAATTTTCAGCACAACACTGAAAATTATCAGTTACCAGCCTAGCTAGATTGATGCCAGCTAGTTGCAGAAAATACACGATCTCACGGCAAAAGACTACATGTTCGGTCTGCTAGGAGCTTACTAAGAACCAAACCCTGGCAAAACTTCATGCTAGGCTCTTTGGGTGGAGAAAATATTAGAAAACTTTCCAGAAAACAGATATTTGACAGAATGAGTAAGATACTTATTTTGGTATGGTGAATGGTACCTGACACACACTTTGATTCATCAGACAAGCATCATATGTAGGTACATGGCATAGAGAACTCTGTCTCCGTACCAGCATCAGCAAGAAAGAGTCAGAGCTGGAAAAGTTAGTGCTCTAAGAGATCCAAACCAGGATGGCTGAAATCTCACATATTCTTTGTTTACATCAAAATCTCACAGACCTCACATATCTTTACAAATCTCACATATTCTTTGTTTACAATGTAGAAGTGTTCAAGGCCAGGCTGGATGGGGCTTTGGGCAGCAGGGGGGTTGGGAGTAGGTGGTCTTTAAGGTCCCTTCCAACCCAAACTGTTCGGTGATTCTCTGTGTCTGTGATTCTAAATAAGGTGGTTATATTTTCCATAAGTGTCCCAGTCGATTAATCAGAAGCAGAAATAATAGATTGTTGGGAGCATCATAATAATTTCATGATTAATATTGTTTCTTAAGGTACACACTTTCTTATTATAATAAAATCATTTTTCTGTTGAAAAGAAAAATTTTCTTGACAGAATCTAGAATAAGGAAAATAATTGGGTTTGTCAGTCTGTGCAAAAGCATTATCTCAGAGTGTTTCTTGTGCGGTAAGTATCCCCTATTATTCTTAAAGAAAGAGCACTTAGTGAGCCAGAGGAAAACTGGGAGAACAGGGAGAAGTACACCGGATGCTCAGAGCTTACAAGTGTACTTGATACAATATAACACACAAGTAAATCTGATTACTGAGTTCAGTAATCATTACCTTGCCTAATCAGATAATGTTTTGTGCCATGAGGAAGAAAAGACGGCAATTTTAGCTTTCATTTTTTCCAAGTGACTGACCATTCAAATTTAGTTGTACTTTGGAGCCTTCTCTCATTCTGGAAACAGCAACAGATGACTTCTCAGAGAGGGAAACAGAGGCTGGAGTTCATAAAATGCAGCACAACAGTGCTGCCTCGCAGTGTGAAATCCCTTGGCAAGCAGGAAAAATATTTGTCTGGATTGCTCCACCCTGAAGCTGATGAATATGCCTGGATTGGGGCTCACATTGTAAATAACCCATCTCAAGCTGTCCAGGTAACATTGATCTGGCTGCATTCTAGATGTATCTGTTTCACCTTTTTCTTTTTAAAAACAGCAATTAAAAAAAAAAAAAAAAAAAAAAGGGCAAAACAAAAACCACACTGCTGTTTAGCTAAGAACAGTCATCTACTATTTCTAGACTGTACAACAAAACACAGCTTTCCCATACCTCAGTTACCTGCCACATACTTGGATTGCATTTCCCCCTGCCTTACAGGTACTGTCTTGCTAATACATCCTCAGTGGAAATACTCTCTCAAAGCTGGATTTGGTAATCAGTTTAATTTAGTGCACAAGAGCATTCAGTACTTAATTACTATGTTCTATACGGCTATACAAAAGTAAGTCAGCTTAAAAATAGTCAGTTATTTTGGAAAAGCTGTGCTCTTTGCCAAAGCACAGAAGCCCTATCACTATGCTGCAATTGCTGTAAAGAAACTATAAAGAAATTCAAGTTACCAGTTAGAAGTGCCTACAAAGAATAGCTGTGAGCTAATAATAAAGCACTTGTGTAAAAGGAAAGAGAAATCATAAAGGGTGACCAGTTCATCACACCATTAAAAAGAAAAATGAGAACACTGCCAACACGTCGAAACACAAAACGTAAGAATTAACAAATCAAAGTCTACAAATTTACAATGACATCTTTAATAAAGGGTAGGAACGCTCACGTTAATCAGAACAGAATTACAGAGGAATAGGATGACACTGATATTTTATAAAACAGAACAAGCAATTGCATTAGTCTGAAGAGAAAAGCTTTTGAGGACCTAGGCCTTTCTTTGCCCAAGACAAAAATAGACAGGAACAGCTCCTATCACATAGCCAGCTTGGAACAAGCAAAACCACCAAGCCACCAGGAAAACAGATAAAGGAAAGATCACAGCTCTACATGCCGAATAGCAGGTCTAATATGAAACTCTCAGGTGTCTAATATATATATATATAAATCTTAGATGATGACTTTCGAGGTGAGTGAAGAGCAGCTCTTTGGCTCTCCCTATCGGATCAAAGGGGCAACGCCTCGCTTGTGGCAGATGTGTTTTAATGTATTGGTGTGAAACAACCTGGAGTGGAAAAAAAGTATGATTTCTTCCTTGCTCTTAAGAGTTACGTTCCATTAGTTGTGTAATTATAAGTGGAAAGGTGCATCACTAGACAAGGGAAACCTCTTATCATTTCCCTGTTGAGTCAGTGAGAACACAAAAGTAAGACCAGTGATAAAATGATTTTTCTTCTTTAAGAAAAAATCAGTTGAAATGCTGAGTAGGTGCAAGCTACCAGCAACACAAGATAGAAGGAGAATGAAAAATTTTGTTACCTGGAATAGTTCTACTTTTTCTTCAAGAAAAGGGCTGCATTCTGGAAAGCTGGGTTAGTTAAATTGGTGTAATATAGATTTCTAGTAATCACAAAGCAGGTGCACAACTTCTCAGAGAGAAGTTACCTATCTCTAGACGAATTTGAGAAGCCATGATTTGGACCAGCAAACATTAGAATAAGCCTGCAAAATGGGTGTAGGCAATGGACCCCTAGCTCTGCAGAAGTGTCTGTCTAAAACAGAGGCTAAAAGGACTCTTGCTACCACAGAAAGGTATATTCACGCACAACCCGCCCATCCATTTTCACAAAACAAATTATGTCTGATCTGGTCATTTGTAACTTCACTGTGAAATGACAAAGAGACTGGAGAGCTCCAGTGAATGGCACTTGGGCCACTGTGTATCAAGTGCCCCCTGTCAAAGGTGACCATTTTCATCCATTCAGGAGTCATGCACACGTTAGCACAATAACAAGATCACTTAGTAAATAACCTAGTAGCAGGGCTTGGACCAAGGCATTTCTATGTGCTATTGCCTGGGCAGCAGCCGGAGATACTTCAGCAAGGCTGCCTGAGTGTGCATTTGCTAACAGTAGCAAATATACCAACACCAAGAAGCCTTTAGCGAGTGAGTGGGAGTGGATGCAGAACCAAGAAGAAACAGAATGCAATTTTTAAACTGTTTTAGCAACAGTTTTGTGTAATTTGAACAGTTACAGTGAAATTCTTTATAACGGGGTCATATAAGTTGTTTTTCCTCTGTATCGTGCTGGCATTGCTATATATAATACACCTCTTACCAATGACCAATATCTCCAGGCACTATCTCGTGGTCTAAGAAAATGGCTGAGAACAAGGGAGGAGAGAGGGCTGGACCGAAGGGTGAAGGAAGGAAAAGGAGATTACAGGGGTTGAAGCCAGTTTAGACCTGCTACCCAGCAGTCTGTATGAGTTTCATGCTGTGCCATGTGAAAGAGAAAACACAGTGTTTAGGAATAGATGGTGAGGAGGTGGAGGCAGAAGGGAAATACAGATGGGTATAAAACTGCCAACGACGTGTCAAATTTGAGAAGTTGCTAAGGAGTGCATGAGGAGCAAAAGAACTTGGCCCTTTTTATTATCCATCAATTTAGGTCGTAATGGAGCTTTCAGATAAGGAATAAGAACATTTATTTAAATCTCTACAGCAGTTATGTCTACAACACGGATATTCTCTCTAGTGTCTGCCTTTCCTACCAGGCATGAAATTTATCTCCAGCTGGGGTGGGTCATACAGCAGAAGCACCACCTAATCAGTCTTAAAAAATCCCTGCTGTAGGTAAACAGTTTTGCTTAGTACTTGAAGAGCTCCAGCCTGCCTCGTAGTTGGAACAAGGAAAGAAGTTTTTAGAAAGTAAAAGGAAAGAGGAGACTCAGGCAATGCGGGAACGATTAGCTGTTGTGGCAGTGCTCCTCCCAGACTGCACAGAGGACTGAGTAAGGACAAAACCCTACAAACAACAAGGAAGTTACTGGAATGGGAGAGGAGAAAAGAGCACTCTTCTGGTCTGAGAGACTGCTCGGTCAGCTTTGCACAACTGCCCTACGAGAGCACGTAGAGGTAGTGAAGAGACTGATCTGATCAGATAAAGAAATTCCTTTGTTATTCCACTGCCAGGAAAAATATAAGTAGATATTTAATGTAGTATGAGGTAGTAGTAACTCATGGTGCTACTACTAGTAATGCACAGTGCCATTCAGCGAAGGAAAAAGAACACGGTGCACCAAGTCTTCAGAAACAGCTGAGAGCGTGGGAGTTGAGATCAAACCTAAATTCACCAGCACTACAATTCGCCCATGCACGATGTTCTAAGCAGTTTGTAAGTGCTTTGGAGAGGCCATCTAAAGCTATACATAGATGCGTGCCTGCAAACGGGTACCACATTACTATCTTGGTAAAAAAAAATACGAGGATGCTAGGCATAAGTTTAACTATGATCATTTTTCACTTCCCACAACTGTAAAGCTGCCAAGTCCTGCTAGATGCCCGAGTAAGAATTTGTGGACTGCTGGAGAGAGCATGCACCAAGTAAGGGAGTTAAGATTTTATTTTATTTTTTCAGGTTTTCATTGTTCTCCCTTGTCCCTGGATAGCAGATGACAGCATTATCATGGATGGATTATTAGTTGACAAGAATATTCTCAGGAATTCTAATTATAAAAATTAGGCAAGTGTCAGAACACAGGGCAAACAAGGTTGGCCTGGTGTATTAACTGTTTTAAGCTTTAAGCTTAAAAGCACAACTGAGACAACTTACCAGAAAAAAAAAATAATAAAATAAAATAAAATAAAATAAAATAAAATAAAATAAAATAAAATAAAATAAAATAAAATAAAATAAAATAAAATAAAATAAAATAAAATATTTTTTTTCTATTGCAAAGAGAAAACATTAAATTCTGCTGTCTTAACTACTGTAAAATTCACATTGTATTAAGATATTACATTCTGCTTTTTAAGAGGAGAAATATTAAGTCATCAAATTATTCTAGGGCTTCAATGAATTCATTATGTGTAAAAATTATGGGACATGCAGTAACATTGTGGATGGATGAAGAGAAGACAGAATGTATTTCTGACTATATCAAACCATCCTCATCACACAAAAAGGAAATGTCTGCAAACCTCCCAGACTGCAGAGAGCACTGGGTTGTCTGAAAACTAATTTTAGAACTCTGAATCTCTACTGTAAAGGTAGAAACATGGGCAATGCACACATAAGGGTCAGCTACTTATTTTTAGGCAGGCCTTCAGATTGCTGCCTGAAGCATTTCCTATTGCTCTTAAACGTTTTGTTGTTGTTGTTGTTTTCTTTTTATTTTATTTTAAACAGATTTTCTGAAGCTTACAAACACAACAGCCGACATAGCAAACTCACAAATAGCCAGCAGAACTACCTGTTGGTCACAGAACAAAATTGAAAGAATTTTGAATTATGAGGGGGCAAAGGAGGAGACATTGTAAGGAAATACAAATGTATATGTTACTACTTGGACCTTAATTTTAATATACTGAGTAAAACTGGGGTTCAGGTAAGTAAAAGGGTAAGTAAAGCATCCTCCAACTGACAGTATGCATCTTATGTTACTCTGAACCACAAAAGATAAAACATGGTAGTGATCAAAAGACAGGCTGAACGAGTTACTTTAGGATCTCCAAATACAAGTCGTCATACTTTTTCTCCCCCTTCATTTTTCTGGTGTCTATTCACACAGATATGCTTCAGGAAAACTGTTTAGCTTGGGTGTAAACAAGCTTATACTGTTTTCTACATTTACACATGGCACTTATCCTTTCTGTCCTTGTGGTCTATGTCCTGGCAACCAATGTTAGCAGGAACTTTAGGGATTCAGAATCTCAAGCCTGGACCTTTATTTTTTTTCTGACTTTACTCTAAAACCTTTGCTCTTTCAACCCATCCTATTGCAAGAAGGAATGATTTCTGCTAGTTTACACTTTGAGGAGACTGAATTCCTGCCCACCTCTCTCCCTTTCCCTTTCTTCCTGTCTTGTTTCCTCTTTCCCTTTCTTCCCCTGTCTTGGTAGATATAAGCCATTTTATCCAGTGCTCAATGGAAATCACTGAGCATGCAGTTCTCTTTAACTTATTGCCTTCTCCATTTCATTTTTAGTGAGTATAAAGTTAAAAATAAATAAATAATAAAAGCAAAGCATAAACTTGAAATAAAATATCTAAGTATCTGCTATTAATAGTTAGAGATGCACACTATGTCTCAGATTAAAACTACCTGTAATGCCTTTTGCCACAGAATATATGATGATCCATGATACATACCAGCTATCCTTGTAGTCAGAGAATGTAATCCTAGAAATCTTGAGTTTGATCATGACTTCCATTTCAGCAATAAGTCAATAACAAGGTCCTCGTGCACACAAGACCAAAAAGAAAATGAAGAACTTTTTGCTAAAGAAATAAGAAAGTTCTCAAGGAGATAAATCAGTAGGGGTATGATCATCAGGCCACATAGGTGGGGAAGTTCATGAAATTTTGTTGTAGGAATGAGTCATGAATTCTTCACTAACTGATTCATCTGTAGCACATGAAATTTTAAAGAGGACACATACAGAGCAGTCTGTGTTCTTCATGGAAGGCTCAGAATTGGAGAAGAAAAATAGATGCTACAAAGGAGAATTAGATTTTTAAAATTAGTATGGTAATCTTGGGTGTGATTAAGAGCATGTCAGCTTAACTTTTCATCTTCTGAGAGCAGACCATAACTCATCACAAAACAGACATTGTTTTTGAAGTAAGAGTAATTGTTGCAGACTACACTGACTTAAGATGTTCTGTAAGTAGAGATTCACCTTAACATGGAAACTGTTCACTTCTCATGCACTACTGGCTGCTCTTTGTTACTTTTGGAGAAGGGAATTGGGTTTGTATTTATTTATTTATTTAACACACCTTACTTAGGTGTAATTGACTCTCTTATTTCAAGCCTATGGAAAATAAACTGTACGAAGTAACAAGTTAATGGAAGCCAGTATTTTCTTAAAAAACAGAAGTCCGAAATACTGGGCTATGTCACAATTACTTCTATGTACAGTTTGCAAGCTGATTTTGTATATTTAACCAATGGCAAGCAGTGGGAAATTACAGAGCTGGTGCTCATTTTCAAGTGCTTATTTCTTTGTTTAACCAAGCCTGTACAAACGAATTCAATGAAATCCCCGCCAGAACCCTAAGTGAAATGTTAACTCTTCTCAAACTTACTGAATGGAAATGGATATAGACCAAAACCAGGAGTTCTGCCACAGGACTGTGCCCACGGAGGTAGAGAATGGTGGCCAAATTCCCATGAACAGAGAAAGCATAACCTGCTCTACAGTAGGCAGGTGTAGGAACTGTCCCTTTTCCCTGCTACTTCTTAGTTGAGCTAATCACAGCTCATAGTAAACACACAGGAGAAATCTAGCTACCAAGCCCCCCCTGTGGCATCATCTTATCCCCCCACACACAGTGGTCTTCCTCTACAGGGCTACAAAGCAAAGAGCAGCATGAGAAAAGCTTCTGCACCTCCCACATCGGGATGCCATGTTTATACAGAGAAAACAAGGAGAAGGTCATCTCCGTGGCCCTTCAGCAAAGAGCCTGTGGCTTTGCCTGCCTGAACAAGGGGCAGCTAAGCTTGTGATATTGTTCTCCTCTCTTTACCCATGCACACAGACAAGGGTTAGGTACACAGGGCCACTGAGGGAAAAGCAGATGAGGAGGGGAAGCCAACAGAGCATTTTTCTCTGAGGCTTTTGTTTTGAGAGGTCAAGGAAGCCTGACAGCATGGTACAAGTCTCTCAAAATACAGTCACAGACTCAGTCTTCCTAGAGCTTGAGTGGGAGTGCTGGTGGGAACATTTTGCCCCTTGAAAAGAGCGCAGTATAAATCCCCAGCAGACTGCTGTGTTAAGTCACAGCCATGTTACAGAGGACAAAAATGTAAACCCACTTATTAGACTAGATCATCTTCTAGCCTAAGTCACCGTCACTTGAGTCATTCTGCACCAGGGCATCTGCTGAGTTCTGTTCTGTGAGCCTAACTCCTCTGCGACAGAAACTGAACACAAAACAGCCTTTAATCTCAGTGCAATCAGGAACAGATCAGTCCTGAGGAAGGTTATGCTTCCAACATACCGAATCCCATTTGTTTCTTGGGTGCTGATTTTCCTCTTCCTGAACAAATTCCTTGCCTGTTGCTCTAGGATCTTCTGGTCTAAGACTTATTTCTTCCCTTAAAAATAAATAAATAAATAACATAAAATAAAAGATAATTCAATAAGTGTTACAATAAGCAGAAGACCTGATATTTTTTTAGATACAGACAGTATCATTGGATGCTTATGCAATTAGAATAATTAATCCTGGGATATGTCATTATAAGAAAAACAGAAGATAAGAAGAAGAAATTAAATAGTTTAAGCAGCAGCTGGAATAATGATAGATGGATTGTAATTCTTCAGCTACTTCCCACCATTTTAAAAGTTGAAGTCAACACTAAGACTAGTCTTTTCCACTCTTACTTACCTTATTTACACTTTTAAGGTTTACATTTCATGGATTTAAGGACTTTAAGGAATAGAGACCTCTTGTGTGAAATACTTTTTAGTAGTAATTAAGTGACTTCTTGCTAAATTCTCTAATAGCTGTCTCAAAGGTTTCTGTGGAGTAAAATATATTTGGCATGCAAAATTGGAAGAGACAACATAAAGCATACATTGCATCATTTAAATAAACAATAAAAATATTATTTGTTTATACAAGGCTACATAAATATGCAAGACTTCCCTGACAGACCTGTCTGGCCAGGTCATTAAAATAATTCTACTTTAATGCCTCTACCCTTCACTGGGAATCGGACTTTTTCTTTTCTTTTTTAATTTAAAATGAATACTGTAAGTCTTGCAGATAAAAACTTGCCCCAGCATATTGACATTTAACATGAATGTCACAGTAACAAGCTCCTTTTAAACAACTCTTGCAAGATTCTGTATAATCCCTTTTCTAACCTAGTTTACATTTTAAAAGCTCCTGGAAGCTTTTCATCTCATAAGGAAGTTCAAATAGTAAAATACAGTAAAACAAAGATGACTGACAAACAAGTGTGATATCAGACAGCAAGCACATGGAAAACAGATTTTTAATGATTATAAATTAGTTGTTGCTTGTATTTCTTCAAAGACGCTTAGATCCTAGTTTACTTACTGAGAACACATCATTTCCTTCGATAGATAAGAAAAAAATGCATATGTGATAGTCTTGCCTTCCGCTGAGATAGATCACTTTACAAAAGAGTAAATTTTGTATTAGTATTCACTTACCAAGATCTTCAGCAGTGAAAAGAGCTGTATCATTAACTCTGACTTGTACTGTGTCAAAATAAGATGAATTCCAGCAGTGGGGCATATCACGTGCCATTTAAGATGGATACAGCCCTGCATTAATCAGCCAGGACTACCCAAGTACATCTCTAATCTAGTAGAAATAAAAGCTCTCAAGGGGAAAAAGATGGCCTGGTACTTCAGTGCAAGGTTTCCTAAACCATCTACATTTGTACAATGAACTGCAGGAACTGAGGGTCCGGTGCAAAGAACACCACAGGATATAACCATAGCTACTTGAGAAAGTCACTGCAAATTCCAGATGTGATTTCCAACCAATTTAGCAGCACACTAATCTACACAAAATATTTATTTCAGTGAGATTAGTCTAATTAAAATGAATTAGCCAACTTAAAGTTGGATTTTAAGTACAGTTTTCTTATGAAGGCAAGCCTACTTTCTTGGAGTGTTGCCCACATTTATCACACTTGGACATTTTGTTCACAGCAGACATAACATTTTTGATAATATACAGTCTGTAGGATAAAGCCGCAGCAGTTTGTCATGGGTGGGCTGATCCTCGCCCACTTGAGTTAGACAGGTTTCGTAGGACTTGTGAGAACAGCAGAGAGCTTCTCTCATGATTAATAAGCACGCAGCATTGTTCGATCTCCCAGGAAACGACGCTGTTTGATTTGGGCACGCTGTCATGAAATATCAAGTGTATCAGCCCTGTCCTTTGTTCCTCTATCTGCTATCAGATGTTTAGGAACCACCACCATTTCTGCCGTTTTTATATGATGATCATTGCATTCTCTCTCACTGCACCACCCAGACCTTCCAGGTAAGCAGCAGCTCTGATACCTCCAAAAAAAATACGAAGTGCTTGAGATTTATGATTCATCAGCGGTAACAGTCTTTGGTTTCTCCTCTAATAATCATCTTGCCTAAGTGTCTGCAGTCAGCAATTAGGGATCTAGCTCAGAGAACATTAGGGAACAGAGTGTTAAGCAGCCTACCAGTATTAGTGTCTGGTGGCTCATTATCATACTCCACATCCACGAAAAAAAACCACAAGCCTGTTTTACAGACTGTAGCAAAGAGAAGGAGCAGGCTCTTTTCCAGCATCACTTCAGTTAGGTCAGATCGTCAAGCCACACTGAATTTCAGTGATGTCCTTCACTCTTGGATGTCGGGGCTAGTATAGGGCTCGAAGCAGATGTAAGAACTGGGTAAACACTTGTTTCAGTCAAGCATTAATATGTGAATAAACTCTGCTAGGCATTAAAAACATGGAAATACTCTTCACTTGCGTTTACCTTTGATCATAAGGCTCATATTGGGCAGTAAATTAACATGAAGATGTGTTAAAACATTCAATAAAAAATACAATACCGGAATTCAGGAACAAAACTATCACTAGTTTGCACTTTTAAACTTTACACCTCTTTTTTGAAGGGTCTCTGTGCACGGCTAAGGGTGCCCAAACAAAATGACCCCAAGACACAGTGTGACACTTCACCAGAACCACATATTCCCTAGCTGCACTTCATCTGCCACCCCATCCAGCTACTGTACTTGGTATTTCTTGATATTGCTACTAATACAACTGGGTTTTTATCTCAACAGCCCATTAAAACACTACTTAAATACTGAAAAATCATCTTACACTTTTTTAATGCAAGCGTTTCATTTTATTTTAGCTCCATCCACAAGCTAAGAAAAAATACTTACAACTTGAGTCCTGGTTTTTAAATATAGTAATTGCCTACAGTGTTTAAAACATACTAATTACTGGTAACAGACAGAAATGGGATTTCTTAATTTAGTCACTGGATTAAATCATTAATCACGTCCATGTCTGATATATTTTACAATGCAGAAATAACAATGTCTGTTCTCCCTCAGGATCTATCATTTCAACTAATTGGGCCAAAATTTTTTTTCAAACACTGTAATAATGTTCTATGTATACACTTTTCTTTTTATCTCTTATGTTTATGAAACAGAGATCAAATCATTGCACAAAAGTGTATGTTAAGTACTTAAACTGTAAAATGGCAGAAAATCAGAGGATGGTAAAGAGTTTAAAAATGAGATTAAAAAAAAATGAAATTATTTAAACATATCTTGCTGTTTACCCTTCTTTAGTTCAAGTTTTGAATTGAACAACCCTCACTGTAGCCAATATTCAGTCACGGTAAGGAGCACTCAGTGTTGTGCAGAAGCCTGGACAGATCACTTTTGGAGAAAAGTCAATGCCAGCACCTGGAAAGCTGTTCCCAGGATTTCTGCAGGACCATTTAGCAGCCTCTGCTGTGTTGCATGCACGAAGTAGCTCTGTACACCTGCCAGGCTTCTCGTCAGCTCACCTCCTAGTGACCACAGCTCCTTCCTCATCTTCCCTGGCCTACAAATGTTTGCATTCAACAGAGAGTTTCCTTTTCTATCACTCAGGAAATCAAAAAGCACAGGAAAATATACTGGTTTTCCCTTTCACTCCAGCTAGTATGAACCCTACAGGTATACAATGCACACTTGGCTTCCTTCCAGAGGCCTTTTTTTTTTTTTTTCCTTCCTCTCCTTCAAAACAAAATAAGCTCTAGTGCCTCCCATTAAACACTGGAGAAGTAAATCTTTGTCCACTGGTAAAAAGCAAGACTATTATTTGACTGTTTCGAGACTCATCAGTTCTCATTCTCTGGTTCCCATGGAAACTATCCCCAGTGAAGTTTGAGAGGGGCTATGTGCACAGCAGAAATGCCGATAATAATGGAGAGAATTAAGTTTCTGCAGGAGGAAATCTTAAGTCATTTTGAAATTTTGTCCAGGCCTTGGATGGCAAATCATCGGCTCATTTCGTTTCTGCCAAATAAAAATGAAGAAATGAGTATTTTGCAATGATGATTTTTAGTTCTTGAGATTTTAAAGGAAAAAATAGGTATTGGAATAAGGAAATGTATTTTCTCTGAACAGGGATCAGTGTAATCAGCGTAAAACAAAAAGTACACTATTAGGTTTAAATTAGTCCAATAACAGACAATGTTTTATGAGAGACTGTACATCTAATTTTATGGGTAAAATTCTGTCATCAGACGTACATCTACAGTCTCTCCTGAATCACTGAGACTGTTTCACTGAACCTGTGCTATAAATTAATTTAACGGAGTAAGAATTAATATATAATTGTTGGAAGTGGCCCAGCATCGTCAAGAGAAAAGACAGAGGTAAGGGGCTACATTTAAAAATTCAGAGGAAAAAAAAAGTATGAGAGCTCTATTAAATTCTGATCCTTGATGAATGAAAGGCAGTAGGTTCAATAATGACAGTACTTCATAAAAAATCCTATGCTTAAAATTAAATCTAATTATCTTCTGTAGAAAGAAGTTATGCAGATTTAAAACAAGCTCGATGATTGAAAGAAGTGGTTATAACGATGAGCAATGTTACAGAGACCTGACTATCAGGTAAAGTATCACAAAAATTACAATTAGGAACTATTTTATTTGATTTGGAAATAGAATTGGCACTAGCATGGAGCCCTACTCAGACAGAAGTTAAAGCAAGCCAGTTAAGGCTGCAATCAACACAGACCTTGAACACCTCCATAACTGTATGGCAATTCCAAACCCATAAACCAGTCAGCTGCAAGTGCTTACTCCAAGGGGCACCTCTCATTTAAACCTAAAAGTTTCTGAAACAAAATGCTTCTGTGTGAGCCGAAAATGAAGCATCTTGGTAGCTGTGTCACTTGCCTATTCCAACTGAAGACCCTGAGCCCCCAGGCTCCCAAGGAACACGATACCTGCACTGCCAACATACCAAACCTCCAGCAGGAGCCCAGAGCACTTCACAAAATGGAGAGGTGAACATTTCCTTGGGAAACACAGGCAGAGAGAAAGAAATGGTGGCAGGCATTCATCTTCACCCAGCATCCTGCTGGTTAGCACGCTCACTGGAAATACAGGAGACAACCAGGTTGAAGGTTTTTCAGCAAGGGGTTTGTGTCCTGCCTCAAAAACGTGCTTACACACCAGACTGGGAGGTAGGCTGAGCACAGGGAGGGGAGCACAATGCATGGAGGAGGAGAGTGTGTAGCTACTACCCTGAGTAGCTACGGCTACCACCTGAACGACAAGAACATGGGTTGCAGCCCTACGACTGGGTTTGGTGCTGAGCTTAAAACGCACAAACAAGTCTGCGAGCTGGGAGCGGAGTCCAAAAGTTACTCCTCCCTGCTGGGAAAGCCAGGCCAGGAGTCATCCTCCTGCCGGCTCGAGGCCTCCCGCATTCCTCGGGGCCTACTCACACAGCCTCAGCACCGCTCCCTCCCAGCCCCGGCATCCCCGTCAGGCACTTCCCCAGGGCCTGGGAGACGCAACCTCAACCTGCCCACGCGAGCAGCGAGCCCTAACAACCCGCTCCGTGTACTGCTCCAGGTCCCGAGCTGCCTAGGAGCGGTGTGAGGAAGAGGGAAACCACCAGAGGGTTTTTTCGCCTTTATTAGGAAAAGACACAGAAGGATGAAAAGCAAGAACCAGAGCTGGGAGAAGGAGCACTGCGTGCAGCAGCAGGAGGGGCGGCGTGCCAGTGGAAGGAGGTGCCCGTTGCCCACACGAAGCTAAATGCCAAAGCTGCAGAAGGAGGCAGGATCTCAGAGACATCCCCATCGCTTTAATTGGCTCACAGGGGCTTCCTGCCGAGCACGCCGACTCTTGCAGATCCCCCTTCCCCATATGCAACATATGTCACCCCAACTGCTTCGCAGAGGTAATTAGGGTGCCAAACCCCAGAAAGTTATGCACCGTAGCCCTTTTTCCATTTCTTCACTTTCTTTCACCAGCCCCTACAGAGCTAAGCTTTCCATTTTTTAAAAGAGGAAAGAAAATAAGCTTTCTATTCCACAGGGGTGACAAGGATAAACGTGCTGAAGATCGAGATGCTCAGACACTACGGTAATGAGGGCTGTGTGTGGCACAGGACTGACCGGACAGAGGTGGGATAGAAACCTGAAATCTTCCCTATGCAGACAGCAAACCTAATGAAGGAGAAGAGAGTAATATGAAATGATCCCAGATGACTAGAACATAGCGCTGGTTTAAAAAGACTGACCCACCAATATTGTGGGAGGAAAACATCCCTCCAGGCTACACTAAAATCACAAGCTTTCGACACAAAAGCAAGAAGCAGCTGAACCACCCTCAAAATTCTCTCCTCGTTCTGCTGCCTACGTGAAGGAGAGACAGTAACAGCCTAGGCCAGTACTTATCCCCCCACAGTATTGCAGCACAATAAAAAAGGAAAAATGGTTTGGAACTGACACAACCAAAATTAGATATATTTTTTTTATCCCTGAACTGGGGAGGGGAAGAAGCAGATGAACGAGAACAGAAGTGAAAAGCTTTGGCACAAAGCTGAGTTGGGCTCTGATTTTGACCCTGCTGCTAGAGCTGCCTGGAGAAAGACATTTCTGCTTCACAAAAGCTGAGATTTCAAAATCTGGCTTGAAGCCAAACCGAGATGAAATTTCAAAGCTTGTAGCCTCCAAACATGAATTTTGGGAAATAAGCAATATGCTTCATTTTCTACAGAGTAATGATCCTACAATACAAAAGCAGCATTTGTTATAAAAACATAGAATTTAGACTTCAGAATTATCTATTTTTGTAAATGTAATTTCAGTCAAATCTATGATTTGACAAAACAGTTTAGAATAACTGTATTTTTTTGATGAAATGGTCTGTGAAGTCTCTGTCCATACCTATTCACAAATAAAATACATGAATGAAAACAACAAAGTAGGAATTGGACACAGAGATCAAATCAGAAGACAAGTAATAAGCATGAAAAAAGACAGATGTTTGAAAACATGAGGATGAATGTAATACAAAGAGGCCATGTGCATTATCATGTCTCAGGTGAAAGAGTGTGTCTATCCACAGATATTCAGGGTTTCAAAATGGCACCAACTGCCATTTGAAGAGCACTGACAGGGACAAGCCCAGTGGAGTGTGTGTATAAAGCCTTAATAATTCAGGAAGATAAGAACAAAAACTACATAGTAGTTTTTTATCAAATTAATTAGTTCCTTTCTCCTGATTTTACTGAGCTATCTCTGCTTGATCACTGTGCCACAGAAGCAGACCTCAGCATCCCTTTGTATTTACATCATTTCAGCACAGATTGACAGCAGAGCCTCACTGCTGTAAATAACAGAAGTCACAGACTGAAGCCCAGAGATAGCAGATCTAAGGTTTTCTATCCTCTCCTTCCCTCAGGCACACAAATACATTTGGGAAGTTGCCCATTTTCTGAGTCACATAAACTCTGTTTTATATGTAGAAAAAATATGGAAAATAGGAGAGATGGATAAAAATAAGACCCGTCTGGGAGAACCCAGAAGTTTCTAACATTCACCGCTGTGTACAGTTAAGAGCTGTGGAGCTGCTCAGCAGAGGGCCTAGTTTGGAAGCCTAAGGTTGCCATCTTTTGGAATTGCATGTGTAGTGTGTAGCTCCCATTCAGTGCCATTTCATGAGGTCAGAAAGCAGCAGTAGCTTAGTGAAAGATTTTTTTATTTTTTTTTTTAATCAGGCAAATTGCTTTGCACTGAAAAACATGTGTTTTAATCAATAGTAGCATCAGAGTTCTGATAAAATTTCCATGCTTTTCTTGTAGTCAGTACATCCACCACCTGGGAATACTCAGAACACTCCTGCAGCTCAGTGTGAAGGACCCCAAATCAGCTAGTGCCTGCATCTCCTGCTTTTTGAAGGGAGCACACGGAAAGGCTTTTTAACCTCCAGCCAGTCCGTTCCTGTGCTCCTTTACAGTCTCCCCTTCCTCACCTTGGAGGCAAGCCGGCCTAGTGCTTACTCTGGAGGCTTCCAATCTCCCTCCTGCCATGGAGGGCCTGCAGCCACCCTTACCCCCTCCTCTGCCCATGTGCACCACATTAGTGATGAAAATAACATCTGTATGGTGGGTATGCCTGGAACAGCTGGTGACTGAGCAAACTGGAACAAAACCTTAAATCGTCTCTACAATTTAGGTATTGATACCGTTCTCTAGTTATCATCAGGCCAAACTATGTAAGATATTGTCAAGGAACATGTTCCCAGGCTGCATTAAGAAGAGCATGGCTAGCAAGTCAAAGGACGTGATCCCTCCCCTCTGCTCAGCCCTGGTGAGAAACACCTGGAGTGGTGGGCCCGGTGCTGGGCTCTGCAGTATAAGTCTGGCATGGACAAACTAGAGCAATTCCAGCAAAGGGCGGTGATGAAGATCAGCAGGTTGGATTATCTGTCACGAGGAGAGGCTGAGAGAGTGGGGACTGTACAGTCCAAAGAAGAGATGGCTCAGTGGGAACTTAGCACTGTGTATAAATATGTGATGGGAGGATACAAAGAAGGTGGGAACAGTGTTTTGTGTTTGTGTTTTTTTTCAGTGGTGCCCAGTGACAGGACAAGAGGCATAGGCACAAACTGAAATACAAGAAATTCCACTTAAATGTAAGAAAACACTTTCTGACTGTGAGGGTGGTCAAACACTGGAACAGGCTGGCCACAGGGGCTGAAATCTCCATCCTTCCAGGTACTCAAAGCCCAACTAGTCACGGCCTAAGCAACCTACTGTAGGTGACCTTGCTCTAAACCAGGGTCTGAAATTCCCATCAGTTCACAGTGGCCACATACTTATTTTCCAAGCACGTGTCTCTATGCCTCTCTCCCCTTGGGGGCACTCCTTCGAAACTTTCTCAAAGTTACAATCCTATCTAACCTTCAGTTCACTCCATAAATATCTTCTTCTATGATGCCTGCAAAATTTGATGATGATTATTGAGTCATTAATGGGTTGCAACTACTACTAACTGAGGCATTCTCACTGCTCTTACTAATCCTCCTGTGTTTTTGTGTTCTTTAGTCCATCTTGTTTTATATTTAGGGTGTAAACCCTTGGAGTTAGGACTGGCTTTTTTTTCTATGTTTAAACAGCCTCAAGCACTTTATGCATTCCTAGAGTGCCTAGATACTATGGTAACAGCAAACAGTAGTAAAACTGATCTGTGGATTTAAGTTTGAGAAAGCACATTATCTATCACTTTTATTTTTAGATACTTGCTCAAGAAGGTTTTCATCTTGGAAGATATTCATTTCACTTAGGTTTAGCCATGTAACTGCCAGCGACCTCATGGAAAGATAGATAAGCATCATTAGCAAAGCATTCATCTCACTTATCTCAAGAGACCTACCTCAGCCTTGCATGTACTGCCCTGTTCTTTTCACTTATTAGAAAAGGAGCATAGACACCTAACATTTAGCTGGCTGATATTAGGCAAAAAGTCAACCTTAGTCAACCTCTAGTGGAGACATGCATCTATATGCTTATCAGTAAACACCTAGCTTTGAAAATTTATGTTTCTATAGCCTGGATAAAGTAACCTAGGATTTTTCTTTTTCCCCAAAGAATGGCAGGGAGGAATATTAAATGTCTTATAGCAACCCATCATTCGTGGGATTTAGCTGTAAGATCATACTTTACCACGTAACCGTCTGTCTTTACAGAAGCTGATAGGAGATTCCTATCTCCATCCACTTCTCATTGTGCACTGAACCTGTATTAATAAACACGCGTTTTTCTCACCACAGACTGCAAAGCTGCTGTGAAACACAAAAAGCCACTCAACTGAGCTCTAGAAGTTTCAGTTAAACATGCTGAAGATCTGGCTTAGGCTTTCCTAAAAGATATTCAAATGCTTATTAACTTAGGCCGCACTGGAGTAGCACAATAACCTAAAATTCGGCTGAGGACTCAGAAAGGACTGTTAGAATAACTCCAGTTATTCTGGTAAGTAAGTGCTCCTGTAAATGGCATTCAGTATTTTAGCATTTATGTCTGGGTGAGGAAACAGCCTGTTAGAAGTCATAATGGATGACTGTTGCAATATATGAAATAATCAACTCCAACAGTCTGCTATTAGTGAGTTATACAGCCAAGCAATTAACATCCTGCTTTTCAATATAACTTAAGCTATGCAATAATAGTGAGAAAAATGTATTTTTTTTTTCCTCAACATACCAGCCAAGGCTGTGCAGTGTCCTACACAATTTGCAGCTAATACTGAGTAAAAGAGATTTAGAGAGAGAACTTTTTGTTTCTTTGTTGTGAAATCCAGTCATGCAGGGAGAGAACAAGTGTATACTATTCTTTCAGAAAAAGAAGCATCTGTAATGATTGCCAAGAAAGAGTCACTTGCTCTCTTAATGAAGTGCAAAATCTTGGTCAAGGGCTGGAAATAAATTTAAGTTGCATTTGTATTTCAGTAGGAGCAGTGCAAAAAAAAAAAACTTTACGGATAACTACAGCCGTCATCTCCACAGTTAGCCAAAGAAGGTGGAATTAATTTTGGATCTTCCCATGGTTTTTAAGGTTGCGAGAGTGTAAATGCATCATTGACAAAGGTTAGACCTCTTCGTTGTTTTTTCATTTGGTGGAGAAGGAGGGGAACTGTGGCAGGCAGGATTTAGGTTCAGCTTTAGCACCTTTATCTCATGCCTAAGCATGATTTTACTCACTAAGTAGACTTAGGGATCCTAAAGTGTAAGTAGATACAAAATACTACAATTCCTTTTTAAATAAACACAGAGAAACAAGCAGGCCTTCAAACATAAATATCAGTTCAAGATTTAGTGTAATTTTAAAACTTTGATGGCAGCAATGCTCAAGATTATTCTGAAAAAAATCTCATTTTGGAAAATATTCTATGTTCCTCTTCATCTTGATATTAGCTCATAAAGCCAAAGAGTTGGCTAAACTCTCTTAAGACAGGAGTTCAAGTTACTGACATTAGAAAGGAGGTGGTAATATGAAAATGAAGAGTAGCTAGTTGAACTCAGGGTAGGAAACTGAAGTAAAACTGAACATACTTGCCTCATTTTTGTTTCCTAAGTAATTATAAAACTCTGTGTGGGATCTTTTAGAGAGAGAATCCACTTTAGTCTGTGAATGTTCCCATACCAGTATTTAAAGATGTAAGACAAAGCTCAGCCATACTGTAGCAGTCACACTACCAACACTGAAAGTCAGGCATTCATTAACTAAATGGTAATTTGATCATGTAAGTGAGCTCTTACTGCAAGATAGAGTCTTTCTTGTCACACTTATGCAAATCTGTTAAACTTTCTGCTTGCAGCAGAACTGTGCACTTGCCCTATGTAGGCTAAACACTAGTTACATGATTATTAAAAGTTCTTTGTTCCTAGCTCCAAGGTAGAAACAAAAGAGAAAGGTACTGAAATGCCAATTAAGAGCCATAATTTGTTATTTCACACCTACTTAAATATCAGGATCTTCAGTCTGGCAGTTTCAATGGGAATATTCCACTCTGTTCAACTATACTTACCACCCAACTGTGTTTATAATCTCACAGCAGTTGTCCCCATTAAAAAGTACCTTTCTGTGCTTTTACAGCTCCAGTATCCTCCTGTTTGTCAGAACAACACATCTATCATTTTGTACTCATTCTTCTCTCCCACCATTCTCAATATTTTGCCAAGTCCTGTTGATTCCTCTTTTACAATAATATGTCCTCGGAAAATCAGTAAGTCCCTTCTTTCACTTCCTGTGGCTGAAACCTTTGTTTGAGCTCTGATCGTCTTTCTTCTAAATTTCCTAAGCTACTGTTACCTCCTCTGTTGCTTTTTACTCAGTACTCCCACAGTTGCTGTAAACCTTTTCCATAAAAGCGATCCCTATTACAAACCATGAATCACCTCACTAGCTTCTTCCATCCTGGCAACCAAGTATTTCCAGTTCTGTTTATCCTGTTCTTTCTGATATTTCTGATCGTGTTTTCCATCCTATATCCAACTGCATTGGCACTTCCAATCCGACTCCATTCGGGCATTGGTACTGCTTCCCATGCAGCAAACTTCCAGTTTCCTTCCCAAAACGCATCGCTTCCACGCAAATGGTTATTCTACATATGTCCTTCTAGCAACATTTTTACAAAAGAAAAGCATTTTTTGAATATTCCTGAGCCAAACAACAAGAACTTCAGCACACAGCTTTCTACGCAGCCTGTGTGACAGGCTCACATTAGAACTTCACGGAAAATTAAATACTGTAATTTCTAGCTTAATGCAGCTGATCTACTACATAAAGGTCCTCCTACACAGTCAGCTCTTTCGTGCAGAGATTTTGTCTTTGTTCTGACACTTTGCTGAGAACATGTATGTCTTCCGTTCATAGAATATCGGACATTTATTCTTCTAAAGGCAAAATAACTCCCTGCCTCTCCCTTCCTTCCAAAAATACGAACTATCCTCCCTCTCTTCCCCCCAAAAGCTAAGCAAACCTCTAATTAATGATTAAATGACTTGAATCACTAACTTGCCTGGTGGCAATAGTTTTAAAACTTGGGGGCTGTTACAGGGTTATGCACATGGAATTACATGTAACTGTACTTTTATGGAGAAAACACACAAATTTGTTCTTCTGATAATGTGGTCTAGCCACATTATAAAATTGTGTATTCAGAATAAAATAAAACTTGATCTTCTTGTATGACAACTGAGCTTATAGTTTTAAATGAAGTTAATTGTGTCTCACCAAATAACCGAAATTGATCTGTGTATGATGCTGCCCCGGAACTCCTGTGACTCAGAAGTCTGGTGAAGATCCCAAAACTTTAAAAAACAAGGAGGGCAGCAGTGTTCTCCCACTCTGTTGCAAGTGTCCCTGCACTTTGTTCAGCTTACCAAGTCACTTCTTTGTAACTGTACTGGAGCTTAAAATACTTTAGTTCTGCTGTCTGGAGCCTTACAATGCAGAGAATCTCTGTCCCAGTCACATCACTGCGCAGCTTTCTGCTCCACCTTCATGCGCTGTGGACTCATGCACAATTGTTAACAAATGTGGTGACCAGACTGGGTAACAAACTCCCGGGCTATTCAGAAATGACTGACCTGCTTCTGTGTGCCCACTCCTTCTACAGCCTTATTTTTAGGTTTCCATTTACTAACTTGGAAAACTTTTCCTATCATTGTTTTCCCTGGTTCCAGAATACTCTGCAGGTTGTGTATAGCTCATTATTTTATTCAAAAAGATGGTTAAAAACTTGTCAGCTGGTTAAAAACTTCTAACACAAATAGAACTGTCACCCTTGGTACTGTAAATAAACATACAGCTGCTTTTTATCATGGCAAATAGAAGGCACCTGAGATTTTCCTTCACTTAGCTCACTCCTTTAGGCCACTTAGAATTGAAGTGCAAACACATTCCTCACTTGCTGCTCACTTTCTGTGATCCCCCACCCCAAAACAACTCTAGTTAAATCCTCAGCTTTCTACCCTTCACCGAGCTCTACATCTTCTCTCTCCTTCGTGTCTCTTTATCTGCCTGGTAACCTCACTATTACCAAAGATCACAAGCAATAAAGGCCTAAATAACCAGAGCAACTGTGTATATTAAAGAAAATGTATCAGAGAAAGGAAAAAAATACAAATGAATCAGTGTGACCTCCAAAACTTGTCCACCAGCACCTCCTGACATCATTCAGGGCATGTAACTCCCTCGGCACCCAAAACTACATTAGCTTAAAACAGTGCCCCTACCCAAAGAAGGTTGCTCCGTGCTTAGGTACAAAGCAAATATATTTATGAAAATGCAGTTCCTGTACGGAAGTTTAAAAGCTGAACTTTGTAACCTTCTCAGTTTTCCTAACCCATTTTTTTCCCTTTTGCCTGAAGGCATTCCCATTGCCTTTCCCTTAGCACATACAGCTTCTGAGTGATGTTCTCACACCCGTAATCCATTTGCACACCTGTGCTAGGGAGCCAGACTCCTTCTGCATCCCACCTTAGGAGTCCTTCCCTTTTGCCTATGCAATGCTAAAATATATGATCTAACCAGAAGAACAGATACATGCGATATTCGGTTCCCTCTACAGTCATGTATCACTTCTAAGAAACAACACACAGCTTTTCTTGGCATGAGGAAATGAACAGCCCAGGGTACAGTACTTCCTGTCACACAGCAGACGTCACACTACCATTTGATATACATCAATATGAACAAAAACCTAAAGACATTCTCTGTTTTGGGGGGTGATGAATTATCAGATAGGCCCCTTCCAGTAAACCAGGGTGAACTCCTACTGTGCCTAGACTACTGTAAAGTAGAGAAAAGCTGTTTGCAGTGAGCTCCTGCCCTTTAAACAAGAACATTAAGTGCTCCTTGTGAGTTCACGTTGCAAACCCAGGCTCTCTTTGTACATCACATCCTTCACTTGTAGGAAGGCAACTGTAAGTTCCTTGACACAGCTCTCTTAGGGCAAACAGCATCCCATTTATCTGCAGCACACCCCCTGCAAGGAACTGTGCAGATCCACAGGCCCTGCCTCTTGCACTGCTTGCCAGAATCTTTTCGCAATTGCCTGCTTGCTGCAGGCACTCACTGAAAGGTCAGAGCTAGCACAGTGCTGCCAAAAGGTCTCCTTCTCATGACGGCAGCACAGTGACAAGCCTAAGAGACCCCAGTCTTGGCTGTGAAATGTTGATGTGGCAAGATGGCTTGGTTACCTCGAAGAGAGGAAGGAGGGGAGAGGATGACCAAGGGCAAAGGAGAAAAACAAGCTCCTAAAAGCAGTCTGGAGGGAATGGTCGCTCACAGACAGGAAAGGCAGGCTGAAGTGTAGGAGTGTGGTCTGTGGAACATTTTATAGCAGAATAAAAGCAGCTCCTGCTTCTTTCCTCTGCCTTTGGAGTTTCACAAACCAGAGGCAGGTATACTATTACTTAGCCAGTAACACAGAAACAAGATTTAAACTCAGAAACACTCCAGAGTAGTGTCAAGAAACGACATGAGAGACAGCACACAGAAAAGCAGAGAGGTCTAAATACTTTTCTGCAGTTTTTGCAAATCTGTACACAGAAGAACAAAGCCATTTCTGCAGGAACACGTCAAAGAATGCAGACTACATTCAAAGGAATATATTACATACACTGTCATGCAGTTACACAAGAAACAAGAAACGTGGACAAAAACCCATGCACAAAATTTGGAATATTATTTTAACCTTTTCTGATTTAAAAATTGATGCGTACACTAAGGTTTAGTTTTAATTATTTGAACAGAAGAAACAGAGAGATTTAAAGGTAGACATTCTAAACAGATTGGAGAGGGAGAAGAAGACATATATGTGTCAAACAAAGATTTAAATCTCCAAAGCAATTCAGAGTTGCTGTGGGAAATGGAGGCCTTACTCTACAGTGAAAACATGCTCATGCTAAATATTCAGAATGTCAACCAAACAAAATAAGATTAAACAAGAAGCTTTACATCTACAGTCTGTGTTTGGTATAGAAACTGTTTTGTATGTGCAAATGGAAGATTTTATGCTGCAGAGCTACATTTCCAAACAATGAAATTCAATCTCATTTAAAACCCACATTTGCTAGCAGTGCACAAACTAAGGAAATGACAGACCACAATTTGACTTAGAGATCTGTAATAATGCTCTGCTTACGAACAATCTCCTGAAAATTACTTTGAATCAAAAGGCAGCAAGAGTCTATTAGAAAACAACATGAAAATGCTTAAATGATCCACAACTTTTGCATGTGTACGAAGGCAAAAAACAATGAGTTGGTAGGAAGCTGTAGCACATTTCCACGTGACAATTACAGGAGCAAACCTGGAAGAGTCAGAAAACACCTTTCTTCTCTTTCTGCAGAAGCTGAAAAGATACATTTGAGTCCATCAGATCTGAATGAGAACATGTCATCCACACGTATGGATAGGACTGGATCCAGAAATCTGGATATTAAGAAAAGTTTTGCTGAACTTTCACAAAATTTGCACAAAATCCTTCCAAATATGAGGATCACAGGACTTGTTACATATTAGCTCTTCCTTCTACCTCTCCCCAGTAGCGGACCTAGAGCTGCTGGCATGGCCCAGTGGACTTGCCCTCATTCACTAGATAAAAGCACGATTTGCAGTCCAGTGCAGAAACTACACCCTTTTGTCTATGTTAGCTAATTTAGTGTTCACATGATTCTCCACGATCAGCTATGAAAACCTCATGCAGAGAAAGCAAATCTGCCCATGATTTGATAAGTGAAACTCCTGAACCATGAATAACCCTGGAAAAAGCCCTAATGTATTAACATTTTGGGCTCCTGAATTTGAAATGATCTAATTTTGCAGAGTGCTCAATTCTCAATTCCTGCTGAAGTTGACGATAGCAAAGGACAGGACCTGTGTAGGTCACTCCTTCACAGATTCATTTCTATTTTCTTTGATCACATGCCTTCACCTGCCTGGTCCTCCACTTCTCTGCCTGAAACCCTATACTCCAACAACTCATCACATTTTTCCCCTCATCAACTATGACACTTCACCAGCTGATATGTTTGGCAACTGGAAGATATTTACTTTGCTAGTCAGACAACACCACAACACAGCAAAACAGGATAAGCTTCTCCTGAACAAAATATGTCTTTCTTGCCAAAAGATACAAGCATTCGATATTTGAAGACGTAGGAGTTAAACAACAGAGTCATCTGAGCACAGTCGTGTTTATATGTGGCATTTCTCCTGAAGAGTACACACACCTGGCTCCCTTGGTACTTACTCTCTGGAAACCAAATTTTAACGTTTGCTGCTGTCAGTCCTTATATATCTCACGAAGACACATCTATACCAGACGCAAAACTAGTCTAAGATCCTGGAAATGAACTCCACACTACTCAAAGCTAGTTGAGATATGTTTAGATAAGGCACGCCTTTGGAACTCAATTTAGACAGAATTGCTTTCAACAGCATTGGAACAACAGCTGCATTCCTCTCTTCCAGCCTCCACACTGTCAGTGCTGCAACCCTGATTGCTGTACTCTGTGACACGCTCTTTGTTTGTTTAGTCTTTCTTAACTGCTTCCCTTAAACTGCCACTTTTGATCTGGTTCCATCCACGTAAGGTAACATCTCACGCAAAAACATTGGAGAGCATATGAGAGTTATTTAAAAGAAAATATACAAGTATTTCATTGTTCCTCCAAGCAAGGCTTGTTCTGGAACAGAAAGAAAACTTGTTCTTTGTTCTGTAAAAACCTTGGCCCTTCTTCCAATCATAGCTTTCAAATTTCATGCCTTCAGGCTGCAAACATTCCATTTTTCATCAAACCATTTTCTTAAATGTGCACACAACACTCACATCTGTCACAAGCTTCTTGCTCTGTTCCTCTGAGGCGTTTCTGCAACTCCCACACTCTTGGCAGGAACCGACTTCAGGTACAAAACCAACACACTCCTCTATTCATCATCTAGGATGTATGATTAAATTTCTTTCTTCAAAGTTGTTGCCCTAAGCTCTGGGTGTTGACTCTCCTTATGTGAGGAGCTCTGCCTTGTTCAGTATTGGCCCATGTTTCCACCTCTTTGGGCTGAGAGTTCATAATAAAGCTGGATCTGTATGCTGCATACCCCGGCCAGATCCAAGCCATACGCTAAGATCCAAGGTTTGGCACCTGCATGAGATCCTACTCCACCCCCAATTTGTTCATAGACTCTATCTTGACATAAAAACTGCTTCTCCAGAGAAGCATTGATTTATCGCATCAAACAGAACAAAGGATTTAAGGTCACATACATACACAGTCTCACTTATGTATAACAATGCACATGAAGCCCCTCAAAAGAATGTGCAATGTTCATAAATCAGAAAGATTTTATTGCCAGAGCTGGACATGAAGATCTACTCACTTACGCTTGCCACTGTGCTCACTTAGGGCATTGTTTCACTAATAGTTTCTTCTGAGCTAGCTCTATGCATCTGGGGAGCATATCATCATGCAGATGCATTCCAGGGCCTATGCTCTGCTGGAAAAAAAAAATAAATATTTTTTAAAAAAAGTTAATTCAAAGTATAAATAATCTCGTATTCCCACGAGCAGGACCTCTGAAGTACAGAGGACCCTTGTTAGTTAAATTATCCTTAAAAGGTGCATAGCTTTAGGCAGCCACATGTTAACAGAACTTAGAAGTTCTCATTTTTCAGCAGTTTACTTTGGTAACTGTGTTTCACATATGCTTTTGAAGAGACACCCACCTTCTCAGGTGGGGGAGGTTTGCCTTGATGTGAAATACAAGAAAGGCTGAAACAAGAAATCTTTGTAGGTAACTTAAGACTTGATGAACAATGAAGAATCACTTCAGAATTTTAAACTAATTTAGTCATCACACTAAATAATCTGTTCAGAATTTAAAAGCAATTGAGCCAAATTTAAGAACCGAAGATTTAGGAATAGCAGAGCCCATGGAAAGAACAGGAAAATATTATTGTAGGGACACTTAATGCTGGGCTAAGTAGCCACATAATCTGAGTACTACAGACATTTAAAGAATTTCAGATAATGATTCTGGACTATTTTTCCTCCATGTTACATCAATGTAGGCACTGTATTTATTTATTGTGACATTCTACAAAGCATAGTCCTCCCCTACACAGAGCAAGGAGAGAAAAATTAAACTTATAGTCTGTCTAGATATTTTTATGCTTTCTAGAATATTAATTCTTTGAACCAATATGCTCCCTAAAATCTTTGACCAGAGGAAAAATTACATGACAGAAATCAGAGTCCACAGCTTTTTCTTTTAAACTAAGGTATTCCTTAGCATTCCTAAAGTATGCCATCAGCGAGCACTCAGTCACAGTCATGTTTGAAATGGAAGCCTCTCACAAGTGAAAAGACCATCTCAATGCTGTTCCACACTTGCTGCTGCCCTGTGGTAGAGGGAGAGGTGGAAAAACGTGGGCCATCCATGCCTATAAACAGTGAAGTTCTCCAGTATTGACAGGAACCCATATTTCAGGTGCAGTCGAGTGTTTGTCTGGAAAGTCACAAGAACTATTCAGACACATGAAACTGTAATCTCTGTAATAAAGTCAGAGTCATTGACACACCGGGCTACTGGCTATACACGTGCAGGTTCAGCAAACTCTGAAGTTGCCTGTGGGCTGTTTTAACTTAGAGTGTCTAATTTCTTCCAACTTCTTTTTATTATTATTATTCTCGTTTATCACTTCCATATTTGGATATATGCAACCCTCTTTCTTTGAGCACATGGTATTTTCCAAGACAGATGCCAAATTCTGGTGAAAACTAGTACATCACAGAATTCAGTCTTTTGTGTTCCTCTTAAGCATCTGAAATTCTGCGAAAAAATATAGAATACATAGGCTAAATCAGCTAAAAACAGAGTTCATAAAAGTCTACTTCTGTTCAACTCTGGAAGATAATTTTGAATAACGTACTTTGTTTAAATAAGCACTTGTGGGTTGCATTTCAAATAACATTAAAGCCTAATTTTTTAAGCTTAACATAAAAGCCTAATTTTTGAATTTTTTGTTGTTGTTGTTTTTGCTGCATATAGTTTCTGGTAGCATTACTACATTTAAAATATAGTTAAACACTACATAAGAACTATCTGTTTACTGCAATCACAAATTGCCATAGCAATGTGCCAAACAGCTTCCAGTCAACACTAGAAAAACAGAACTAAGAAAGAAAAGCGAATCCTTGGAATGCAATGAAAGGTGTTATTATAAACTCCCAAGGAATGGCGAACAGGAAAAAGAACTTTAGTTAATCTTTCGTGTTTTACATAATAACTAGTAGTAGTTGTTATCTTTAATTAAAGTTATATATAGATACATTTTTTTCCCCATGACAGTGCCTTAAAAAAAAAAAACAAAAACAAAACCACCACCAGCAACAACAACAACAAAAAAAAACCATACTTTTTTCTCCTTAGGTGGGCTGATCTTCAGAAGCATTAGGCACTTTCAAGGTTTTAGCATCTATAAATATCAAGCTGCAAGCACCCATGCTCTGGAAGAGAAAGAGGCAAAAGGATTAGGCTGCATGAAGTTGACTGCCTGCTGTGTCTGAAGAAGAAAATAAACCTTCAAACCAAACCTGCAGAACACATGTGGATACAGTAATTGTGACTACTGCATCCATTAAAAAAAAAATAGTATTTATATTCTAGAATTAAAAAACAAACAAACAAACACAGTTAAAAAGTACTTTAGGAAGTGTTAGAAACCAGCTTTTCCACTCACCAAAGCACTTTATATGGAGAACATCAATGCAGCCCTTTCCATTCATTCTATAACAGCCTGTCTGTTAGGTTACGGTACAAGGAGAGTACCTTGTACCTTGTACCTTCTGGAAGTAAATACTTCCAGAAAGAGTATTTTTCACCAAGATCAAGTCGTTGGTGGCTGATGTAAACATGTTGTCTTGTCCATACTGTGAATGTGAGTAAGGAGGGAATCCTTAAAAAGTGCCCATCACTATCCAGAGTTTCTCAGGGAAGTCTTGCAGGGCTAGGTGAGTGTTGTACAATTCAAAATGCCAGCCTCAAGATATGACTTAAAAAAAAAAGACCCAGATATGCACCCACACCCCAAGGCTGCAGGGAAGGAAGGAAGCAATGGGCCAAGGCAGGCCCACTCTTCCTCACAGATCAATGGCATATAAATGTTTCTTCTCAGGCAGTGTATCCCACAAACACGTTTTAGGTGAGTGTAGCCTTCTTTCTGTGCAGACATCATTCTGATGAACACTACACTGCTGCTACTGCATTGAAAACCTTTGATGGTGACAGTTTTATAGCATCTATAAGGATAACATCTCAACATGATACAACTTGGAAGGCAAACGGTAATTAATAAGGTGATGACAGTACAGGTGTTTACAAGAATCAGGCCTTTTACTAGCATCAAGATTGTTGTTGGAAAGCCATCAGCTTTCTCTCTCATTAGTTTAAACATTACCATCACAGGAGGAGCTAGCTATGTCAGGTGGTTGTGGCACAGCTGCACCTGTATGGCTTTGTACACTTTCACAAGGAAATGAATCCAAAAATCATACATAGCAGGGGAATGGAAGGAGGCCTACTCAAAAGTATAAAGTGCCATGAAAGAGAAGAATACTGTTAGATAGAGGTAAATGAGTGTAATTTCTGCTCATAAATGTCTGTGTAGTTACGTGAAAAATGTAAATATATTCTGAAAAAAAGTCTCAGTGGAAAAAGAACCAAAAAGCCTTCATCTGGGACAATGAACTGGCTGACTAAAACACCAGAGCATTTTGCATCTTAATGTCGGGTACAACTTCTGTATTGAAAAACCACTCACTACACAAGGTTCCCCTTCATGAGCCAGACAGGGTGAAGTCTTCCACACTCATCTTTTCTTCCCCTGCTTCTAAAGAGCTCAATAGGTTCAATACATTTCAAGAAATCCAGATTTTACTTTTCCCTAACAAACCTCAAAAGCGTATTATTATTTCTGCAAACACATTTGGCTTTCAAGGCTAGAAATACTCAGGAAGTTCGATGAGAAATCAAATTTCTCTATGCACAACAAAGGAAGGAAGGTCATTTCCTTGGATAATAGAAGACTTACTACCTTGTCCTTATTTAAAAGAGCTGCTGTGCTAGCCTGTACAGCGAAATGTTTACAAAGCATTCAATATGTCAAAAAATCTACCCTCCCATTTCTAATTGTCCTAAGACATTGCAAGTTTAAGAGATGAGTTAATCAAACTAAGTAAATAAAACATAAAACCAGGCATGGCTCTAGATGTAGTTCAGTTTGTAGTTCTAGTAGAGGGACTATCTTGTATGTACAATACTGGAAGCTCTAGAGTGTAGCTCTGCAGAAGTAACTGCCCTATTTGCATGGTGATGTCTCTTCTAGGGGTTATGTCTCACATCTGCATCCATCTACCCACAAAATACAGCACCACTAATGCAGAGAAGTGTATTTGACGGTATTTTTCTTTCCCGGAATGGAGCATTTGCTCCCTTTGCGACAGCTTTCCTGTCATCGCTTTGGGGCTGCAGCGCAGACACCAAATGGCAGGCGGCAATCAGCAGCCTGTGTCCAACGAGGCAGCACAGCACAGCCGGGCCTGGGATGGAAGATGGAGTAGAGCCTTTAACAGGAGATGGAGAACAGCCTTTAACGGGGTCACGGCGCTGCGGGACAGCGATGGAAGAAGGGCAGCGAGCCCCAATGCACGCTGCAACCCAGGGCTTGGATCCCTGACCGTCCCCTCCGGGATGACGGCTCAGCGCTGCTTTAAGAAAAAAAAACACATCGCATTTACACGTAAAAAAAAAAGACAATTTTTGAAAAGTGGAGGCTTTGGCTGCCGATGCATTCGCAGCGCAAGACGAGCGGGGCTCTACCACAGCCCGTGCCCACCGCCCGCCTCCCCCTAACATGGCGGCGGCAGCCTGAGGCGGGGGGGGGGGTAGGCAGCGAGCGGCTCCTCCCGGCGCTGCCGCCGCTTCTCCGCCGCGCTGCTCGGGGCCGGCACGGAGCGGAGCGGGGCGGGGAGAGGCGGGCAGGGGCGGGGAGGGAAGGGGAGGATGCTGCGGCTGCCGCGGGGCGAGGCGAGGCGGCGGCGGCGGGCCGGCGGGCGGAGGATGCGGCGGAGGTGGCGGCAGCAGGCGGCGGCGGTGGCGGCGGAGCGGGGAGCCATGCGGTGCTGCGCGGCGGGGCCATGGCCCGCACTGCTGCTCACAGGTCGGTCGCGGCGCCGGGAGCCGCCGGGAGCCTGCCCCGCCTCGGCCCCTTCTTTCTCCCTCGGGAGGCGGCCGAGGGTCGGAGCGGGGCCGCAGCCGCCTCCCGGTGCGGCACTGGGGTGCGGGGAGGGCGGCGCGGCCGCTTCGGGGCTCCCCGGGTGAGGCCGGAGCCGCCGCCTCCCCGGCCGGGCGCTGGGCGCTGGGCGCTGTGCCAGCCCGTCCTTCGTGTGCCGCCCCGGCTAAAGGAGTTGCCAGCTGAATCCTGCCGTGCCGGGGTTTAGGCTGCAGAGAAAGCCTTAATTCCGCTCCCTGATGGGTATAAACCATAGCTATCGGGTCATGCTCGGGTCTCACCCCGCCGGGGTTCTTCAGCCCTGAGGTGCTTCGCCAGCAGCCCAGCCACAAGTGCTGCGGTGAGGCTGTTGGCACCCCAAAAACAGGTTAACAGCGATGTTTCTCTAAATTATTTTGTGGTGTGAGGGCTCAAGGGTATGCCATCTGGAAACTAACGGTCTGTTCAATATCCTCCCGAGTAACACGTAAATATACCTCCAGGACAGGAGGTGTGTGACAGTGCTTGGCACTGGGCACCGACAGCAGAAGTGACATGAGGTGTTGGGTTTATTAAAGGTGCGATTAGTGCCCAAGCATTAAGTTGTTCAATGTAAGGATTAAACTGAATTTGTCAGATGCACGGTACTACGGGATACTGCAAGATACCGCTTTCTCCTAATGTGGAAATCCTTCCTGCCTCCCTCTCCCAAGACTGGCATGGCAGCCAAGGGAAAACTAGGACAGTCCTAGGATAAGCTTTCAGTATCTACGGAGATATTAAATCTAAAAAATGTCAACTAAAATGCGTTTCTGGAGGCTGAGTTGGGAGCTTAATCCACAAGTCCCTCTCAGGCTCCACAGTAAAGGAAGAAGTTTTAATTTTTTTTGTTAACTTCTCCTCTTCAGACCTTTTTAAGCTTGTCTCAAGTTGGATTTCATTAGTTCCAACAGCACAATAAATGGCTTGAGACCAATACAAAAAAGGAAACATGAACAGTATTAAGTTCTTGTGAGTGATATCTGCATAACATCTATTCTTCGTCAGGGTGGAATTTTGTACTATGTCCCTGGTCTGAATTCAGGTATGACACAGGACAGCTCATATAATTTGAATGATATAAACTGCCCCAGGGCTCACTTGAGCTTTTTTTCCCCCTTTAAGCCAACAAACAAACAAACAAAATTATATTCATTATAGCTCTTGAATGCAACTCTTGGGCTGAACCTGTCTATCTTCCAGCTTTCCCAGTGCCTGGCATCTCAGCTATGACCATGTGGGAGAACTTCCAACCTGGATCACTGGTCCTAAGCAAAGCTACAGCCTCCCATAGGCTGTAGTTTATTTTAAAAATAGTTTATTTTAAATTCTGTCCTTAAGGAGACTGTATAGTACTGAAGCATTATTTAGCCAGGCAAAACCAAATGAGCAGCTTATAGAGAAAACAATATGGGAAGAACTGCAAGATCAATGAATAGATTTGAATTCTCTTCTACTAATAGAGATTAGTTTTTCCTGTTTCTGTTGTAACACTTAACTACAGAATAAACTTACCTTATGCTTTTTGTATGTGTTAAAGATCTATGAGATATATACACAGAGGTTTTTTTGAAGGAGGCTGTTTGCTGCCAGAAGTCCAGACTGTTGTTTGCTCTTTTTCCCACCAGCAAAATGTTCTCAAAATTCAGAGATTTTAAGAGACTCAAGAGGTTAAAGAGTGTAAGAGTGATTTCAGAAGTCCTGCATTTGATCCCAGGGAGCTGGTATTGTACTCAAGAGTGGAGGACCTGGCTCTCAAACAGTAGCTGATGATCATCTCCTTTGGTGCTAGAAAAAATGGGACTTGCCACTGTTGTTGCAATGATATTTAAGGTTCAGCTTTTCGAATACAAATGAGATTGTCAATTCTGTTACTGTGAAGCTAAAGTACATGAATAACTGTCATTAAATGGGCATGGTTTCACCACTGAAAAAACAATGCTGTATGACATTGCTGTGTTAGTGAAGATGTAACTCAAGGCTGGTAACTGTTTAATGGTAAAACCTAATGATAATAGCTTTGTTATCTGAATAACTATGAAAAATTTAAATAACGACTGGCTAAAACCAGGCAATTTTCCATGTCCATCAGTTCATGATTGTAGTGAGATATGACATTTCCCTCCCAACTAAGTAGTGGAGACTGGCTAAATGTTGTTACAGTTGCAGCACAACCAGCCAAAATGTCTTTTTAATGTAGATTATTTTTAGTGGTAGCCTAAGCCACTGAGATGGGAAGTTAGAAAGAACTAAGTACTGGTCAGGTGGCAACCTCAGCATCTTGAAACCTGTGGCTTTTCTGAATTTCTTTAATCTTTTGAATCAATTGCAGCCTGAGAAATCAGACCTAAGTAGAGATACTCTAGTTATTTGTATCAAGAGCAGATGGAAATGTAAGAGGAATCCAGGCAATGTTCCTTCCCTGGCTACACCATGGCCTCAGGGCTGAACTGTAGGAATTGTGGCAGTGTTGTTTTCCTTGCGTTTGTGGAAAAACTACTGGGATTTGGTTTCTTTGTCAGGTCTGTGGTAGGAGGGAGAATGGTGTGGCTAAATGTTGCTATTAATAAAGCACGAGGGTTTCGTTCTTCCAGTGTGTCATTTGCAGCATTCCCAAGAATGCAACTGCTGAAGTTTCACAGTGAGACTGACAAAATGCCTCATCTGGTTGCTTGTCATTGTTGATCTCAGAGAAACGCTCGGATGTTACAGTCCGAAATGGATGGAACAGAAACAGGCAGATAGGCACTGTTTGCACGGATGGATAGGCACAGATGAATAATTGTAGAGCTTGGAAACATTTCTGGGTTTGTAGGGGTAGAGGTATGGGAGAGAAGGGCAATGCAGGGTTTTGAGAGGTGGAGCTGTGTGCTGCATTTAATATTCTGCTGTTAAGTATTAATAATTGAAACCTTTACATAAGATCTATGCAAGTAAAATTAACAAAAAAGGGCCCTGTAGGTGGATGTTCTGTCCTGAGCATGTCCAGGTCCCAGGCACAGAGCTGGGAGCTGGTCCTCCTGCACCCCCTGGCAATGTGTAACAAACTGAAGAGCCTGACACCATTAACATTTTTTTTTCATTGTGAGTACGAAGGTGATCACATTCTCTCTAAAATTTATCTTCGGTAAAAATGAGTAGTCTGAACTCCTGCGCTCTTCAGTATAGGGCCTCTTTTGTCATCCTCTAATCATATCCACAGATACTCCCTGAGCTTTCTTCATGTTGTCACTACGCTTCTTGAAGGCTCTTTGTACGTACCAGACACAGCATTTGAACGGTGATCATATCTGTCTCACACACAAAAATAAAATCTCCCTGCTACTCCTTGATGTACTTGTTTACGTAGTAGCTGTTCCAACCAGTGTTCTGCTGAAAGCCTCTGTTCAACCTGTTATCTGCCACATCTCCGTAGTGTCTTTTATCAAAGTTCTGGATCCCTGAACTGCATGCTCTGTAACGTAAGTACGCCATGCCTCCTTTGTTCCTGGGCATGTATTTACATTTTATTCTACTGAAGTACACATCAGTGATCACCTTAAGCTAACCAAACAACTCACTGTGCTGTGTTAGCGGCTTGTCGCTTACATTATTTATTAACCTCCCAGCCTTTGATTTAACCTGCAGGTTTTATCAATATATGGTATATATCCTGGTCATTTTATATATATTAAAATATTCCAGTAGCATAATGCCAATGCTTTGTGAGACATACTAGAACTCTGATGTAACCAATTAACTATCCATCCAGGAGCCCTGATCTATTGTTTGAGACTGCTGTTCCTGTGATGAGAGCTGCTGAATGGGCAGTGTGTTCCTCCATTGTTCCATTTCACACCTTTCATTTAAAATCAAATAGATGGTGACGTATATACTTATATTAAAACACTACACTGTAAAGCGTGGCATCTGAATAACAGATGCATTGGATGCTTTTCCAGCTCCCCTGTGGACTGCAACGAAGGTAGAGGGGTGGACAGGTAACCTCGTTAATCCCCACTTGTGGGCCCAGAGCAAAGGCACTGATCATTTATTTTTCAATATAAAAAATGTATTTTGAAAATGCATCTCTGAACTTTTCTATATATATTCCATTTAAATAGGCTAGATTCATTTTGCATCTGTTTTCTCAAAGTGCTAGGGGACACGCTGTATGTCTACGGGTAATGTCGTCAGTATGCTGTTTTTATCAGGCAAACTCATCAAAAAGCATCAGTTTGAAAGGATGCATTAAACCCTTGTCAATCGTGATAAGTATAATACTCTTCAACATTTAATCCTTCATTAATCCAATCAAATTGCTTTGCCTGGGATTGGTTTCTATCTGAAAAGGTCCTAATTGCCTGGATCATGCATCTGAAATACCACAACAACTTTATTTTACCTTTTTGGACTTATTTGAGCTTTCCTAGTGTTACCAAAAATGTACACTAAAGGTCATGAACAGCACTGTGTGGGGTAACCTATAAATAGACACTATTGTATTAAGAGTTTCAGGGTAGGCGGATCATTTCAGCAGGGAGGAAGCTGTCCTTCGTGCGAGACAGATGGAGAACACTGGATGGCAATAACAGCTTGTTGCTAAACCAGATCTTTGCTGTATATGGAAAATCTAAAGAAAGCTAACAAATGTATAATTGAGAAATGTCATTGTGCTGGTAGGGTAATTTCAGTACACAGTTGTTTTTTTTTTTTTGCTTGTTGTGCTCTTATGCTTTATCCTAAATTAAATTTTAGTTGTTTTGGGTAAATTGTCACTAATAAGTGTTTCAGCCACATGCATAGATCCGTGTTTGTGCATCTTTCCTGTTTAAGCCTGATCTGTTGGGCCTCCCAAATTCTGCGTGGAGAACGTGGTATATATCAGTAGGGCGACAGCTGACCAGTGCAGCCATGCCAGCAGAAGTTTCCACAAATATTTACGTTTCTAGTATAAAGGTTCAGTGCATATTTTTAATGCATGTTTGTCAACAGAGATGTATCCGGGGGAAACTACCACTGCTTGTTTGATTCTGACATTGCTATTTTTCTAAGCAAGTTAAGACGTTAGCCTGATAACATCTTCTAGCTGGAGTTTGACACGAGTTTGTACTCGCAAACTATTTCAAAATAAAACCTATTTATTATGTCTACTCTCCCTTCCTAGCTTCTTACTGCAGTTCGTTCTATCTGGGTTTTCAGTTGGCATATAACCTACAAACAGCTGGTATATCCTGCATCACAGAGGAAAGGAACAAAAAAACAAAAAGCTGGAGGTGAAGAGGGAGCTTTCTCAGGCAGTCCTGCCACTGCTGAAACGGAGGCTGTTGGGCAGCTCAACAGCTGCTTTCAGAGTCTCCTGTGTGCTTTGCTCCTCACCATGTATAAACCTTCTCGTGCCTCCAGCTGTGCTGATGGAACTGTCTCTGGCTGAGTGGGGTGAAGATAACTAATTTGAACCAATTCTTTTCTCAGAACTGGTTATTGGTTCTGCTGCAAGGCAAGGTGTTTGGCACCAGTTGCCAGCATCTTCCTGTAAGCAAAGCCATGCTCTAGGTTATATTACTTCCCCTACTTTGACCACTACATATTACATCAGTGAAAGTAACCTTAGGTTTGTCTTTGCCTGCATATGAGGCTTCACTGGTGCAAATATATTTATCAGAGAATGTGCTTCATCATATATTTCTTACCAATGTCATGATGTCAGCAACAGCAGCTGCAGGTGCTTAAGCATTTAGTGCAAACTTGGCTTATTTGGGCAATGAATGTCAAAAAGGTTACTACCAGGAAGAGTAATATATACTTATGTATTCATATCAAACAGCATCGTTTTCTTAACCTGAGATTCCTGAGCTCTGACTAAATAAAAAACCTGGTTTAGAAGGTATCTGATTCCATCTGATAGTTGATTTGTGGGAGTCTGTTGATCTGACTAATTTATTTTGCATTTGTTTTATTCTGAAAAGCTTTTTTGTTAAGCTCTGCTGATGGCAATAATGGAACAGTTAACTGGAAGACTAAGCAAGCCAACAGCTATGTTATCAGCAGAATAAAGGCTGTTGAGAAGAATGGTGAGTTTAGGTCATCAATTTAAACCCCGTGTTGGTTCAGTCAAATCTGCTTTTAATATTACTCCTGCTTTTTCAGTCATGTCCTTGTTTTAGGCATAAGGTGCTATTTTAAGGTAAGTAATTTGGAAAATCTTGCATTTCTTCAACCTTTTAAACATTTGCAGACGTGTGTGTCTTTGCTAGTTCTCCCCAACTTTTCCTGTTGCAGTTCCAGCTTTGCTTGAAATAATGGCTGTGTTTGTACCTAATATTGCATATTTTCTTACTGCTGCTGGTTGCTTGGAAACACCTCTGCAGTTTGCTTAATACAATAACTTATCTGAAACAATTAAACAAAATCCCTAGATTAAAAAATATTAAAAAATATATTTTAGAGTGCACCTAGAATATTGTAGCTATTCTACACGAGCTGAGAAAAGCCTGTTGGTTTTGCATTGACTGCCCACCCAGGTAGGCCATCTGCATTGGCCCCCAAACCAAATTATTTCTGGGATTGTCTCCTCTGCTAAAAATCGGTGGAGAAAGAACCTCTGGGCTGGAGGCTGATACAATCTGAGCTTAATTCCTGGCTATGCCCATGCACAAAAAGGACAACTGGGGTAATTTCTTTACATGGCTCAAAGAATGATGCATGTTTTCCAACATTCAGTTCCCAATGTATCTACTATTTCTTTTTTTCCCCCAATCTCTAGAATTTCTATCCTTTCTGTGCAGATAGATCTTGGGATCTTGGAAAGCCCTCCAAGGGACCTGGAAACGAGAAAGATAAACAACAATGCTGTTGAGGTAGCTGCTATTGTTTTTGTTGTTTGTTTTTTTTTGGGAACTGTTGTTATCCCATGTAGTGAAAAATTTTAATTTCTCATGGGTAGATTTACAGAAGCCTTTCAGAGTCCTTGGAATTTTATCTGCCATGGGGAATTTGCCCACCCAGTACATATGTGACAGTTTGCAGAATTAGATTAGTCTTTAGAAGTTGGTGAGTTCAGCTTCAGCCTTAGATCACCTAAGATGATTACACGTTCATCTCCAGTCTGGCAATCTTATGAAAATAATTGTGAGTTTTAATAGCTTCTGAAGAAAATAGCGTTTCACTTGTTTCATTACTGAAAAGCATTGAATACTGCAGAGGACTGTAGACTTCAACATTTTCCTTTTGATTTTGAAGGAACTTCGTTGGGAAAAAAGAAGAGAGCTTATCTAATACGGGGGGTAAAGACTTTCCAGTTCTTACCCTATGGACTCCTGTCATTACAATGTCATTATAAGATAAAATAAGGATGCTTTCCTTTTATTTTTCTTCCTTCTGAGAGGCATTTTTAGATTTTATGCAAATGTAGGACATCAATCTTGGTGAAATCCTTATGCATATGTTTACCTTAGCAAGAGAGAGTGTCTCATTACTAAGTATCTAGGTGCAGGTAGTTAGTGGTAGCAATAGATTTCCTCTAACAGACAAAAGAAATATACAGGTTACATGGGGTTTTCTGTTACTATGTAGTAACAGTTGATCTTATTATCTTTCTTACTTTCTAAAACTATTATTTGAGGAGAAAATATACATTACTTTTTCACTGTTCTTCCTGTTTGACCTTTATTGTAGAGTCAAAGAATCAGAAATGGAAAAATAGATTTTTGGGGTATATTTGACATTTTCATCCAGTCACCATATTTTTCTCAGCTTTTCTGCTCTGTGAAGAGACCTATTAATGTTACAAATACTTTTTCAGCTTTTCTTGAAATTATTTTACAGGAAATTAAAGTTTTCTCGATCTGTTTACAACTTACTCACAGAAGGGAGTGAACAAGTTTTTTGGGGTCACTAAAATGTTAATTTTAATTTTGCAAATCAAATAGCTGTGTTACTGCACAAACATTACAATAATTGGTTTATTAATCACAACAATTGTAATACATTATTAAAAAATAAACTATATTAAAATTCCACGGCCCATTTTAATTTTCTCTTTAAGATAAAGTTGTTGTGGAGACATTGCTCCCTACTGTGTCAAAAGGAACTTCTAAAACTGAAAAAAAAATACCGACTCCAATAAGCAGATCATTACACAGATAACCAAGGGACCATGATTACGGCTGACACTTTTCCAGCAAGATTCATGTAAATTCACAGGAAATTGGTTCGTACCTCAAGCGAGGCACCGAACGCTTTCTCGATTGGTAAAAAGATCCTGTCATCGATCCTTCGAAAAGTATTACTTATTTATGACCTCTCACTGAGGCGGTCAGTGCAGTTCAGTGGAAAGGTTCCTGCTGTGGAATTTGATCAATATTGTATTAAGAGGATGGGGCTGTTCAATTTGGATCCGGCTCAGAGACTGGAAGGTCTGCGTTACAGATGTCTGCATCTCCTCTCGGCTGTAGTCAGCGGAGATCCAGTGAGAGGAGGCAGGAATGTAGGACATGATTCATCTCATTTTACAGGCGAAATCAAATTAATCAACCCCTAGAAGTGTCTGTTTCTCTCCACTGACTATAAAAGGAGCCCGGCTGACTCAGTGGTGGATGTTGTTTCTGTAGGCATCTAAAATTAGGTGAGATGGATTCCACATGGAGTACGTGGTACGAGGGGTGCCATGTCGGTGATTAATGCCTAATTAGCAGGGCTTCTTTTAAGGAACTCTCAAATACAAAGGTTGGTGTAATGACAAATCTGAAGAAACATTTTAGTAGAAAATTTAGTTTGATACACATTGCAGATATTTCTTGTTTATTGATCTAAATGTTGAAATTAGCCCCTTCATCTACCAGAAGCTATGCCTTTGTTCCTATGAGTTTATTACAATGACTCCAAAGTCTCTTGTAGGACCACTCTTCCATAGGACTTCCCCATGCTGTATGGCCTAGAGTCTTTGTTTGTAGACGTGGTTTTGTGTAAGGTCTGTTTCAGTTAGCATGCAAGGCAGGTAGCCGTGTATCACTATCCAGGGCTTATCTTTACCACTTGTGTTATCCTAATTTAATGCACAAAATTTATCATCAGTGATTGATTCTTGGACATCAGTGACTTGAAAAAAATTGAATAATAGCATGGAATAATGATATGACCTACAGTCAGTCCCGTTAAGACCCCGCAACATACCTCTATTAGATCAGTGTTTTCCATTTATGCTTAAAATTTGAAACTTGTCAGTCAAGTGGGTTCTTATTCATTTCACGTCATAATGATTTTTGTACTCGAATTCATTAGAATGCATTTATAATACTGTATCAAAGGTGTTATACCGAAATAAGAGGTACTTTTATGAACTAACTGTTTTTTAATGACATATTGTTCTAGAGTAAGTTTCCTTTAGGTTTTTAATTTCAGTCCTGTAAAATGTGATTTTTGTTTGTTTGTTTGGAGTCACTGTCATCAGACTGGCCTATAATTACCCACGTCCTTCAGTTTCGATACATGCACATCTTCAGTGAACACATTTTTAGATGTAGATTATCTGGCCCTACTGGTCTAAGAAAATCTATCTTTAAGAACTTATAAATCCTTAGCTAAAGTGAATTGCTTTGCCCTTTTCTGCCCTGGAACTGAAAAATCTACTATTTTGTTTAGAGAAGAATCACTACTTTTTATTGCTAAGATCCCACAGTATTTCTCATGTTCTTTATTTTATTGTTAAATATATAAAAAAAAAAATGATTGTATTGCTTATTTCATGTATTTTTATGTATGTAATATTGCAAATAAAACAACTATAAAAATTGCAATAGACTCCCTCATTTTTTTATTGTAATAAAAGCAAATAGGTTGTACTACTTGAATTCTAACACAGCCCGTTTTGTTTATTGCAATATTGGAAGGGATCCTGTGGGGGAAAGAGAGGGTTTGCCCTTTATTCTGTTCTTAAATCTATGCAACCTTTTAAAAACTTATTAACAGGTATCTAATATGTGTTGCTTTCCTCTTCCCGGTTGCGCACACTGCTGTTGAAATGCATGCTGTGTTACCTAGAGCATGTCTCACTTGTGCTTTTCTCTCTTTTATCTTTCCTTCTGCTTTCCAGTGTACACGATTCTGTCTAAGGTGCACTCTGATCGGAATGTATACCCTTCTGCTGGAGTTCTTTTTGTTCATGTTTTGGAGAGAGAGTACTTTAAGGGGGAGTTTCCTCCTTACCCAAAGCCTGGTATGGGATGCTAAGATCTTCCATGTTATGTAAAAAATCTGAAAAAAATTAATATATATATATATTTAATGTACCTTGCATTGAATCATCTAACATACAAAGGATAGTTTTTAGTTTATCTTGAAATATCTTCAAATGTTTTGTTTTGTGATCATCATTTGTGAAAAGATGCATGTAACTGTGCTCTAAAAATGTAGTTAATTTGAGAAGGCACAATAGCACACTGTTTATCTGAGTTTAAGAAGTATGCTTTTTTTTTTTTCCTTTAAATATGAAATGATGGAAGTGCAATAATTATGTTTGTTGAAAAAGGGCATTTATTTGATCAGTCTTACAGAAATAGTAGGTGTCAGGCTTGATGGAGGAGCATTTTGCAGGGATACAGCAAACTTGAGACAAAAGAAAAGATTAAAATAAGTACGAGACTATGTAATGATATTTTCTTTCACTGGAAAAAAAAAGCTCCTTTGGATTCAGCCTTAGTTCTATATTTAGTGACAGTTTGATGTTATTAAGCTGTTTGTTTTTAGAGACAGAGCTGTTATTTCCTAGGCGTGGTGGTTTGATGTACACCTGAGTTAAAGCCAAAGGATCCGTCATTGGCAGGCGAGAATAAACAAGATGGGGGGGGGAGAGGAGAAAGAAGGAACATCCTGTCCCACAGCACTGAAAAGGAATAATAAATACATAAATCTGTCTTTTAATGTATAATATAAATAAATGTATGCTCTTTTCCTATAAAATATGGAAAAAGTAGTGCAGGTATTGTGCATACATAATCAAAACCTACTGTTTCATTAATAAGCTTTCGAATCAATTTGAGAGTACAGCTTCCAAAACTCTCTTCAAAGACAAAATAAGTTCCTGTTAAGTTTTGTCATGGATGCAACCAGCTTATTTATTTATTTCCTCCTGATGAAGTGGGTGTTTTTACTCACCCTTGTGCCTGGATCTCTGTTTCCTGTAACAGTGACTGGTAGAGCTACTACCAGGGCTACAGTGAAGTTTGCCTCTGGCCCTGTTTTTCCACATCTTAGGCACACAGACCTGGACATTGTGTTAGTTATGGGTCATCTTTCACATGCCCACGGTCCCAGCCTGTTTCCAGTGCGGCATCAATCTGATTTCAGATAGTGCTGAAATCTCTGTACTGGTAGATGTATGTGATCCTACCCGAAACTGACTGGAAGACCAAAGCCTACCATGCATGACCTACCTTGAAGAAAGGCAAACCAGAACGTATCACGGGTGCTTTTCAGAAAGCATTTGCGATGCTGGGCATTTTATTACCAGTGCAGTAATAGATGACTGCAATGTCCCAGGGGAGCTGTGAGGAAAGTCACGTTACGCCTCGGTGCTCGGTTAGTGAGGCCCTTCCTTCAGTTCTGGCCCCTTTAGCCACAGCCAGGCGTGTAAATGCTCACCTGAAGACTAGTTAGCATTTGGCAACAGCTCTCAGTCTCATTTTTCAGGTGTACCTCTCAGGAGATGACAGCCTTCCTTTCTTCACTGAGCTCAGTTTCTTCCCTCTGTCACACCTCCGTTTGTCACTTGTCCTACAGCTGCTGCTGGTGCCATCTCAGAGCTGAGTTTGAGGAGCACTGTGCAGAGCTGTGTGCACGGGTGTAGAACTGATCTGCTCGAGCTCTGTGCCTCGGTTGTAAGGTGCCCCCCCCCAGCAGGGGGGATCTGCTGAGGCGTGTCTGCAAAAGCTAAAATAAACAAAAGTCAAAACCAGCCATGTGAGAGAGCATCCGTAGGAGCCACAAGAACTGCTGCTGTTGTTTGCTTTCAGAGATTGCATCTGGACCACTGTACATAGCCATCCATGGATCCATTTTGCAGGCATATTTGGTCCTCTTTCCGAATTAATTTATTCTTTGGAAAAAAAAAAAAATTACTGCCAGGTTGTTTGTGCTGAAGATCTGTGTGTCTTGATACTGATAGAAGCTTTCAAGCATCAGTAGTTACACAGCCACTGTTTACAGTAAGCCCTCCCAGGCACATTGGGTCTTTGGAATAATTATTTTTTTTAAAAAAAGGGAAAAAAAATAACTAAAAGATACCTTTGGGGGCATTAAAATTTGTGCTTTCATCAGTAGGGAGATTAGATGATTCAATCCTAGGTGAAACTGAGTTCTAAAAATCAGACCCACTGGAAAATGAGGCTAGGGGTACAAGTGCATTCATCTCTGCATCGTGGTTATGTTTTTCAGATAAGAATGTCTTAATGCTTACAAGTGAATTCACGTTTCTAATATATTAAAGATAAGCATTTATTATTATTTTTTTTCTCCATGGAAGTGTTTAGAAGACATAACTGGAAATCAGAATATTTTTTTTCTAAAGCAAACATCAAAGTCCAAGCATATTGCATGTTCTTGTGAATGTTCTGATGCTACTTTTCCCATCTAGGTGAAATAAGCAATGATCCTATCACATTTAATACCAACTTAATGGGTTACCCTGACAGACCTGGATGGCTGCGCTACATACAGAGGACACCCTACAGCGATGGGGTGCTGTACGGTTCACCAACTGTAGAGAACGTGGGCAAACCAACCGTCATCGAGGTACTTGCTTGCAAAAATGCCCCCCAAATTATTCTGGTTTGGAGTATATGTTCAGAATTGTCAGCAGGCATTGACTCCCACTCCTCTTTTTGAAAAGTTAATTACAATGGAGAAGGAGGATTGTAAGGCAGGGAAGTCACTTGTGACATGAACATTTTCCCTACTACATCTTCATAATACTTCAGTTCTGAGCTTTGTAACGTTTTACCCTGAGTTTGGGGCCAGACTTTTCCTGTCTGTAAAATACAGCATTCGAACAATAAACAGGTTAACTTTTTTTCCTTTTAAATTGCATTATTTTTCATCAAGTATTATCTGGTTCATTATCCATGTTTATCGACAAATTTTATTTTATTTGGCAGTTTCATCAATTTAATTCTATTCTTGTAATTGTAGCCATGACAGACCCACTACTTTATTTTTCACAACTAACTACCCAAATGTTTAAAAACATCAATTATTCACTGAGCAGCAATTGAAACAAGGGAGAAAGGACTATTTGCTGTCAGGTATATCATAGCAGAATGAATAAGACACTGCATAGCTCACAGTGCTAAGGAAGATCCACTAATTAACTTGCTCCAGCCATTGTGCTTCTTCAGCGATGCATTTGTCTTAAACCCCTGATGAGGTTTCTCTTTAAATTGTATTTGATACAGTTGTTCTTCCTTGAGGATGACGACTCTAAATGTTAAGTTATGCTGTAGATAATTCCAGCCGTGCTTGATTCATTTTTGATTTCAGCACGACTAATCACATCGATACAGTTAATTGTGTGCAGAAGTACTTGCAGACTCCATTTAGCTCCATTTGCTCTACTTTAACCATTACTTAAAATTACATTTTTCTATAGGGCGTGTGCTTTTACTCCCTAGCGTTTATATCAAGAATTAACACCGTAAGCATGAGCTCAAGCCTCTGTTTGAACTAAATCTTGCCTAGTGTATGAGTTACTGTGTCGTGGACCTGTGCTCGCGTGTGACTTTTGCATTAATTCCACACGACAAGGTGAAGGCAGGTTGCATTTTTTCCGCTTCTAGTGCCATATGAGAGGAGCGGTTGTGTGTTCTTAGTCTGAATCTTCACTTTCACCACATCCTGATACCTGAGGCGATGCCATGTGTAGATAAATTAGTTCAAGGAGACCTTGTGATTAGAAGGACCTAACAACCCAAGCATTGCAGCAAATACAAGACAGCTTGTATTCGAATGAATACTCAGTACAGAGGCAATTTCTACCATTGTTGCTTTTACTAGCCACGGGTGTACAGTCCAGACCAACAACAGTCTGACGTACAGGCTCAAAATGGGTACTTCCATGTCCCTACATAGATCTCGTACCACCAGAGTTAGGTTTTCTAACTATTAATGGTCAAACTACTGTTGAAACAACTCTGAAAAATTAACAAAACTGAGGAACTGAAAAAATCTAAGGAATTTTCTTGTACTTTTATCATGAAATTGATAAATTACATGAGATTTAATTTTGTTGGGCAACCTTTTCCCACTGCTTAAGTCCTGCAGTAGATGTACTTCTGTTTCTTTGGTAATCCATCTCACAAAGACTGTGTGGCTCTACTTGCTGAGGAGCAGCACAGTCCTGTCGGCTGCAGTCATGCTCTGCCTCTCCTCTCTCCCTGAAATGAACTGAAGTGTGAACTCAGGGAGGAAGCCTTGTTTTATTTGCTTCATGAAAGATTTATCACCATCCAGGAAATAAAAAGTAGAGAAAATATGACTTAAATCCAGCCTCATCCTGTAATTCTTGTGAGTGAGCACATAATCACAGTTCCATTTCTGAGCAGCATCATGCAGCAACTACCAAGGACTGTATTTGACACCTGTGAGTGTTTCAGGCATCCCGAACATATAAGATTGGTATCCTTGCATCATTTGATCAGTGGTTTATAAGTTTAATAAGAGGCATGAAAGTTGCATCTACCTACTGGTTTTCAGCTCCCCTCCACTTACAGATTCCAGGATTTTTTAAAAACTACTTGTGTTAGAGCAATGCTCACGAATCCATTCATGAAGTAAAACTTCATTGGGGCTAGAACTAAAACTAAATCCCAGTCCCAAAACCTGCAATTGCTGGGTTCCCAATAATTCATTTAAATGTCTCTAGCTAGTTGAGTTCCCTGGGGAGCTAACAATGAATACAGGTCTCAACGGGAGTGGGGCTTCCAGAGGGTTGGGGGTAGGATGGGAAATGCCACCCCCACATTTTTGCTTATGGCTGTTTCTTTTTTTACTCCAGATCACTGCATATAACAGGCGTACCTTTGAGACAGCAAGACGTAACTTGATCATTAATATAATGTCAGCAGAAGGTATGTGCAGAACACAGCTTGTTAAGTTTTGAACTGAATAAACAAAATAAATCTTTTGAGATCCCATTCTTATATGATAAAAAGTACTGTAAAATAGTTGTCAGGTCTTCAAGCCAAATGTAGGGGCATAAAGGGAAAGTAAGGGAGTTTTTCCTCTTTTGTTTCAGTTTGTTATTTTTGTCTGAATTATTTATGTCAGGTAAGACTATGATCCCTTATTCATAAAAAAAAAAGTCTATGCTTTCGAAGTAATTTGAAATTTATGTCTTTTCAAATGGAGCTTGCACAAAGGATTTCACAGTACATGTATTTCTGTATGCTGTTCGTTTGCTTAGTTTTCCTTATGCAAAGAACAGCGCTAGGTACATATTTTAAAAGGGCCCTCAGCATCAATGTAGAAGGACAAAGAATTCAGCAATAACACATTACTGTTTAATGAATATAAGAGTTGATTTTTTTTTAAAGCAGTGGGTAGAAAAAATTGCTAAAATTTCAACACTGGGCCTAATTGCCTGGTGGCATAAGTGCCCCTGCTTTGCTGAAATTAATTGAGCTTCTGAAATACATCCTCAGCCATAGCAGAGCTAGTATTCCAAAATGGTATCAGAAAGCACCAATATGCATTTTAATGACATTTGAATGATAAAAGTAAATGACAATGTTAAAATGATAAAAATAAATGATAATGATAAAATATTTTGTGGTTTATGAAAAAATGAATTACATAACCTAAAACAATTCAAGACAGCAAAGATTCAGCTTGCCTTCTGTATCAATCGTTTGTAAGGTCTATTTCTTTTGACATCTAAGAACAGTTTCTGTCAAATTATTCAAACACCATATTTCTTATATTACTGTAAAGCTTGAGTAGCAGAGGTGTAGTGCTACTAGGGATTTTATTTATTTCAGCCATTAGAGACTTTCTACAAGCATCACGCTAGTAACACACATCCTGCAGTTAAATAAATATATTCTAATTTTCTGGTAGCAAGGTAGCAGCTTTGACACTAATGTTAGCATGAATCTACTTTTGTCTTTAATGAAGATTTAGGAGCTGAGAATCTTTTCCTTCATTCCTCTTCCCCATATCATAGTAACTTCATAAATTGCCAATGATTTTCAGCTTACGTAATAACTGATGGTACTAATCTTTAATTAAACAATAATCATGTTAGGCTCAAAGTGGGCTATTTCAAATACAAGATTTTTGTAAATATTTATCAACCTTAAAGTGGCATTGCACTAATCATTGCTTTATAATATTTGTTTTGAAGTCATTGTTTAAGGCAAAACTCTCTCTTCTTTGTTACGACTAGATTTTCCTTTACCATATCAAGCGGAGTTCTTCATAAGGAATATGAATGTGGAAGAAATGTTAGCAAGTGAAGTTCTGGGAGACTTTCTTGGAGCAGTGAAAAATGTATGGCAGCCAGAACGCTTGAATGCTATAAACATTACTTCTGCGCTGGACAGGGGAGGGAGAGTGCCACTTCCTATTAATGACATGAAGGAAGGGTAAGCACATGTGTCAGTCTGTTATTTCTACTTTACTCTTCTTTTCTTACAGAAAGGCTTAATATTTTCACAGGCTCTCTAGAAACTTTGCAATTATTGTTCTATATTTTGGAAATCCCAATTGGTGTTAGATATGAAACGTTTACTGATATTCCAAACATCCATTGTAGCATGGATTTTTTGTGTTTTATGCAAGTGACAGTTTTCTATACACTGATCTTACAGTTCAACAAATACTAATAAATTCCATTAGTTACAAAATAGTTAGTAGTAAATACACTTATTTTGTCATTCTAGTCTTAATATTGAGAAGTGGTTTGGTATACTTTTGAGTTTTGCAAATTAGGAACTGTTAAATACTCAAAAATTTAAAAGAGGGTGTTGTAGAGTGCAAGTTGCAAAGACACTCAGATTTCTATGAGCATTTAGTGTTTAGCAGTGTCATTTGTAGCTGTAGTCTTAGTGAAATCCCTAGTTATGCGCTTCGAGAGCATTGTGGACAGATCAAAGTTTTAAGCTTGAGCTGTCTGGGGAGTTTAGATTACTGACTGTGAACTGCAGAAATCCATTATTTCCAGATGTGATTCATAACCATACACTCTGTTCTGCAATATGATGTTCCATTTATAAACTGATAAGGATCCAGGCTCTTCAGGTATACCGGCTGTGGTAGTGCTTTTCCCTGGCAAAATTAAAGGTGTCTAGTGATTTTATCTTATTTCATTTTTTACCTCTTTTAGATGTTTTGGGTCAAATAAATGTCTAAAGAAGGGCTAGGGTGTCTAAATCCAAGCTGTGTGCAAACAAGATTGTTGTTACAGAGTCCTTGTTTTGCATCTGGAGTTTCTGAACACATCTGAAGGAGGGTGGCTTACACACTCTGTACTTGCTAGAGCAGTAGGAGGGCCGCTTACTGCAAGTGGCTACATTTCAAACATTCAGTTAGATAATGCCTTAAAGAAAAACAGCAATCAGTATGTAATTTCTATGCCAGGATCCACTGATACATTATTATCTAGTGCAGCAGACCATATTTTCCAGCAGAATTCTACATATTTAAATATGAAAATGAATAATATGGTCAGTGGAGCTGCTGTTATTTTATGCACTGTAATGCTAAATGAAGTACTGTGTTTACACGCTGCTTTCATTATTCCCCAGATCGGTTGTGTTGAATCTTTCAGAAGAAACTGGGGGCTTTGTCACTTTCCTATTAGTTTATAAATATAAGTCCTAATTAATTTATTTGAAAACATGGGAAGAAATTATTTAAAAATAGTATGCTGAGCTGGACTGAAGATTTCCAAAAGATAAATTAAACTTTTTAATACAGTTTTCAAAAGTAGTATTGATTTATTTACATGAGGAACCTACACTCGGAAGTCTAGGACTTCCAAGATAAGAAGTCTGGGACTTGACAACTCTAACGGTAAGCAAGCATTTGCATTATACTGCAAACCAAAGTAAGTTGTAATATGTAGCTAAAAAATCTGTTTGGTTTCAGTCTGCTATTCCTATGCTTAGATAAAGCATACTATAAAGAAGAAATTAAAAAAAGAAAATATTTTAGTCTTTAAAATGTCTGACTGTTACTGTGAACAAGAATAGTCTTTGGAAGAGCATGTCATTGTCCTTTGGGTATTTGTGAGAGGTATCCTGACAGCCTGTCACTCATCTCTTTCTGCAGCGTGTACGTTATGGTTGGTGCAGATGTTCCCTTCTCCTCATGCTTACGGGAAGTGGAAAACCCACAAAATCAGCTGAGATGCAGTCAAGAAATGGAGCCCTTAATAACATGTGATAAAAAGTTCCGTACTCAATTCCATATTGATTGGTGTAAAATCTCTCTGGTGAGTTATGTTATTGTTGCATAAAAATGATGTTTGTTGAAGTTCAGTATTTCATTCTAGTCATTATTTAGGTAAGAGTTTTGCCAGCCTGGCCAGACAACTGTGCCGAATTCCACTTCATTGTGACCAGTTGACATTGTTCTCCATTTAGCAGCCACTCTTAAGATTGTGAAAGGATTTTGCTCTGTGGACTGAACTCAGAATACAGCAACAGTGAAACCACGATATTAATTTTTGCTAACTGTGATTAATATAAATGGCAAAAGACCTATAGGGCTTACAGAGCTAAAAGTAAAGATAACTGTTTAGGTAGATGTAGTTTGTTAATTGAATGCTCTAATACTGCTAGTTACACACTTGCTTTCCTAAAATGTGTATATAGATTTGTTTTCTCAAATATCGAGTCTACAGCACTGAGTAGTTTATTTTTGGAAATACTTTTTAACAGCATAGAAATACTATTTGTATAAAACATATTTAGGGTCAAAAAGGAAACAAAATAGTGTTGGCTAATGAAATCAAAATAGGTATGCTCAGGAAATGTGACCTAGATTAAATTCTTCATGGGCCTAGTGGAAAACTGGCTGGATAGCCACAGTCATATCAGGATTACAATAATTCCCTGCCATTATTCATTAATATGGATGATGGAATGTGCTTATTAAATTAGGTTTGCAGGCCCCGTAAAGCTGAAAGGAACTGCATGTGCATAGATGGACAGGACACAATTCAGAGAGATCTTGAGAAACTGGAGAAATAGCCTGAGCAAACAGGATGAATTTCAAAAGGAGAAGCAGAGGAATAGTGCGGTAATGCAAGAATAACCAACTGTACAGATGCAGAACAAATAGCAACTGCTTAGGACTGCTCCAGAAAAAAGGTCTGCCAGTAGCAGTGGCTCATAAACTAATCATGAAGCAGCATTGTCGTGCTGTTTTGAGAAAGGCAGAGGTCACCCTGGGATGTGTAAAAGGAACAGACTCCCTAAGAGAAGCATAATTTTCTACAGCAGTCAATTTCACAACCTTCCTGAACTTGGCACTTGGCACTTGTTTTGGCAGCGTGCCACCGTAACTGAATTTAAACAGGCTTAGGGGTGTTTGCTGCTGCCAACAGCACTGTTCCTGGATGCTGCATCAAAGAGAAAATGGAGCCAAGCTTCCCTCTATCTAATCGTAGTCAGCTTTTCACAAGGCAAAACAAGGGGTAGGAAGTCCCCTGAGATCTGTGTACTGGGAGAGAGTTCAGCTCCATTTGCCATAACTGCAACCTAAACCAGTGACTGAAAATACAGCCATCATAGCTTCCTCTATTCCTCTCACGTTATCAAGTGACATTGGCAGGTAACACACGCATCAAAGAGTGGATTTCAGTTTGTGGGTCCCAAATTCTGAAAAGACGGGCAACTTAGTACATTCCTCCTCTTAACGCTGCTGTCTGACAGCTTGTTCTCATTCCCTGGGTGGGCTCCTGCCCCCATCAGTAGGTACACAGATCTTTTTTGTGCATCAGCTTAGGGCTTGAGGTTCCACTAAGCAACCAGGTGGACCTGGAATACCTCATGTAAAACATATTACAGCATTTAATAAGTAGAGAATACGTAAATTGTTTTTTGTCCAACAGTCTTGCAGTTAGAAAATACAAATGGATACACTTGAAACCCAAGCGAGCGTTCTTTCTAGCATTCCATGAAAACCTTTTCATCCATTGCCCAAGTTTTAATGCACTTGTTTGTGAATTAAATTGCAAATTGTAAAGACATGACCAAAAGTCAAGTGTGTAGGCAAATTCAGTGTATTTTCAAATATCTAACTGAAGATAACAAGAAAAGAACCAGAAAATGAAGAGGTGATGGAACAGGCAGTCACTTAAGTGCAATATGAAGTTCAGCAACTACACAGTTTGTATTTCCAGGAACTTTAGATACAGACATTAAAAATATGTATTAGTGGCAAGGAATGCAGTCTTCTGAAATTTAGTTGAATTAGGAGGTAGAAAAACCTTTGAACTCTGGGTATGATCAACTAAATACTCGTCTGATGATGGCACGCTTCCTGCATTGGGTGGAAGGGGATGGCCTAGAGCTGCTCAGCCCTCAGCAGCTCAGGTGTTGCCTCTTGCTGTTTGTAACACTCGATATTAAAACTCAGTGGGACCCGACGAGGAGGAAAGTTACACTCCTCATCTCTACCACCTTCATACAAGAGAGGGCAGTATTGTTATTTAGGAAGACTAGAAAGAAGTCGATTTATTCATCACAAATCAGTTTTGCTGTTCAAAAAAAAAAAACTAAACAAAAACTGAACTTTTACTCAAATAGCATTTGTTTGTAATAATCCAAAAATTAATCTGTAAAACCAAACCAACAACCAAACAAAAAACAACAAGAAAAACCCAACAGTATCTCTGGTAGGCACAAAAGTAACCTATGTTACCTTGTTAGTAACAATATGATAACGTAATATTAGAAACTAGAATATAGATAATATCTAGAAAGTTTTGATAAACTGTAAGATTTTATTGTTTAAAAAAAGTGACTGGACAAAAATGTATAGAATTTGTCAAATGTTATTGTGTAATACAGGTTCTTTTCTGTGTTTTCATTGATTAAGTACTTCCTGGTTTTACATTCTCTTACTTTGTTATGTAATTTTCTTTTTTTTCTTTCTTATTTTTTTTTTCCCCTGGCTGTCAGGTTGACAATACCAAACAAGTTTCCACCTTTCAGGAAGTGATTCGCGGAGAGGGGATATTACCTGATGGTGGAGAATACAAGCCACCTTCTGATACACTGAAAAGCAGAGACTATTACTCGGATTTCCTAATTACACTGGCAGTGCCCTCGGCAATAGCACTGGTGCTTTTTCTAATACTTGCCTATATCATGTGCTGCCGACGGGAAGGAGTGTGAGTACTTTAACACACTAATTAGTAATTGTACACTTTTCTAAGATTATAATGCATAGAAGACTATTTGTTAGAAGAATTCCATTCACTTCATTAAAAGAATAAATAAAACATGCCAAAAGACATCTGTTTTGAAATATCGAGCTATTTGTCATCTAATCACATACAGTAATTTCCAAGAGAATGCATACAGGGACTTTAATTATTCTAGTTGAAAGGGTTAAAAATCTCCACATAAACCTGAAATTTCTTGCCCCCAAACATATAAAATACTAATAAAGGATCACTGGTTCAGTACTATTAAGTAATTTCTAAAATGCTAACTTTTATAAAATAAATCTGCTTGAGGATGTGAACTGAATTTAGACATATAATAAAAGAGGTAACCGTAAACAGAAAGCAGCAAGTAACGCAATTTCTGCCATTTCTTACACAAACTACAATTTCATTTTGTCACAGAATTTATTTTAGCCAGAAGCTTGTTCTTTAACTTGCATTTTCATTTCTACGTGTGTGTGTCTGTGTGTCTGTCATCAGTACCCCATCTCTGTACGTGCGTTCATCAAGGCCTTGCCATAAACCCAGTTGCAAATGCTGCCAAGTTGCATTTAGCAGTAACATTGTCAGCATTTCTATATCACGTACTATTTTCATCATCAGATAGACTTAATGTTCCAACTATCAATGCTATTATTTAATTCATAAATTTTGTTTTGTTTTTAGGGAAAAGAGAAACATGCAAACACCAGAGTAAGTGTCTTCTTTCCTGTTATTTTTCTTTTATCATTTAATTTCCATTTTCAGTAGCTTGTCATGCTTCATACATGTGTGTCATAATCTTCTTTCATTCTCTCTAATCCATGGTTTAATTCATAAATGTGAAAGCTGCTTTTAAATCAGAGTCTTGGTGAGGCTAGAAGATCAGAATAAAAAGGGTTTGAAATTAACAACTGTCAGTTCTGTAAATAAATTAGTCTGTAATAAATTAGTTCTGTTAAGAATAAATATCTTAAAATATAGTTTATTCTCCTGATCGTTGGACCTCCCAGTCTGTATCTTCAAAGTAGTGGACAGGAGAAGGAATATCCTGGAAGGTGTCCAGTGGCTACAGCATAGAATGTTTTAAAATTAATTTTCTTTGAAGTTTTTTGGATGTACCACATGAATCAGGAGTTACCAAAAGTTTTATTTGAACTGCAGCAAATAAATGGAAAAATAGCAGTAAATTGCACAGTATTGGATCCTATGCAAAATACTTCTCCAGACAGCAGAGTCTAGTAGAATAATTACTGCCTTCAAAATGAAATAAATCCATTATTTATTAAATTAACTATGGAAGGGTTTGCTGTAATTGCTGCACTATGGAGTCTGTAGCATGCATTAGTCCTTGTATATTTTTAAAAAATAATAATTGTAAAAGTCTTTCAGTTTAGACAGAGCACTTAAAATACGTATTTACTATTTTATTTCCTTTTTGACCTAGCATCCAGTTGGTCCACCACAGCGCTATACAGAAATCGACTAAAGAGCTGCGCGACATGTCTAAAAACAGGGAGATAGCCTGGCCCCTTTCCACACTGCCCGTGTTTCACCCAGTTACTGGCGAGATTGTGCCACCCCTTCACACAGACAGCTACGACAATACTAGTATGCCGCTGATGCAAACACAACAGTAAGTATTTTGATTATTTATTTATTTATTTTTTAATACTTATTATGTTACACAATTTAACTCTGGAATGTGTTTGTTGTGGGGGTACCAGTAACGACTCCATAGTTCAGGATTGCTCTGACGCTTGCATTTCAAGCAGAAATAAAGGCCCACTGTGATAGAAATAGATGACTGGATTCCAGGCTGCAAACTTGGCAAGAAGCTTTGTATGGAACAATTACATTTCTGCATATTTTGGAGAAAAACTACTTTTGACAGAGGAATCAGAACTGTTCCTTTTTGGAAACCCTATTTCTTAGTATGTGTCTTTGGAGTTCTGTTATAAAAACAACACCGACCCCGTAAAATCCCAACTTTTTTAGTATTTAGCCATGTACCTGTCAGGGATGGTTTGTGTCTGAAATGTTAACATTGCACAGAAGAGTGTTTTCCATTATGCTGATAGTAAATACAGGATTACCAATGAAAAAGTAACCTCAGCCATCTCCACTGTTGCCAAGACAGAAACCAGAAAAGTAGTCATTTTTATTTCTTAAAGTGCATTTATCGAAAACTTTATGAAACTATTGAGACAAAGTCATCTAATGCTGTGCATATTTTCCAAGCCAAACAGGTAGGCAATGCTGCAGGAAAAAAAAAAAAAAAGACATTTCTGGAAGGGTTTGGCTGAGTTGTCAGTAGTTGAGCAGATCTGAGAAAACGGCCTTAGAGGTGACTGGCATTACTCAGTGACAAGGCACTAGCTCAAGTTGGTAGCTCCTCAGCTGATGGGCCTGTGTGAGAGAGGGAATGGCACAACCGTGATGATACTGGTCCGGTGCCAGCACTAAACTGGCCCCAATTTGCACATGGTTGCCCCATGTTCCCTTCATAATGTAGATAATGTGCTAAGTATTTTCTTCTCCCTGTCCCTAAACTAAGTTCTACAAAAAATGTCTCCAGGAAGTATAGCTGTATAAATGACCCCCTGTACAGCTGCGGTGTTATTTTTACAGTTTGTTCTTCTATTCACAACAGCAGTTTTTAAAATAAAGCCAAAAGGTACGGTAAAAGAAATGAGGACCTGTGAGCGAGTATGAATTTATGCCAAATGTACAGGGAAGTTTAAGAGGTGATGCAGGATCAAAATGATACTTCCAGATGGTGTTTTCCTTCTTTACTTCACACACCTGGACCATAACACTGTAAAAACTTTGTATTTGCCTTTATTCAGATGATTAATTCCAAAGAAAGCCAACCTTGTGAATATTTATTTATTTTTTTTAGTGGGGGTGCTGGAGCCTGTGCCAGAGGCTTTCTGAACTTGTACATACAGTTCTTAGCCACTTCACCTTCATTCCAACCCCTAATTCCTTTCCATAAAAGCACCCTTAATATCTGGTACCTGTTAAAATAGGCACTTAAGCAAGGCATAAAAACGTGACTTTGGCTTGATAAGTGAACTAGTCAGATGTGCAAGACCAACAGAACATTCATTCATTCTGCAGTCAATAATTAACTTGCAAAGACCTTTTTTATATCCATCACTTACAAAAACTGAGCTCTGCATAACATCAGAAGCCTGTTGTTACCTCTGGTCTTTCACCAACTTTGAGCCTTTGAGCCCAGTTGACAAGTAAAATCACAGGAACTACTCCTTAAAACTAACTTTTTTATTGACTTAGCTGGCTTTTGACAATTAGATTTGCATAGCAAAAATTGATATTATTGCTTCATAAGCAAAACCCCACAAATTTTGGCTAGACATATTAAACTTTTATGCATAACACTTCAGAATTTGTATAGAAGGTTTAAAGTTATTAATTAGTTGTTTTTTTTTTTGTAGGAACCTGCCACATCAGACTCAGATTCCACAGCAGCAGAGTGCAGGTCAGTACTGAAAAATACTGTGACTATTACGTGACTGGTGGGCAACCAAAACACGTACAGTCCATGTATGGTGGAAAACATTTTCAAAAATAATGAAGTATGAAAGGATTGTCATTCCAGATGTTTTTAGATACATCATTGGAAATTTTGGTATAGGATTGATTGAACAAGTAGGAGGAATGCTGCATTAGGACTCAACATGTGACACTGGAATCTGGTACAGCTGTGTTAGAAAACTCCTCATAGAAATCATTTTCTACTACAGCAGGAAACTACAGCCAGATCCCCAAATGCAGTTACACTGCTCAGATTCTCTAAAGGTTAATACAAAACCAACATTTCTAATTCCGGCCAATACCAGTAAAGCTCTGAAGAAGAAGCTTTTTCTATGCTGTTAACATAAACAATGGATATTGGGGAATTTGTGGTGAGACAAATATCCATGCTGCTGGTTTCCAGTGTCTTAGTCATCACTTTTGCACCATTTTCACCAATGGTAATGTGTGCTGACTGGGGCTGTGAATGGTTCCCCTAAGGCTGATTGTTCCCTTAGTTATCTGTAAGCATATGGGAACTGAGGAGGATATGGTTTTAGCCATGTGGGAAAGGGAATAAGGATCTTATAAGGAAAAAGTAAAGGCCAAAGTACAATTTTTGAATATTCAAAGAGGTGTTTAGGCAAAACTGTAGATACATATGTATTGAACACAGTCTGTAAATTACAGCTCTGAGAGGAACATTTGTTCTAAGTTAGGAGTTATATAAGCAATTTCTTCGTTTTCATTCAAAATCCTTCTTCTTCATTACTGCTTTCGGGGATTAAAGGAGAATTTCGTATGACAACATTTAAAAGATTTGAGGCAAGTATATAGTAGATGCTTCTGCACACGTTTGTTTTTTTGCTTAAATCTGGAAGTTAAAAGCATTAAAAAAACAAACAAACAAAAAAAAAACCACCTTACTGTTGTTCTACTAGCTTTGCCACTTGTGTGCTTTATTATAAATTTACTGGAAATGGTGGCTGACCCTGGAAGTATCCATCTGAAGCCTCCAGCACAGGTTTGGTTTGAAATTTAGCATATTCTCAATGATCAATTTGGAAGGCAAAATAAAAATGTCACCCTGTCTAGCATTTCTGTTACAATTGTCTAGCTATAAGAATGCCAGTCTGCCTTGCAGTAAAAAGATGCAAAATCTCTTGGTAGTACTGTGTATGGTGATGGCAGTGAGAAACTTTAAAAGAGGTTATGATATGTAAGCTACGATGGGCTTGTAACGTGCAAATCGTGCTGGAGAACTGCCCAAAAATAGATATTAAAAATCCTCCTCCATGTGTGTTTTCTAAAGGACATTATTATGGTAGAAATCACTCTTGGCTCTTCTTAAACAGAAGGCAGATTTTAAAATACATTAAACCAAAAAATTCTCTGAATTGTGAATTGCTTCACAGGTTCCAAAATATTCCTGTCATGGTTACTTGGCTTTGAACAGCTTTTCAGGCAAAGGCTGGTTATGTTAGTTACCTTTTGTCATGTCCGGGTGAGCTAAATACAGCTGCTCCTCTCTATTCGGCACAGACACCGCCTGTGACAAGCTCTCAGAAGTGGCAGGGGAGGGTGTAAGGGGACAGACATTTCCCTGGATTTTCTTAGTTGACAATGACACGTTCCTTTGTAACGCAGATGTACAGCTGGCACTGCGAGCCAGCGCTTTCCTGACATGAGAGCATGTGCCCATAGCAATTTGTCTCCTAAATGGAAATCCCTGACTTGTACTGTCAGAAGGTGAGACCTGGAGAGACGTTAGACATAAAGTAAAACTTGGGTGTTCCTAAAACTCTGAGCAGCATCAGTGCAAACCCAGCAAATGGTTTTATTGATCTGTTCAAATAAAACTAAACAGAACTAAAACACTGAAGGTAAAACACACAAAAAACTACAGCACTACACTAGTTTGATTTTCTTCCTTTCCTATGGAGAATTCCCCATGATACATTCAGACTGCTAACATACTAACAGCCACCAGCATGAATAAGAGGATATTTCTATTTCAAACCTTCAGGCAGCCATACTCAGTATTTAATTTCAAGAGCAGAGGGTGTCTAATAATCAAAATCCTATTGGGGAACTATTTGAACCCCCAAAGAAACAATAAATCTTTCTTACCTTATATAAAAATATGGGAACTGGACTTAATTGCTAGCATAATGCTCAACTATTTCACAGTTAAAACATAACTGGGAAGGAGTTGTATGAAAGGTGGCAACTCACATCTGAGTTATCTTAGCATAAGACTCCTGAAAACTGCTACTGAACTCCAATCTGAAAAGGTTTATTAAGTTTTATTTTTGTAATTGTTTCTGCTATAGATCAGGAAAATCCATGGTCACTCTCTCAAGGTGGTTAGAGGAACTAAAGTATAGGATTTTCTTATGATGGAAAAGAACGAGTAGTGCATGTACACTATACACACCATTTTCCATTTTGAGTTTCGCAGTCTCCCAGTGAAATGATCCAAAGTAGAAAGATGAATTAATTCCCTGTTAAACTGTCTTCTTCCACATCTCTCCTTTCCCAAAAGGAACCAAGCAAAGCTTTTTTGTCTGTGCTGTCTCCTGCTTCAGGTTGTACTTGTACCATTGTTTCTTTCTGTTGATAATTCCAATGTGCTTGTTGATAAGGGGCTAATAAATCGTATTTACAGAGTGTGCTACCAGTTGATAGTTCGATATTGTTGAAGTATCACCTGCAATTGATGGATTATATGAACTCTTATCTATTTACAGGTAAATGGTATTCCTGAGGAAAGAAAATTAACAGAAGCGATGAATTTGTAATCAGAGAAAGCAGGAATTGTCCTATTCCTTATCTGTTCTGATTGATGCATGAGTTTTCCTGGTGTATATTGTGCATGCCCACAGTATTAAGCTGATTTCAGTGCCAGAGAGTACAATCACTTCCATATAACTAATGTACTGTATCTTTTTGTACTTTGGACATTTTGGACAATTTGTAAACACTGATAACTTTTTATATTTGTTACATTAAGAAAATAATCTTTCAAATGTATGTATTAATAAATATCAAACTTTTTTCTGTCTCATGATCTCTCCTGAAGGTTTTAACAGGGAAATCAAAACTTCAAACTAAGCAACAGATTCAAAGGATTGTAGAGTCTGTTGTATGGGATGATATAACTTGCCTTACAGTTGCACACAGGAAGTGTTGTATAAGCATGGAAGCTGGTGCAATATGATGCTCAGAAGTAGTATTCCACATCTATTAGGCATTAATTTTGTAGAGTTGATAAAAATATAATGAGCAAAGTTATTTTTGAAAGAAACAAACACAAAACCTAAGCTATTCATGTTGAAAATGGGCCTTGTTGCTTTACCAGACATTTAATGTATTTGACGACTTGTAAGCAATAAAATTTAAAATCTGTCCATTCATTCATCTGATTATTTTAAAAGAAATTCATCTGAATTGAGGTTCCTTGTTTTTCACTAGATGGTGGTAGTTGAGCTCAAGTGGCTTTTTTGCATTTAAGTTTTTCTGATGCTTCCCTAAATCCTCAAAGACAGTGTAATGTAGGACCTAAAGGGCTCCAGCTGTCACAGTCCGCACCAACAGTTCTTGACGTTTTACCTTAAAGTGTCACCATTTCCAGCTGACACTTGTGCTTTGTCTTTTTTTCTCCCTGTAATGTTTTCTCTTTCAGAAGCTGTCTGTTCATTGGGACATTGCCTTTTAAGCACAAAGCTGTATCTGCTTAGAATTGCTCTGTGCTTGGCTACGTTTTTGTGGCTGGGGTTTCCCAGGTCTCTGCTAAGAGAAATTCTGACTAATTTAGGAATTCAAGACTGAGCCTAAGAAGAGACTTTAAAATTGAGTTACTACACTGTATAAAGACCAAAGTAGTCAGTTGCTGGTGTTTCCCCCTCCTATCCCTCTTTTTATTACCCTGTTCCTTGAAAACACAAAAACTTATTTCAGAAAAAGCGATCATTTTTAAGCCTTGGACTTAAATACAACTCCTTGGCCAGTAATTAAAAGAAGCCCCCAGATTCTTTTTAGACACGTTTTGTACAAGTGTAACAACTGCAGCAAAGTATGTACTGAGTGCTCAGGCTGGATGACCGCATCCACTTTGCATTGCAAACAGGACAAACCCAACTTGTTGTTTATACTTGGATGTTGCCTAACTTCAAAGGTCCTATTTTGCAAAGCTGCTCTGAAGGCCAAGCGTAAAACTGACCACTGAGTCCGTTTCTGAAACAGCTGAAATAAAGAGCAACTCGTCCTTACTTTCCAAGTGGCACACATCACACCTAGCTCATTCAGATCGTACCAAGGAAGAGATTTCATCAGGCTCCTAAGTGAACATTCTGATCTTCCAACAGCTTTGCATGACCATCGGGGGGAAGTAAATCAGAAAACCAGCTAATGAACACTGAGATGGATGTTAAATTAAAAAATTACCTTTTTTTTTGCCAAGCTGTAACAATTTTGAGTAAAATCAGCATTTGGGTTTCGACTGCTAATTTCAAATGTACGAGCTGTCAGTGCTCTGAAACAGAAATGAATGGAATGGATTTTAAAGTGATTTATAGTTGACTGAATATTGTAAATAGTATTGGTTTTGGATCACGACAATTTCTGGTAACTTCAGGATGATGTGACAATCAATTAAATACCTACTGAGCTACTCCCTTCTTATTTGTACTAAGATAGAGGAGTGCCAGGCTATTGAAGGCAATTTCTAAAGCTGCTGTGTATGTGCATCAAGGATCAGGTTGTACCAGCAGGTGCTCCGTGTATTCTGAGAGGACTCTGATGATGTAGGTGATGGATATTAAGCACACCTGAAACTATTTTATGCTTGAAAGCATCAGTCATTTGAGGTAAGTTTAATAATAAATTATTTATTTTTACTTATTAAAATAATTACCACAGAAGCATAGATTTATAAAGCTAGCTAAAGACACTTAACAAAGAACTAGAAATAGTTAAAATTGGTGACAGAGTGGTACGGTCACAGCCTCCTTCAGCAATGTACAGTGACGGTGGGAACTGGTATTGTAATGAGACTGTTGCAACCACATGAAGTAGAAAGCACTACGGCTGTCTTTGTAAATGTACAGAATGTCAAATCTAATAAATAGGAAAAACGTCAGTGGTGGCTTTGCCTGTTTATTACCTAACAGTCCCCGGACACCTCTTTGTTATGGCAGCAGGGGTATGGATAGGAGTAGGTGGTACACGACCCAGGATTGAAGAAGGGGCCCTGACTGCACAGGCATGGGGCTTCTGGTGTGGTGGAGAGGAGGAGAGAGCATTTACAGCTCTTAGCTCAGGTGCCATAACAGCCCCACACCTCCTTGTGTACTCAGGGAGAGGAATTCACCCTCTGAAGCTCCTCCTATTAACTACTTCGTGGGGGACCTGAATAGGTAAACTCCAAAGCGAAGTTCCTTACCACAAGGAACTGCAGCCCAGCTCGAGTCAGGCCATAAGAAGTTTTTCCTTCATCGATGCCGCTCCCATTACAAAAATAAGCATCCACAGCACATTTATTTAATGTTTAAATTACTTCATATTTGTACATAACCTGAAAATATATTTATCCCACATACAGTAAACAAGTGCATTATCTCAAACATTAAAAATAAATCTTTTAACCAAATCTGTACAACAGATAAATAAAATTATATCTACAATACTTAACTTGTGAAGAACAAAACAAAAATTATCCCCTCAAACTCACATTTCGCCGTTACCCTAATACTGGCACAGATGGTTACAGATCCTACGTACCAGTGTTGACCTATATCATTTCTTCCAGTATCCAGTAATATACTTGTCAAGGAGGATAACTTTCCAAACATTGGAAATAATGTACCAAAGAACAAACAGCTCAGTATCTTGCCAACAGCTTCAAAACATCTGGCAGACTTAGTAAAACTGCTGAATTTGGGGGAAGTGATTTCATTATTTTTTTTTATGATGAATAATCACTTGTAAAAAGAAATTATTCTCTTCACCGAAATCAAATTTGGAGCCATTCTTTCATTTTTTTTTTTTTTTTAAACTGCCATTGGTGTCTCTTTTTCCATGATTCAACTGGGACAACATCAAAAACATCCAGTATCACTTAGGATTCTTACTGCTCATGAACATACATAATTGCACATATGCTGGGATAACAATATTGTAGTCATGTTTTTGACTGCTAAAAAGTAACCAGAACATGATGTAAAAGAAACAAGGTCAAACTATTACTTGAACAAAAACCACAATTCAGGGGAAATTACCATGACTTCACCAAGTGGAACTTAAATTCCAGCTTGTCACTTGCACAGATTTTCCTTTTTATGCCAAAGACTGGGTTCAGAGTTCAAATTGTGGTAATGAACAGCACTGCTGAAAAGGGTGGGGAAAAATGTTCCTCCAACAGCTTCAATCTCATTTGATTCGTAATTTTGACACCGAACCATCTGCAAGCAACAGGATGTCTGCTCAGTCCCTCTTCCTCATGGTACCAACAGATTGACTCCCATCCTTTTAAATGAAAACATCATCACAAGACAGAATATGGCACCAGTTTCCTAATCAGACCTGGTTCAAGGTCACTGATGGCCTAGAAAGGTTCAAAGATCACTGTTCCCCTGTTCTCCCATTTCCTTAAGATCTGATGAAGCGGATATGATGGATTTTGTTTGACTGGAAAAAGATGGAATTTCTCCAGAATTTTCCAATATTCAGCTGAGAAAACTATTCATCTGGTTGTCCACTGAGACTGCACAGAAAGCACCGCACATAGGCAAAGAACTTCAGGGGAAAAAAACAAATCAAATATTTTCTCTGTATATTTAACAAGAGTTTCAACCTCATAATTCACCATATTTCCTGGAAATGTCTTAAAAACACACGTTATGTAAAGTTGTACGTAATCTTAAGTCACTGAATTGGTGATGACTTTCTATTTCCACATATAAAGGGTTTCACGTAGCATATACAACCTCCACCTCAAACAGTCCCTCCTGAAGAAGTTACTGCTTTGTTTAGGAAAATGCCCTGGTTTACCAGAGAAGTAACCTCATGCTCCACACCAGCTAGCAGTGCCAATTAACTAAGGATGGCAGGTGTGCTCTCTTCTTGCTCCTTGCTGAGAGCGTGCGTTACCTACATGCAGCCCTCTGGCAGCAGCCACTCTTCATTCATTGACCCAAGGCGTGGGTAATTCCACCACAGGCGCGTGATGCTGCTGTGCCATTTCACTTCACCTCTTTTGTCACGTTTAAACAGATATGTAAACAGAAATATATCCAGTAGAAAAAGACTCATTTTCACATGCGATTCTGTACAGTGCATTCTTGTTTCTGGGATTCTTCGAGAATGCCATTTTCACACAAAATATGTACATTTCTGCTATTTACATTTTCCACACTTCATGTCCATGTCTTCCTGTACTTCCAGCTGAGAACTTCTGTTCAGGCAGATGCAAAATAAACCTGAAGAAAAGTTTTCAAGAACCTTTTCAAGTTAATGCCTTGACTGATCTTGCATTGCTGAGAAGAGGAGGAGTCCGAAAAAAAATCCAGCTATGCATAGCAACCTTTTTAGCAGAGTGGAGTTATCTTTAGGTACCATGATCTGTGCTAGATCGTTAGTGATCTGAGAAATTTCATGTGCCACACACACAAATATGAAAGTGCTGACAATAACATTAAACATCGGATATCCAGGAATGAGCACCAAGATCCCCTTTGTGTCTGCTGCCAGCCAAATGTGGTATTGGCAAATGAAAAGCTGCAAGAAAAAATAAAGTGTTTAAAAATACTCATATATATATATAAATTTTTTTTTTTGCTTATATGAAGAACACGTATTACTACTGCATCAGGTGACACAACGTACTTCTGCTCAAGTCAGACAAATAATGTACTTTCAGGAGCTGTATTCTACATGTCTTTGCTATAAGCCACCTCAGACGAGGCCCAGCAAGGCCTAGCAGACTATTTGCCTGGTACAGTGCACAGCAAAATGAGTTTGCTGAGCTCTTACCTGAATAAGGCATAAGGAAGCATCATTTATATTGTATGAGAACAGATACACAATTTATATTGTATGTGCTCAGCTACTGCCCCTCTGCTGAGGGACTTACTCACGTACCCGCAAACAAAAGGCAATGCTTTAACTGCTGATGAACGTGAAAGCCCCTGGAGCTGACAAGCACCTTAAAGTTCACCATGAATCAAGATAGTGAAAACAAGATCCTTAAAAAAAATAAATGCAATCTTGTGCTACACATACACTGTATTACAGAGTTTCTCCTAATTTTTTCATGTAAATTAATTTTCCTTCAAAAAATAAATTGCAGTAATACAATAAAATTAAACATTTAATATTAATAAAGAGCAAATAAAATGGAAAGCAAGATGATTCCAAATGTTTCAAAATATTCACTCAATGGAAGAAGAAAACTTGCTCTAAGAATGGTTTTGCTTGTAAAGATACATTTCTTTATTAACGCAGCAAAGCTTTCTAAGGCAAACTTTTTTATAAGTGGGATTATACTAGACAATATAATTAATGCTGATTCAAAAATCACTTCAAATGTATCTTCCAATTGCATACATGCCACAGCTTACCTCAGCATTAAGCCCCAACTCTCACAGCCTTAGTCACCACCCCCACAACAGCATAAGAGATAAATAAGATCGATGCTCTAAGACTGCTATTTCAGCAGGGATTTCTGAGTGTGGATGTAAGTTACAACACTAAAACAGGTCAAGTAGGATTAAATAAAGCAATACATGAATTTGGTACTTATCTTAATACTTCAATTTGCATAACAAAACATCTTTACATTTCTAAACTGAAATTCTTTGCTTACCTCTAGAGAAATTTTGCCAAACCAGGCAAAGAATGAGCTATATACAGATCGGACATATCCAGGAATGTTCCTGATGAGGATGAATGCTAAAATCTTAAGAAAGAAAAAAAAAAAAAACAGAAAGAAAAAGAGTGACTGTGGGTGACAAGTAGGTCACACACACACACACAAAAAAACTTTACTAATTTTAATCATACTAAAAGTGCATCATAAGAATATTTATTCTCTTTCAAATCTAACATATAAATAGTTTATCCTTGAAGTCAGTCTGAAAATTGCAAGTCTTATAACTTGCTATGCTATTGCAATATGTTTACAGCTTCAGTAGAGTCATGAGAAAGATGGCTACAAATATAACTTCACCTTCAGTTTTTGAAGACGAAGTGTAGAAAAGATGTTGAGATGGGCGTATTAACATTAAAATACTTAAGTCACACATGCTGCCCTTCAACTGGGCAAGCTACAAGTGGGAAAAAAAAAAAAAAAGAAAAGAAAGAAACAGAGGGAATAGGATCAAACAGCTGGGGCTAGGTACAGCGGGGAAGACAGTAAGAGGAAAATTTAACTTAAAACCACACACGTGACCCTGCAGCCCACCTCTTCTCTAAAAGTAACCACAGGGCTCACTTAGTACATTAACACCGCCCAAACTGTAATGCTCCCCTACAGCTCTCTCCTTTTACCACTGCTGTGCAATTAGCTAGAAGTTGGTTTTGGCCTTGAATTGTGTATGAACGTACACTAATGACATTAAGGTTAATCAAAAGCATAATCACAGGATGTAATTTCAGTAATAAAACAATGAAAAACAGCGAGCAGTGTAGTTAAATCCTTTTTCTTTTTCAGACATGAAGATGAAGCCAATCATCTGACACTCCACACTAAAGCATAAACATTATATTTAAAAACAATTAAAAAACAAACAAACAACACTCTAGATTTGTCACTGTAAGGAAAAAGAATATAATTACCTGCACCACAGAAACAGAAGGATGCAGTTCATTGCACTCTGTTTTGTTTTTACAGCTACTAGCCCAAATGGAGTAGGTCTAGAAGACAATAAAAATCAGTCTGGGTAACAATTGTATGTAACATTTAAAACCGAACCAACAGACAAGTTGTTCTGAAATGCTTCAGCAATAATTGTTTCATGGAGATTTGGGACAGTAATAGAAAGAACAACATTGTACTTAATTTTGTGTTTCTCTCAAATTCTTTGCAGCTGATGAATACCAGACTTATTCACACCCAAGGATGAAAACGTACTGTTGACTTTTTTTTTAACCACAATTAGACAAGTGATCAAGAGTGACACACAAAAAGTGATCAAGAGCAACATTATCTACCATACTAGTTATGATCTAGTTTTCTTATAATTTTTGCAATGACCTGGAAAAGCCATGTTTTCATCTACAGTTCACTGAAAAGACATTTCAGTCTGCTTAAAAATACACAGCTGAAATATCCCCACATTTTTTAAAATCAATGTGTTTCCTGAACAAGAACTTCAAAAAGTGGATTCTGTACAGATTTACAAGCTTGACTGTAATAGTTAAACTAGATACATACCATAAAGGATACAATTGAAATAAATAATAAAACATTTGAAACTCTGTTGGAGAAAAGTGCATCTCCCTTTCCTTCTGAAATCATCTGACGTTTCTGCAATGCCAGATAAATAAAAGCAAACAGCATCCCATGAAAAACCACCTGTGGAAGACAAACAATGCAGTGAATATCTCATGGCTTTTACATGTACTTCAGGTAAAAACTTTTTCAGCAGAAATGCTACTGTAAAATCTATTTGTAATACCAAAGCCTAGAGGTCAGAAGTCCCTTTCCCAGATTTACTGAAACTAGCAAAAAAAAAAAAAGGCTTCCTACACTGGAGTGCTCTAAGCTGCATTTTTAACTCACCTCAAAAACTAAAATGAAGTATTCCTACTAATGCTTCCCAGAGTGTTAAAGACATGAAATTTAAAGCAGCTTTCAAAGTACCTACTATCCTCTCTGCAACCTATGCCAGCACCAAAAAGGGTTTACTCTGGGGAACAAACTTTGCACTCTGGCCTTCTCCAAGCCGGCAGGTGAAAACATCTTCACAAAGCACTGAAAGTGCTTTCCTCTCACAGACACAATTCATCATTAGCTACCAAAATGATGCTGTTTCAGGCCCACGCACTGTTAGTCTTCAGTATTAATTTGGGACTTCCTCTTTAGCAGCATTGCAGAATACACACTGCTTACAGCCAACAGAGCTCCACGTCTGAGATGTTGCAGTGCACCATGAACTCCACAAATTTAAGTTACTGAAGGGAGAACACAGGGAGAAGCAAGCATGTGATCCAGTTAAGGATAAGGTTAGCAGATAAATGCTCTCATCTCAGACACTCTGCTTACATTTCCAAGAAAGGAAAGGAAAAAAAAAAACAAAAAAAAACAGTTTCTCCCTGTTCTATCCTCAGCATTGTAGAGTCAATAATGGGGAAAAAAGGCACTTTGCCGCTGTAGAACCATTTGAAAGTATGTGCAATACTTTCTGGTTTTGGCATCAAAATCCCAATTTTAACAAAACTACTGTAAAAGTTACCTTAACAGAAATACATGTTTAATTGAGACAACCTTCAAAAAGCATTAAAAAAGCCACCAAAACAGTTAGTTTTGTATTTCAAAAGCCCGAAGCGCTGCTGGTAGTACATTGTCACAGTAAATTTTTTGACGAAAGACAAACTAAAGATCATATTTATTTTAAGCAACTAAGCAGGATCCAGCAGCAAGTAAGTCAATGTCTATCAAAGCAAGGCTTTGACAGACATTTGCAGAATTAAGATAGATGTGCATTAATCATGAAATGAACAATTCACTGTGACAGACTCTTGCTTTCTCTAGAGGAAGGGAAAACAACCATCCCCCACCCTCCAGACTAAAAAAAAACAAAACCAAAAAAAACAACACGTAAAAGTACAGTATAGAAATGCAAATGTTACATACATAGCGATCTAACTTCCACCTAAACCACCATTCGTAGACATTCCCATTCAGTTCAAAACACTTGGACAGTGGCCAAAATGAAAACACCTTCTCAAATGCACCCTGTAATTTAACAACAACAAAAGCATTGCAAAAGCATTAACGTTAATGTCAACCAGGTTTACTACATTTAAATCAATCAGATGTCTTTTGGTATTATGTCATCCCAATTTCAGCAGTATAAATCATCTGACCTTGAAGTTAAGTGGCATCACCAAATCAACTGGCTTCCTCAAACATTCCCTACCCCTGCCAAAAGCCAAAAAGCAAACAAACAAACAAAAAAAAAACCACAAAACCAAAAATACTTCAGATGAAAAAGGTTCTCCTGTTTTGTTTTCCCATAAAGGTGGGCACTTCTTCCTTTTTGTTCTGCAGTCTTAAAGGAAGAGATCCACCTATGTGTTGGGAGAACAAATGCATACTCTACAGGAAACTATACTTCAACAGGCTTAAAAATAACAGCAGATTAAAAAACACACAAAAGGCACTGCAAATTATAGGTGACAAACTCTGTCCTTACGCCCCTCATTTTTACTTAAAGTATGCACTAAATTGATAAATTACAGAATCACAGAATTGTCTAGGTTGGAAGAGACCAACCTAGGTCAGAGGTTGGACTCGATGATCTAACACTAACAAGTCCTCCACTAAACCATATTGCTAAGTTCAACATCTAAATGTCTTTAAAAGACCTCCAGAAATGGTGATTCCACCAATTTAGCATGAGAACCAATCTTCTGATAAAGTATCGAAGCCAACAGCAAGTCTCTAAGAGACACAAATGTTGGTATTGCCATATGATATCTGATTCAAAACCCAGTAACTTTAGATACAGCACATTCAAAAAAACAAAACAAGAAACGTACCCCAAACAAACAAAACCCATACACCTCCATATTTATTACACTTGTAGTAGTATACCAAAAACATGTCAAGCATTACAAAGAAATGAGTTAGACACCGTTGTTTTTTTTTTTTCCCAGCAACTGTACCAATTCAAAACCATGAACAGGTTCAATTTTTCTTGTTTATTTATGATATAGAAGCAAATACTCAAGTCATGAGTGCATTAAAAAGCAGTTAATACTGTTCATCAGCAAGGATATGAAGAGTAAGAGTTTACAAACCTGAGAATATGACAGAAAATATATACAGGCCAGTAAGCAAATCAGTTTAAGCAGTAATCCGAAGTGCCATAAGCAGTTCCCTAAAGAAAAAAATAAATTAATCAGTATATGGTCATCAATTTTTCCACTAGCAAAAACAATGAATATTTATACATATTTAATAATAATTGCCAACTATTAGTGTAGCCATACTCAGTAATAGATGCATTCATAAATATTCAAATCCCACCAGCACTATTTTATCACTAACTATATATTTAGACTTTATATTTTACTTTAAGCAATTAAAATAAACATTTATAGTAATTACCGGACTGTTAATCCTAAACTAAGCCTCACATCTGAAAACAAGGACAACATAAATAAAGAATCAGAATGTCAGTGTTCAAACAGAAACACTGTTTTAAAGCCTCTGCTTTCACATACATTTCACACAGGTACTTCTAATTCTAGCTGAATGCAAAATAAAGTCCCCAGCAGCTGCTGTTCTGTGAAATACGTAGAGCACATATTCCTAAACTCAGAGCTACCAGCTGACCTGCTGTTCAGCTTGAGTACATTAAGGACAAGTGTTTTGTTAAGACAAGCCAGATAAACTGTTCCTCAAAGCTGTCAACTGATATTAACCTCTACCCAGGCTTCAACACTGCGAATGAGAAATTATCTCCTCTCACCATACAAACTGACAGCTATTAGTAAGGAAGTAAACATAAAAGTTGTCACTAGATTTTCTAATTTCACAGTAATTATTTCTCTGCAATACACAACAGTCATTTCACTGCACCTGGAAGATTGCCTCTGTAGAAATATAATATATATATAATATATATATATATATATATATATACACACACACATATATATACACATATATGATGTATTTGCCTTCTAGATGTCTTGTAAAATTGCTAACTGTATTTCTGCAACATCTAATCCTAGCATGTATTTGAGGTATTTCATTTTCATATCTGCAGACTATAAAATTCAGATTTCACTCCATCAATAGGGAAAGAAGACCTAAGACTCTTAGAGTTGTTAGTTTTAATTTAGGTGAATTAAATAATAAGCATTACCACATGATGACAGCTCTTCAATAAACTGTAATCCATGAGAAACTGGGATTTCACTTCAATTTTTATTTAAAATATTCGCATCATAAAAAACAGTTTCCAAAGTCCACTTAACATAAGAGACTAAGGCCCTTCACAACCCCCTTTTTGTCTGGACATGGCAGAATTAATGCTCAAGATGGATCAGGAATGCTAACAGTAGAAAATGGGAACGTGTGGATGATCGTAGTTCTTGCTAGACCTGTTCCTACACTACAGTAGTAATTTTGACTAGCATAGACCATGTAATATTATGATTTTAGCTTTCATTCAGTATATCAACTTTTGATAAAATACATTTCTGATGGTCAAAACCCACAGAAAAGAACTCTATGACTATAATCAGAGATAGAGGAGTTCAGTTTCCAGCCGTTTTATGTTTCAATGGACATTTCATTCATCTCTGACAAACTGTTTATGTGAGCAGCCATTTATCATACTTTGTGCATGTACAAATGGGCTGAGATCTCCTGACAGTAGTTTTCTGTGTGGTTATGATCTGTAGTAACATGGACACATTTTAACGCAGAAGAATAATAAAGGAGTATTATCCTACCGTTTGCTTTCTTCTGGACTATCTGAGGCCACGTGGCCAAGGTGGCATAAATGATCATGAACCAGACAGTGACTAATGGCACGAAGTAGTAGAACTGGTAAGGTCGGTCCATCACTATGCACAGTACCACGACCAAGAAATTGAGACGAAATAAAACCTGGAGGGAGTCAGAGGAAAGAAGAACACATTTCCATCCAGGGTATATAAACCGGGAGGCAAAGCTGGGAGAGATGAGGAATATGTTTCTTTAACATTATCCGAAAAGCACCTAAGTATTTCACACTTTACTCCCTGATTATATTCCAGTTGGCACATGGGTAAGTATCTCAGGGAGCAACACCAATGCAGTGTGAGACGCAGGCTGGTTATGGAGGACTGGGCCAGTCTACCCTGACCTATTTTGGCAGTGACAGCAATGAAAACTGGGTCAAATGAACCGTCCCCAGCCTGGGGACAGAGTGAGAATGCCAGCTGCTGGATGCTGTCACCACCACCCTGCTTGCACTAACAGCCAACAGGGCTGGCTTGGTTAAAGTCAGGCCAGTGCCCCTACCCGTGCTGCGCCTGGGCTGGAGCCCTGTGCTTAATAAGCAGGACGATCCCAGTTACAGTGTGACTCTTAATAGCAATAGGAGGGTTTTGTTTCTTTCTTTAAAATCACTGCTACAGCACACGCTGCCAAACCTGGGAGGGAAACCACAAAAAGAGACACACTCTCCAGTATTCCTACAATGCAAAAAATAGTTTTCTTCATTAACAAATGTAGCCTCTGCTACACTGTCTCTGAGGAAGAAAAACAAAAACAAACCCAAGAGAACTGATATGGCTGATTGGAAAGTATTTACTTTCTCTCCTTCTAACCTTTTGAACTGAAAATTTGTACCCACAGGTGTTTTTCCTGAAGGCTCTTCAATTGTGATAGAGTTTCACTCTTTAACTGAAAGAGAACTTACTCTTTTTTTTTTTTTTCCCCTCCTCCAAAGGAAGCAGCTACATCTGATATGTTTGTGAAACACTCACTTCGAAGAAAGACATTACAGGGGCGTGATATTTCCAATCATATTCTAGATACCAAAATGGTTAAACATACATGTACTGTTATGCAGAACTCCACTGTCCTGACTAACAAAATAAAAATAGCTGGGATCCTGTAACAAGTGAAACAGTAGTGTGAAACATTTGGTGCTGCTATGCAGAGTTTTGAAAGAGGCAGTAAATATTGCAGTGATGCCTCTTGTTCATGTATTAGCGGCTACTTCAGTACAAAGCAGTTGGATACTTAATGAAATAACAGTGTGGAAAGTTTTTTCAACAGATCCAAACCATCACTGATCTGAAGGGAAAAAAAGGAAAAGCAAGTGTTTTGGGACACTATTAATGGTCTCAACTAACCAACCCTGAAGTTTTTCTTTTCACAAACAGTGAAGAAAAGACCCAAAATGCATGCAGAAATTAAAAGCTTGTACAATGTAAGCACTTGGAAATGACTTCAGTTTAAATCAGAGACAAAACAGTGTTTGTTTCATCTACATAATGACTTGCAGTGCTGGGAGCAAGCAAACCGATGTGCTGAATAACTACCTTTATTCACAGAGGAAGACAAAAAAAGAAGGTCTGTACACAACTGCCTCTTGGACTCACCAAACATTTATCTACTTGTCTAAAAAAAAAGCCAATAAACCTCCAACAGAAACACACTAGTAATTAATAATAATAATAGATAGAAAATAATGGCATGGAGCAGGCTGATGTGGTAAGAACAAAGTAAGGGAAACAAAGTGAAGCACTTCCAGTGACTAATTTTGGGAAAGCCATAATTTTTGCTAAAAATTGAGAGCCAATGAGAACGTTCATACCACCTATCTATGCTCAACAGCAGCTGGAAAGAGGCTGCTCCTAAGCGTGATTCACTGCACCACAGATATCCAAGTAAACCTCTTTCTCACCGCTGACTACAGAAGAAACCTAGGAAAATTTAGCCAAATAAGTTTGGAGCCATGGATATCCCCCTCCTTACTGCCAGCCAGCTTGCCCAGATCATTAGCCACATACTGTTTATAAATATATATTGGAAATTGTTACTGCAATGGAAATGCCATTGCTACATATTGGAAAATATTAGATACTTGTGATTCTTTTTAGCTTACATACATGTTTTACATTGTAATTATTATGCATATGCCAGGTGTTTGTATCAGATAAACACAAACAGTTCAGATTAGACAGAAACAGTAGCCATTTGGGATTTGAAAACTCTGGTTAAGTAATCTGGTATCACATTATTTAAGGAGTCTGAATATGTTACAGGTATTTTATTTCTGAAAAAAAAAAAATCCTTATAGAAACAGTAAGTATATATTCTTACCTGACACACTCTGTATACGCCAAAGTCCCCTTTTATCCAAAAATATGAGAAGTGCCCATAACCTGTTTGGAACAGATATGCAGCAACCAGAACTCGAATGTGCATGTACACGGGCAAAAACTGTTGAGAAAAATAATGTACCTTTTATAGATAGTCACATAAATGCTTTTGGTTTTCCTTTTTCTGCATTGCACTAAATCAGGTTTACCAAAGAAAAATATTAAGCTGCATTTCTCGTTTATTACTAAAAGCTCTCTTGTTGCCCTAACCTCTCTGAAAATCTGAGTGTGTTCCTTCTATTCATAGCTCTACAATTTCCATACCCTGTAACCAGTTAAGATAGAGTTAAGAAGGAATCTCTGAAAGCTTACCTTCAAGAGTTTCAAGTTCTGAACATAAAAAAGTGTTTCTAACAATTAAAAGTAAGTTAACACATCATCTACATGGAGGAAACAAGTATATTTTTTCATGGGTTGAGTAATGCATAAAATTCTCTTATCATTGGAACTGAAAGAGAAAAAAACTAATTCTGCAAATACTATTTCTAAAACTACAGGAACAACGGTATTAATTACTCCCTCTATTCAATTCTATTAAGCATTTGCACTATCTTCCTTTTGAAGTAACATGCCTAAATTGCATTCCCACTTGAAAACATGAAATCCAATCCCACTTGAAAACACAATTTTCAAATCACTTACAGTGCTTGCTCCAGAGATATGATAAATCAAAATAACAAGTTGCATCCAGCCCTTCCATTCATCAGTCTGTTCTCTATTTAACACTTTAGTCTAATGCAAAACAAAATAAGAGTGTTGCTATTCCAAAAAGTACAACGAACATCTACAAAATGAGGAGAAAAAGTTCAAAACAATAAACCACTTTATGGCAAATTGGTCTAAATTGTAAAAGCCTTCCTTCTAATGGACACAGGTCTATGAGATGCTAATCTGGTCTACATTCTCACATATCTGAGCTACGTTCACTTAAAGATGGACTGTTTGACAATGGCTTAAAATGCTCGCACCCACATGCTTTTAAAAAGATTTTACATCTAATTGCATGCAAACTTTATATTCCTGAGGATGAGTTACGCTGATTTTAAGAGTTTTACTTTAAGTAATTAGCAATCAGAAATTTACACTCAAACTGTCAAACAATATTACAAGCACAACGTCAACTTGATCATTACCTCTTTGGTATTTTCGGTATAAAATACCCCCAAAACCAAGATGTAGACGATTGGTATGAAGAAAGATGAGTGTGTATAAAATTTATTTTCCTTCATGAAAAGATTTGCTCTGTCACATAGATAAAAATAGGTCATGATAAGACCGAGTTTGCAGAAGGAGTGTAAGAGCATCTCTAAAGTAGAAACATTAGGAGTATTGATGGCAGGTTTCTTCTCCTCTCCCATTTCCAAATCAGTGCATGATTTGTTCTTCCGATAATTATTCCGGTGAATTAAACTGATAATTAAATATCCAATAATGGACAAAGTAAAGAAACAGAAAGCTAATTTCTGTATCAGAGTGAGAGGAGGCTGAGGCTGGCAGCAGGAGCCATCAATGGGCTTCATTATCTTATTGCAGTAGACATTCATTAGAATCATCGCATTCTGTCAAAGAAATAGGCAATTTTCTGATTAATCACTAATTTAAAAGTAAAAATTTTCATCATAAGAAATCTTTAAATAGATTGTGATTTGACAGAAAACATGCAATTCTCTCTTATATTCATATAAGTTCATAGTAGTCCCCCATACACCTAGCTTCATTCAGCATTAAGAGTCAAAACGTCTCTTCCAAAGAGCAAATCCTTGAGCTTTTTGAGGTAAACAGAAAGATTTAATCCTAATTAATCCAGGAGTTGGACTCGATGATCCTTGTGGGTCCCTTCCAACTCGGGATATTCTATGATTCTCATTCTTACAACAGAAGGGCTCTCTTTATGGCTAAAAGGAGCTATAAAGTGCTAAATGGACCATAAATGAAAAATATCTCACTAGTTTAGGTTCCCCAAGGCACACGGTAATGAATATGTCTAAAACATGACAAATAGACTGAAATGTGTGGTGAGATGATATTTACTCCATTCAATACTTGAAAACAATCGAAACCTGCAAAGGAGTAGAACTAAAACTGACACAGCAGAAGAGCTCAGTCACAGAAAGGACAAACTGATAAAGTTCTGAGAGGCTCACTGCATGTGTATGTAGTGATAACATAAGGATTAAAGCCAGTGGCACTTCGTGCAACGGGGAAGGTGTACACTATGTGTTTCTCATCCTGTTTATACTTTTTTCTAAATTAAACTATGTGGGCACATAGGAGAAAAAAGAAGACTTACTCCTTAGCACTGCTTTATAAATCATTATCGCCCTAAATCATTTACGCAGATGAAGGAGTGAAGTTTGCACTCAGGGTCCAAAAGATACAGCTATTTAAAAATAGCTGTAAATCCACTATGTACCATCATGTTAGATATTATGGTTTTTAAACATCAGTATAATTGACTGCCCTCTCACCTACTGGGCTTTTCTGAGCAAAATTTCCTGAAGAACGAGAGTCCTCACTACATTCATATTGCCTGCTGCTTCAGAACATACACATGAAACCTTCTTTTACAGTTAATACCTTTTAATGTTGACCAGCTTAAAAATACTTACTGTATCCCTGCTTGATTCAGGGAGATGCAGGCCATCTGAAGACTTCATAATAGTTTCTTGTGCTATCAGTTTTGATACACTGAACACTTTAACTTTAGCTTTGGAATTTCGGGAGCTGCTGTTCAGAATACGAACAGCTGCTTCATTATAAGCATCTATTTTCTCATTAGTGATCATTTTCCGACTCTCACTCAGCATATCTTCATAAACAGGATCTGAGTTTGAAAGGACAAAAAATGGGCACATTAATCTTCCACTTTGTAAATACATTTACTTAATTCAAGCTGCACAGGCTTCTTTCATTTTGGTAGCCACAATTGTTTAATGGTACAGTAAGAGGTATATAGAGAGAAACGAGCAACTGCAACCAGAGTTGCTTACGATGAAATACTCTTTTCACCATTCCCTAGTTATGCACATGTACTAATAGACCAAAAAGCTTTGGCCAGACATGAATGCCTGTTTTATTTTCCCCAAGCTTTTGTGCTCCATAAAGAGCATATAATGCTGGAGTGTAGAGCTGCTGCTGCCTTTTCTCAGTAATGGAACCTTTACCTGGGGATTCCAAAGCCAAGAGGAAAGATAGGCAGCAGAACAAACACAGGGGGAAAAGATGCTTAAAATTCTGGTCACTGCAATAGAAACCAGTTTCTCATTCCTCTAAGCCACAGTCTATAAGCATACTCTACTTGTTCCTGTTGATTCCAGTTTAACTGATGGTAGAATCTCAGCTTTTCAGTAGTCTGGAACAGTCCTTAGTTGCCTGCCGGCTTCAAAGACTATATAGAGCTTAACACTAAGCTAGACAGGGATCAAAGTCAGGACTGCTAGGTTGCTATGAAAAGCTAGTGATGTTCATAACTCTGGTAAAACACACTCTAAGAGCTAGAAGGTGATTTACTCAAGCCACCTCTTGACTACTTTGGACAGTCAAAGTCTAGACAACCCTGTGTGTACAAAGCCTATGCATACAATGCTCCATGCACAGTTTTTGCTCTTATTCATTCCATTATGAGCATAAAGAGCTCAGAGATTACTTAAATCGACTGGATCTTTCCCTACAAAATGTTAGGACATGTCTGACAGCTAATTGCTTTTGTTACAGATAAATATGGTTTTGAAAGTAATGTGAAAAGATGAATCTGTTGATTCATGTTAACCTCTAGAACCATCTTTAATAGGAACTTCTATGTGACTTCAAGGGTACAGCTGGGTATATTACTATCAGGGCTCAAAACACATTTACATTTCTCACTGAGGCGATAAGAATGTTACATTCCATGGCTAATAAACCAGGAGCACATTCTACTATCAGCTCGTTCAGTTTCAGAGACATAGCTGAGTTCTAATAAAGAAAAGTAAAAGAATGTAAGCTTAGTGCCATCATAAATCTCACAGGTTCATTTTGAACCATGATTTCTGGCTCCATATCTTAATTCATCAGTGCTTAGTGTATAAAGTGTACACTCTAGAAAGCTGAGTTCTCTATATTCTTAGAGTTTGTGTCTAATCATTCTAGACATGTATAGGCTGTTGAACCTTTCCTATTATTTATGTAATCTGAAAATTTAATGGAATATGAATGCAGGAATACAGATGTTTTATGCATTTGTGTTCTTGACTCCCTTGAGACACGTATGGAGCACACCACAGTGAGAATACTCCTGGCACCTTGAGTCTGAGAAAGAGCTAACGACTTTCCTGAGAGAGAATTAAGATCTCCACTACTACAAACAACTACTTAGGTGCCAGCTTGTTATGGCTGCAAGAAAAGCTGCATTAGAATCCAAACAACATATTTAATCTGGAAGTCAGCAGTATGGACTAAGCTCTCCATATTCTTCTATGAAAGAATGGTTCAACAGACAGCAACAGTATGAATTGTTATAAACCAGCTGTTCATCACTTTACCTTGTAAGACCCAGTAAACATCACTACTTTTTGCTAATTTTTCCAAAAGAGGTGCAATTGCAGTGATATTGATTTTATATTGTGTGAGGGCTTCACTGCTGCCATTGTGAATCTTGATAGACCACTGGAAAATTAAACAAAAAGAGATTCAGAACCTGTATGTCTCCCAGTAGATAAATCTACACAGCTAAAATACCTATTTTTACATATATCTTAGGAAATATTCTATTCAACATAAAGTCAAGTTTTAAAAAGCAGAGCACCAGAGAGACATTCTCAGAGCAACCTCCTTTTCTTAAAATAAGCCAGCAGCTTGTAATTCTTTACTTCTATTTATAAACTGTTAAGCTTTGACATCTTAAGATAGACATGTCCAAACTAAGTATCGTGACCAAATCAAAAGCTATGAAAAAGGAGTACAAAGTCAGTTAAAGATACAGAGAAGTTTCAAAATAATGTCAAATTCAAGGTCATGCCAAAGTTTCATCTACCAGCAGCATCCCAGTTAGTACGCAAGCACTTGAATTTTCTTTATGAATAATCTGCTTGGAATGAAGCTACTTCAATTTTTAACCTATAATTCAAGCTAATCAAAGCTTATCAACCAGTATTGCTGCCAGTAAGCAAGTACTGTATATCACATAGCTATAATAAAATGTACCTGATACTTCAGAACTACTAGCAGGAAATTAATTGATAGCATATTTTTATTATTAGTTGCAATAAAAACTTGATCTTGTAATCAGCTTGAGAGCATAAAAATTATCTTACTAAAACTTCCTTCTTTACTCAAACACCTGATATACGTATAACTTACCGTGGCAGCTCCTGCTACAATTATATGAGGTTTTGCCACAGAACCCTAAGTCACAAAGAAAAAATAAATTAGTTTTAAAATATTCACAAATCTCATCTATCATTTGACTTACTGTTCTGGTTAATGAAGACTCATATCTTAAATAACTATGACTTGACTTGTCCCTGTAAGCATTAAATGATGGACATTACAAAGACATCAACTTGTAAAATACCAACATTTTCCTGTAATAGAGTGCAGAGTATCAATAAGCACTTAAAATCACTATCTATTTAGCTTTTAATTTTAATTTATACTGCTATCTAAACACCTCTTCCTAAGGTCAAGTAAACTGTAGGTCACACTATTGAAGTACACTTTATCTTTTTGTATCTCTCCGCATTCTCAAACATCTGTTTGATCTGTCGTACTGATTAAAGTGACCACAAAACCAGTGACAAAACAGAACAAGAATAAGACAGTTGTTGCCCCAAAGGTCTGAAAGTTATGCCCAATGCAAGGAACATAAGATGTACACTAATAGAGGAGTACAAGGAAACAGACGGCGCTGACCTCCTCAGTACAAGTTTTGCCTTGGCAACACCAAGGCTTGAACAGCTCAAGTTTTTTGTAGTAATCACAAAAGAAGAAAAATTAATTATAACTTCAGCTGTTTTGATAGAAGGTGTCTTGAGAGAATTACAAATAAGGTAACAAAAGAATCACTATTGGCCATTATTAAATAAAAGCAAGCTATTCAGAGTCCAAAAAAGGAAGGAAAAACAAAAAAATGAGTTGCCATTCTTTTAACATTTTATTCTTTATCAGAACTACATAACCTTATGCTGAATAATACAACCATCTATAAAACAACTGCGAGACACAAAATAAATGCAACATAATTTGCAGGTAGTATTGAAAAAAAATCAAAACATTTTTAGTTTTCCAAATTGCCTTTGTCCTTCAGCTTATAACACTCAAACTAATGCAAATATCAAAATGCCTGATAACAGAAAAACACAGCCACAGCAAGCACAGACCAAGACAGCTGCCAAATCAGAGTAGAACTGTTTCAGCTCCTACTGGGATGAATCAACCTGCCCCTAGGAAATTTTTTTTTCCTCCTTGTTTTGGTGTTATTATTGGCTCAAGCAAAGCCAGCCATGGGAGACCACAAGATGCCAAGAAATACATACAGCAGCAAACATGCCCCTTTCACTTTTTTTTCATGTCAAATTTCAGATCTCTGGTACATAACCGACTGATTATAATGTCATATGCTGCCGTTGTTGACCTCTTAGTAATTATAACCATGTTTATTAAAAAAGAGGTCAGCTGCAATATTTGCCTAAAATAAACAGTTTAAGACCAACCTCAGTCCAAGATTTGATGCGCTGCCTCATAGAGCCATTAACTTCTGGATACCACAAGAAATCCTGCAAAACAAACGCAGATGTAATCTGTAAGCATCGAGACAAGCATTAGACTAACAACAACAACAAAAAAATAATTAACTAATAGCCACCAGTTGAACTGTGAAGGAAAACCACATAACCCAAAGTGAGATTTCCTTTATAGTAATCATGAAAAGTCTGACAATGCTGTTTTGCTTTTTTTTTTTTTTTTTTTCCTGCCAGACTGCATTAGTCTCCATGGAAAATAAAAATAAAATAAATTATCATGTAGTTCAGGAGGCAGGATTTCATCAAGAAGGTAACTTTCAGCCTCTGGCAAATGGAGTGGCCTCACAGGTTTCCAATGCAATCAGAGCTAAAAACAAGGTCACATCTATAACCTATTTAGTACAGCTTGCTTTTTGCTCAATTTCCCATAGTTTTCTAGCAACTGATTTTTCATTTTTTATTTGAGATGTCAAGAATAGTGCCCAACCTTCATCTAGAAAAACAATCTATATTTTGGCTAGTGCTATTATGCCTGCCAGGTAAATCTGAAGCTACCTACTATCTAGTTACTTCTCAGATGCATACGCATCCAAAGAACTACAAATACACATTAAAGTGAAATCTCAAAGAATGCATATGCAGAAATTATGATGCAGAAACACTACCAGCAGAGAGGAAACGTCTTCTATCTGCACAGACCTAAAGATTTTGTAGTTCTCTTGTGTAATGTAAATGCACTAATTGGTAGGAATCTGTGGGAGATACAGGCAGTATCTGAAGGACAGAATGGTTAGTGTTATGACTGGAAAGAGCAAAATTAAACTTGCCACTTGTTGCTCAGTGCTTTTCTCCTTCATTAGTCAAGTATTTTCCACATTTAGGTCACTTGGTCACAGCCATTCAGAATGTAAAAATTCATCTACCATGCCAATAATGTCAACAGCAATATGGAGCCCAAGCAAGGAAGCACAGTGTCGTGCTTCTTAACTACCCAGAAGCCCAAACCTGCCACCTGAAACCTTAGGGGTTAGACACCTGCCAAGGCTTAAGGTGTTTTAAAGATGTAGCTCTGCCCCAGCCCAAACCAATATGAACACCATTGCCATTAGCCCTTTATTCTGCTTTGTGTTCTGCCCCCAAATTTCCAGCACTCAGCTAATCACATGATGAGCCACATCAGACCTGACCAAAACCAAACCCTACAAGGTAAGCTGGCTGAAACAACTCCTAAAACAGCCTGCTCCACAGCATTACCAGGGCCAGTTACTGTGTGTTCCTGTGTTCATGCTGTAAGCAGCAACAAAATGGGACAGAGTAGGCTTAAATTGCCACAGGCTCACATCCTAAGATGTTATTCCATACCTTAATCATACCCATGTACACAAACAGGTACTGAAAACTCACTGGCAGACAGCTCAGCAAATACTCTGCTTCTTTGGTGTTCATGAACAGAGAAATAAATTGCCTCCAGGTGATAAACAAATATATGACTAGCAGAGTGCCAGCACTACCGACAGCTGTCATGGGAAGCAAGAAAGCTATTGAGGACACCATTTCAATTGCTGGGGCAGGAAACAACAATGCCCTTCATAAAACCTACCCTCAAGTACTTGTTTTTATTTATTTATGTTTAATATCCACATTGTAAACAACACTGTGGTTATTTCTCTATACAGAAACAGTGAAAAGGGTATTTGTTGGGATAGCAGAGAGAGCTTGACAGCAATTATTGCAACCACCACTCCAAGTAAGTTAGTCCAATACATATTCCTATAGCTGTGAATGAGTAAGCTTCCTGGCAAAAAATACTCTTGGAAAGGCCAACTTACAAGATCTGACAAAAAGAAAAATTACACGCACTTCCAAAGTTTATGCCCAAAGCTATCACTCAATACAAGTACTCAAAGCCAAAGTCTTTCAATCTTATACAAAATATAATGTGTTGAGATACACTCCGACATATTTTATTCAAGATCTATAAAGAATGTTGACACTGTAAAACTTCTTTTACTTTTCAACACTTGTGGAAACTTGAAAAATCCATCTCTTACTGCAATTTGTATGAAATTATACATGCGTTATTTATGGCTTGCAATTTAATGCCAGATAAAAGCTTACCACTTTAATTGAAGCAGATTTATCTTCAAAAGGGATGTTTCCATGCTGTCAAAAGAAAAGAAAAAAACACCACAATACAAACAAAGTAAAACAACCTTTGAAAAGAAAATATTACATTCTTATGTTAATTTGCTCTCACCCCAAGTGTTACCGTCAGTAAAAAGGATTTTTCTTGTATAAACTTGTCAGTATACTCATGCAAAATGTTTATGTTATTTCCTAGATAAACAAACTACACTCACAAAGGGTCATTTTTTTCCTGGTAGGATTACATCCAAAGTCTTTCCTTTCTTACACTTCCTTTTTCTAGCCTTCTTGTTCATCTGTCTATCTTCTTCGTATAAAAGAAATGAATCAGTTTTAATTAAAGAATAAAGAAAGTTATCTTGAGCAGAAATAAAGCTGGGGTTATATCATTAAGTTTTTGTGTGAGATTGGAAGAGATTAGTAAGAAGTAGTCAGATACCCCACAATCCTCTTTTTAAAATACTAAGTAAAATACCAGTTTCAATCCTGGCCCAAAAGGACAAGTATATTTCTCTTCCACAAACAGATCTTGATTTTATAAATGCTTTATAAATGCTTGACAAATGACACCTCTCAGCTTAAAATTAATTATAGCACTCTAACATCTCACAGATGCTGAATTCACCCTCACTTTTAGGCAGCATCTTTGACCTAACAAACAGACTAGGAAAAAAAATAGAAAAAAAGTTTTTCCATCAGTCAAATGTCTTTTGAAAAGTCAAAGTGACTGCATACTGCCCACTGGCCAAGGTGCCAGCTTGCACTTCTAAACCACAGAAGTACTAATTGACAAATCTGATCTACAGTTAAAAGTGGAGTGTGTCTTTTCCAACACATACACCCAAGAAAAGAGAGACCTAAGAAGCATGATACAACAATTTAAATCAGAATTCTCTGTTCAGCAAGTGGTACAGCTAAATCCTTTCCTACTGCTTCCACTATAGCAGGCTGTAGTTTACATTCCCCATCTCACAAGAATCTCTGCAGCAGCTATCAAAACAAAGGTGAGACCAGAAGCTATTTTTAGTATTAGCCTCAGGTTAGACCTGGAAATCTGTCATTGCCCCAATGAATTTTATGAGCAGATTACCTCAGCGATCTGACTGACATAAAAAATGACAAGTTGTAAACCATGAATTACTACTGTTTCAACACACGCAATGAAACAATCATTTTCTCATCAAGAAGCCAGATACAAAGCCTAAATTGCAATGGGAGAAGTCAACTTCATTTATTTATCCCCAGACTGCCACAAGCTCTCTCTCAAACTTGACAGTTCATTTCTCAGACTTCCAAATTATCTCATTAGTACTCAAACAATTAGCTTAGTCTAATCTTGCTCTTCTCCAGAATGCCATTTCTTTTTATTGATGGCTAAGCCAGCAAACAGTGTCATTTCTTGTGTAATTTTTGTTATTATTATTTTTAAGTTCTGAGAAGAATTAAGAGGCAAGTTAGGAATAGAAGAAAGAAACAAAAACATCAAAATAAACCACCTCACCTTATTTCCTTCTTCTTTGACTTGGGGATTTATGATTTTTATAAATGAATAGAACAGCTGTCGAATTCTAGAATCTCCTAAAAACACGATATGTTTGTCTACAAGGCAATTTTTTGCTTCACTGTAAAACAAAAACAACAAGACTCGTGTTATTTATATTTATTTATTTAAATAATATTTAATATTTAGTTATTTAAATTTATAATCGAAAAAAAAACTTTTGTTCTTCAGAGAAATCTATAGAAAAATATAGGGAATTAAATATATCCAGCTCTAAGGAATGGTAAATCTTTTAAATACGATGAAATAATTAAAAGTTTACAGTAATTTGCATACAGATTTTTTAATAGAAAAAAACAAATGATACAATTCCTCAAGGGAAGATTACTTTTAGTACACATTTAGCTACTTGGGATTCTACAAATCAGGACAGTATTTTCACTTCCAGTAATCTGAAAGGGACATACAAAGTTATGCCATCTCTTGCACGGTCTGACAGCTCTTCACGACAACTATCAGTACTACTACCAACAACATTTATTTGTATTTTAATATAGAAGCACAAATGTGGTAGACACTATAGATACACAGATAATATACAACAACAAGAATTTCTTCTGATAAATGTTGTCTATTTGTGAAAGCCTAGATAATTAGCCATATATCAAAAAAACATTTGAAACAATTTCAACTGCAGTTGAACAACAATTACTCTTCTTTCCAGGCAGATGAACCAAAAAAGTTTCCTTACCTATTTTTATACTTGTGCATCATACAACTGTGGGGCTGCCATACTTTTTCTCCAAGAAATCTTCCACTTGACAGAAGATACTCACATGAATCATCACCTTTAAAATATTAAATTAAGATTAGAATTCAGATACATGAAAGTCACAAAACCCCACTACTACTAAGCATATATAAATAAAGCTGACAATATTTGAAACACAAAGGAATGGAAACAAGCAACAGCAGTAATCAAATTTAACTTATGAAAAAGTCTTGCATAAATTTTTGCAAATTGCCTTCTCCCTTATTATACCAAAATTCTCTGTAAAATATTCCTCTGTCCACAAGATGTTCATGATCTGATTTCTGCTGTTGGAAAGAAGTTGTGACCTAGCATGGTGTTTCCACTAAAAGATGCCAATCAACTGTGCTATCTATTTTCCAAAAAAAAATACTATGAATTTTTTATTATATTAAGCTGTTAATTCTTTAACATTCTACACAGAATTACCACACACTGCATATTGTACAGAACATGGAGCTCAAAAAAAAAAAAGTCTATTATTTCTCCTTGTTTAAGATGCAGCTGTCAGCTTGGAACAGCTGAAATTACATGCTGGATTAACAGGCAAAACAAAAAAACATTTACATAAGATTTTGCTGATGATTCTGAATTGCAGCTACCATTTCCAGTCCAGAAAGTTTTACACTAATTACAATTATTCATTTTGTGGGTGGTGATTTTGGGTCACTTTTTAAAGTTCATATAAATAAAATACCTAATTTCTGAAATCGGTGACTCTCTCCCAGTACATGTACCTGATTCTGCTGCCACATAAACTCAAGGCAGCTGAACACTGCTCACTGCAAGAAGAGTCGCCCTCCAACATTTTTGTCATACTTGGCCTTTCAGAGCACAACAAACAGGAAAACAGCAGTGAATGAAACACGAGTACCTGTGCTAGCTTGTGAAAAAACTCTGTGCCACAGCCCTTACTTCACGCTTCCTGTCAAAAATTGACTTCCAACAAATGCAAATCTGCTCTTTTACTCCACTGTAACCTGCAGGCACTAATTCTAAAGAAGGGAGCATTTTCTATCAACTTTTAGAGCTGCTGGAAGCCACACATAATGAGACAGGCAGACTTTCTATCTCAATTATTAAGAGAAAATCTGAAGCTTTATCTTGATCTGCAAATTAGGGTGAACAGAAAGAGCCATCAGCAGGGTGATGTCTGAGGGCTGTCGGAATGGGAATTTATGAGGCACCGCTGACCCCATTTCAGTGCACAGTTCTAAATGTAAAATATCAGTGGTACTACAGTAACATTTTCAGGAAAAAGAGACAGAGACATGGTATCACTTACCGTGTGCTTAAACAGCGTGCCCAGGTGGCCAAGAAGGCCAACGGCATCCAGGCTTGTACAGGGAATAGTCTAGTCAGCAGGATCAGGGAGGTGATTGTCCCCCTGTACTCAGCTCTGGTGAGGCCGCACCTCAAGTGCTGTGTTCAGTTTTGGGCCCCTCACTGCAAGAAGGACATCGAGGCCCTGGAGCATGTCCAGAGCAGGGCTACAATGCTGGTGAAGGCCCTGGAGCACAAGGCCTGTGAGGAGTGGCTGAGGGAACTGGCGTTGTTTAGTCTGGGGAAGAGGAGACTCAGGGGAGACCTCATTGCTCTCTACAGCTGCATGAAGGTGTGGGGAGCTGGGGGTCAGCCTCTTCTCACGGGTAACTAGTGACAGGACTAGAGGGGATGGCCTCAAGTTGTGCCAGGGGAGGTTCAGGTGGGAAATGAGGAGACATTTCTGCTCAGAGAGAGCAGTCAGGCACTGGGACGGGTTGCCCAGGGAGGTGGTGGAGTCACCGTCCCTGGGGGTGTTCAAGGAAAGGTTGGACGTGGTGCTCAGGGGCATGGTTTAGTGGTGACATTGGTGGTAGGGGGATGGTTGGACCAGATGATCTTGAAGGTCTTTTCCAACCCTAATGACTCTATGATTCTGTGATTCCACATGACCAGAGTTCAACCAAGAAAGAAAAAGGACAAAAAAAAAAATACACTGGATATATAAGGACTTTCTGTGCAAAATTCTGATAGGAAAACGTAGCCTATGTTACGGTGATAACATCACAGTCAAAGCTATTTATTTTCATATGCACTGAATCAACTTTTTTTTTTTTAAAGTTATATTTAGGATAATTGTTACAATTATCCTAATTATAATAATGCCAGCGAGCTGTACCACAGCCTGCGTGGCAGCCCCTGGCCAAGGGCAGGGGCAGAGGTTGAATGAGGTGGGACAGCCCCTTCTGGGGGCTACCACAACCATCTGCTTGTACTGCAGGCTCTCAGTAGTCTGACTCAGGCCTGTTCATATCTGTGGAAATATTTCACCCTATATACTAAAAGTTTAGGGTCTGCGCTGACACCGTAAAGTTAAAATTATAGTTTATGATTACCACTGCTTCAACAGCAACTAAGAGCAAGATTAACAGCTGAAAAGTTTCTACTCGGAGTTTGAATGTTCACTGTCAGTAAAGCATTGGCTTTACTGAAATACAATTATTTTAATGTTTTCTACAATGTTCTATAAAAGTGTATTTCCCCCATAAATACCCATGAAATTATTTTAAATATTTGGTCTGTGAAAGCAATGAATTGCTTTCTACAGCATGCATTAAATATTAAAGAAGGCACGAACCCTCTCTTGCTTCCCCACAATAAATCTCAATAAAATACAGATTAATAAAATTAGCAATACAAATTAATAAAATGAACCCCCATGGACATATGCGCTCTTCTCCTTAAGTAACTCCTCAAACAGGGGTGATGAAGAACCTGGAAACCCAGCAGATGACAACACCAACATTTCCAATGTTCTCACAGGAATAATTACAAGGTAAAGAAGGTAGTGCCCTGCAGGCTTTGCTCTTATCACCAGATGACACCTTCTTTCTCTTCCTTCCCAAACAGCATTACTTTCCTTTATTCCACAGCACTGCAGTTAAAAGGTTAACAATCCCTCTTCCAATCCCAGTGTCTGACAAGAGACTTAGCAAAAATAAGCCTTTTAACGTGACAGGGCAAACCAGCATTAAAGAATACATGAATAATGTGAACATCTGTATTTCCAACAAATACAGAGCCAGGATCAGAGATCTGACCAGAAAACTCCTGCATTAACATTGACAATGATGATTTGGGAGCTGATTCTTAGCTGCCTGCTCCTTCCCAGTCCTCCCACAAAAATAGAAGGTAAGGTTCCTATCTATGAAGCTGAAAAAGCATAAAACAAAATGCTCATTTGAAGTGTAGCTGACACCCAAAACTCTTGAGCTTTCTGACTCCAAAATTCTAATTTTCTCTTACATAGGATGTGCAAAGAGTATCTCAGATACAGAAGTATAGACAACACACCTCACATATGCTGTTTCTTGGAGCAGAACATAAAATTAGCTTGAGGGAAGGAAGAATTGGCAGCTGAAGACATCTTCCGTCTTTATCTTCCTCTCTGGAACTCCTTCTATCCAATTTCGTGAAAATCATAAGACGGGAATGTAGAACAGACTGTCTTTCAACTGCTACTCCTTGCCTCACTTACTCAACCAAATTCAGTGATGGGAACAAAATCAAGTGTTATAACTTCCAACTATCTAAGGCTCCTCGTCGCCTTACTTCAAAATGCAACTGCAATAATCAGGCTTCTTTCCTTTCCCGGACCTTCAATTACTTACCACTCCTAGTGCATCATCACTACTAAAAAAAGCTGGAATAACATGAAGAATTATAACAGTTCTGGAAAGTGTCTGAGTAAACATCTCAGAGTCATAGCTTTGGGTGTATGTCGGTTCTCCATGAGCAACCCACACATAACACTGCTAACACGCGCGATACACTCCTGGTCAGGCAGATTTTGATGCATAGGAGATGTGTTTTAAGATCTGAATGAAATGCACAAATACAGTGATAAACACCTAATTTTGTCATGAGAAAGTGTCCATTACTTGTCCCAGGGTCGTTCATGATTTCCCCTGAATTCACCAACAACCTCTCAAGCAAATCCTTGAGGTACCACAAATCAAATTGACGCACCTGCACTACCCATGTCAAACCGATTAATTACTGAGCAGCAACAGGATGCGGTGAACTGCCAGACGCAGAGGACCACGTGCCTCTGAACGCTTCAAGGAGCTCTCACAGCACGGTGAGACCTTAGGCTGTAGATGCAGGCTGATCTCAGAGATTTCCAGAAACGCAGTCTCTATCCTGTTTTTCAACCAGCACAGGTCACTCCAGGTCAGCAATACAGCGTTTTTTTTTTTTTCTATTTGGCGCTTGTTTCACTAGTCAGCACGGTGCCATTGCAGAGCAGATTAAAGAAAAGATCTTCTAGAAGCAGTTTATCAATGCAGTTCTCCTCTTCAAACCATTGCTACTTAACAAGACAGCTGCTGATCCTGCTGCCAAAATTTCTTCAGAAGTAGCTCCGAACACAGCAAATGATGTGCAAAGCTGAATTTCTACCTACTTTTAAGATATGTTGGCATAGCTCAGATTTGCTGCATAGTTATCTTTCTAATAGAAAACATAAACTCAAGATGACTGGTTTTGGTTTTTCTTAATCACATCAAATAAAAACCAGTTTCTGTACATTGACTTCCAAGCAACAGAATTCGTGTCTCTAACATACTCACTTCTTTATACCACCTCATTTCTAGAGAGTTGCTTAAAAATGAAACCGTCATGAAGAATTTAAAAGCTACCAAGCTCATGTTGGTTGTGATTAGATTATGAGAGCAGGTGACTTACAGTTATTACTGTTACTGCTATAAAAACCTCAACTTCGCAGATGATGAAAATTACAAGATATATCGAAGTGACATAAGAGTGAAGCACATAAAGGAAAATCCACCACTAATTCCACTCCCTCTGAAACCCATTAACTGACACTGAAGAAGACACAGAAGAAAATAAAGATGGTATTCATGGTCAGACCAGCCTGGTACCCTGTCTTTGGCAGAGGCCACAAAGGATGAAGAAGAGCACACATAATATTCTTGCCTAATTTTATTCCAACAGTGTTCAGTCCAGGAGCTTCCTGAGCTAGAGATGATTTCTACATATTTTATAGAACTTTCAGCAGATTTATTTCTGACAAAGTCACATTATCTTCTCTTCAATTTTTTATCCTTCACAGCATCCTTCTACAGGCATTTTCCATGCCCACAGCTGCTGCTCTAAGAACCACCTGCCTTTCGTTATTTTACATATGTGCTTTCTACTAGTTTTATTTGGTCTTGTATGGGAAAGATCACACTCACGTCCATCATGATCTGCAGACCACTATCAATCCCTCCTAAGCCATTTGTTTTCAAGGCTGAAAATCTTACTCATTTTACATAGCAGAGCATGTTCTGTGTCTTCAGATCACGAGCAAAGCTTATCAGCTCTACACTCCATCGGAACTGCCCACAAACGAAGCTGTGCTGCCGTACAGGGCTGCTACTGAAGTTGCATTCGAAACATCACACACAGGATAAAAATTAATTTTAAACATATAGAGGTAATATTTGAGGGCATGGAGGTATGCTTTCTTTCCCAGCTCTAGATACTGCACATCTTACTATTTCCCCAAGCAATGCAGAAAGGTCCGAAAGCCCATGAGGAGCATTACTCATGTTTGAGTCTTTCTTCAGACAAAATAGTCAAATCTCAGTGGGGGGAAGGAGGGTAAAATAAGATGGAAACAGCAGCCAGGACCATAAACTGGAGATTACACACCAGTTGGTGCCCCTGGAAATGCACCTTCTTCTTAATCATTAATGAAAATCTCACATAAATAAATAAAATTAGTCATTCTACACAAAAACCACAGACTGCTCTTTTTAAGCTCTTCCTTTGTGTTTTCTTTTTTTTTTTTTTTTTTTTAAAGCTATCCTCCCAAAAATCACATCTTCAAAATCTTGTTTTTCCACTGAATTTGTGAAATTTCACAGTCCTCATTCACACTACACACACCAGGACTGACAACACCTTGTTTGTTTCAAAGATATGGAAATCCAGTTGTGCACCATTACTCAAAATAAAAATTTAGTTTAAAATTTGATCATTCAACCATGATTCAAGAATGCAAACACTTAAATAAAGCATATTTCGATTCTTACAGCTGTAAGACTGTACCTTTGTAACAGACTGTAACTTTACTGGATATTATGTAAGCATTTAGTCCAAATAACTTTTTGAAGAAGCTGTATGCACATTGAAGACAGTCGAATTCCTCTTAATTCAGTTAAGGTTTTTCAAAAAACGTAGGTGACCCCTAAATGCAAAACCCCGATCATGAATTTGACCTACCACACCTACAGTCTGACATTTTTTCATACAAGTACCGTTCACATGGACAAGTTTTCCTGGGAAATACAGCGAGCTGCTCCTATCTAAAATGTGTATTTGCACAAGAGGCTACAGTTAGCCTAAACCATTATATATAAACATAATCAGACTAAACAAATAAACACTACGTGAAGTCTTGCTCTCCCAAAGGAAGCCAGGACAAAAACAACCACTTCATAAAGTGTATGTATATTCTTAACTTTAATTAACGCCTCATGAACTTTTCAAGATTACAATCGGAGAAGAAAAATAGATGCCAGTCTGCATAACAGGGATTTCTAATCTGAGCACAATAAACCAGGCTAACTACAGCATCCGACTGTCACACATGAAATCTTAGAATTACAGACACACTACGAACATACTAAATCTAAATATTAATTCTTTCACTCCTACTTTGGAGTAGAGTACTTCAGAGTGAGAAAAAGGAGTATGTATGGAAGAAGCAGTCTTTATGTGCCTTTACCAATTTCAGGATGTCTTCCTCCACAAAAACAATAAATAAATAAATAATCCAGTTTAAAAACAACTACCATTTTGTAAAGATTCTTAACATGCTCTTGCTTGTCCCACAGAAAGGATTAATTACTGACCAACCTTCTTTGTGGCTAGCATTCCCTGTCTGGTTATACACATTATTTGTGGTTTTCTCCCTTTGGCTGAATTGTCCAAAAACGTCTCTGCTTTCTTTGTTAATCAGGAAGGGGCTGTTTCAACTAATGTACAAACTTTAATATCCGAAGAAACTGATAACCTAAAAATACATTTTTTTTTGGTGGGAAAATAAATAAATAAATAAATAAATAAATAAATAAATAAAAACCATCATATAAGCTACCTCCCACAAAACCGATTTCACCAATTGTTACTTATATGCAGCTCTCTTTCATTCCCTCCATATTGCCAGTCTATCTGTAGAAAAGCAACAGTATACACGCGCATGGTTACTTCATTATTGATTATTTTCTTTGACGCACTGTAGCAGAACATATGTTCACGTGAAAGTTTGTCTTTCTGCTCTCCTCTTCCTGACAGAAGCCAATGACAGATGCTCGAAGACGGTGTAAAAAAGCACGGCAAGTAGCGATCCCTCCCCTGGCACAGCCCAGCTTCTCTTCTAAAAATGGCAGCAGGTTTGCAGCCACCACCTGATTCACTTTCTACAAATCGGTATAACCCTTCAGGGGAGGATTTATAGTATAAAATCTTGGCAGCATGCTTCAAGATGTACTAATGTCTTGTATGGAAAGAAGGCTTCATTCTGATTGTTTTAAAAGGTACTGCCTGCTAATTTTGTTTTTCGCTTGGTACTTTTTGTGGTATGAAACAAGTCACATTTAATTTACCTTCCCCATATAATTCAGAACATTAGAAACCATTATCAGCCTACTTATTTTCCATCCAGGGTACAAAACTTTAACGTTTCATTACTTCCATTTCATCCTTCTGATCATTTGCATGGCTTTTTGTGTATGTTTTCAATCTCTATTACACCTTTACTAAAAGTCAGTGACCAGCACCACAGACAGTAAGCAAGACATAGGGTAGCTTTAGCTACATGGTATCACATTGAAATCTTCTGTTTTTTCATGAATTTGCTGAATGTCAGATGTTCAAGACATTCACTGAAGGGTTGAAAAATTATCTCTCAACCACCTCTGCTTTTACCTACTTCCCCCAAAACTTTTGTATCTGCTATAAATGCCCATGGTTGGGCATTTATAGCAGATACATGGGCATTTTGTCTCCTTTGAGCGGATAGCATTCAAAGCACAGAAATGGTTTAGAAAAAGAATCCTCCATTTCTAAACCATTTCTGTGCTTTGAATGCTATCTGCTCAAAGGAGACCAAACTGGATAGCTCTGTGTTCTCTGTTGTTTCTTTCTGAAACATTTATTAGTCAATGAGAAAACCTCTCAGCCTATAATAGCTTCAAGAAACCGAAAGCACGAGGTGAAGGAACTTCCTAAAATCTTTGTGAAAACCCATACCAACTGTATCAACTTATGTGAAGGCCTGTAGACCGCTATATTTTTTCAATTTGTGACTCAACAGCCTTATTGAGTCTCCCATCACTTATCACATTTACGCATAGCGTGCCTTCCTGTTAATTTGCTTAAAATGGAAGTCCTCCTTTTCTTAGGTCACTCTTGAAATCCCCCTTTAAAAAAAAAAAAAAAATTATCATGTTTGGCACCCTCCTTTCATCTACTTTTGAGACTGACTTAAGCCACAGGGAACAGAGCACAACAAGCAAGCTCAGTTTTGTCGCATCTGAGCTCCTTTAGCTGTCAGTACATACTTCAATGTCTCACAACTCAGTGCTCTTCAGTTTATTAGCTTTACCGACATGTGAGCTGGAGGGTGAATCCTGAGAGCTGTACCCGTACAGGCTCCCTAGCCGCCTTCCCTATTTCCACAAGGAGCTGTTTCAGCCTGGTCTTCCTTGAGCAGGGGTCAGGAGCGTTACGATACAATGACACCAGCTGTCCTGCAACAGAACTGTAGCCAGCTGTCTTCAGATCAACTTTTTGATTTACCCACAAACTCCATTTCTTCAGAAGGAGGAAAAGATGCGAACCAACAACTCTCATGTTGTTTGCAGAGCTCACCAAGTTGTCGGCTGTGGCACCACCACCACCCAAAACCCAAAGCGCAGCGACCCAGCGCCTCCCTATCCACCTCGCCCCACTCACCACTTCTCCACAACCCCTTACGACACAGAAAACCCCAAAGGTTTATACCTCCACCAAGACGCGGTATAACAAGCCTTACACCAATTAACATTTTAACGACCGTAGCTGCCAGGTAAAGGCTATTAATCTGCATATAGGGGCACGCAGCATAGAAGAAGCTGCTCTGTCCCCTGCACCTACACACACAGAGGGAAGGCCCCAGCATTTTGGAGCACAACCCCATCACCCCCACGGGTCCCGTGCCCGACCAGGAGGGCCTGGACCAGCCTGCGGCGAGCCCGGGGGGGGGCCGCCCGGGGCTGCCCCGCTCCGGGTCGGGACCCGTCCCCTTGCCCTGTCCCCTTGCCCGCATGGCCACCGCTCCCCGCGGCCGCCCCCCTCACCTCGGTACCGGCGGGAGGCGGCGTGGCAGGCGGTGAGGAGCAGGACGGCGCCCAGCGCCAGCGCCTTGGCGCTCCTCACGCTGAAGTAGTAGTTGATCTCCCGCTTGCCCAGGGTGTAGGCCAAGGCCGCCATCTTGGCTCCTCCATGACAACAGAGCGCGGCCGGGCGGGCGGGCGGGCCGAGCGGGGCAGCGCTGGGGCCCCGCGGGCGGCCGAGGCAGCCCCCGCCGCCGGCTGCCACCGTCCCCACCGGCGCGGCGGAGACGAGCCCGACCCCCCGCCGCCGCCGGGGCGGAGCTGCCGCCCTCCTCCTCCTCCTCCTCCTTCCTCTCCTCCTCCTGGTGTCGCCGCTCCCCTCCCCGGCTCCCTGCTCCCCGCTCCCCGCCCCGCGGTGCTGGGGCTGCCTCAGCCCGCAGCGGGGCTTCCAGCCGTGCCGCGGTGTGCGGCTACCCGGCACCTATAAATGTATTAAAATGTATTTAATAAAATAATTTATTTATTTTAGTTGCCCGCCTCTCCTCTCTTGGCTTCTGTCAGGATGTTCGGTCATCCGCAGATAACGCTGACGCGGTTCAGATTCACCAGTTTGACGAGGGAAAGGGGAGCGTGTTGTGAGGGGAATGCTGGCAGCTCACACGCCCGGGTGCCTCCACAGTGAGCTACCTCAGTCATACCTGGAAAGAAAGATGCCAGGGAGCAGGTCAAGTCCTGAAACAGGGCTGCGGTGAGGCCTCTTGCACAACCTGCAGCCGCAGCAGCTGTGGGTACACAGCACCGAGTGACCAAAGTTAGGAGGAACAGAAACAAAAACTCGGCAAAAGCGTTCAGTACATGTCTGCAAAAATGCTGGGAATAAACGAGGAGCAGACATCGGGCCTCAGGTTCATGATGAAGAACCACGCTCAGCTGGTTTGACAGTTACTGTCTCATCTCAGAACCCTTGTCATTAGCGCTGGCTAAAAAAAGTTAAACAAAATGATTTATTATTACTATTTATTTGTTTGGTTTTTATTTTCTGTTTGTTTTGACTGAGCATGTAAATATTGATGCTGAAATACTGGGATTTTGAACACCGACGAGTACGGTTTTCATTTCACCATCCTTCCATTTTCCTGTCATCCCCCAAATGCTGTTCTGGAAACTTTGCGACTTCATAATGCATAATTGGTAATACATGACAAAGTTGGAAAGGGAAGCAGAATTAATAATATATGGAGAAAGGAGAAACAAACAAATGAACAAAACCAAAACAAACAAACAAAAACACCATTAAATTAAGCAATTAAAACCAGGAAGTCCACACATTGCAAGCAAAGTTTTATTTTCAAGTCTTACATACGAGATTTGAGTTCTAACTATTCTTTGAGTGGGCACTGTTAGTGTATACTCAATGTATATGCCTTTTCCACCCACCCAGTACTATCTGCCAGCATGTAATTTATATTTTTTTTTCTATTCAGCTCAGTCTGTCACTTCATTTAGTTTCTGGGCCGTATTTTAAAATATTAGATACACGTTACCATTTCAGAATGCTCAGTTTTATTCCTTCAGGGAGAGAGGAAAAAAAAGGTACCAGGTAAACACCCAAGTGGACAGATACTATCAAGCTGGTGGTAGTATGGATCCTTTTACTCCATAAATGAAAAATTCCAATTCGTGTATTATTTTCTTGGTCATGCAACATTCAAAATGCCATGTTTTCAAAGCTTTCTTACTCGGAGTAAACCTTATTGTTTCTTAAAATATTCTTGTTAGTGTTTATCTTTCCCTGTCCTTGTTGCTTCATATACATTTAAGTGGCAGATGCAAGCATTACACACCTCAATAAGCAACTTAATTTTTTTTTTTAATAGCTTCTGTAACTTTTTGCATTGCTACCCAATGAGTCTTAACAGCCTTATGATGTGCATCTTTCCCTGCAGTCATCTAGGACCACAGATACTCTTCTTCATTTATTTTTATAATATTTATTCATAATCAAATAGACTTTTCATCCAACCAAAACAGAGGTACTTCAGTCTTTGCCTTTTTTTTATAACTGTGTTAATTTTCCTGGCTCCATTGTAATCTGCATGATGCTCTTGTTATGGTGAGTGCAGCTTCGCAACATGTACATGTTCAATCAGCCCCACTGCTAAAAGTAACGTAGATGCAGAAAGCACAGAATTCAACTGGAGCTCCCAGAGGGCTAACTCATCTTTTCATTTAGGGTTGCTACAATGCCTGTACAGGGAGATTTAATTTTTTCTCCCCAAATTAAAAAAGAATTCATCTCTTACTGCGCGATAGTCTCTCTGGAGAATTTCACTGATCTGCAATTAAATTAGCTTCTCATGAAAGAACAGCAGAAATTAGAAAGGTAACAAAATAAACATGCTTTTGTTTATAGATATGTCAGAAGATCACAGCAGACAGGAATAGAAACTCTTTCCCTCAGTCTTTTGAAGGCTGTTTCAGATTGACCACTGGCCCCTGACTGTAAAATGGCAGTCCTCACCTGCTCTAAAATACCAACGCTTTCCTCAGTGATGCCCCCAAACCCTGCTTGTGGATTACATCTCCTTTATTTTAAGACTGTACCAATGAATACTGAGACTATTGAAGGTTAAATATCTTCATGAGGTCTATCCACCTGTTTGTATTAACTATTGAAGTGCATTTAAGCAAAACATCTTTTGCTTCATTGTTCCTTTGTAGATGTTGTTTGACAAGAGTAATCTCTTTCATTTCAGTCAGGAGCTCTTGGCTAAAGTGTCATGACTTCAAAGTGGTTTGCGTGACTGCAGTCTGTCTTCTTGCAGGTAACTCCCTTGCTTCTCACAAGCTAATTGAATTTGGAATCATTGCATATAATTCACACCAAGCCCACTATGTATAAAAGGCGTGATTCAAGAGGCTAATTAGGGGTTGCTAACTACCCCGTGAAACAGACTCCAGACACGAATTATCTAGAAGAAGCTTGGTAATTTCCATTTTATACCTACTTTATTTTCCCGTCTGCTGATAAATTTAGTATGCTGGAAGTAAACCAGAAGTATGCTAGCTCATCTTAGTCAAACTTCATCTTTTGTTTTTCAGATGCTTAGCTCTGGCTTCCTGCTTGTTCTGGTGGAAGCATCCAGCATCGCCAGTGGGAGGGCAAGACCTGGAGCAGTCATGGAGAAAAGACTCAGAAACTGAGCAGCAATTCATTTGAGAGCCAAGGGGGTGTGACACTGCTTTGTAAATTGGGTAATGACTGTGAATATGAATAGTGAAGAGCCACAGGAGAGATTTCGTACTTCTGTTTTCTACAGATGTAGAAGCCTTGGCTTAACTGAATTTGTTATTTTAACTGTGGTGTTATGTGTGGTCACTAATGACAGAAAGTAATTAAAAATGTTTCTGTGGCTTTCCACAGCACTATTTCCCCTATGGGTCAATATAATAAAACAATCAGTAGAGAAGAGGTTCATGTCACCTAGCTCCAGCCACTTAGAAAGAATCAATCAGTTTTAAACTCATTATCTGAACTCCTGCTGTAGGAGCGGTGGGAGAAAGTCACCAGTTACTTGTAGATTAGGATACGGTCAACGACTTACTATTAGGAATGACGGCCCTCTGTTGAATTTAGATAATTAGTTTACACCGAACAGATGTCATTTACACAGTTGTAATCTAGGTGAGATAATTCTTTACTGCTTCCTGTTTTCCTTGGCAGGCTCAATGTGAATGGAAGAAGAACTCCGTGCTGCAGGTTGAAACAGGCACGCGCATTTGAGTTTGCTGATGAGCTTAGCTCCCAGGAGTTCTCGTTCTTTTGATTCTCCTGTTTTCAACATTACAGCCAAGTAATAATATAAAAACCAAGCTTTTATAGAGAGAGCTGCTGTCCTCAGTCAGTCACAGGACAATCCCAAGGATCTGAAGCATGTAAAAATAGATAAAATGGCCATATATTATTGAGAGGTGGTATTAAAATGTTCTCCCACATGATAATTTTGCTTCAGAGTTTTTACCTGTTTGTAGGAGTGCGGTTAATTAGCACTTTTTTTTTTTTTTTTTTTTTTTTACAGTAAGGTTACAGACAAGGAGGAAACATTACAGCATACCTTTAAAATGTAAGTTTCATGTATCATTCTAGGAATACACCACTTGCTACATGGTAACTGGAAGATCTCCTATGTTACTTTATAGATTAAGTGTTGAATAATCAGTCAGTAGGATCTGCCATACTCCAAACCATATCAGGTTTTAATTTAATTTGTGCATCACTGTCAGTTTGCACTGCTCATGTTGTAACTCCAGAAACAAAGCTGGACTTCTAACAGATTTCTGGGAAGAGTAATACTTCCAGACGTGCAGCTTTTCCTTCAGCAGCTTTTGTGTACTTGCTGAATGACAACATCAAACATTTTAATTACTGAGTTTTCAACCTCCTAACACCAATCAATCTTTCCATAAGCACCGTGCTTCCATGTGGCATGTGAATGCATGGCAGCCATCTATTGCAAATATTTGGTTACATTAATGAAAAGGGAGTACAAAGAATAACAAGACTTGTTCAATCAGGCAGTGTACTCCGAGTACTGTCTCAACCAAATGCTGAAACTGATACACCATCAGCCTCATAAGATCTTGGAATTCTATCACAAATTACCACTTTTATAGATTTCTAATTCTATTAAAGTCATAAAGTTCCTCAATAGTCTGCACTAAATGGAAGCTGATATTAAGTCAAGTAGTTTTGAAATCACATGCACAAAGGATATATTTAGCTTTATCACTAAGAGATAAATGCATCTGCAAGTCTATAACATGAGGATTAATTGTGTTTCATTTCACATTTCAGTGGATCTGAAATAGAAGTAGATTGGGGGGATGGAGGCAGGGAATGGAAAGAGGAGAATTTCAAATCTTTAATTTCTCCTCTTCTGTCGGTTCGTGGCTGAAGGAACAATGCAACCAACTCAATATGAGTGATAAAGCATAGTTCACTTTATTGTCCGGATAGCACATATTTATACAGATGATTATAATTATGCCTACTAGTCACTTGCTGATTGTCTAAGCCTAAAGGTTTTTTTTTTTGCATTCCTCAGTTATGCTAACTGAGGCCTACTCCTGATTATTTAGAACAAGCTCTGATCGAACAACTGTTCCGCACACTCATGTCCACGCCCTTTGTGCCAATTCCCAACACTCTTCCATTAAGGACAGTCAAGAGGATGCGCCTTTCTGCACCATGGGATGTGGTCATCACCAAGCTATGCAGGCTTGAGATCAGATGGGAACTCTGCATGGCTCGTTAATGCAAATCAATTTTAATTTCAGCTGCATAGATTCTTATCCTTAAGAATGTATTCTTATATTCATCACTATAATGGGTTCCGAATTTTCAATTTATATGAGTTTCTTGGTAGGAGGTACTATTTTACTCTTCTATTTTCTCCTTCTCTTTTTTTTTGAGTTTTATTTCAGAGAAAATGGCAGTCACATAGCTCATTGTCAAGCTGAATTGGTCTTTTTTCATCAATGTTTCAGTTTCATCTTGTTATTCTTCCTGGTTCCCCCTTGTGCTCCCAGATGTGTCTCTTTAAAATTCAGAATTTTGTATAATTATGGGGCAGTCTTTGGAAGCCTACACAGCTACTGCCCAAGCTGTGTCATGTTTGGGGAGCATTAGAACATTTTCTTCTGGCTGCTAGCAGTACAGATGTCATCCTGTAATTACCGTGTTCTCTTTAAAACAGAGAGAGAGAGAGTATCATTTCCAGCTCTATCACTGTAATCTCTAATAAAAATCATTAACTCTAATCATCATTAACATTCTGTGCAGTGCATTAGTAGTCTGTTTGATACTGGTCCATTAAAAAATACTTAGCCTTGAGTTCAAAAAGTCCTATATCACTGTCCCAGGCAGCTTATGCTTGGTGTGCAGCCACAACATATCCTGCTAAAACGGCCGCTGTTGGCACGGATGTTAGATTGCTGAACTCTGGGAAAAGGCTCAGTACCTGTGCGAGCAAGAGGGGATTTGCTTTTATTGATTACCCTGACATGAAGCCGAGAGGCAAGAGAATTCTAGGAAGAACTTTACTGAATGTTTTAATTAAGAAATATAGCAAATGAAATAAAAAGATATAATAAAATATAACAATCATGTAATAAAAGTTTGCATGAAATTGAGGAAAACAGCACAAGCTGAGGAAAAAATGGAAGAGCAATATCAGCCTGCAGTTGATATAAATGTGGGTTGAAGGTAAAGCAGCTCTGTAAAGCAGTTCTCCTAATTCCCTTATTTTTTGAAGAATCACTTCAGTTTTAAAAGCCTGAAGTCTGTAATGGGGTCAGCAATCAATATAGGGCAAAACATACCAAAGAAAAGGGTATGATTGACAAGAAAACAGACAAAGCCTAGAAAATGATCAAAGGAACATCATGAAGAGGCTCAGGTAATGAGGATGGCTGGATTTCCTGGCAAAGCTGTGCTCACAAACATAAAAGTGATGTAAGGAAGGAATGACATTTTGGGATCTGAAGATGGGTGAAAAGGTGGAACAATGTTGCAGGAAGAACGGCCGAAAGCACGACAGACACCAGTATGGTCAGATCATGCTCCATTTTATTGCCCGAATAGCCTAACTTTTATAGTGAATTTAACAGGGGCGGATAGTGTCTCACACAAGATTATTGGTCAAAAGCACTCAGACAAACAACTACAAGAAAACAACCCCACCTGCAAGAAAACAACCCCCTTGTGATTAGCAGTCACATAGACCGTTCGAAATGGTTCCAAGGCCCAGGCTACATATAGTTGACATAATGTAGGGGAATTCTTCATACCCTGCGGAAGCATTAGCCATTCATAGTGTTTTGCCAGGGCCTGTTTGTTAATGGCGGGCACCGTAAAAGCGAATCTTTGGCAGTCCTTGTCTGCTAGGGGAATTGTAAAAAAGCAGTCTTTTAAATCTATGATCAATAGGGACCAATGTTCAGGCAGCATGGTTGGGGATGGTAAACGAGGTTGCAAGGCTCCCATAGCTCTCATTTGGTCATTTACTTTACTTAGATCTTGCAGGAGTCACCACTTTCCTGATTTTTTGCGAATTACAAAAATCGGCGTGTTCCAAGGACTTGTGGATGGGCGTATGTGTCCTGCCTGGAGCTGTTCTTGAACTAAGTTCTCTGCTTGTTTCAACCTGTCCATTGTCAAAGGCCACTACTCCACCCAGATAGGCCGATCAGAATGCCATGTTAAGGCCAGGGTGGGCGGTTGCTCAGCAGTGGCCACTAGGGAAAATCCTTGTTGTCAGTAGTAATCACTGCCCTGAGCTGAAAAAGAATATCCTTCCCGATTAGCATTTGAAGGTTTGCAGGCAGTGGCATCACATACAGCCTAGTAGAGACCGTTTTTTCTTGGAATTTCAATGTCACAACTTGTGCACTGAGATATGTTGCCGAGCTGCCACCCACTGACGCCGGTATTTCCAGTGGCTGGAGATGTTAGAAGTCAATGTTTCGGCCATACCATGGAGCTACAGATAGTAACATCTGCACCGGAAGCAATCATACCGATGACAGTAATTTGTTGGGATCCTATAGATAATACTACATTCATCATAGGTCGGGAGGCCAAGGATCTGGTAAAATAGACAACGTGGTCTGAGGAGCCAAAACCACCCTCTCGGTTTACCAGTGCCCCTGCACATGGTTGATAATTTCAGAGTGCAATAAATTGGGCTATTTTGGTACCTTTTGGGTTAAACAAGAGCGGGTTGAGCGTGTGTGCCATGACTCTGATTTCCCCTACGTGATCAATGTCAATAATCCCTGGAATAACAATTAATCCCTTAAGTCCCACAGAGGATCTACCTAATAGCAAGCCGCCTAATGGTGTGTTTGATAGCAGGCCTTGGATTCCCATAGGAATCACCACCACAGACTTATCAGGGAGTGTTACGCTTACTGCTGTTGCCAAATCCACTCCAAGGCTTCCTCTGGTGGCTGGGGCATTGTTGTTGAGAAATCCACCCTGTCCATCCGCACTGCAGCTACTGTTGTCGTCGCGCGGCCGATCACGCTCCTCTTGGAGTTTCCCTTGGACCTGCACATTACTGTAGCATGTGTGTTAGATCGGCAATTATCACACCAGACGGTAGCCATGCAGTGCCTTTTTGTATGGCCAGGCCTCCCGCATCGATAACATCGCAGCTGATTCTGGGGGTTACGTCTTGGAGGGCTGCTGTTTGTTGGTGTCGCTATAGCACTTGAGGGATCACCAATGGGTGTTGCAACAGCCTGTGCCATCACAGCTGCTTGCTTAGACTGATTGACTCGTTCGACTCTCTCCAACATTTCTTCTACAGGTGCGGTTCTCGGTAGCGTGGCTAGGATGTTTTGGGTTTTTGCGTTCGCGTTGTCAAAAGCAAGTATTTTAAACATGATCTTTCTTGACTCCGATGTTAAGTCCGGATGATCTATGATTGCTGCCCACAACCGATCGATAAATTTTGCATAAGGTTCACCTTGGGCCTGTTGAACTGATGTAAAGGGAGGTGCTTTCTTTTCTTCTGGAAGGGCAAGAAGAGCCTGTAGTGCGAGCTGTGCAGCTGTTTGGTGAAAAATCGCAGGGAACTGCAGCTGAACTTGGGGATTGAAGTATGGACCTGTCCCCGTTAACATTTCAGCAGTAATGCCATACAGAGGGTCCCCTGGTTGACGCGGTCGACTCGCTTCTGCCTGTGCCAACCGTAGCCATTCCCTTTCAAAGAGCAACAGTTGGGAAGGAGTTAACAGCAAACGCGCCAAGTTTTGACAGTCAAGTGGACACATTAAGTCTGCGTGGAAAACCCATTGAACTATCTGTTGCGCCGCCTGGGACTGTAAGCCGTACTCCATAACTATTTTTCTAGCTTGTCGTAAAATCTTCCAATCATGCGGTTGCCACGACCCGGTGCCTTGCACAGGGTCCATAACATCTGGGCAGGCCAAAGATGCGGCATGCCACTCTCCCTCTATAATGGCATCACGTATGACTCCAGACCACCTATTTGGTTTCGGCGCCGGTGGAGTTGGGGCGGTGGATAATGAGGGAGAAGCATCTTGGGTGGATTTATTGGTTCCTGGCAGCGGCATGGATGCTGGGGGCACCGTGTCAAGATTTTCTGGAGCGGGAGGTGAAGAGGGCAATTCGCAGGCCGCATCTGCACCGTGCTCGGATAGTCCCTTAATTATGGCTGCTGCTGATTCCTTTATTGAAGAGGTCATACCCCGAACCGGGATGGGTGCAGGAACCGATGGAAACAATAGTGACAGGCATGGTCCTGAGTCGTTGGATTTTGTAGTTGACGTTTTGTCGGCCCCGGATGGTAGTGACAAAGCTTGCGTCGCCGCCGTTAGCACCTGGCGTTCGGCCTTCAGACCGCACAGCGCATCAATCACTGCACGCCAGGTCATACATAGATCTTTATTGAACTTTCCACTCGTGCTGGTTGTCTGCCATAACCGATCTCCCACGAGCTTCCACTCATCTGGGCTAAAGCTTAGAGGGATTTCCTTTAGAAAACCCTCCTTCTGGGCCCATTGCACCAAGGATTTGATCTTTTTCGCGCTGCAAGATACGCCTCTCGCAGCGAGAATGCCAGAGAGGAGCTGCACAGCCGCCTCCGCCTCCATGGTCACGTCAGACCGGCTGCAGGGTCGCGATCCCCGCCCTGCTGCTGGGACAACTCGCCACACGGTGGCGGCCGCCTCACGTTGTCCCCTGCCGCCTCTGGTCTCCCGCAGCAACTCGATCCGGGATGCCCCGCGTCCCACCGCCACTCCTTTCTCCCCGCCTGTGACCGCGATTTTACCCCCCGGGTCCCGCCCGCGACTTCTCTGTTCCCGCAATTTGTCTCACCACAATTCCTTTGTCCGGGTCGCTGCTTGGAGTTTCTCAATGTCCCTCAGGCTTTTTGTCAGGGCTCTCCGTGGCTCTCAGGGTCTGTCCGTGCCTCTGAAGCGTCTCTCAGGGCTCTCCCTCTGAAGTCTCTCCGTGTGTCTCAGGTCTCTCAGCGTCTGTCGGGTCTCTCAGTGTCTCTCAGGTCTCAGCTTCTCTCAGCGTCTCTCAGGGCTCTCAGGGCTCTCCGTGTCTCCGAAGTCTCTCTGTTTCTCTCAGCATCGGTCAGATCTCTCAGCGTCTCTCAGGTCTCTCAGCCTGTTCGGGTCTCAGCCTGTTCGGGTGCCATAAGTTGCAGGAAGAACGGCCGAAAGCACGACAGACACTAGTATGGTCAGATCATGCTCCATTTTATTGCCCGAATAGCCTAACTTTTATAGTGAACTTAACAGGGGCGGATAGTGTCTCACACAAGATTATTGGTCAAAAGCACTCAGACAAACAACTACAAGAAAACAACCCCACCTGCAAGAAAGCACCCCCCTTGTAATTAGCAGTCACGTAGACCTTGTCCTTGAAGCTAGCTGCTGGTAACAATATTTTCTAAATTCCTCAATTGGGCGATGTGGGAACACTGTCATGGGAACTTCTCATAGTTGCCCTGGTAGCTTGGTTTGCTCAGCTGCAGCAAGCTGTGGGATCTTTGCTGTTTCAAAAATCCCTCAACAGAATAAGAAGGCAAAGCTTTTCTTTTAGAAAAGAAGACAAGAAGCACAGTAAATGCTACTGCTTGCAGTAATGCCTGAGACACCAGGGTAGCCAAGGAAAATAAATACTGTGGTCCCTGAAAATGGTCAAAGGCAAACTTCAATGTTATAAAAGAGGTTTGGTTAAAGAAAATCAAGGACAATCTAAGTATTAATGATAAATGAAGCAACATCTACTGCCTTTGAGAATTTGGAAAAAAGTTCAGACCCCAGAGCTGGCCAAGAGGTTTCACTCATGTATAATTGCCACTACTTTTGTGCAGTTCGGTGTTTCAGAACCTTGCCTAAACAGAAACCAGAATATGACCTATACCTATGTTGCTTGGCAAATACTTGACCAGGTTATTAAATATTGCTGGAGAGAGGCAGCACAGCATTCCTTTGGCTGGCCGTGGAGAACATCTCAGGTCCACAGAGCAACTTTTAAGCTGTCCTCATTCAACAGTCTGCCCTCCGTACTTGTTATCTGGTAGTATTTCAGGCAGTGGAGCTGGGTGACTGTCAAACTGGCATGTATTTCATGAATGAGCTATAGAATTTATAATTTATAAGCAAATGTACAGATGAGAAGGTCTGACTACTTTATGGGACAAAAGCTGAAATGGAAAACTCCAAGCTTTGCTGTAGATGAAAAATTATAATTGACTGTTATGAACACCAATGAAAAAATACACTTCTTGGAAATTATTCTGTATCTTGTCAGGTCTGCTTTTTCTGAAAAATTAATGTGTATTCACTTGATTTTGTGATTTTCTCCCATTTAGAAATGGAAGAAATCAGTTTTAAAAGCTATCTCCAGAAAGGCATTTCCCCTGAACATGATGTAACTCTGGATCTCTAGAGTTATGGCTACTTTCCCCAGTTTCTTTAAATGAGTGAAATTTGATGGAACTGGACGTGTTTGCCCGAGGTTGGGTAAGAATATATATACAACATCAACTGATTTTGGTAGTGAAAGATCAGGCCTTTGGAGCAGGGCTCTTTTCCCACTACTAATAGTGAGAACCTGCCAGCCAGTCTTATTTCTCCACTAAGAATGATCTTATTTCTTTTGCAATTTAATTTCTCATTAGAATTTGCAGTGTGCTTTTGAGTAGCTTTGGCATTTAAACATGAAATGACCGAGATATAAGAAATAATCTACTACAAGGAAATATTGTATTGTGAAGGTAGTTTCAGCAGCTTGAAATAGTCCATAGTTTAGTCTATAGTTTACTAGGACTTACTTCAGGGTATCTTGATCTTGGAGTCAGTGTTTTTAGGAAGGTAATTTTATTTTAGGATGATTTTTTAAAAATTGTTAGGATTATAATTCTAACACTGGAAAACATATCTCTATATTAACCTTGGGCTCATTAAAACTCTAGTTTTCTCAAGTGTCAGCAATGGATTAACAAACTAGAATATTTCCACGAGTCGTTATTTAAAGATGGAATTGCATTGAAATAATGTAATTTAAGCAAAATACCACAGAGTAGCCCTTAGGGTTCACACTATTCCACCATACCTGTTTGTCTATATGGTGCTTTGTTGGGTTGCTGTGAGCTCCCATGGGTCTAAGTGGTTTTGTGACGTTAAAATGGAAGCACACACACTAAATGTTAGCACAGGCTCCTATGCACCCCAGGCTTAGCAAAGATTTCTTTCATTTAGGAGTTAACAGGCAGCTGAGTAGTTATGCCATTCCCGTAAGATGTGTGTGAAAGCCTAGTGAGTTGGACTCCATCAGGCAGCTGTAATTGTCTGCTTCCAGCTTTGAATGTCCTGGGCAGGACACACTTTAAAAATTGCTCTAATGAGAGGCAGATGGATCTAATTCTTTCTTTCAATGTCCTTGTTTATGCTTTAAAACCACTTGTATTGAGATGCTTCACTAACAGAATCTCCCTTTCCCTAAGGCCTAGGAACAGAACAAATTCTTACGCATTGAATCCACTCTTTCCCATTTCCATTTTATAATTGTCAGACCTTTCTCACAGAGAAAACTGATAAGGCTCTCTCTCCTCTGCCCATCTGTGTATTTTCATGGTATGTGCAAGAATTTAATCTTTCTGAGATGTCTTCCTTTCTCTAATGTTGGAAGAGAACACGCCAAGGCGATTGGCTCCGGGGCAGACACGTTCTGCAGCGGAGTGGGGGATCGGACAGGCAGGGCTAATTTTTCCGTCACGGAGCCCACTCGAGGGAGCCACCAGGGAGGTGAACAAGGCGAGAAGGAGGTGTAGGCAGATCCAGCAGTGCCCCCTCCCCGGCCGTTCAAAAGCAGCCCCTAGGGAGTGTGGTGACCAGGACGGGCAAACAGGGCATGGCGCGTGAGAAGGGAGTGGTGCGAGCAGGTGGATGACCTGGTCCGCCTCGTGGCAGAACTCAAGGAGGAGGTCAAGGGGTTGAGGGATATCAGGGAGTGTTTTCAAAGCAGAAGGCAAAAAGTTTAGAATACTGTCAGCTTGAAGGCACACATTTAGCTGGTGGAGAGGTGTACCCATAGCTAAGAAAAAATGCTGGCCTTGACCTAGGTGCAAAAGAGCAGCTAATAAAACCAGCAGAGGTCTTTGGTCTGGTCTGTTGCGTGCTTCCACTCTACAAGGAAGGCACAAGATTTAAAAAGACCTCCTGTTTTTCACAAGGTTGCTTTATGTCCTCAAAGTTGAGGAAGAGTGCAAAACAGCTTCAAAATGGAGAGGAAAACTCCCCTCTCTCCAATTGATTTTCTCTTTTGAAAACACAAGGTACACTCAAAGACTAGGGCCCTGACCATGGGAGTTGGGTAAGCACCTAGCAACTTGCCAGGAAGATGAAGAAGAAAGAGCTGCCTGTGAGGTTTCATCTTGGTTTTTGTTCCTTTTCCTTCCCTGTATCCTTATGAACCTCAAAGACGTAATGGGGGTCTGGACGAACAGAAGGAGCCCAGTTCTGCAATTCCTCTGTAAGTTCTCTTAAATTCTCTTTGCTCTTACCTGTTCCAGATCACTACTGAACAGACTGCATGCCTGAAATGGCAGAGTCTGCTTAAACAGCAATATCATTGCACAGAGATGGGTGCAGGAAACCGACAGGTAAGTTACAGAAAATATCTTCACAAGCATTAAATTCATCAGGAAACTATCAATTGGATGAATTTGCTTCTCCTGTTTTGGATTCATAGAAATCAGCAACTAAAAGACAAAATTATTCTCATTTGGATTCCTTTCTACCCTGAGTGAGACTGCACTTTGCTGCTGGGAGCTTTCCTGGTGTGGATGGGCGTATTTCTGATAAGGCAGTTGATTTTCAGAAAGAGTTGTGGCACTGATATTTTGCAGAAATAGCCCTTGGGATGTTCTTGGTCACGCAGGGCTCAGGAGATTTCAAGAGTAACCACGGCAGTGAAAGATCCCTCACTGAATTCAAGTACCAACAAAAATGCCCTTCAAAGGTCGGTGATTACCGTCTAAGCCAATAGGTGGTGCACTGCCCTTGTGGAAATGGTGAAGGATCACTTGCTGCTGTTTACTAAGGGTCTTAGAACTGGCATTTAGGAAAACTTGTTTCATTTCACACAAAGAAACGATTTCTGTAGTAAGAGAAAACAAAATATATATGTGTTTCTAAATGGTGTTGACAATGAAATAATTATTATATTAAATTCTATGTATTTCAATTGCTTGTTTTCAAAAGGGCATTCATCTGTCGCATTTATTTGGAAGCTTATCTTTGGGTTAATGAGAGCCATTGCTTCCTGCTCAGGATATACTTCAACCTGGAACCATGTTTAGGGAATTTTTCTCATGCAATACCTGCATTCAACCATCTATTTTCCAGGAAAGGACTGATTTATTCCAGCCTAGGAATTGAGAAATCCAGCCATTTCTGTGGAAGGTCTTTGCTTATGCGCTGTAGATTGCATTTGGATTGCACCTGAGATTTATATGGGAGCAATGCAGAAAATTAATGCTTTTTTAATGAGCTGATAATGAAGCTTGTGTAAAGGGAGATGAATTATAGATTACTTCTGATAGTATGTCTGAGAATTGCTTTATTTGAACTTGCTGTCATCTCATTGCTTGAAATCCATCTGTGTGATTCTGGTACTGTAAAACACAGGATCAGGTGGCTGTTAGAAAAACAGCTTTGAGGAGACCCTGCCTCAAACCACTAAGCACTGCAGCAAAGCTAACCACGCCAAAAGTGGCAATGTGGTGGAAATGGAGATCTGTTAACAGGACTGCTATTTTGTCTCTTACTTGTGTTAAAGGAAATTTGACTATTCATAATCTTCAGCACAGTATTCATATTTTAAACTGCTTAACACAGATCTTTAAGGTAATTGTCAGGGGCTCATGATTTTCCGCCCAGCGAAGCAGCCAGGTTACTTATATGTTTCCCTTCTACAACCACTTTCCAAGGTTTTGAAGTTTCTTTTCTCTCTGCATTGGCTGAATTTAAGATGTTCTCACCACCTCCATTTTTCGCCTACTTATGCCACGTTCATGCAGAAGCAGTGCTGCAGAGAGCCCGGCTTGCTGCCAGCGGGACCTGCAGGGATGGCAGCAATAAATGCCAGCCTGGTGGTGGGCCCCGAGAGCTGCACTTGAGAAAAAAGGAGACACACAAATGTGTGACCAGTTCCACAGTGTTGCAGGGAGGAAAATTGGCCTGAAAGCATTGGTACCAGCATTTACAGGTGTATCGCAGCCGAGCACTGGGTATGTTGGTAGCTCCATAGTCTCCTTACCCAGTCTTACCCAGATTCTCCAGCAATTCTGGTCCTGTGCAGTACAGCCAGGGGTGCTGCAAACCTAATCTTTAGCTTGGTTACTGCAGTAATTTTCCTTTGCTCACAGGTTTCTGTGTTCTGAACGTCAGCTTTAATCTGTTTTAACCCTATTGTTTTAGCCAATTTACGCTAATGGTCTAGTTGTGTCTATGCTGATGCATACCTGCTTATGATTATATTATCCAGAGATTTTCCCTATAGAGAGGCAGACCGCTCCCAAAGACGACTGACTGAACTTTACCGAAAGTTTATTCAACATTGTATATTCCTGAAATGAGAGTATGAAGACTCCCTGCGCCACCTGTACTTCATTTCATTTATTTTCAACTGTGATCCTTGGAGAGGAAAGAGTATCTTCAACATTGTATGTAGCATAGGCAAAATACTTGATTGTGTGGTAATTTCTAATGAGCTCAAAACCTGAGCCAAACTGAGCATCTTCTGGGTGCTAATACCGGTTGTGAGGTGGGTGCTATGTTTTTTTTTTCCTTCCAGTTTGATTTCCAGATGAGCTCACTTTGTTAGCAAGGGTACAACAACACAGAAGAACTTGGATGTTAGCAGGAGGCTGTCAAGAAGCGCCATGGAAAAGATGAGAGAGAGAACAGGAGAAATCAGAAGATGCCACAAGAGATAGCATTTTCTTCTTGGAGTTTCCTTTCAAAAGGAAACACATCACCCACATCGCCCCCAAAGTACAGGCAGCAGTAGTCCACATCCCAGTCCTAGCAGTAACCCTTGCATACTTCCTAGTGAATTACATGGACTCAGGGAAGTATCTTTTCAGTCCTTGTAGAAAATTCCTGGCTTCTAGGTAATCCAGGTGAGAAAACAAACTCTTAACATTTTAATAATTTAATTTTTCTTTACAGCAGCAACAACAAAGATTTTTAAATACCAAGACAATGATTGAAATACTAACACTCAAATAATCATTGTGTTCCAATGAATAACAGTAGTTATTTACATGAAACTATGTTTCATTCACTTAAGAGAAAGAAGGGCTATACTTTATTATGGCAATTCTCCTTCTATTAATTTGGCACATAGCTGTAGGCACACAGCAGCTGCACCTAGGGCCATGTTTTGATATTTGCCCTTTTTTCCTTAATCAGTTGTGAGCAAGAATGAAAAGCTTCCTTCAGAAACAGTTTTTTGTGCTTATTCCTCCTTGCACTGTTTGGAACTGCCTTTGCATTCTTAGCCACTAACCTTCAGGGGCTGTCTTCAGGCTTACAGGGACTTTCTGCTGGATATTTTCTTCAGGTTTCCCTTTAGAGGATCCTGTTGATTAAGCCTGTCTCAGCTCTCCCCTTACCTGCTCTCGCTGTTGTCCTCCTTGTATTTTGCGTTTTCTCTCCAGCACCTCTCAAATTCTTCCCGATTCCAAACCTATTGCTGTTTAAACTACAATTCATTTAGGGCTTTCAGAAAAGCACTGTATGATAGTAGTATTTTAAAAGGTCTCAGAAAAGAGCAGTCTTTGGTTCTTAGGGTGTTTCTTGTGATTTTAAATTACTAAAATTAACAGTGGGTAGATTTGCATCTCATATACAACTGTATGAACTATAAGGGCCTAGCAAAAAGCCTGATCTTCCTGACTAGATGGACTGAATTTAGAGATGCCTTGCTCTGACTTTTGCACATCATTTCAAAAAACAGTCCTGCTTATTGCAGCAGAATATCAGCCAGCACTACTCTCTCAACAACAAGCAGCTTTCGACAAGACAGAATCTTCATTTTCTTGCTACCCTTTAACAAGAAAATGATCCTTCTTTTGGACATTAATCTTGCTTAGAATTTAGAAAAAAACACAAAGAATTATTTATGGCTTTGAAGTTCTTGTACAATTAGGCATGATATTATTAATTTTCTTGGGGACTTTTCAAAAGGTGATGTTGAAATGAAGAGTCAAGTAGACAACCACACCCTGAATACAGCTGCAAGCAGTTTTTAAATGCTCCAAGCAAGTGTTTTACAGCAATGGGCTAAGAAAGATACTTACAGTAATGGAAATGTACTTTAAATTCTGGCTATAAGTATCTGCTGATGCATCTAAGCAAGTAACTTTACTCATTCAATAGTTTCTTTTGGAACACTGGACATGCTTTATTTCATTATTTTTTTTTTCACAATTTATTTAAACATCTCACATATACAAAATACATTTTCTTTTTTTGAGAAGTGATGATTCTTTTTTACCCATTGTAGAAAATGAAAATGAGATTTGAAAGCAGGCACACCTGATTTTGGAGGACAAAGATGAGGAAAAATGATCCACGTGCTTAAGCTGGGGGTGAGACAGGACATTCTAAGCTTTGAGACAGACGTCAAAGAAACAGAAGAAATATTTTAAATTCTGTTAGCACCATCAAAGTTCAAGTATTGGAAAGATACTGTGTAATAGTGAAATTAGCACCACTGTATTCTGAGTGGAATTGAAAGTAACTCATATGATATGGAGAAGTGCCTACAAAGAATGTGGATCACACTTAGTTTAGTGTATGAGGTAGTTTAAACCTTTGGAAGTCATGGTTTTAAACTTCCTCTGTGGAAGATATTCAAAGGCCACAAGTGGTGCAAACTTTCATGATTTTTTTTATTTCATTTTTTTTTTTCTTTACAAAGGTTGACATTTCCCAAAGCAAGGTGTTAATCTTGAAACACTTCCAAGTCCTTTTGGGGCTGTATTAAAATTTCATTGCACAATGCTCCAATCAATTCTTCTCCTTCTCTTTCGCCCAGACTTTAAGCAAGTAGATGAACAGAAGGAATGGAAGGAGTCAGCTTTCATTATAAAGAGAAATGACAAAGAGAATAATTTGGGGGGGGCTTTAAGTTAATTTTAGTTCATTTATTTGAAACAGACTGGGCCAATGTCCAAACCGAATTCTTGGTCAGCGCCGCCAATATCCAAAGGTGCAATATCGAGGATGGGCAAGCGAGATGGCTTATTTGTTCTGTATTCAATGATCGTTTTGCCCCATTGATTGTTCTTTTTCTGCAAGAGATGATTCATTAGAGTTATTACATTGTTCATAGTACTGAGAATTGTTCTACCTGATTCGATAATTTCTGAAAGAAGTTCATGTTAATTCTGCTGCCACTGTTTGCAAGATACCCACATCAAACTATTCATATCTCTGATAAAGAGGAAACATTTACTTTAATCTTCTGAAGTAACGTGTGTGATGCTCTACATCACCATATTATTCACACTGATGTTAAATCCTCAGAGAGCCTCGCCTGAGCTATTGAGGACTTGATCCTGCCCCTCCTGCAGCTGATCCCTCTTAAAAGCTTTTTTTTTTCACACCACGCTGCACAGTACAGGGAGGATTTGTTTGTACCCCAGTCTTTGCCACTTGTTAAAGATTGGCATAGTTAGTTCTATAGGCTACTTATCTTTAGTCGGTAAAATTTTGCTGATCTCACTGATAATCTAATTGTGAATGAAAGTACAACTCTGTCATTATCGACATCACGGTGCACATCCTTTGTGTTACTTACAGAGCAGCCATCCTCAAGAACACTGAAAGTGAATCTGCTGTTGCCTTCAGCTCGTAGTTCAACATCATTGGAGCCCTGCAGTATGACAGCCTTTTTAAGATTTCCAGTCTCCTCATCCATGTAGGCAATGCTGTTCTTGCAGTGGTAGGTGATGTTCTGGGAGGCATGGTTGGCCAGCAGACGCATGAAGGCAAGCTGGGTGGCCATATCCTTTGAAGTCACGCCTTCATCGTTGTATTCAAACTGAAAAACAGAAAGGAAAACAGTCAATTGTATTGCTGGGGAAAGGTGGATGTTTGAGTAGTTGTTCTAGGAACATTAAAAAAAAAATCACAGAAGTCTGCCTACTGCAACTGCAGAGCTAGAGAACACCAAATGAAACTAGCAGGAAATAGGCTAAAAACCAAGCATAAGGGCATGCAGTTAAGCTGTGGAACTCTGTTCCAAAATATCACTGTTGGCAGTTCATGTGGATTTTAAGATGAGATCAGATGTTTGAAGATGAGAAATCTATTGTTTCCATAAATACACAGAAACAACTCCTACTCCTGGATCAAGAAAATCCTGATTTTTTTTTTTAGTTTAATAAAATAGCATCTGTGGATGTTAAGGATGTTTGTTTCCTTCTTATATCCTTTTACAGCATCTGATTTTAGCCAGTATGAGAAACAGGACTCTAGACTACCCTTGTTCTGACACAGTGATGAATTTTATGTTCTTATACTAAAGAACTTGGGACACTGATTTCAGACTAATTCAATTTCATTTAGGAGTTACATAATTACATCTCCTTAACTATACATAAGAGATTTTCAGCAGGCTGTTGTCTTGGTTTTACTTAGACCAACAATTCTGAGTGTCACTGTAGCATACACTTAGATATTTTTATTACACATAATAGATCCTATCTAGGAACAGTGCAATTGTTAAAAATTAATCCCAATTAAAAGGATAAGCAAAGATGTTTTTCTACTTCTTCAGACAGTTTCTGGACTGTCTTTATACTAATATAGCATATTCCAGCCCAGGATTCCCTTAGAAATAGCCACTTACACTGAACTGAACATTTGCAGGCACCAAGAAGAGTTAGAACAATACTAAGAAATAATTTTAGTGAGTTGTGATTCAACTCAGAAATGGAACTGTGTTCCCTTGAGAGAAAAGGTTAAAAGGTGTTTTTTCCCCCTTTTCCTATTTTTCCTCCAAGAGCTTAAGTCAAATTTTGCTCACTGAGACACATTAGATGGGGAATTCTTCAGACAGCACTGTCAGAAACAATCATTCTCCAGTACATCACTTACCTGACTGCCACCATTGATGGTTTCACCAAACCATACGTGCTTCTTGTCCTTGGGGTTCTTGTTGACATACCAGTTCTTAGTGGGAATATTCTCAGGGTTAGCATGGATGCAAGTCTCACCAGTGGCAAAGTCACAGTATGCTCTAATGGCATCTGCAGAGCAGCCTTGGTTAGGATCAATCCAGTAGAAACCTGTAATTGAGGAAAGAAATATGAATAATAGGCTAACATTTGCATCCAGTTTATATTCAATAGTTTTAATACAGGAACTCAAGAGAGGGGTCATGAATATCACAGCTAAATAAAATATTAGGGTGACAGTTGGGAGAAATATGTATTTTAGATCATCAATATATAGGGAATTGTATTCAAAAACTAGGCTTAAATATTTTTGTATTATTTTGAAAAATTATTGCAATAATTGCACAACAGATAAGAAAGACTTGTCAGAATGACTTCATAGAAAGGTATTTTCAGGGAAGGCAAACAGAACTCCTTCACCTGTTATTTAGTATTTTCACCTGTTAGCCAGGGATACCATTCATCAAAGAAAGCCAATAAGCTGAAAGTACTCCCTGAGACAGAAGGGGCAAGTATCTGGCACCAACATACCGCTGCTCCATTCTGGGTGGCTAAGTCTCAGGTCACGGCAGGTGCGAGCTGGGTTCTTTTTGGAGCCTTCTGGGGTCAGCAGGGTCTCAATTTGGTTGTTCAATGTTTTCAGAGTGGCATCAACTTCGTAATCCTTGGGTCTGAGAGAAGGCTGATCAGCCCGGTAGTATTCTGCATCGTAGCCAACTTCATATCCACCACCATTGGGACCAGGGGGACCAGGTGGGCCAGGAGGACCAGGGGGACCCTAAAGTTTTTCAAAGGGGAAAGACAAGAAGCATTCTATTATAAATATGGTTTTCAGTTGACTGCTTCCACACATGCATTGTCCTATTGAAGTCCTAGCACTCTCAGCTCTAATCTGAGGAAGGATTTATGGACCCATTATATGGTAACTACTATGGACTAAAGTAGTAGAAGATTGACTGTGTAGGACTGCCACACTTTGTGCATATACCAGCTGGCTGTAAGAAATGAACAAGGACTTCAGGTTTATTAGGGAACCATTGAGATGTTCCCTATTTGGGAAACATTGGATGTTAAACAACTTTTGGATTTTCTTTTTTCCTCAAATGAAAACACATCTATTTAAACTACTAAGCTTTTGAAGTTATTTTCTTGCAACTGTGACCTTAATGCATTAAATCAACAAAATAAAGTTATACTCACAGCAGGGCCTTGGCTACCATGAGAGCCACGTGCACCAGCAGGGCCAATAGGTCCAGGGAGACCATTGCGACCATCTTTACCAGGAGGACCAGAAGGACCAGGAGGACCCTGAAAGGAAATGAACAGTTTAATGACAGTAGAGAACACTAGAAAAATTCGTAAACAGGAGTGTAAAAAATTTATTGCATAAAACAATGGGAGAATTATTTGCATATGCTCATATTTACATACCCTTGGGCCAGCAGGACCGTTGTTACCAGGAGGACCTTGATCACCATGTTGGCCCTATTGGGAAAGACAAATGCATAGTCATTTAAAAAAATGCAGTACCACACATTGTATTAGCATGATTCAAGAAGAACTATAATCAGACGTATTTGGGTTCAGAGAATGGAAATCTAGGGCATTTATTAGTGGAGCTGGGATATAAAATGCCTGTTTTACGGAGGGAGGAGAGAGGGCGAAAGGACATATTTACATGGATAACCTATATAAGTCTCTACATTGTTTCTTCAGATTTTCTGAGAAGCATTTAAAAATAAGAGCCGGAATTCCTGAAGAGGATGCCAGAATTTAAAGGGAAGACAATCTACAAATGAATTCTGCTTCTCTGTGATACAAAAGCTTTAGAACTTCTGAGAAAAAAAAGAAATAATACTAAAACAAAAGCAGAGCTTTTAAAATTCTGCACTAGTCAAATGCACTTGAGTTTCAGGGCTCACAGCATTCACAGTTCTAAGATCATCTATCAACAGCATTATGAAAACTTGCCATTTTATGTGGAGAGCATTGAATGTTAAATCGGATCTAATGGCCTTTGAAAGATGATGCAGACTGGAGTAAGTCAAAATACTGAAAATCGTTTACTTACAGCAAGACCAGGAAGACCCTGCAATCCGTTGTGTCCCTTCAGGCCAGGCAGACCTCTATGACCCTTGTCACCAGGTTCACCTTTCTCACCACGTGGACCTTGTGGGCCCTAGGAAGGGATACAGATGTCAGAGGAACAAAACACAAAGCTTCAAGTAGTTATTACTGTCAAAGCAAAAATTAAGAACAAGCATTCTACATTATGCCATAGGTTACCCCTGATATATTTATATGCATCCTGTTTAAACACCCAGGAAGAGTGTCAATTCCAAAAGCCTCAGGATTGGTCCCAGGAGAGAGATGTCTGATCAAGATTCTAGGTCTATAAATATTTACAGCTCTTTAAGCATTACTTTTTGGGCTTGAGCACAGTTGTGAGCCCTTAATAATAAAGCATGTTTTCTCTTCTTGCAACAATGTAGTAATGTATTTAGAAACCAGACTTACAGCAAGACCTCTTGGACCAAAAGCACCAGCAGGACCGACGTGACCAGCAGGACCCTGAAACAAAAGAAAATGCATGTCACTGTTGTATATCATACTTTGTTTTCTGCAGAGATATATAAAGCATGGAACTTTTATTAAGTAATTATCCACATATTGCAAGGTTTTGATGTATAATGTATGCATGTATGATGGACAAATTTTAGTCCCATATCAATCAAAAAATGCAAGATCTCATCAACTTACAGGATCACCACGGTTTCCAGGCTTTCCAGCAGGACCAACTTGACCATGAGGACCAGGAGCACCCAAGGCACCACTGGGACCAGGGCTACCAGGAGCACCACGCTCACCCTGGAAGCAAGGGAACACAAGAGGAGAGACTGTGTTACTACTGACTTACACATATTGGAATACTTCTTTTGTGAGCATAAAACAGAAGGAAAGAACAAATTACCTTGAAACCAGGAGCACCATCACGGCCTGGAGGACCATCATTTCCAGGATTGCCCTGTTAAAATACCAATTAAAAATATTACATTCCATCAACATTCATATCATACAGAACTGTGTGTCAGCCTAATTGCTCCCAATGAGATTGAGAAGACATTAAGGTGGGATAGCTAAAATCTTGAAGATAACAAGCCTTTCATTATAGATGCCACTCTTGAGTCCCTTAAATACATTAGTGTTCTCAGAAAACTAAGACAGTCTTCAAATATTTTTGGTTTTACATGATCAATATAGAATACAACTTTTTTGTTGTTTTTCTTCTATTTCTCTAAATGAAAAGTTAATACTGGAGTACTTCAATTATCAAATACGCTTCCCTGATAAAGAAAGCTTTACAATAGTTAACTGTACAGGATAAAAGATAATTTGTACATATTATATTTTAACTATTCTTATAATGTAAGTTATGTCTAGCCATTGTATGGATACCCTTCTTAAAGGTGAACTACTAACCTGGATGGCTAAGTTAGATAGATAAATTTATTCACTGCTCTGAAGAGCTGGTAGCAAGGCCACCGAGAATTGGAAGGTATAAATTCACTAGCAGAACAACCACCGGTTGCATCCAGATTCTGTGTATTTGTCTTTGGCTCAAAACAAAAGCAATCTTGAAGAGGAAATAAGACAGCTTACATCACGACCAGCTTCACCAGGAGCACCATTTGGACCAGGAGAACCCACGGGACCAGAGGGACCACGAGCACCAGGAGGACCAGAAACACCCAGGGGACCAGGTTCACCCTAATACAGGAACAGTGGTAACAAAATGTGACATATAATACAACAAAAACAGTCTTACAGAACTTTCGGCCTATATCTAAGAGAAACATTTCTCTAATCGATTCTGAAGTGAAACAGAACAAGAAGACAAGGAGAAACATATCTAACTATAGCAAATCATTCTAAATTTTCTGCCTCTTCTATGCCTTGCTAAGAACAGAAACACCTGATGCCCTTCAAAAATATGCTCACCTGCAGACACAAATCTTGTCTGTGGCAAGCAGTAATTTCTCCTGCTGCTCTAAGTCTGTAGGCTCCATATAAATATCATCTGTTTGCATCAGCAGAATCTAGATCTGTCCCATAGTGTTCCTTAAGAGGAGACCTAATTTTTCTTTACACTGGTCTGTTTAAAGCAGTTAATAAGACATATACTCACTGTTGCTCCAGAGATGCCTGGAAGACCACGTTCTCCCCGAGAGCCAGGCAGACCAAGGATACCAGGAGCACCAAGAATACCCTGAGGACCTGGGGTACCAGGAGGACCCTATGACATGAAGACATTTATATTAACAGATGAAAAATGGTTTTAAAGGCCCTTCACACTTCTCATTTGTTCTGCTCTGTAACTACTTTCCAAAGATCTCAATATGTATCAGTGCCAGTTCCCATATGGAAGAATTTGTAACCAAAGGTAAGGGTCTGTGAGGAGGTAATGCTGGTTATACACCTCCCCTCCCCAACTGTTTAAACAACAGTTAAAATGCTCTTTCTGAAAAACTGTCATACACTTCTCCTTTCTAGAAAACTAGGCAAGACCCATTGAGTTCTTCCCATTCACTAACAGTGGGTGGTACAGGAAAACTTGGGCATTCAGTATAGGGAAGATGACTGTGTGAGGGGAACTGTGTGAGGGGATTCCACAGTGAAGAAATTGATCATCTAATTCTAAGATAGCCTTAGAAAAATACCTAGGCAGTTCCTAACATCTTCAGACAAACCTTAGAGCTCTTCACTGACCCGTTGAAAGGCAAAGGTTGTTTAGTTAAGAGATTTTTCAATTTCCTTAAATTTGAGCACGTGCTACTAAACTTGGCCTAAGTAATCATCCTGACTGATCACCCTATTTATTATCCTTAATTAGTCAGGCCCTCTATGTCAACTATGTTTTTATTACAACATAAAACTAGAACATTCTTTGCTTGATACTAGACATAGAGCAAGTTTAACTGTCACCTACAAAATTTTAATTCACGTCTGACAAGTGCACCAAAGACTTTCCTCTTAGCTACATCTTTATAAACTATTTCTTGAGTCTCAGTGGAGCTTCTGCTTAAAAGCTTTGCCAAATTTAAGGGTAAAGGAGAAAAGCCCTTCAGAAGTACCAAAACACTCTTAGAAGCTGTAACATTTACTTGAAGGGAGATAGTTTTAATGAGATGTGATACTTAATAACTTACTTGAGCACCAGCCTCTCCAGATGGACCTTTCTCACCAGCAAAACCAGGTGGGCCAGCAATACCTTGTTCACCAGTACGGCCAACTGGACCAACATCACCACGCAGACCTCTAGCACCATCTTTGCCAGCTGGGCCAGGAGGACCAGGGGGACCAGTGATGCCCTAGGATTGAGTATGAACATGACATCATTACAATATAGACTAATTAACTGGGGATAACAGGTTGTTTTACATCCATGTACAAAAATGGTACTTTGCAATAAACAAGTTATCAGCTGTTCCAGAGAAGCAACTGCTACTCTTCTGTTAGCTGTGGATAGCTGGAACTGGTAGAATTATTGAATATATATATTCACTGTACATAGTGAATGTGGCAGAATTTATATGAAAATATTGATTGGCTCTGGAGACATTAATTGCAACTATAAAGTCTACAAGAAAACATTTCAACAGGATTGTTTTGCTTTGGATACTTGGATTTAAAGTATATTTAACTATAGGAAAGAAATACCTTTTCCAAATGGTTGGAACACCCTTGTGAAAAGGAAGTTTTACAAAAGTCAATACAAAATAAGAATTTTTGGCTGAGAAATAAAGCAGCAGTGACTCCCTTCTTAAACAAAAGGAGAGGTTGCCCTGTTTCAGACAGAGGATGGAACTGCAGATACTTTAGAAAGTGTGGACAAAAAATAATCTCTGCATACTTTTTGAGGAAGGTCACAACCTTCTTATTCTACTCGAAATCAGTGGTAATGTAGTTACTCTCAATGAATAAAAACAAAAGAACCCCAAATTTTTACAAATGGCTAGGTACTTCAAGATGCAGACAGATGCTTGATGGCTTGTAAAAAAAATAAACTAAATGCCCAACTCCGACTCTGGGAATTTAAGCAGTTAAGTGACTCTCATCCAGGTAAAGACCTGAAGTAATTCCAGTACAGTCAGAATTTGAGTCCATGTAACAAGGATGAGGATTATTCCTAACCAATCCAACTTTGGACTTGTCTCCCATTAAAACTTTTCCATTAGTTACTTACAGCAGGGCCTGGAGGACCAACTCTTCCAGCAGCACCAGGGAAACCAGTCATGCCCTAAAAATAAAAGTAAAAAAGGAAAATTTGGTTCAAAGGAAACAATGACTTTATGGAAAGCAACAACATTAATGTTAAAAGCCTGAAGACTTACAGGAGGACCAGCATCACCACGAGGACCAGCAGGACCAGCAGCACCAGCAGGACCCTATGTGTGAAGGATTGAAAGAGACAGATGATTCAAGCAAAGACTGCTTATATTCACAAAAAGTGGATGTCAAGGGGTCAGTTTCACTCTTACAAAAGTTAAGCTAGTTCCAAGTTAAGTTAAGTTAGAAGTTAATTTAGTTCCAAGGCCTGGTATTGCCCTAAAGCATATGGTAAGATCCCTGAGCCATGTTATCTTGCAACACTTTACAGTATTTCAGAGACTGAGGCCTGACTTTCTGCATTATTTCCACCAACTCCCCAGTAATGGGCCGCATGCAGGTGAAGTAGTGTGTACCTTTGGGCTATAAAGGTGTAAGCACATAAAAAGCCTTTTTGCGAGTGGGTGCAGAGACAAATTTGCACATATGCTTCTGCATGACTGGGACTGAAACTTATTTGCAACAGCATATTCTGTCTTTGAGAGGAAGGTATCAGGGTCCTCAGCTCAGGAACTTACCCACAGACACCCCCTGAATGGTCCAAGATAGACTGATTTTGCTGATCTTCAGGGCAAGTTGAAAATTATTTACTTATTTCTCTTCCTTTCAGTTCCAGACTCACGATCTGAGCCCACATAAATAGATTGACAAAGTTTATATAGTGTGTGAAAATCAGAATGCTGACTTTCCTCACAGCCTAGTTTCTTTTTTTAATTACCTTTTTAAAATTCAAGGCCTTCAGGCTAGCATATTTCTTGCTTAGCACAGTTAGGAACCATGTGTTTTATAAAGACAGTTCACTTACTGGTGGTCCAGAAGCACCAATTGGCCCAATGGCACCTGTGGGTCCTGTTTCACCCTTAGGTCCTTTAGGTCCACGTTCGCCTTTAGCACCAGGCTGACCAGCTGCACCCTATGGTGCAGAAACACACAATAAGGAGTTGGAAAAGCATACAAAGAAAGTAAAGGAATGGTGTGAATCCATAAGAGGTCAACAATACTCACAGGAGGTCCAGCAAATCCACTAGGACCTACGGGACCAGGCTCACCACGTTCACCCTAAAGAGAGGACAATGAATTGGCTTTAAGAGGGCATTTTTCTGAACATCATGTCTTTGACACTGGACTAGTGGAAGGAATTTTACTTACAGGAATACCACGGGCACCAGCAGGACCGGCAGGACCAGCAGGACCTCCTTCACCCTGAAACAGATAGCAGAAGGCATGATGTGGGGGAACACCACAGCAGTCAGAACACAGTAGACCTTGTGGTACAGATGCATAAGTAAGTCTCCACTTGTCTGTTTTGACCTGCACTTCTTTAATAATTTCTAATGATAACTGGACAGGATAAAGAATCATTATGAGCTAATGCGTGGTTCTTCGGCACCATATCAGAATGTCTTCCCACTGCATGAGCAGGATCATGGCAGTTATCCTCAACTAGAAAGAATTCCGATAAAGCCCAAATCAAATTTTTCTCTCAGTAAAAAACACTGCCATATAGATGTTTATCCCTTTCCTGTCCTTTTAAGAAGAGGCATGGGTGCTATGGCAAAATCCCAATAAGCCTTACCTTCCAGATGTGAAAAACTTACAAAACTTAAACTTCAACAAGTTGGAATTGTTTTTTATTAGACTAGACACTTCATCATCAATACTCCTGCTGTGGGTAAACTATATAAACAAGCAAGACGATTTTTCATTCAAAGAGTAGACTTACCCGGTCACCAGCACCACCAGCAGGGCCAGGAGCACCAATAGCACCAGGGAGACCCTAGAGGTCAAGAGACAGGACAACATTTCTAACAATATGAAAGCAAGAATGACTACTTATTTTTCTCTTTTCTCCTGGAGATAAATGTGATTTTCTTCCAGGTATTTTAATATAAAGAACACTTAATATAAACAACACATGATTTTATCAAAATCTATGCCATAGTTTTCTTCCCAAAACATGCAGTCTAGGACAGGCAGCTGAGATGTCAAATTAATTATAAATTTTGTGTTTTTACAGGCTGCCTTTTCATTGTCTCTGTCCTCTGGAAGTTTATAGGCTCAGCCCAATAACACATTGAAAACTGTCTTATGAAATACATTGATCTCTGATGCCATTTCACCGACTTGTGTATGTGAGAAGTGATCGCTTTTCTCACTCCCCATATTCAAACATCTCTGGACTAGGGGCTACCCAATCATACCAATTTGCCTCAAAAGCAAACAGCTGTAAGAGGAAATACAATACACGGGAAAATGAAAGCCCCAAATATTCTTTTTAGTCACTTAAGTTCTGGAGTGCAGCAAGGCTACCTCAAGTAGAACCAAGAAATACTTACACGAGCACCATCTCTTCCAGTGGCACCAGCATCACCTCTCAGACCTGGGGCACCCTAGAAAAACCATACACAGAGAGGAAAAAAGCAATTATATTGGCAATGAACAGAATAGTTTCTAAGAAAGAAACCCTGAGCCGTTTGCTGAGTCTACATGCATTACAGAGATATATATCATGGTGGGTTTAGTGTGAGAATGGACTTATTAACCTGCATGTCAGTGCATAGTATTTTACAAAAAGTTGTAAGCCATTTTTATCCTAAGTTCCTTACAACTTCATTTACACTAGATGACTATTGTTTTGACTGAAAAAAAATCTAAGTTCTAGAAATCGCGGTATAGAGTTTAAATAATGAACAGAATAGAATTTAGAACAAGATGTACCTAACAAGATAGAAATCAATTAAGGATAATTACATGAATAAAACAGAGATTGCAACAGGACTTGCACTCAACTAGACTTCACAGCTTTATTTAACTGCTTAAACCAGCTAAAATGGTTTCTGATTTTATTTATATCTGATACAATCACAATTTTTTTGTAATTGATTTACATATCATAGGCACTGCATCTAGAGTAAAGCAGTTAGGGATTTGATCAAAGATTCAGTTCTTTGTGATCTGTAAGCCTATTCCTGCTGTAAAGCCTACACAAATTTAATATTACTTTGGCAAAGATAAGCTGATTGTTACCCAACCCTGTGAAGTTACAACTGCCACTTAAACTGATTCAAAATGCTGAGCTAAGATGAAAATACAGCCTTAGTACCTCAAAAGATTGTCAGTCTGTTGGACCAACAAAACTCGTATTAATGGAGTATTAATGAAACACTATGAAATAGTTTCAGAATAAATAAAAGTCATCTGGGTAACTTTTTTTTTCCTCCAGCGAGGGTAATTCAAGTATCTCCCAAACCTGTGTATGCTGTAACAAAGCAGGTTAGACCACCAATCTTACCTTCTCACCCTTGCCTCCTGGAACACCAGCAACACCTCTCTCTCCTGGGATTCCACCAGGGCCAGCAGGGCCAGGACCACCAGCAGCACCAACATTACCAGGCTCACCCTAGCAGCAACAGGATATCTTATAAGACAGAGTGAAATAATTCATACAATATGGAACAAAGTTGTCATTACTACTCAGACCATCATTCTACTTACTTTTAAATAGACTCAGTAGTAGTATTTGGTCTCAAGCTATTGTATGTATTTTACTTTTTCAGCTAGTGAAGATGTCAGACAAACTCTGTGGACTGCTGAGGAGTTAGTCTGTCCCACAATCTAAAGTAAACTCTAGTAGAAAGAGTGCACGTGGAAATCTTGAAAATTGAGCCCCACACTCAGCATCCAGACAGTGTTAGCTTGGTAGATGATCACTTATTATCATGCTAATGTTTTGGGGAAAATACTGCTTACTAAACTCAAGAACGTCTTGCCCCAGGTGGGTATAAACAGAGCATAGTATGAATTTTGGCCAAAGTCTTCCACCCTGTCTCAGAGTAATAGTATTCCCTGCTGACAAGCTGTATTCAAACTGCTTTCAAACTGGAGCTCCCCTTCTATACTCTGTAGAGCTAAACAAAAAAATCTGTTAGTGGGGACTATCTGTGAGCTTTACTATTACTACCATGGAGCTTTACTACTTGAACTAATAGCCCAGTGGCTGTAGTGTGTAGGTTATCCATTACCTACTTATCACCTATGCTGAGTAAGGAAGGCTTTTGGCTGCCCTCATTAGCAATTCAACAGTGAGGCAACAGCAGCTAGAAGAGACAGAGACATACCTTGTTACCATCAGGGCCTGGTGGGCCAGATGGACCACGGCTTCCAATGGGACCAGCAGGACCAACAGCACCACTTTCACCAGGAGGACCACGCTCACCCTGCAAGAGACAGTCCGATTGGAGTTTCTCCTGGAATTGGTCTGTAGCTTAGAGATTTAAAAGAGCTGACTGATAGCAGTGACATTATGATGCATTTTCATCTGAACAAACCATTATTAATATTAAAATTATGGACATATTAACTAAATTGGTCAGAAGATCTGTCTCTAGCTTTTGACACAAATATAGCAAGGTATCAAAGTCTTGCATCATAACAGCTGACAATTAAACTACAGGTACTTCTTGATCATGGAATTTGGCTACTGTGTTTACTCTTGAATAATGACTTTCTTACTGTTGTCAAATGGAGCTTATGCTATCAATTTTAGGGCAGATAATGGCACAGGAATGAAGAGAGGTGAAGGCAATATCTAATGACTATTCCAGACTCTGGATTCTGCCCACCACTGGTTTACACTGACATTACATCAGAGGCAGGAGCTGGCTAGCAAGGGATGGTATCACTGAACTGGTCAGGATTAAGTGGACCTACAAACAATGGAGCTGAAAATTCTCCTATGTACCAGGCCTCAGAGTAACACTGTAGGACCAGTCTCTTGCCATCCACACTCCCATTGTGAAGTTTGTTAATGCAAAAAAAAAAAAAGATCTGCTCATCAGGACTTCATTACTTGGATAATATTTGTATTGCTTATTTAGGAGTTTACTAACACTGGCGTGTATTGTATAATCATATACCCTGACAAGTGGAAAGAGCAGAGAAAATTCTCTTTCCAGGTAGTCAGTCTGCTGTGTTCTGTACCCAAGAAGAGCTGTCTGTCTTGAAAAACTTCAGAATCTCAGAATCAACTAGGTTGGAAGAGACCTCCAAGATTACCTAATCCAACCTCTGACCTAACACTAACAAGTCCTCCACTAAACCATATCACTTGTAAAAGTATATAGTTCATATTATTACTGAACACTTTATTAAGACAGTTTTAGAGACATTAAGACATTAAGAGACAATTAAGACATTTGAATTATTTCAAATGAATTACTCACTCTTGGGCCAGCAGGACCAGGGACACCAAATTCACCATGAAGACCCTAGAAGAGAGGAGATAGATTGATAAAAGTTATTTCAAAAGCAAACATATTAAATTGAATGTTTCTTAGCAGCAAACAGAAATACTTCTCAAATTGCAGCAGTGTATCGAAAATCTTCAGACTAAAATTAATCTTTTAGATACATAAATGCTTTTCGTAACTACACAAAATCTCAGAGCACACATGATAATAGCTGTATCTCTTGAGCTATTAAATTCCAAGCTCATGTCAGGCACATGCAGTGTAAGTTTTTACACTGGGACACGGAATGATGTAACTATCAACTTTAAGGGTGGTTATGATGCATAGCATGCACAATTTGCAGGTTCCATCACACATTAACTGTGCAGAACCTGGTGCATGAATAATCACTGAGTTACCTCAGTTGCATGCCATTGTAAAACCACTGCAGTTGGTTATGTTGGTTATGTGCAAAGCCATACAACTGGAGTAATGACAATTAGACTGAATCTTGTAGATTTCAAAAGAAATTTGGACTAAAATATGCTTCATTTACTGTCTTGTCTTTTGTGGGGAATATTAATGCTGCTTATGGCCCAAAAAGAAAGCACTGGTTTTGTTTTTTCACACCAGAACTTTGAAAAAGTGAGTATATTGAAAATGACAAAGGACCTTCTCCATTGATGGCTACCTTTAACAAAAGCGACTATTAAACTTTATATATAACACAGATCACTTTGGCAAAAACATTCAACGAGCATTTGCTTCACCACATGTGCAGTTGTAAGTGTAAGGCCTATGCAATACCTGCCCATACTTGTGCAGCACTGTGTATGGCACTCACCCTTTCACCGGGTTTACCAGCTTCACCAGCTGGACCTGAGGGACCTGGCAGACCCTAAGTGTAAAAAAAAAACAAGGATACAAATAAAGTTAAGGCAGAAGCACTTCATGCTTTGTAAAACATAAATAAAGTTAGGCAGAGCATGTAGTTACTTACCTGGAAGCCAGGAGGGCCAGCTGGACCTTGTTCACCCTTTGCACCTTGGTTGCCCTGGATAGAATGAAAGAAACCAAGGGATTAACTTGGTAGCAGAAATAAAGGAAAATGGATTTGAGAATGGGAAGTCCCATTGATGAAAAATAAGTCATGTATTGGATCTCTGTGGAGTCTATTACTTACAGTGACACCAGGAGGACCTTGAGCACCGTTGTTTCCCTCAGGACCAGGAGCACCCTAAATGTGTTCAAGTAGAAATCTGTTATCAAAGTTTTGATTTGTTATGACTTATATCTCTCTCAAGTGCCTCTGTGACAAAAATGAAGGTCTCTGGCCGCATATTTTGAACTCACACTGGTACATTTAAGCTGACATCTTAGGTTTATTTGACTTATCTATGTGCTTGTAAGAACTTCACTGTCAAAAAGCACTAGAGATGCTTACACTGCATTTGTTTTAGTTATTGCAGTATATACAGTTCCTGTATATTACAGATACAGGAACCTGGCTGGGAGACTATATTTTTCCCAGAACAAACCAATTATTGGAATTCTTACATGGAAGATTTACTAAATTACAACTATCAGTAAGAAAGTACTGGAAATTTATAGAATAAATTAGAAACTACACACTCTCCTCAAAAATTTGCACAGGAAGTGCTATTTTCTTCTCTTAATAGGAAGCCAATATCCCATAATTAATTACTAAAACAATACCCAGTAGGGATAATTTTCATTTAGACTAATATTAATCCCTAAGTAATAATCCCCACTGACAAGAAGCTATATGAATGAGTTCTAAAGTGCTTTTCTGTTTCATCACCTACTCATGTTTGCACAAGAAAGTGTTATCTTACTAAAGAGGCTTTGAAAAAATCTATGTTTTTCTCTATGGAGCTTTGTAAAAAAAACATATCCACATACCCGTGGGCCAGCAAGACCAACATTGCCTTTTTCACCAGGTTTGCCAGGTTCACCCTGAAGTTGAAAAGAAAAAACACTGAAAGTTAACAAGGACTTCATATTAGGTTCAGTCTAAACTACTGGATAGAGACTGATACTCTCCTTGCTGGAAGATTTATTATAACATTTCTTTAACCCTAATGGAAAAACAACTGACATCTGTCCTTTTAAATTAGTTAGAATAATTATGCAAATAAGTGTCATCTTTTCAAAACTCCATTTTTTTTGAGATAGCAATCCAAGCCCTTGATACTCCATGTAACTTCCTATTTCAGACACCACACCTACGTGTGCATGTAAAGCAACACTACAAATCCAGGAGGTAACTATTGTTACTTGCTTCATCTGTAGGACATGTCAAAAGCCCCACAGAAATCACTGACAGCTTTTCTTCTCGGGTGAGTGAGCTTTGGACTACACTTTAAAATAACAATCCCCTGGAACTGAAGTTTAGGCTTTGTGTCCAGCTTTTACAGAACTTTTATTGAATTGTATATACAGAAATGATAAATACATATATATAGCTACCATCACTTTAATGTCCAAATATTCCTAAAAATTGTTTCTGATTGTTTAATCATGTTTTAGATAATTGGAAAGCAATTTAAGATGGAACTGTCGAATGTAAGTGAATGCCATCCAATAAACAGTACAGGACAGAGAGATGTATTTGATTGCTAGAGCTGGGGACCTATGGCTTAGTCCGGAAATAGTTTCATAGAAATAGGAAGTGACTCTACTGTACTTACAGTGGGACCTTTTGGTCCAGGGAATCCAATGTTGCCAGGCTCACCTCTGTTGCCAGCTGGACCAATTGGTCCAACTCTACCATCTGCGCCAGGGAAACCCTAGAAAACCAAAAAATACATGTTGAATGGCTGGGGTAATTTAGTTGGTTCTGAGAGTTCAGTTTTAGGAGAAAAGTGTACTGACAGGAAGCAAATGCCATTTAACTTTTAAACACTGTTTATACATCACATGCACCTGCATTCTTCCCTTTTTCTCTTTTTTATAGAGCTGTGAATTACTTCTTCCTCTTCCAGAACATAGTCTGGATCTAAGACCCATAGAAATGAATGGCAAGTTTTTTACAGATCTTCTGAGTAATGTGGTAGTAAAGTCTTACTGGTTTTACATAGTCATACTAGACCTCAGTGTTAAGACCATTTCTTCTTAAATCTCAGTTTATGCTTATGCTTTGCATGCATTGGAAAAACAGAACTAAAATCAGAGTACTTACAACAGGACCTTCCTTGCCAGCAGGGCCTGGGCTTCCAGGCTGACCTGGGAGGCCCTAAGAAAGGAAAGATTTCATGTCTTTAGAAGGCATTCAACATTTAATCAGCTTTTTTACACACACATACACATGCAGATGCCAAGTTATTGGATATACGTTGTGGAAACAGGGCTGCATGTCCTATTAAGTTTGCATCTAAACTGAAGTTCAGTTTGGTGGTGTGTGCCTCCACGTGGCTGAAAATGACTGACAGGTAAGTACCTGTCTCACCCAAACTCATTTAGGCTCTACTTTAATAGAGAGTTTGAAGATGCTTAATAGTTCACACATGCATTGAAAGTGTTCAGTTCATGGGAGGTGTGATAGAAAGGGACAGAATAGAAAGAGGACAAAAGTCATTGACATGGAAATAATCTGGCTGGATCTAGTACCACTGAAGTAGATGGCTGTTTTCAGTGAAATCATGAGCAAAATAAAATAGAAAGAATTGAGATCAGCCATCTTACATCATTTTAATAGAGTTTTCTTTTAGTTAGTTACAGAGGACACACACTACAATTGTGATCTTAATGATCACATTGTGTAAATAATCATAAGCAGAACCCTTTTTGTAAGTCAGTGCAGTAGCTAGTATAAGCGAATACTGCTCCATGATCAAGGCAGTAAGATGCTACCACATACAAAAGAAAGGAATTTCAATTAAAATTTTGATGCTGATTAATCATTTCCTCACAGTTATTTTTTTCAATGGACTGATGGAAATCCCCTAACTGTGGTTAGCACAGACTTTTTTTTTGCAGTTGGAGTTCTGAATAATTTTATCCCCCAAACGCAAGCGATTTTCTTTTTGCACAGTTCAAACTTACTCTTGGACCCATAAGACCAGGCTCACCAGGACGGCCACCATCACCATTAGGACCCTTAGCACCAACAGGACCACTAGCACCACGGTTACCAGCAGGTCCCTATCAGAATAAATACACAAAATTAGGCAGAGGTAGCAAAAAGCATCATGTGTCTGTATATAAAAAGATGGTTTGGAAATAGTGACTCAGGGAGAAGTCTTACCATGACACCAGCTCTGCCATCAGCTCCAGGGAGACCACGAGATCCAGGCACACCCTGCAAGTGAACACAAAACAAATCAAGAAAGGGAAGGAGAAATCTATTCCGGTATGGTGGATAATGCTTATTAAATTTCAGGTCTTCAAGCAGGTATGCTGAATGTAACATAAGCACAGCTCTAAGCATTTAGAACATACATTTGTACTGAGCAGCATAAGAAATCTCTCACTTTAACCTGCTTTAAGAGAGCATTTTCAGTGTAATTTAACAGTTGGTGTGGCCAACAGCTAGGATTCCACAACCTGGCAGGTAGTGTTTCACCTTCACTTCTCTGCAGAGCATTGCTAGCTCATCTGAATCTGTACAACCTACATGATGTGCAATACTGAATCCTGATCTCTATCAAACCTGGTGGAAACACTGCCTATATTTCCTAGCCTTTTCCACTGAATTCCTGCTCCTGCATGAGGCCACATACCTCCTGAAAGTCACTGCATTGTTTCTTCCCCCAGAAAAAAGGGTGCCATGAAGACACTGAATTGAAGCCTTTGTCACATTATTTGTGAGCCAATTATCTCCTTCAAGCAGTTAAATCCCATCATTAAAGTTTATAGAGAAATCAGTAATGATTCACTAAACATTAAACAATGGATAATACAAAGCACCCTGTAATTAATTCAGGGATAAGATAGTAAACAGCATTAATGCAAAGCAAAAACAGGATTGTTCCCAGCTAATCAAAAGGCTCAGAATGGCAAATGAGCTTTGCCTAGCTGCAATAACACACATTTAATGACTTCAAATAATTTAAATTGTCTTTGTCTAGCAAAGTCTAGCTTGGTTTCTTCTTTCCTTTTTGTTTCTACTTCTGGAACATGAAAAGAGGACTTACTCTCAGACCAGCAGGGCCAGGGGGACCAGCAGAGCCAGGTTCACCATTGCTGCCTCTCTTGCCTTCCTCACCACTTGGACCAGGAGGGCCGGGAGGGCCAGCAGCACCCTATTTCAACCAAACAAAGGAAAAGAAGAAATCAGATGCTGTGTTGCAGGTACTATGAGGCTTTATTCATTGAAACAACACTCACACATTGCCATACTTACAGGCTCACCCTTGTTACCGCTTTCTCCCTTGGCACCAGCAGGGCCTGGTTCACCCTAGAGTCCAACATAAAAAGAGATTACAGAATTACATACCATTCTAAGAATCCTTTTCTACCTGTACAGCTTTCATGAATCAAAAATATATTTCATCATCCAATGTCACACCTGCCTCTATTCTGATAGATGGTTAATAAATGTAACTATTTTTGGCCTAATGGGCATGAAAACAAACATGTTAAGATGTTTAGAAGTGACAGTAATGGAAGTATGTAGCATTAAGAGCTCGTTCCTCCACTGAGGATACCCATTGAGGGCCTGATTGGGAGACTGTTGTCACGTCTCTTGATAGCATCAACATGGACAGAGCTTAGTAGTTCTTGCACTCAAAGGGAGTACAAAGTCAACCTCCTCAACCTCAGTAACAGTAACAGAAATGAGCTACAATGCCTAATTATAGTGAAGCAACAAAAGTGTCTACATTAAATGCAAAAATATATCTAGAGGAAATCTTTTACAGTGATGGACACTGTCCAGCTTTCAAATGAAGACATGCAAGAGAAAAAGTCACTTACAACAAGTCCTCTAGCACCACTTGGACCAGCAGGGCCAGGAGGACCAGGAATACCACGGGGACCAGGCAGACCAGGAGCACCAGCAACACCAGGAAGACCCTGCCCAAGAGAGGAAGAAAATGTATTGTGAGCCCATTATCTTTTCTGTTGCATTAACTGATTTTTATTATACTTTTTAAATTAAAGCAAACAAGTGGAAGTATGGCTCTACTTACAGCTGCACCTTTAGCCCCAGGAAGACCATTAGCACCAGGGTTGCCCTATTAAGACAGGAAAAATGATACTGGTTAATTCAGAGTCTCACGTGCACCATTCAACAATAAAGACTAGCAAGCTACTCACTGGAGGGCCAACGGGACCACTGGAACCAGGAAGTCCAATCTCTCCTCTTGGACCAGCAGGACCAGTAGGGCCAACATTACCAGCAGGTCCGATTTCACCCTGTTTGAGAAAAGGATAAAGCTCTCTATCAGCATGCACAACATTAGGGCAATAGCAAAGCAATCCTTTATTTGCCTGACATTAAGACAACAATAAGACACAGGTTCCTGTTTCAGAGACCAGGGAATCAAGGGACTGAGAGCCTTCATTGAATTTTGAAGGCACTGAATCCCAGGTAGGCCCCACTGAAGCTGATAGTTAAAGTGGGAACAACAGATTATCAGCTTATCTGTGTTATTATCAAGAATTACACATAAGGTTGCCCTAGAAAGTTAGGATTAAGATTCCAGTCTTATCTGCATCCATTTGTCACCAGCAGTGCCCTAAGATGCCTTACAGTGTTTGACACCTAACTGACCATTATCTTGCACCTTAAGCTTCAATTTGCAATAATGTGAAGTGCAAAATGATGGCTGATCAGAGTATTGTGGAACAGTGCTCACAGTGGTGTAAATGATAGGGGAAAAGGTTCTTGGTACCGCTCTCAGAACTTTGTTTTCACTGAGTCTATTATAAAAGCCTAAACTGAACATAATGACAACTTATAATGAGAAATTCTGTAAGTAACCAGAGTCCATGCCCTGGGTATGTAAATGGTTTTCTCTTGAAATTATTTGCTGTAACCACATTGACATCTGTATCAGAACAGATTTCATGATTTCCAGAAATCTTGGTTATTCAGAATAACCATCAGAAGAACAATTTTTCCTCATCTTCCATGCAGTTAATATAAAGAAGTCTAGCAAACAATACTCTATCTTCCTATAAAATGAGATCAAGGTAAGAAATTTGTCTACTGCAACACAGAATTTGTGTACACATGTTAAGGATGAAAAACAGTATCACACCACATGAGTGTATGCAGCTCTTCTTGACAAATAGTCAGTGAAATTTGTAAATGCAGTGCATGGACACTTGCCTAAAGTCTTCTGAGCAATTCCAGTAAAATTCTAAATAATGAGCCTTACCCAGGTAAAAATGCTAAGATCCGAGCAATAAACTGAATCATGTAGTCTACAAGAGCAAAATGGCATTGCCCTAAACCTGGAAAGTTTAAATGCAGTTTCTGCATTGTAATTTCAAGAACTCAGGTTGGAAAGAGCCTGAAACTCAACTGCAGTTTCTTTGCTCTCCACTTATGTAAAGTGACAAAAGCTGCTACTTCGCTTATTTGTCATGATCCATATCACCTTCCAAAGGTGCTTAAAACAGCAGCACCACATAGGATGCAGTGAAAAAATCTGGTTATACATCTTGCTGAACCTGCCTAGCATCAGTCCTCTGAGTCAGCTCCCACCTAACCCATTAGCAACTACAGCTCTCAGCCATGACTTGCTGGCTGTACAGACCTCCTGAGCTTTTTTCTACATGTATTTTGGATGTAGAACTGCATCTGTCACACAAGACAATACAGTCACTTCAGTATGTGTGCATACCAGTTATGAAATTAACTGCTGTATTTGATATTAACTTTCATATATCAAGTTCTCCAAGTACTGTAGGAATTCATGCTCATTCTGATCTGTAACAGTTTGATAAGACAGCACTCCAACTTCAGAGAGGGTGTAGTTTTGTTGCCTATCAATACTAGTAACTGTATTTTCTATTCACTGTAACAGTAGAAGGAGATATTCATACCTTAGCACCAGGAGCACCTGGGAAGCCTGGAGGACCAGCAGCACCAATAGGGCCCTGTGAAACCAAGGGGAAGAATATGAGTAAATGCATTCAGTGATCACACAAATACCTCGCTTGCTCAAGTAAATTTAAAATGCACATTTACTTAGACATTTCTGCATGTTACCACTTCAGAACATTGGCTGCCTTTTGCAACTCCAAATGGACAGGTTTGCTTCACTACAAACAGTTGACAGCAAGGTCAATGGTGAAAAACATTTGTAGTGAAGCTAAAAGTGTGTAAGTTAAGCAATGACTTGTAAAACCTTGCCTTGAGGGCAAACACCTGAGAAAGAATAAAACAGAGGATGGGCTGAAACAGGCATCAGCGAGGCAAGATGTCTTGCTGTACAGTCCCAAGATGGATGAAGGAGAGCACTGCACCCTGCAACTGCGGTTCCTGGGTTGCTGTTTCCAACACATTTACTGCGCAAGGGCAACTGTGTACACTTCCACAGCAGTAACTGTTCTGGCCTATCACAACAGCTCGTTGTTGCTGACAGCATTTGTCCTTCACACAAGGGAAGAAGATTGGTGAGATCTCTGCACCACTTTACAAGCCAGTGCTTGACCAAACTTTTAATTAAGTCAGTAAAAATGTTTACTAGAATTTGGATCAAGCGTAACAGCTGCTGAGGGCAGGAGTTGATTCTAAGGTGTGAACAGATTAGCAATCTTGATTCATAAACAGAATAATTTGAGGCTGCAAGTATGCACAGCCACAGTGCCCTTTCATGTCAGCTTGCCAAGAACCTTCTATTGAACCTAGCAACTGTTATGAAATTTATGATTATGATAGGACAAGTTTCCTAGCATACAGTAGCCAGACACCAGAAGAGGAGATACACTGATAAATAGCCTTTGTTATTCTTTAATGTATAAAAATACAAAGGGATAATTTTTCTTTGATTATTAATGAACTATCCAACTCATTCATAGCTATTGGAGATTGACATCTGCTTTTGTGAGCTAATATCTTTGAATTATAAATACCCATTATAAAACTGCCTCAGTTCCAAGAGATTCAAATGGGTCAGCCTATACAGCAAATAGAATTGGCTTCTGACATTATATAACCTACTGCAGTCATTATAAACTGTGTACCTGGCATTCTCACTGGTTTTGCACACAGAAAATGAGACTAATTGTCCTGTAAATATGTATGAATATATACACTTTCTGAATTTCCATTATGGTGACTCTTGACATTTTAAATTCCTAGAGGAATAAGAATTTCATGGTATTTTTGTTCTAGTTTAAAAAAATTGCTTTACAGAGTATTTGCAGCATTGTAACTTAAGTATACATAAAATAACTTCACTGGCATAGACAAAGTGACCCAATGCAAACCCCTGCTGCTACAGGTTGTCTATTTGTCTGTTTTAAATACCTACTGATGCATGTTTTTAAATACTGGGGGGGAATTGAAGTGAAACTCATACTTCTGCAAACATTCTATTTTGCTGAAGCACGAAAGATATTTGCTGTGACAAGGAGTATTAAAATCAATTTCTGGCAAAGTAGACAGGACCAAGTATGACTTCATCATTGACCCATATTCTGAATGCAAGAAAGAAAAACTATTCTGGACTATTACTGATTTATTTTTTTAAAGCTTTGAAACTCTACCCTTGTGCCTATATTTACATCACTGAAATAAATGAGGTTTACTGAAGTTGGTGGCACACTATGGCAACACTAACTCCTTTAAAAGGGGTGTATCTGGATCAGCACTTACTGGAATAGTATTGCAGGTGCAAAGCTGTGCCCCAGTGTGCATATAATACTTTCAGGACACATGTAATATTAGTCCTTTGCAACGTGTGCATGGAATCTACCTGTTAAAAGGTACACAGTCTCTTTAGATCTGGGATGAGAATTGCTCTGTTACACTGGTGCAACTGAGGATTCTGTTTGTCAGCTGTTTCCCTATACACTGGTGTCAATGAGAGTATTTTGTCCCTTCAACAAAGATGTGTTTAATATAAAACCTGAGGATATTGTCTGCAATGGACTTATACTGTTGCTTATCAGACCATCAGAGAAAGAGACCCGTGTTAAAAACATCCACAGAATCAACTTCTCTGGAGCCTTCCCTCTGAAGTCCTATATAGAGGAAGTAGTGGACACAAGGCCTAATGGAACCAGGTTGTTAAAGATCAAGACTGGAACTTACAGCAGGTCCAGTGGGGCCAGCACTGCCATCACTTCCACGAGCACCCTGTGAGCAGAAAACATGGTAAGTAAAAGCTGGAAAGAGATTCAAAGATCAGAGAAAGCCACAATAAGCAGCTGTTCATGACTACAAACAGACGGATAGAAAGCCACTTACAGCTGGTCCAGGGGCACCTACTCTTCCTCTCTCACCAGGGAGACCACGAGCACCCTGAAAGAAAAATTAAATTCATTTACACCTGTTCACTAAAGATATATATTTTTTTCTTCTGCTAAGTCACTATATGAAGAAGGGTGCAGCCAGACAATTCTATTCCATATACTCATAGATTATTGTATTAGAGCATCTAGCTAGCTTGAGTGTCACTGATGGTAACTGGCCAAAACACTGGCTCAGCCATATCTATCAAATTCTTGAAAACAGTACTGGATACTTACAGGTTGTCCTGGGGTACCATTTTCACCAGGGGCACCAGGCTCTCCCTAGGAAAGAAGAAAGTTCACAGGCTTAAATTACTCATAGGATTCCTTGGACAGACAGCACAACACCATCTAAAGAGATACTCAATTGCTGTATTCTACTGCCCTTGTCTTTTGTAGCACTCACACCACCATACAGAATAACAGCATGTCATCTCCTAAGGATGCAGAGACAGTGACTGTCCCTTTATATACTGGAACAGGGCCAGTTGAAATACCTTAGAAGAAGAGCTCCAGAGCAAGTTGTTTCATTTTCCTATTTCTTTCTTTACCCCCTTCCTTTATTCTGTAATATTTACTCTGCAGCACACATCTAAGAGATAAGGCCTGAATAATCAACTATTAATTCAAATCAAATGACAGCTTTATTTAGCTAGAGGAGAAAGAGAATGATACTTTCTTTTGCCTTTGGTTATGGCGACTAAGTTCCTAACCTGTGCTGTCAAATATCTGGAAATACAACAGAAATATCTGAGGTAGATCCTTAAGACCAGTACTATTGATATAAGTGGCAGCCACTAAAATATGATTTATCTCCCTTTAAGACTGAGCTCTCAAGCCCACAGATGGTCTAGACTGGCCTATAATGACAGGATTTGTCCTAGAGCACTGGTACCCTGAACATATCTGAATGCACCTAGTCTTAAGTGCTGCAAACTCCTGAAATTTTTGCTTTATTATGATTATCTTTGATTCATTTTTTTTCCCCCAGTCAGATTAGTACTTACTAATACCTGTTCCTTTATTTACTTTAACTGCTTTTAATCTCCAAGATCAGAGAAGTGCTTGCTATCTCATTACCAAACTTTTTCTGAAGGTTAACAAGTTGCACTGATATGGGAGAATGCTACAATACAATTAATAACTCTATAAACAAGTAGTTCTAAGCTTTTGGAAACAAGCAATAATGAGAATTACTACTTGACCTTTTCACTGTTACAAGTTTTTGAATACAAATCTACCATGAATAAATCAGCAGCATTAATTTTTCCTACAACCCAATTGTGCAGTAGTGTTTAAGAACGCTGCTATTAGATACTGAAGTGGAATAGGAGAGATGAAATTAAGAGAGAAGAGTTTGCCAAACATGTTTCTAGACCATGTTTAAAAACACTTTCTTAATCCAAGTGTTCAAATATGCACTAAGCTAAGGAAGGTAAAAAGGAAAAGAGACTGAAGATCAAGCATCCTTAACTCAGAAGAGCACTGTGTTTATCCAAAGGTTTAGCAGGAAGCCTTAAAATAAAGCAACATATTAGATTTTTCTAGAAAAATGAGATATTCTGATTTCAGTGTGCTTTAGAGAAAAACCCCAATTACATTCTGTAGAAAAGCAGAGAAAGCCAATTATTAGTAGCCCAGTTCTGTGGCTCTTACTTATTTAAAGTAATCTCTCGACTAAGGGCTTCAGAGTAAGGCCCCAACATGATTTCTCATGTTGCGGTGCAAGTATTTGTCTTACATGGATCTGTTGACTTCTGTATCATTGCAACTGAGCAATGTTCAAGGACAACATGGAAGATCAATTGGAGAGGACTTCAGATATATTTCCCTAGACAGAGTTAAAAGCTAAAAATGCACACAACATTTTCAGATTTCATCTTTACCTTAGTGCCAGGAGTACCAGGTTGTCCTTTTTGACCATCCAGACCATTGTGTCCCTATATTGAGTAGAAAAAAATATTTAGTATGTATTTTCTCAGTAACTGCTACACACAAACTCATAGTCTTAAGAGGTAAATTCTTTCTATACAAAATGATTTTCTAATATAATCTTACATTTTTTTAAAGCATTCTCTTTTGCCAAGAGAAAAACTTCAAAGATATTAAAGCATTTAGAATATATACTCTCAACTTTGAAGAGGTTTCCAGGTGTTCTCAGTATGTTGAAGTGTTGTCAGTTTTAACTATTCAGGTAAAAGGTATGTGTAGACTCACCCTAATTCCCTTAAAGCCAGGCAGACCAGGAGTTCCAGGGAAACCACGAGCACCCTAAAAACACAGAACATGCATGATTGTCTCTCATGTTTTATATTGCATTTAAAAAGAAAGAAAAAGCATCAGTCTTTCATTAAAATTATTGAGTAGATTGGGGTCATGATCATTTAAGTGAGGACCCACAATCATTCAAATGAGGATCACAGTCCACTCCCAAACCTCCCAGGATCAGACCTGTTCAAAGACTAAAAACAATTAACCTGATTTTCCAGTTCTGTATCCCAGAAATTACACAAATTAACCTGTGATGGACAGCTATTTTAAGTTTCTATGCCAAGGTACCTAGCTCACCACCTATGTAGCTCCTCATTATGTTACCTGTTAGTATTACTTCTGCTTAACTACAGGGGTAAGGAGGTGGGGGACAGGGAACAAAAGAAAGGCATAACTACATGATAGCCCTGAAGGTAAGAGCTACAATGGAGATATTGAGATTAATCCATATATGCAATATTGATGGATTGTTTATGGGGTGCAATTCAGAAATGTCATTAGGTTTCTTTGCTAAGAGCACTGTTTTATATAACAGAAAGTAGATCAATACTTACTTGAGGGCCAGCAACACCCCTCTCACCAGGTCTTCCAGGTTTGCCAGGGTGACCCTAAAAAATGCAGTAAAAATGCACTGAGAAGAAAGCTCATTTGGTAAAAGACCATCATATTTTTTTTAAATAAGAAAAGACATTATCAATGCTTCTCCCTTTTGGTAGACAAGAGCTTGTTAGCTTCCCTTTTCCCATTTTCAGAAGGCTAAATAATGTATTTGGAGAGATTTCAGAGTTATCTATTTTTCTGTACATTTCCAACAGACAGCATCTTTTGTACTATTAAATACTTTTCAGGGGCTTATTTGTTCTATCTGATAATAAAGAACAATATAGAAGTGATGGCCATTAGAATGTTTAGTTTAACAATAATCTAATGTTAGAGTTGAATCATAACCCTCACAGAGATGAAAAAGTTTTAATAACAACTTACATCTTCACCAGCCTTTCCTGGAGGACCAGGGGGACCACGAGGACCTTGAGGACCCTGTTAAAAATAGATTGAGTATTACTTCGAGCACCTTTCTTCAGGTAAGTCTCTTCCCTGGTTTCTCAACAGAGTTTGGGCATAGCTGGAGCCTGAACTGAATCACGGTACTTCCATCCTAATTGCCTTTGTACTTCATGAGTTCCCAATCAGAAGGAGTCTGAATCTGAATGCTCAGCTCCTGTTTCTGTAACAGGATCAAGCGATTCTAACATTCAAGAACAAGCATATGGATAGGATTAACAGGCCTAAGCATTACAGGCCTATCTTTGCATCTTATTTCTAACGCTAAGTGTCTGTAATGAAACCTGTACTTACTGTTTGACCAGGTTCACCAGGCTCACCGGGAACACCTTGAAAACCAGGAGGACCCTAGAAGACAATGGAGATTGTTAGTGTTTCAACTGGCTATTTTATAGGTATGTCCAAATCCTACTACTGATTAATACATTGAGTGTACTTACAGGGGGTCCAGATGCTCCAGGTGGGCCTCTAGGTCCCATTAAACCCTACGGAGAAAAAACATTTTTTTAATTTGTTTAAAAATCACTATTTCATAAACTCATCTATAACACCAGTTCCTGGCATTCCTAAAATCCTGATAAAGGTAACAGTTTTCATTGTGCAACATCCAAACAAAAGGTGAGGAAATTTAGAGATCTGCATAGGCAGTCCAAATACAAACAAATCTGAAGCCAGTGAGATGACTTAAGAATGTACCATTATTAATTTTTATTAATCTTTTGATTAAGCATCTTATTCTATTCTGCCTCATTAACAAATGCTTTCACACAGTGGCTTATTCCTCTATGTACCCACTTCTTCCCTGTGCATGAACTTTCAGAGTTTAAAGACAGTCATAACACATTAAGAAAGGTTGTGTTTTGGGCAAATGGAAGTGTTACCATTAATTAGGAGGTTCATACATCATTTTGAAAAGAAATCGATTTCCTCTTACAAAAATTGAGCATACATCTATTTCAAATAATGATCTAATTATCTTAATTTGCTTGTTTTTGACTTATTTCATTTCACCTCCAAAATAAATCACTAATATACTCTCATTGGCTGATTTTAGAGATTTACATACAACTTGAAAAATTTGGTCAAAAATCACTCCTAAAAGGGATTTTTCTATAGATTAGTGCACTTCCTTCACAGTTATCTTAAGCTTTACTAAGCACACAAACAACTTTAAGCTGAAATTTAATTTAATCTTCTATTGTCCAAACAGATGTTTCACCAGACATTTCAACAGAAGCTATTATACTTTTACCTGCTTTTAAAATTTCATTGGGAACCCTGTTAGGTTTTTCTCATTGCAAGGGGGCTAACAGTTTTTCAATGGCTTATATACCATCCCAATGAGACTGAATAAATTTTCTCAAGGGAAATTAATGTATATTCATTACAGGCATTAACCTATGGAAGCTAATGCAATCATATTGCTATAACAGTATGCACTAGTTCTAGGAAAAAACAACTGCTACTGGACAGCCTGAATCATATGTGCTGCATAAGCCCTGTGAATCTTTCCCCAAATTATATCCTATAACTGTTTTTCCCTGCTTTTCTGTCTTCCCAATCTCTCACATTTTCTTTATGGAACCTCATAGAAGAGATAGAATTTACTGCTTTTGCTGTCAATGGACCCTCACTGAGTCAACAATTGGAGCTTTTAGAAATGGTGACATGCCATATAAATCCTCATCTACATTTTATAATTTATTGTCAGACACTGAAGGCCAACCTGGATTAAAAATAATCCAGTTTTAATGGATGCCAATGTATTTTCAAAAATGAATCTGATGATATACTACTTTCAGGAACGGAAAAAAGTACTTGACCCAGAATAATCCTTGGCAGCCTTCATCCTGCTGCTCACCCATCAGATGCATTGTCCGTGATGTCAATGCGTGCAATGAATTTAACCCATAATCTGCTATCTACATATACTGAAGAATACCTGCTAACATTAGGAATATTTAGAAATTCATGTAGAGAGGCAGATAACTCCTTAAGTGTCCATTTGAAAATAGTATACTGGGAAAGATTCCTCCTCAGAGTAACTTTGTAGTAGCAAGTGATAGCTTTCACTTGCTCAGAACCAAATGTAGTGGCCAGTGTTCTGCCAAACCTGTACAATACAAGGATACCAAAAGGGTTGTCCAGAAGGGTTGTACAGCCATGGGCGATAAAATGGTCACTGACTGGGACTGAGATATTGAGTTACTTTTTAGATCTGTGTCTGCTTTAGAGAGCATCTCTACAATTGATCTCATTCCTACAATACAAACTTCTTCTGTCTCAACACAGGTAAAGTAATACTGTATCAAAGTAGATGTTCCATATTGGATAACCAGATTCACAAAAATGTTATCAACAGACAGAATTAAAGCACAAGACCTACTTGTGCTATATTCAAGTTGAAGATACAGTCCTAAGACTTATTTCTAGCACTTCACATTGCGCTATGTCACAGGATCAGTTTACAGTCTGACTTGATATATGATCAAAACACAGATTTTAAAACTATGTTTTGAATTAATGCAGCTGGATTAGACTCAAAAGAAAATGTGAAATACATGTTTATACAAGTTATCAAGTGTTAAACCTTGTACTTACCATAGGTCCTGGGCCAAAGTCGGCCGCTTTAGATGGATCATATTGAGCAGCGAAATTCTGTGGGTGACAGAAATTTGAAATTAAAGCATGAACATTTTTCTCTTTAACAAGTATTGATAGTTATCATTCTATATGTAACTGTCATATGACTTGTTACATGATATGTTAAAGCAACATACTTAAAACTCAGTAAACATGGCCCTGTTACAAATACATTCATATTTGCTTCTTTCCAGAAAGACTATTTCACCAGGAAGAGCCTTTTACACATTGGCCTCCAATATCTACACAGTAGTAAGAAACGCACTGCAATTGCCTGAACTGAAAATTAAAGATGTAGACTTGATGCCCATTAAAAATTGAAAACATTCCCTAATCTCTCAAATCATTCTCCTTAATGACAGAAGTTATGCATATTTTTTACCACATTAAGTAAAATTCACGGCCCAGCCCTGATGTACTATTGGATGAGATGGGCCCTTCAGCTTCAAAAATATCTGTGGAGTATGCAGCCTCAAAAACACTGCACTGGATTTCTGACCTTTTATTATATAAAAGTCTTGTAGACAAATACACCTCTTGCTTTGTGGCATATATTTTATCTCTTCACTAAAATGGAAGAGTTCTGTACAACACAATCAAAAATCCTTTTCTCACTTGCTTCTTTAGTCTACTAAAATAATAGAAACTAATAAAAACAGTTTTCTGTTTGCTAATAGGAAAATAAATTATTGCTATACATATTGAGTGCAAGAGTCCATGCCAGAGGATTTACTACACTAGCTAAAAAGACACTGTTTAATTTCTTTATGCTCCCAGCCCAGGCTAAAGTCAAAGAGTTAAAACAAGCATTTGACAGGGCATACATGATGGACACTTCTGCAGAAAGCGTGTATATGACAGTCCACTTGTGTTCTGCAGCATTAATGTGGATAGATGAAAAATTCTAAAGGAAGAGAGGTACTGACGTTTAATTATGGACTTCTAGCTTAAGAGTAGTTTTCCTCAAGCTTATTCCAGTACAGTTGCTTTCTCTTGAACACAACAGCAAAGTTGCGTTTCTTTTGTCCATCCACTTAACTGCACAGTTTTCATTTAGTTGACTCCTAATCCACACATTATATTAGCACAAATCTAATGCTAATTAATGGGGTTGATTTGCTCCTCTGCATAAGTCCCTGTTGAATATAGAATCCAAAGTTCCTGAGGAAATCCTAAGGAGTGCTTCACTGGAACTGGGACCACAAATTTCATGCAGACTCTAGTGGTCGGCATGATCTTCTCTTCAGAGTATGCTTCCTCTACTCTCCAGCAGAATGTCAGTGTTTTCCAGCAAATATACATTTAGCCTTTGGATGTCATGAAGCTCAGATTATCAGTTTCAGTAACATAAAATTTGGATGCCTTACTCCGCCAAGGCCTGGAGGACCAGGGGGGCCTGGAGGACCTGGTAGACCGTCTTCACCATCTCTGCCTGGTGGACCTGGTGGACCCTACAGGCAAAAGGAGGATTATAACGTGAATATTAGAAGTAACTCATAAAATCTCTAAAGTGATGAATATATTAACAACTGGGAACCTACAGCACATACTGCAGCACTGCTGTACATGCAGTTGCAAAGTATGTCCAACTTCAGAAAATAAGCATAGCCTGAATTTACATTGCCTTGCCACACCTCAATCAGATACACGCTGTAGTTTCATATTTGGGAAGATTACTAGGGTAATATTGAACTATGCTACCAAAGCACAACCTCCAGATTGAGAAGTTTCATTTCAAGCAACCAAAGCTTGGACATGAACCCCATGTTACCCATGCAGACCCACACAGCCCAACAGATTCTGTTTGTGAAAGCCAAAAAATTTCCCTGACAAGCTGAGGATTGGAAGGTCAGTCTTACTGCTATGAACTAACATATATCCAGAAAAAGTCAAAGGCCATTTTTTATCAACCTGGATTATCTGCTGCTATAATCAGAAATTTGATGACAATGAAAGAGCATTTTCCACAGGTTTTTGGTTCGTTTCAGTACCGCCACTTTGCTATCACTGCTATAACCACTCCAACAACAGCTTGAAGGGACATTTGTTCAGTCCAGAACATTTGCTCTTACATTCTATCATCCTCAATACACAAAGCTGATCGAGGTTTGCCATCACAGTATTTGAGGTGAGGCATTTCATTTGGTCTAAATAAAATTCATAATAAAAAAATCTTAAGGATTCCGAAAGGGACAGGTTTAGGCTTTTTGTCTTCAGGATAAAGCATGTATTTTACTTCATTAAACAGATGTAGATACTGGCAGCCTAAAGCAAGTATCAACTAAGGGTGTGAATTTCAGAATACAACACTATAAAAAGCAGCAGCGATGCAGCAGCAAACCAGAAAAGCAGATATCAACAATATGAACATTACAATTAAATACAATTTAATTATAACATGATAATTACATTATCATACCAACTGCCTCTATCTACAGTTACATTCAAAATTGCCTTTAACAACACAATGTCCACTTTGACTGATAAGATGTGGATGACAGATGCCTAGCTGCCAAGAGGAGAGCTTTTTCAAGCCACCTTTGTAGGTACAGGTATCGAATGATCCTCTAGGCTACCTTTGTCTATTTGGGTTTGATGTTGACAGCTTATCTTTACACAATCCTGTTCAAAAACCATGTCTTTACGTTACAACTTTCTCTTTTGCATTTTTATGCACCGTGTCCAGTACAAGCAGTCAGGAAAAAAAAGGTTTGCAACCATCATCTGGAGTGCTACGCTGTTCTCCGAACCAAAATCACATCTGATTAGGTACAATGACCATAAGTAGGCTGGAGTGGTATTGCCAGTGGCAGCGTTGGTACATAGAAAACTTGATTTCTTTTTTAACAAAATTGTACCTGTAGAAGCTTGCATGTATAATAATTGGATCTGTCATTAATGCCTACACTGTTGTTTTTTTTTCCATACTGATTTTCCAACAACTGTTCAAAGACCGCAAACAAATACGTGTCAATCTAATTCCTTACCCTTTCTCCCTGTGGCCCTTTGTCTCCTCTGGGGCCCTGCTGGAAGAAAATAGAACTTAATGAGTTACCTGGAAATTTTCCAGGACAATACAGGGAAAGAGATACATTAAAAATAAGTAGTGTACATGAAAAAAGGGAAAGAAGACTGCAAGAAGATGTCCTATACCTATTTTCCATGTTATATTGTTTTTCTTCAATACGCTATTGAAAATAGATTAGTCACTATCATCACTATGTCAGTCAAAGCATCACTGCACAGTCCACAGAAGTACTTACACAGTTTGTTTTATTCTCGTTTGAATAACTTGCTCTACTTTAACAATAGTGACTTTAGAAATACAAGGGAATCTATTTAGCCTTTTAGATATTAGTGTACAGTTCAGCTCATGAAACCCTTCTAAAGGAAATCTTGTGGAACAAGAATCCTTCCTTGAGGCAGTTTTGTTCTTCGTATGCTTAGTTCTGCTCTTGGACAAAGCAGGTTAAAACCAAAATTTGAATTTACCATGGTGTTAACCTGTTGCACCCACTGTTCCCTCTTTTTTATGTCCTACTCATCTCAGTGAACACTGGAAATAATGATTTAGTCAATATTCTGTCATCCAACATTCCACAAAATATTACTCTACCTGGGAATATTTGATGTCATCTACATTGCCACAAAAGAAAAATGAAATGCTTACCCTTCGCCCTGCAGATGCCTGGAAGAGATAAAGCAGAGAATTAAAAAAAAGATACAAATTATCCCAATATTTTAAACTAAACTACTGTACAAATTTAGGCTCATCTTCTTACAACTCTGTAATTTACATCAGTACAATATAGGTAAGTATACCCTATGCTTTTTAAATTACTAGGAAGGCTAAGAGTTTACTATCAAGTGAAAATATATGCACCTACATAAGAACATTCTATTGAAGACTGTCAATTTTATACTTATTAAAGCCTACAAATATAACATAAATGGAAGTCACACCTGAGTTCTTTCATAATCCTTCTGTGCAACGCAATTTAGCCTGGAAGATTGGCCTTAAAGTATAGTCATCTCCAATCCAAACTGCCAGGTATAACGTCCGAACACCACTGCTCAGTTATTTTCTCCTCATGATCTTTACACCTATGAAGGCAGTCTCTTAAAAAGGCCAGCCCACTTGAGAAATTGGGGTGGGTACATTTCCATGCAGTCCCTTCAGGATTTAATTGGTACTTTGCCATGGCCACCTTGGGAATTAAGGTTAGTAAATAATATTGCCCTGAAAGGGTAGCCTAGCCCATTAACTGAAGTTGAATATTATATATTAGATGAAAAATAATCATACTGACCTCACTCACATCTGCAGGAAGAAGGGAAAGGAAAAAAAAAGACATAATTAGATTGGGGATTCAATGGTTTAAAAGGTTGACATTTCAGTATTTTAAATAAGAATGTATTTTTAAAAAGCAAAAAACATTTTCTTAATGCAATTTCGTTCTCTTAATGTGATTATCTTAAACTGTAAGGACTCACAAGTGTGGTCACTATATCTTCCCAAGTCAAAACAGATTTGCTAATAAAATAAAACAAGTAATTTGGCCGATACATAAAAAAAACAACAGTTATTTTCTATAAGCCTGTTGTAAATGCACTTAAAAATATCTCCCTGGAAAGAAATACATGTATTTTCTCATATGTGTGCATGCAATAGATGAGTAAAGCCAGGCATGATGACACGTGTCAAGTCACTAAATGGAAGCCACAACTTTAGGTTTTAATATAGATGGCCCCTTGCGCTTATGGGGAATGGTTCTCCTCTAATGGACCCATTTCCAAGATGGGAAATGCCATTGTGTAACCAGAATAGCTTGAAGCTATTATCCACTAAATAGCAAGAAACTATTTCTGTATGTTACTTTCTTCTAAGTACGCTCTTGTTAATCAGATGCAGAACTCAACTTTTAAAATCTGTTTTCCAGACTTCAAGCAGTGAGTGATTTGGTTTTGGCTGAAACTTACCATGGTAAAAAAAAATGTCTTTCACCACACTTCAGTGCCAACAATCTGACATTTTACTAGCAGGTTGTTGGGTGTGGCGTGCCCGTCCCCCCAAAAAAAGTGTCCCTTTGGGGGTGTTTGGTGGCTCTGAATTCAGATGGTTCACACAGTACAGCAGGAGGCGGTGTGCAGGACATCACCAAGCTCCAGAGCAGAGGGCAGAATACCTTTGGTAATTCAGTATAAGGGTTCAGAGAGCGGCTGCCTGCGGGTGCTGCTGACACAGACGGCTGCGCTGTGTTATTTGGGGAAAGGGCAGGGGCTGCGGGGGCGTCGGGCTCCTCGCCCGAGCCTCTCAGCCCCCGCTGCCGGCCCGCAGCTGCCAGCCGAGGGCGCTGCTGCCACCTCCCGGCACGGGGAGAGGGCACGGGCCGGGGGCCAGGCCTTAGACGGGGCCCCCCGTGCTCGCCTCGGGCTGAGGAAGCCTCGGGGCCGGCAGCAGGGGGCAGCCGGGGTCCCCCCTCGGCTCTGCTGCCCCGTTCAGCTCAGCACGGAGCCTCCCCGCCTGCCTCGGGCCGCCTTCCCCCCTCGTCGGGCGGCTTAAAGCCTGAGGGGAGCCCCGGGGGGGCCGTGCGGTGCCCCCCGTCGGCTCGGGGCGCTCCCCGCTTCGCCTCCAGGGGGCGCGGCGGCGGCGGCCCGAGGGGAGCCGCGGAAGGCGGGGGGGGGCGGCCGAGACCCCGCTCCCGTCTCGGCGGGGCTTTAAGCATCTGCTCTCCTTTGGATGCGAGTTTGGGTTTATTTTCCCCTTTTCTTTCCCTTTTTCTTCTTCCCTTTTCTTTCTTTCCCTTTTCTTTTTTTTTCCTTTTTTTCTCTCTTTTTTTTTTTTTCTTTTGTTTTGTTTTTGGTGGGGCTTCTCGGGCTAATTTTACCTCCTTGTGCTTTTGCCATCCTTTCCTAACTCTGGAAGGAAAAAACAAAAAGCAAAAAACACCCTAACCAGCCTAGCCCCTGCCCTGGGACGGAGGTGGCACTGTTCTCCGGGCTGCCGTCGGCGGGGAGCACGGCGGGCACAGAGCGCGGAGAGCCGGCCGGCCAGCCGCCCCCCTGCCACCACCCCGGCCACGAACACGCCGAAAAAGCAACTTACGTTGGCTCGTCGCTAGGCACGAAGTTACTGCGAGCAGCAACACAATCCGCGTATCCACAAAGCTGAGCATGTCTAGACGCTAGACATGCAGACTCCTTGTGCCGCAGAGTCCCCCCCGGTCGGTGGCTAGCTATTCCCTGCGGGACGCAGGCATACAGACCCCGAGAAGTGCTTCCCCGACCTGTGCACACCCCCGCTGCCCGGCACGCTCAGTGACCCCGGCCCCGCTCCGCCCTACTTATACCGCAGGAGGGTCCCGGCGCCGCCAATGGGCGCGGGGCGGGCGCGGGCCCCGCGCGGCTCCCAGGGCCGTCACGTGCCCAGGGGTCGGCGGGGAGGGGGGGGGACAGGCAGGGATGGAGGCAGGGAGGGAGGGCAGAGAGAGAGGGAGGGAGGGAGGCGGCCACGCTAAATTGGTTCCATGCTTTGAGGACGTGGACACTTTGAGGCTTTCGGAAGGAAAATCTGACTCGCCGTCTGAATTTTTTCATTATTTATTTATATATATATATTTTTTTTCAAGCCGTCCCCCGCCCCTCGCCCTGATTTTTTTTTTAATCATTATTATTTTTTTTTTGGGCTGCGCGGCCCCCCCCGGGGACGCTCCGAGGGCTTTCAAAGCGGGAGCTGTCCAGCACCCTGGGGGTGGGCTGCCTGCCGTGCCCCTGCTTGCCCCCCCACTCCGCATCCCCTCGCCCGCAGCGCCACGGCGGAGCCCCCCTCCCCCTCTCGCTCTCCCTCCCTTCCCCATCTCCGCCGGGTTCCCCCTCCCGGCTTCGCAGCCTCCCCGGCAGCCTGCGGGGGTCCCCGTGAGGGGAGCAGCCCGGGGTGCCCCTCAGCCGCTCCCCCCAGGGCTGCCCCGCTTTGGGGGCTGTGGAGCCGGGGCACGGCCGGGGCACGGAGCCCCAGAGCGGCTCTCCGGGGCCGGGGGAGGGAGGGAGGGCTCGCAGCTTGCCACGTCTGCCCCGCAGCGGGCTGCTGCCGTCGGGGAGTGTGGGTGTGTGGGGAGGGGGAAAGGAGGGGGTCTGCCCCGACCGCCCCACAGCGCTCGGGGAGGAAGGGGGCGGCTGAGAGGAGCCTCCCGCCTTGCCCCTGGGGGTGACGGAGCCCCGTCCTCCTTCCCCGGGGGCTGCAGTCACCCGGGGTCGCCCCCCGCCGGCCCCCGCGGCTGAGGGGAGCTGACGTGGTGCCGCCGGCCGGGCCAAGCCGCAGCCAGCCCGCCCGCCCCTGGCCCGCCTCCCCGCCCGGGGGGCTCCTCCGAGCCCCCGCCCCGCTCGCTGAGGGGAGTCCCGGGGAGAGGCGAGCTGTGAGACGAAGGAGCGGGTCCCCTCCGTCGGGGCGGGCTCCGCTTCCCTCCCCCGGCCCCTCGGCCAGCAGGCGGGTCCCGCTGCCGGGGCGAAGGGGGCCGCTCTCCCTCGGCCTGGCCTCGGGGAGGTGCCGGGGCGTACCCGGCCCTCCTCTGCAAGCTGCCTCGGTTACAAAGAGCGGGGGGGCTCCGCTCGGGGCGGCCGTCTGAGGGGCACCCCGCTGGGGTTGTGTTCCGGGGGCCGGGATGAGCCCACGGGGCCCCGGCCGGGCTGAGGTTGCCTCTGGGGACCTGGGTGAAAGCTGCCACGAGTGCTGGTGAAATGGGTGGCAAACGTGGAATTAAACCTGGTCTCGGGCTGAAAAGCGGCATCGGCAAAAGGTGGTCCAGCAAAGTGTGTCTGCCCATAAAACGGGAGCCCTACAGGTGACAGTACCGACGCTGTAATAAAAGCATACCCCATAAACAGCACATACATATTCTTTCAGTTCATATCATATCCATGGTATCAATTTAAATAGGATTTAAAACTGAGCCGGGCAGCAAAGTTAACTGCTTCAAAGTTTGTACCGACACAAATCTACAATAGCCCACTGAGCTTCCAACAAGTTGAAATAATGATTGAAATTAGACCCAAAGCGCTGAGGCTGGAGTCCAAGAATGAATGTTTCCTGACACCTCCGCTTCCAGTGAATAGCGGGGTTTTTAAGACTTGTCCCTTGAAATCAATCATTCGACTCTATAGGAGTTTTTCTTCATTTTCATCTTCAGATTAATTTAGTCTCTGTTGCACCAACAGAACATTCATCATCTGCTTATAATAATATTTAGAGTATTTTGTGATGAAATCTGTTCTAATTGCATATACACAATGTCAGGCAACTATTGCTTGCCTACTTAAATGCATGCTTTCAAGAACTGATAGCCCTTCCCTACCAATGGATTTCTCTTGGGGATGCAACACTGTGGATACATATCCTGACCAAACTGAACTAAACCATCATTTCCCTCCCTCCTTCCCCTCAAATTTTACACAGGAAAGACAAGCCCCCAGCCCCTATGCCCCCCCCCTCTCCCCCCCCCCCCCAAAAAAAAAAAGAAAGAACACCCCTCAGACACAGATTTTCAGATTTTCAACTACCTCTTCTTCTACCATGAAGCAGATAGTTGAGGAAGAGAGAGAGACACAAGCTCAGCAATGCACAAAAGCTCTTGAGATGATCAGCTAGGGTTCCTAACCTTCACAAGATACATTTTTGGTGTGCTCCAACCGTTTCAGGATTGGAGCATGTAGGTCAGTATACCCTTGTCTAGAAAAAAAAAAAAAAAAAGATGGAGATAAAGAATAATAATTCATTGGTATGGCACTTTTCCCGTGACAAAAAGTTTCTGTCAAAACCCCACCATGCTGAAACACCCATAACTGAAATTCTTTAGGACTGGCAGCTTTGGCATAACTTTCTTGGATGCATACGTGACCTGCAGAACCTGTGATGCCCTTGGTCACTTGGTTGACTAGTACACATCCATTGTCTTTTTCCATATTTTTGAAGAAATAATAAACTTTTTGTCTCTACCATCAGCACTGATTCAAACAACACTAAATGAGTTCAGGGTAAGTGACAAGGGCCTATTAAGTTGGGTATTTTTATCATAAATATACCGTCACAGCTTCCAATGTAAAGGTAGGTTGCATTGCTCACCTACTCTGTCTAAGCAAGCAAAAGGCTTCTTACAAAACCTGAGAAAAAATCAAAGTATATATATATATATATATAGTGTATATATATATATATATAGTGTGCTCACTGCATTTGGACCTATAGTGTAAACTTGGAGAATATCTTTCCTCAAACTGCAATTACTGCAAATGTTTGCTGTCATGCAGCTATCTTTACTAGTACAAGAACTCTAAATTAACAGAAGTAACGTGACAGCTTTTGCAGCCATTAGCATAACTGAAATGATTTGATCAGCCAATTTTAACAAGGACACATCTGAGAACTCATTTTCTCTTTGCATCGTATTCATTTAAAGGAAATATTTCACACGGAAGCCAGTAATGCCTACGGCACAATTTAAACTGAAACCAATGATAATAAAAAAAATAACCTTTGGAAAATTTGCTGATAAGTCAAGCTTTGAAAGAGATGACTCTCCAGGTGATGTCAAAGCAGATTTATTTCTTGTAATTTCGAACAATTCATTAGAATGCAGACCTAAAATTCCAAAAGCTGTAACTATTTTTAATACACCGGGAAGCACTTGCCTTGCTTACTCCTTTAAAACTTATCATCCATCCACCCACCCATCCATCCATCCATCCATCCATCCATCCATCCATCCATCCATCCATCCATCCATCCATCCATCCATCCAAAGAGTTTAATAGTCTTTGGCCAGTACCATAGTACAAGAACACATGGAGCAATGCTAGAGCTCAGAGAAAGAATCTACATCTTTTTAGGCTCCAGGCAAACCTCATAGCCCAAGGTGGATAGCTGGGTTTAGCATACTCTCAGAACCCAGTTCTCCTCAGGCTGATATGAACGGGACAGCCAGAGTATTTGTAATTGGTGCAAATAGTTATTGATTTCTCTGCACCTATTTCAATGCAAAGCTTCACACATTCAGATAATGAATACATGCCCAACTATATAGCAAGAAAGCTACATAGGGGAAGTAGTTTCCCAGTGGGACTCCTTTTAGTGGTGGGGATGGTTAAGTGACACGATCTGGCTCTAGTGCAGTGCACTGGTCTTTCTTTTGTAGGATACATGGAGATATGAGTGCCTATACAAATTAATGCAACACAAAGCTGATCCCTGGATAGATTCTACTTGGTGTCTGCTTTGTAGACATATTAGCTTAATTAGATCTAGCTCGAGTGAAGGTGCTTATGACTCTCTACTTCACATCTTAGCAAGGTGCAGATGGTATCTTGCTCTGAATAGCAAGGAGAAAAGAATCTCTGTCAGTGGAGAAAACACAGAAATGGTACAGCACATCCCCCTCCCTGCAATTTGTTGTTTCATGTTGCTTTTTTATTCCTGACTGCTTAGTCAGGAATAAAACAACAACAACAACAATAACAACAACAAAGTAAAACAGTTGTGCTAAATCTTTATAGGAACAGCCAGAGGAGAGATGAGAGAGTGCAAGGAACTTCCACCAACTCTCTGCATACTGTGTTGAAGGGCCAGGTACACAAAGCCTCTGTGGTCAGGACACCACTCCCTTGTAGGACTAGAGATATACAGAAGTCTAAGAGCATGGCATAGGTACATAAAAAGACTCTGTACTGGTCCATGGACCAGCATTTAGGAGTCTGTATAGTGCCAGTGAAAGGTATGGAAGAGTCATAGCCATTGACTCTTGATACTTCCCAGGTATTCTAAGACAGTTCCTTCAGAATCATCTAAAATGTCTTTTGAAAATAGTCCAGAAAACTGACTTTTAATGAGAAACAAATAGGTTCTACATTAACAGATATAGCAGCTGCTGCCTTTAGTTCCTGTCCCTGGGGGCTGTGGACACTTGAAATAAATCATCATTCATTGCTCTTAGTGGGAGCAATGGTCATGGATTCTCAAGAAGAAGTTGCTGGTAGGCATGGGGAAGAGAGTTGCAGCTCTGCATTCCATGTGGGAGTGCTGTTAAAGGGGTCAGTAGGAAAATTTAATGGAAAAATTTCCTCAGTTATACTTAAGACAAAAAAAGAGGATTACTCAAGTCTGTTTCACTGAAACTTTCACTGAAACTGAGATGTCTAGGTATTCTTCTCAGATGGGATAAACTTCTGCAGTCACAGTCACTGCACTCTCTGAATACTTTCTACTTATGTAGAATATATTATATATATATATATATATGTCTTTTTGTTTGTTGTTCCTCAAAGGTTACATATTTAGTAACTGAAGAGGTAAAAAAAAAAAAAAAAAAAGGATTATTCCACATATTGATAGAAAACCCAGTTGGTCTTTACCATAGCCAAACTTATTTATCAGGCTTAAGCAAATTCAGGACACATAGACTACTTTTAAAATCATTATCAACTTGATCTATTGCTATATGACACTGAAGATCATCCAAAAAAGTAACACAATAATAAAATAATAGATTAATTTGCATCTGAAAGTTAATTTTAAATCTATTTCTTTTAGGACCGTTTGGTCATTCCATTTAATAAAGTATAAGTCTGCACAGGTATTATAATGAGCCCTACATACTGATTTTGTTCTTCCTCAGATAATAGAATGGAAATTCCCATTTATTTCAGTAATAGCAGAGCCAGGCCACTATTCACTACAGTTGCAAACCTCACAAGCTTGGAAAATCTCACAAGCATCTAAGCCATATCATAAATATTTTGGCATTTTTTGTTTGCTTTAACTATCTTTTGTTGGCCCATTCCAATTATCAGCATTGGAATTTTGGTATAAGTCACAAACAATTCTCATCGAAAACAGAAGGCAAAATAAAATCGAGGCAGGTGGTCCTTTCAAAATGATCATTGGCCTCAGTGAATTCTAGTAAAAGCAACCCAAAATAATGCTAAAATAAAGCTTATACCACTGTTAATCAGCACATTTTTGAAATGGAGATCAAATAAGAGAATGTAAAGAGTTCCATTGCATCTTTGAGGCATAGCCCTGTAGTGACAACTACAAGGACCTCAACTTGTGGGGACTTTCAGAATTTCATTTTCATTATAGACAGAGAAAAGAAAATGAAAATGCAATGAATTGCTTGTAGCAGATGTGTGTAGCAGATGTGTGTAGATCCATTCCTTCAAATACTTGACAGGCTTGGAAGTGATAAGGTCAAGGACACAGAAGTACACAGTGGAGTAACTGAGCATAAGCAAACACGATCATGGGCTGTATTTGTTTTGTATGAAAATGTATTTGCACAAAAGGTTCTGGATAGTATCATATAAAGCTCTAGTTATTACTTCATGTGCTTTTTACAGCAATCAAAATCACACATGCAACGTTACAGGAGACTGCCATAAAATGGTACATTGCCTTGAAATTAACTACTGAAAAAGTTCACCGCACAGTTAAGGAAACAAATAATAATAAAAATACAACCAGAACTGTTTATAGCTGGTCAAAAAATAATCAGTCTTTTTGTTGTTTTCAGATTCTGAGTTTCAATGAACATGAATAGATGTTAGTTTTCCGTAGCAGGCAATAAATTCTCACTACTAGAAAGCATACATAACTGATGATTTAAAGGAAAGAAATATGTCTCTGAAGGAAGCACTTCCAAACTGATCCTTCATTATATGGATACCATTTGGTATGCGTGCTGACAGTCTAACATAAGCATCAGTGCAAGTGAAGGCTTGTTTCAGACAGCGCGCATCACTAAAGCTAGCTTCTGAAGCAGCTAAATTCCCACAGGCAGTGGGTGTAGTTTTCAAAGACAGTTAAATCCCACTTTGAAAGATGAGGAAGCATCCAGATATTAGTAAGACTCAGAAACAAAGTTGCCCCGTCAGTCCAGGCTTTTCCTTGACTTTAAAACATTTCACTCCTTGTCATCCCACAGAAAAAAAAATAATAAAAAAATTATTTTTATTTTAATCCTGCAGAGGCCTGAAATGCTTTCATACCCTACAAAAGCTATGGGCAGATGTCAGTTCTGCTTTTTGTGGGGTTAGAAACACTCCTTCCAGAGTAGAGATTCAGGGGAAATCATCAGAGTGCTGACCACTTGCGGATGTCCTTACAACAGCTTTCTAGTCCCCATTCAATGAAAAAACACAAACAAGATTTCTTGCTGCAGACTAGGAAGAAATCTTAGACCATCTGAATGCAAGGGCTGATGGCATATGCTCGTGTCACAGTGGCAAATGTAAAACCTCTGCAGATGCAATCACTCATGTGAGCCTCATCTGAGCACAGTATCTTGCCATGTCCCATTTTTCTTGTATACCACAGTGTTCCCTTTTTTAAGTGGTAGAATCAATGAGTGGCATACAGCACGGCATCTCACCCTACAAGACTTTTTAAAGCTGCTTGTACTTTGTTAGAAGCTTATGTAATGCATTAATGGCATCATTCATTGTAATAGCAATGAAAAAAAGAACAAAAAAGAACACAAAACAATCAGGCGATTCCATGAACCTACCACCAGTTTCATGAAACTTGCAGAATTTTAGTATCTTCTTGGGTTCTTCCATTGTTTCTGCTGGAGTAGGCTACAAGGGGAAGCAATGGGCAGGCAAACAGAGAGAACAAATGTTTCCTTACTCAGGTCCGTCATGCCTTCAAACCAAAAGTACATCTGCTAAATGTTTCTGACACTATTCAGCACATTATACCTGCTTAGTATTACCTTTCCTTGCTACTAAATAGTGCTAATTGGGAAAGAGTGGTAGCTCTCCATTCTCTCTCCTATATGGTTTTCTCCTGCTTGAAATGGTTGCTAATCCTTGGGTTGTTATAGTCATACATAACCATGTGAGATATAGGCAACCTTGTTGTAACAGTGCACTTGACTCTTTTCACAGGATGATACTTTCATGTATGAGATTTTAATAAGATATTTGACACGTTAAGCAATAGATCATCGGACTTACTGACTCTCTGAAAAGGGCAATCTGGCAGTCCTAATACACGGGGAAATCTCAGTGTATTCACCTCAGGAAGTCAACAGGTTTTGTCATAGGCATGATGATGAAAACCTGGCATGGTGGACTTGATGCCACGATGCCCTGTAGGACAGATGGTGACGAGTGGGGATAAATCACCAGTGAGCAGGCTGCCCTGCTCTGAGGTGGCCACAGCTAACATACCGAAGAGCATGCGTTGGGAATGCTATGGTGCAAGGCTCAAGGGCATGAGCTGCATGGATTCCCTAAGCAGCCCCTGCATGTTTCCTGGAATAATTTGGGATTGCAAACTGAGTAGCCTGGATAGCCTCAGGAGGTGTGATTCTGCAGCTGGTCACAGGACTGGGACTATAGGCTGCAACCACATCAGAGATTATCCAAACCGAAAACAAGAATGTTCTCTTAAATTTTTTGTACCCAGAAAAGTCTCATAGCCTTGACGTTTATGCAATATCAGCTGTGAAGACTGTGAGTTTTGTCACAGAACTCACAGTATCTCAGGATTTCCTTAATCAGAAATAGGAAAGAAGTAAGCTTGCTTCTATTTTAACTCCACAGCAAAACGTTGTGGAAACCAAACCGTTCTGCTTGATTAGCAAGGGTTAATTTGCTCATGGTTTAATTTTGCTCATGAGAAATTATCATGGTTCACAAGTTTGACTTAAAAATGGGACGATTTAAAGAACAGTGTAATGTTCCTCTCGTTCCTATTTGAGGAAACACAGCAGGAAAGAGTTACACAGAAACATAAGACAACTCACTATTAGATATAAAACACACACAGAGAAACAAAAAAATATTTAGTTAGTTAAAAATAGTATGCTTATTTATCCTAGGAGGAGGTTTTGATTGACGTTTGCTGATGGTATCAAGAACAACAATATTTCTTGTCTACTATAGGAGATACGCTGAATTAGGGATAAACTTTATGTAATACATAACTAACAAATCCGTCATGTATCAGGTAATGTATTAACTTGTAAGCATACTGAGTGAAAATGTAAGCCATTCTTGTTTAGTATTATGGGATAGAGACCACATGGCCAGATTCATGGGATTAGATTATAGACTTCTCCCCAGTAAACTGACTTTGGATAAGGACACTGAGCTATACTGATCCAGGTCTGATCTGTTGGTACATTCATGAGAATTACAAAAGATGAGTTTGAGTCTTCCTTCCCTTGTGAGCCTCTGTGCCTGCAGCCTCCGTGCACTCAGTGGACTTCTTCCAGTGACAACTAGGGAAGCTGGGGGAAAAAGGAATCGGAGGAGGTCATGGGCAATGCTTCAGGCTTTTACAAGGAAAATTTGTCCATGAACTAGCATAAAAGATTTGACATCATGATTTGGTGAGCAGCTAGCCTTTCTTATTCTAGTCCAAAATACAGGAGGAATGTCTGGGAAGAATTAAGACATTGATGTTTTGTTTGGTAAAGAAAAAATCCTGTTGTAAATCCATCCTTTCACTGTTATTCTTAAGTCCATAACATTTAAATTTGCTCTTTCTCTTCTAACTAAGATCTATTTATTTATTTACTTATTTTATCAGGAATAGCATCTCAAGAATAGGGGGAGGAGCATACTTTGACAGACCTCAAACATTCCAAGTTCCAATGAGTTATGGATCAAAAACTTCATAGCAAACTCTAAGAAGTTAAGAAACTGCCAAAATGTGGAGCACTGTTCAAGGTATATCACATATTCAGTGGGTCCAATTCTGTCCTGCAATTGTCTGTGTTTGTTCTTGTATTGACTGATGGGGGTAGCTCAAAGGTGGTGAGGTGGGAAACCCTTTCTTCCAGGACTGGCCGTGAAGATGCCAGACAAGCATTAACTTGCCTGTGAAAACTATCAGGACACTGAAAGGAGGTAGCATGTAGTTTTCCTTATCTGTTAGAAAACCAGGAATATGTTAAAATAAACAACTATCTCTGACTGCCTAATCTAATTTCTTTTTCTAAGACTGATGATTGAAATTATTTTTATTTATAATCTTTACTCCTAATAGCTTAATTGTTTCCCTCCCCAGTCACTTTTCCTACACCCACAATCCTCCTTTCAACAACATGATTTTCTCAATTCTTTTTTCTCTAGGTAAATATATATCTATATAGGGCTTCTACATTAATTACTTGTTTGTATACAGAATTGCATTTGACAGTTGCAAAGTTACTCATTAAATATGAAAGCATATCAATTTTTACAGGGTTCAGGTACTCAGTTCTTATTTCACCAAAGTAACAATTGCTGCTAAGCTCAGAGCAGGAGAAGAAGCTCACTTATTACAGATCCAGAACTAAATAACAGTCACATTTATGCCTGGGGGAATCTATCACTGCACACCAGAGAGTTTCATTGGTGCAAGCTCCACACTACTAAAATGACAGGACTTTGCTTCTCATTGTTAACATCCTTGCCAAAATTAGACTGATTAAAGCAATGAGGACCTTTACATTCACTCCCTGCCGTATTAGTTTCCATTTCTAGTTTTCAACTCATTTTGCTGTTTCACTTTCCACACCTCATCTTAGCAGTTAATCAAATTTTGTTCAGAAATGTGATTAATAATTTGCATGATAAACATGTCACATACACCAATATTCAGTTTTCAGGTCTTTAATGTAGCCAAGGGACTCAAACAGATTAGTTAGCTACAGCCCCTGTTTGCTAATTTAAGAGAATTTATAATCTTGTTATTGCAAAGGCCCATTAAGCTTTCAGATAATTTCTTAATTTCATGCAACAAATGGAGTATTTGCAAACAAGTTATATAAAAAGGCAGCATGATAGTATTGGCCATAAGACCAGCAGTCAAGCATTTAGCTTCATGTGAAGCCACCAATTTACTATTAAGCCTCTGGCAATTTACCTCCTGGGTCTTTGTTTCTTACTGTGCATAATGTTTGTAAGAGCCTTCATTTACATGACTTACAGACGTGTGATTCATACTAAGAGTTTCATGCTGGCACAGGCCTTTGAAGATAGGAAGTTCAACAATGGTGCTAAATATTCTTCCTTTAGTCAACCCTACCTTAATTTCAACTGACACAGAAATGTTAATGTTTTGGCTGAGCTCTAATGCTCGTCTGAACCTTTAGTGTTGAGTTTATTCACTCAACTCTAACTACACCTGGGTATTACCTCTCAGCAAGTAACTAATACAAGAACTATCCTTCAGTCATCACCTGCGCACTTCTGTTGGACTGCTTACCATTGTTGCATGTGATCCTTGAATTAAATCTTTAAATCTGTTTTTAAGCAGAATATTAGGCCTTATTTATCATGAGTTGGCATAATATGAGTATGGTTGGGAAATGGCATTCTCAGTGCCTGAATTCAACTGTGGATATAATTCAGCTTTTCAGCATTCTTCACACTGGGAAGTTGTGTGCAGGCAGTGTCTGTCCGTTAAAATGCCCACTGGAGGACTCTGCCTTGAAGGCCAGCTCTACAGTTGTCACTTCTAAAGAAATTTTAGGGGAAAATTTGTGGCTTATTGTGGTTCTGACAGCCTGAGACACCAGCTTTGAATCACAACAATGGAGCTATGCATGCATATATTTCTTACACATGTTGCTTAATGAGTTGGCCAGAAATAGACTATTTATATTGTCATTTGCAGAAACGTTACCTGTCAAATAAAGCTGTAACAGAACCTAAACAAACAGGAAGCCCTTGTCCTTAAACCTTAATTTGAACAGTATGTGTGGTTCCACAGAGCCAGCTAACAACTATTTTGCTATATGACCATGCTGATCAGAGATTTGCAGAAGCTGATTAGGCAGGCAGAATGCAAACACATCCTGCATTTCAGTGCAGGGATAGAAGACAAAGTGCAGGAAAAAATGCAGAGGGGTTGTGACTGAGATCAGGAGATGGCTTGAGGCAACCTTTTAGTGTTCCAAGTATACCTGCAAATATGTAGATATGATATCAGCTATTCTTAAATTTAAGTCCTACAGATTACCAGCTTTCAAAGAAAGCAGTGCGTTAGCAGCGCTCAGAGTTCCTGGGCTTCCCCCTCAATGAAGAGGTGTTTCAGGATTTGTCCCATAATTCTTACTTTTTTAGCTGACCTGGTTTCTTGTATCCTTTCTGCCCTGCTCATGAGTGCGTATTAAGCTGGGTGCTGTGTGGGCTCACTCAGGTAGTGCTCAGGTAGCATGGAAAGGGGACAGAGGGAGGGTGAAGAGCTTTGTGAAATGGCTGCTTTTCATCCTGCACCAAACATCTGCCTCTCTCCTGATGGGCCAGGAGCTGCAGCTGTGTGCCAGCTGTGAGAGAAGCAGGAGCACTGTGCTGTGTGGGAAAGACTACAGCAAGGCATGAGAGGAGCTGTGCTAGCAGGCAGCTGGCTTTGGAGGTCATGGATACAAGAGTGGCAGTGAAATGGAAATCACTTTCCACCTGCTTTCTGGGTTGGCCTTTATGAGCTGCTCATGCAGCTGGATCATGCAGCTAACAAGTCCTGGATATGAAGTGGCTTGAGGTATTTCACCCTGTGGAGAAGATTCTTCTCCTTCATTTCTATGAGCTCTTGTGCACCACTGCTATGATCTATTAGGATAGTTTATTGGCACACTGTGTGCCCTTTGATAGTACACACCACCCTTTAGCTAAAATAGTCTGTGGTCACTCTAATTAGTAAATGAAACATGGAACCCTATCAGTTTTCACAAGTCTCTCTATACAAAACAACCACGAGTGAACTAATTCATATAGGTGCTTTAACAAATGGTCTGGCACTGGCTGAGCAGTGTCTCTGAGCAAGACTCAGAAATCTGTGACAAACAAGAGAAAATGAGTTTACTTTGTCCCTTTTCCCTTAAGGGATAAGGTAAATTGTATTAGTTTGTTTTTTACAGGAACTGAGTGTGTGTGTGTAGTCAATACCATAAATAGTTGATATGCAACCATACCTTAAAATACAAATTTGGTTGTGCCTATGGGTCTATACCTGCTTCCATCTGAAACCGTGTAACTGCAGAGGTTCATTGTGTTCATTATAAGGAGGCCCTACATCTGTTCCTTACGTAACTGTTTGGTAAGTAAATGTATGTTAATCCTAATGAGATTAGGGTTTTGCCGTACTATCAGTACAGGCAATACTTTTTCTGTTACACCACAAATTTTCATTTGGTATTTATACAGAATGGCCAGTCCTTTTTTTTTTTTTTTTTTTTTTTTTTTTTTTTTTTAGCTGAAATGGTCAAGGCTACATTTTCATGGACTGATTCCAAAATCTGTTAAAAAAAATGAAAGGAAAAAAAAAAAAAGCTGGAATGGGAAGTGGGAGTTCCGCATAGTTGGTCCCACATCAAGCTGTGTCTCTCTGAGGCTGCAATCAGGAAATCTAGGAACGAGCCCATGTTCCCTCCTCATGTGTAATGCAACAGCCATCACCCGACATGGTGATTTTGTCTTGTTGGATTGAGCTCCCTCTGCTCAAGACCCCGAGGAGCTGCCTATCTTTTTTCCTCCAGCAGATTAGGTAGAATAAAACTTTTGACAATTTGCCTAGCATTTGAAAGATTCTAAATCATGACTCAGAATAGACCTAAGGAATGTTTTCCAACCCAAATAGTTTATTTAAGCAAAGTACAGTCTGAGGAATGGGGGCTGGGAGGGAGACGGGACCAAATCAGACATTCTTACAATTTCAGCGGCAGTTTTTTGGGTTATTGGGAGGAGTTATTTTTCTTAACCCTCTCATTGTACTTGAGCATCTGAATAGCTAAAGGCACAGACAATCTATGCATATTTTTTCTTACTTCAACAAGAAAAGCTATATTTTCATGAAGAGTAAGAGAAGGAGAATAAAGACAGACAAAATGACTGCCATCACTTTTCTTAAAGGGAACAGAAGAGCTTTCCACATGTACACTAGTTTTAATCTGGAGTAACCAGTAAATTCATTTTTTTTTCAGAGTGTCACTAGTCTGAGTAATCAATATTATTTATACCTTCATATATACCTTTGCATTTACTGATGTCTATATTAGTAGATTAATGCTATTAGTAGTAGTTGATTGACTATTTCACGTATTCCAACCTATAAACTCTGCAATCACAGCAAACAGGTAACATCTGATCATCTGCATTACTGCCAGCTACCTATATATATACAGCAGCCTATACACAGTTGTTTATTGCCACAGTGTTTTGCCCTTCCGTACTTTCTCTCTCCTGTCCTCCACCATTAAAAAAATACCACCCAAAGCAGCCTTGTCTGGCTTTTGTTTCCACTGTGCTCTAGGGAGCTGCTGCAAAACTATTTTGTGGTTTGCCTTGATGCAGTGCAGCTGTTGGGAAGTACAGTACCTCTCCAGCCCTCTGAAAGCTCTGTATAGCTGCAGCTGTTTCCCCCTCCTTCTTTTCACTAAAACTGCTTGCAACTCCCTGCTTTCAGTACTCAGGGAGATCAAGTTCATTCTGATTATGTTCCTTATTCTGGAGTGTAGTAGGAAGGGAGGGGGAGAGGAGCTGCTATGAGCCTCTGGCTGTTATACAAAAGTAAGGCGCAGTCATTGATGACTACAAATAACCATATTTAAGCCACTTTTCTCTTTCATGCAGCCCATCAGAAGAAGAGAAGGGGCATTAGTCTTAGATGGAAGTCTCAGCAGAAATGGTCAGCAGTATGCTTTGGTTCACCTGAAAAGCAGAGGGCTTCAAATAAAACAGCGATGAGTTACCTGCTTTGTTAGAACCCATTTTTGATAATGAAACCTTTCTGTTTTCCTGCTTTCTATTTCTCATCAGTGCTGTGCAGCATTTCATAGGCAGTTAGCTTGCAGTGTATAAGCGTGGACCCCAAAACTGAAAGCTCAGAGAAAGACACACCCTTTGGTCAGCATAATGACCACTTACCTTTCAGTGAAATCCATGACTCACATTTTTTTTTTTTTTTTAACCAGACACATTAAAGAACTAAATATATCTATGACACTGAGATATGTATGAAAGGCAGCTGAGAAGGACTGGTTGAACCATAGTTTCTATCTGCCTGTGGCATCTAGCAGCCCTCTCTCATTTAAACACAATGTCCAGTGAAACTCGTTTTAGACTTCAGTGGTAATTCATTCAATTTAATCACAGTGTGGGCACTGCACATCTTGGACCATATTATCTCTTCTCCTAGTTAAGTGAAACTTCCTGTTGACAGCCAATTTTTAAAAATTTTTTTATATTCTCTGTATATGTCCCAAATCATGACATGTGAAATGCAAGGTGCACACTAGGCATTCCCTACGCTCATTCTTTGATTTTTGTGAATATAAATTAGAGCTGAACTTGATTTTGTTCAAATGTAAAGATTACATGTACATCCACATTTAGTCACCTTACCCCAGGACCTACAGCTAAAGAGAAATACAAAACACTTTTAGAATTTGGATTATATGATGAAAGTGTAAAGTGCCTCTGTGCGTGTGCAGTAACAGCAATCAGTCTGACTGAAAAGCAGTGGCAGTTCGGATTAGTTCTGTTCCTATAGCTTGGGGTAGGGTCACTCCCAGAGAGATTGTGTTTCAAGTCTTTAACCTCCCTGACTTGCTGTTCTCAGAAAGTTCTCTGTGTGCCAGTCAGGCATAGCTCATATGAGCTCAGCTGATTACAAACGTATTTAAAAAAGGTATATATTCCATTTTTGACCACCTCAATCCTCCTGTATATGTGAGAAAAAAATAACGTATACTTTGTCTAGCAAAATATCAGAAAAGTGATGATCTTTCTCTGGAAATCCTTTTGACAAAAATATCAGAAATATGAAAATACCAGGAAAATAACAGAAATTCTCAGGAAAATATGGAAAAATAGGAAAATAGCGCTTTTCTAGGGCTGGACATAATTTTACTTCACAAAGACTGGCTTTTAATGCAGCTGAGGATTTATTGCTGAGATATGAGTTTTTGGAAATTGCTTGGAAAATGGAATTGACAGTGCCTCCTCTTTTCACTATATTGCATATTGGATACACTTTTTCCTTTTAATTTCTTATTAATCTGGAATAAATACAGCTGGATTGTAACTGCTGCAAAATAGGCTGAAAAACTCACCAAGACATCAATTTCTAAAGAAGAACAGGGTCAGAAACACCTGTCCATGGCCAATGGACCTGGTGGTACAGATGCTTTAAAAGATTGTTCTGGTTTCTATCAGCATGATCTTGAAGTGATTTGGCAGGCAGTGCCTCAGAAAAAAAGACAGGGAAGTATAAGGAAAGGGGAGAGAAATGAGTAGGAAGTACTTTTAGGATAAAGTCTACCAATCCTGAAAGGAGTGTGGCAAAGTTTCCTTGAAATTGCTCTGTCGGAGAACCGGAGGCCTGGTTTGGAGAAGTTACTGCTGAGCCACGTTTACTTGTGTCTTTAGGAGGGGGCTGGAGAGCAGGAGCGTGCTCTGTTCCAGCCAGCTATCCATGTGGCACCGCTGCTCTTGCTGCAATAGGATTCTTTCATCATTACGTTTCTTCTCTGGGGCTCCACGGACGGTTCAGCTCTCAGAAAGTTAGCTCTCAAAAAAAAAAAAAAAAAAAAAAGAAAAAAAGAAAGAGAGAGAGAGAAAAAAGCCTCCTTCTACCCTCCTCCCAGTAGTCTGAACATGAAATATGAAATAATATGTGGCAGTAGCCACACTTCCCACTGAGAAGACGAGAGTGTTGTTTAAATTGAGCAATGAGCAGTCTCTGGGATTTCCATGCTGGCTAATAGGGGAAAAGCTGGAGGAAATCTCATATGATTTTTTTTTTTCATTTTTTTCATTTTTTTTTTCCTCTTCCATGTGGTAGGAGGATTCGTGGACAGAAATCACATCCTGAAAACCTCCTGTGCTGTCTCCGTGGGGGGGAATGGCTGGCTTGTCCTTTGCTGACATAAGAGTTGCTGGTGGGCATGCAGGTTGACCCCAGCCATTCCTGCTCATTCCTGGGGCTGTGGTGATGTCTGAGAAGGGCCAGCCTGTGCTTCATCCTGTGTCACATCTCAGGACTACAAGCGAGGCCATGCCTTAATCTGTGCATATGCAAGACAAGCTATTCACAAACAATAAAGCAGTGAAAAATGTATTGTTTCTCTATGTAATACAGCTTGATAAAAATCTTTAATGAACATGTTCAGAATTAGCCGTATCATGAACAAGCAGAAGACAATTTTTCATACAGCAGTGACATACATGTGGAGCAGCTGTCTTCCTAAGATTTTTCTATTCCTCTTAATTTAGTGAATTAAACATTCACTAGCATTTAGCTCATTAATGACTGATGGTTATGTGTTTGCTTTGCACTTAGCTACTTAAACACAGCCGGAAGATTCTAAGATAATAAAAAATAGGCTACAGAAAGTCTTTAAGGTGACCAAATTAAAAATCTTAGGTTCTTAAACCAATTAAGATCTAAAGTTTATTCAATTCATTTAAAAAAAGTGGATTTTAAAATGATTTTTCCAAAATATGTTAGATTTATGCATGGCAATAGGAATAATTGGCAGAACATGTTATTACTGTAGGTATCCATCTAAGCTAGCTGTATAAGTGTTATGAATATTACTGCTTTTTGTCAGCTAGTCAGTATGGAGGTTCTTTGTTATGAGGATAGGTAAACCAGTTTAAATAAATCTCAATCTTTGGGGGAAAAACAAGAACCTTACCATTTCTTCAATATCTAAATATCCTGCTCTCTATCTGATCCTGTTCCTTTCCAGGTGGTATCCATATCTCTGTATTTACGGTGTTAAGTATTGCAGATTTTGTGAATTTTAAAGATACGCTACTCTCTGAAGGACAAATGCTCTTCCTACTTATGGTACAGTTACATCACATCAGACTGAATTAATCTGACATCTCAACAACTGTCCAAAAAGCCATTTCCATCCCCACATAGTCCTGTCTGTATAGTCCTACTTTTCCTAGTCTGAGCTCTCCTCTAAGTCTTTGGTGAGCCGACCCAGTTTACTAAACCAGCTGAAAACCACTATATGTGTATATATATGTATATAATTTGTTTTGTTTTCTGGAAGTTTAATAAGCTGAATTGACTCAGAAAGAAGTCAGACAAGCTTTGAACTGCAAAACTGTCCCTTTCAAGCTCTAAGTTCTCAACTTCAATCAGCCCATTGTGTAAATGTGCATCCTTTTCACATTGCCTAATTTGCACTTACAAAAATTGGACTAACAAGTTACTAAATCATAGTCTGGGATCTCTTATTAGTACCACTACTTCCTTACAAACTTTCTCCATTTTATTTCACATATCCAAATCTGCTACTGAATTTGTCACCTTTCTATCCCATTGCTACTTCTGTTATATTAAAATTTACCATAGCTGACCTATACTATAAAGTAATAAGAAAAAAAAGTTATCGAGCAATTTTCCATTTCATTCTCTCCAAACATGGCATCTCTCATCCATTCTTTGCAGGTCATTGGAAAATTTCTCTTGCTCATTGTTCACCAGATTTCAGTCTGGTTTTCTTTCAAATTCTCATACACATAGAAAGCCAGTTGCAAGGAAGCAAAACAAAACAACAACAAAAAAGAGAAGACCCCAAATTAACCAATGACATACATTATTTTGTGGTGGACTTTGAAACAGGTTACTGTTTGTCTAAGAGTTTCTTAAGCAGGTTTCCATAGCTCTGATTTTTACTGATTGCACCTTCAGCTTCACTTTGAATGCAAAAATGCTAGCACAGAAAGAGGCCAAAACACACTTTTCTGCCTGGGCTCCTACTGTTCAGGGGCTAGGCAGTCCCTGAGTTTATTAGCTGCTGCTGGCTCATCCATTAGGTGCTGGAAAATGACATGGCTGCTAAATAGTAAAATCACCAGTGCTGAAGTGGAGAAGTGCCCATTATATTGCAGGTATGAATCCTCATCTATCTTTTTCTCAGTAGTACATCTATCCTACTCTTCGGCCTGTTACTATTCAGTGATTATACTATGAGGTTTATATGATGCCAGATTAAGCAGAGATGCAGGAACAAAGATCTAGAAAGCCATCAGACTATTGATTAAATAGAACTCTGTGCTCTTACAATATAATCCAACTTTTGTTTCAAGGCTTCCCTGAACTCTTCATGCAATAAGGTATCTATGTGAACCGCGTCATCACAGATCACATGCTCTAACAGATAGAACTATACTTTTTATAGATGCAAGTATCTATCCTGTTGAAGATACAAGATGAGCACTAAGTCTGAGGTTCAGATTGCCAGTTTATAAATCTGCCCTACAGATACCTGCATTAGCAGTAGTCCTATGAGATTCATTTAGATAAACACAGGATCTAGGGATACAGCTCATCTCATAGAATCATAGAATCTGACCTATTTTAGACTCTTATTTTTTGGATGTGATGAACTGCATCCTGAAAGTATGTATTTTTGTTCTTGACCTTAAAGGGAACATAATGGGGGGTTACTGTGGGAGTGGTTAGTTCAGCTACTTTAGGTCTACATTTGCTCAGATAAATCCCACCGTACTTGGGTTAAAAAAATGTTCCTTTCACACATTACTTTAAATTCGCTGCAAAAGGAGGCAGAATTCTAGCAGAAACAGCTCCTGTTACATTTTTCTAAGTAGTCCTCAATCCTCTCTGATTAGGCACTTAGGTAAGACTAGGAAAGGTTATTTTATGCTTTTGGAACCAGTGAGACGTGACTTGCATTCCTGGGTTGCTGCAGACTTCCTGACTAGGTCTATAGCCCCAGATACCTCAGCTCCCACGAGCTACACTTTTTTTCATTTGTATTGCTGGCTGTAGCTTCTACATAACAGCCAGCTGCTGCTGGGATGAACACAAGTGCGTTTTTAATTCACCTCACAGTGCTGTCCCAAGTAATTGAAGGAAGGGCTTGGTTCACATGAAGGCATTAAGCGGTCTTAAACATATTCCTTGCTCAAGGAGTTCTTCTATCTGAGCTGATGACTTGCTGATGACAAGTCATCAGCATGGCTTGTCTTTGGAGATAATGGATGATGTCTATATCTATTATTGAAAATTGAACCACCACATAGCATGCATCCTTGGTCATTAAAGCCTTCTGTCCTTTCTGCTCTGATATGGAGACATTAGTATACCTTACCTCAGAAGGAAGGAGTTTTGTGCACAAAGTCTTGACTGTGGAATTAATTCTCTGGGAGTAGATATAACCCTTTCTTCTATGTTTCTTGTGAGTCAAACATATTCAGTCCTCTAGACATCTGTTTTTTAACTTCCATGCTACACAGCAGTAAACAGGCCTATTATACAATTTCAACGGTGATCAGGGTGACTCAAGAAACTGAAGAGAAGTTTGTGAAGTGCTTTTCATCCTGGACATTTTTGTCTGTGTTTGACTGGCAGACCCCAAATTCATATCGTGCTTGAAGAGATGGTCAGCAGATAGGGCACTGGATATAGGCACTAAATCTCCTTTTACTTCCTGCATGGTCTTGAATGTAACATTTCCATTAATTCACAAAGGAACTTGAGTGTGACAGTTCTGACTGTAGCTATGTCTAGCATTCACAGCGATTGGGCACCTGCCTGATTTTCCTCATTGAGCATGCAGAAGCCTAGGGCTGTCTATATATGTGAACTAAACAAGGCCAGGATGTGGACTCGAGCATTTGGCCAATGCATCTTCCAGACAAAGCCAGGCACAGTTTGAAGATAATACAGGTCAGGATCTATTCGTAATGAAAAATATGCATGGGGCATCCCTCTTTTTGAGGTAAGTGATGAAAGGGAAGATTGCTTGGTTGTATTGGTATGTTCTGGTGTGCCTCTTGCCCACAGGCCCAAATGATAGACCTTGCTCATTACATCTACTAATACAGGTGTTGGTACAGACAACTAGTAGTAAACGTAGGACACAGCGATATGTCCTAAACCCTGCCTCTCTTCCAAAATTAGGCAAATGCTGTTCTGTCTTAATTGGAAGCCTGTGAGAAACTGGGATTTCCAGCCCAAAGCTGCTGCCCATATGAAAAGGCGTTAGTCATCTTTAGCATCATTCCATCATTCTTTCATGCAGAATTCCATGAGCAATCACTGAAGCAGATACCAGAACCCAGTACTTGGCTGGGTCATCCCATTCCATAGTTTGAGTTTTGCACTCCTGCTTTTTTAAGTGAATGTGACTGTTGGGCTTTGAACTGAGCCAATACTAGTGCAAATTGTGGAGATAAGGTGATCTAGATGTAACCTCTTCAGTTTGGGTCCATCTGACAATTAAATGCAGGTAAGTATGTGCATGAAACACAATGAAAATGTGTGCACTGAATCTCTAAGATCAGCTGAGTGTGTAAGAGGTGCAGTAGCTGTACCTTTGGCACCTAAATTACTTTTATTTGGAGAAAACTTGGTGACATAAGGATGCTTATGTGCTTGTTCACCTGGGCAACCTTTTTCTGGGTCTCTAGGATATGCATACTTAGTTTGAATTTTAAGAGTTTTGATGGATTTCAGATTTCATTTCCTTGTGTCTCAGTTCTTCAAGCAGCAGCCAGTCCTTACCCTATAGCCACACTGTGAGAATAAATTAAAATTGTTATGAAGCACTGAGCCACTTTGTGAATTTGAGAACATTTGTGCTACCGGCAATTAGTTTATGAAAGGTAAGTAGATATGTTTGCATACTTCAGACTGCATAAAACCTGCAAATATGCAAAACATAAGCAATATATTTAGGATATAAAATAATACTTGCTTTGGCCTTCATTCCATAAACTCTTACCTTTTGGAAAAATCCTTCTCAATGAAAGCTCTAGGTTCCTCAAAAAGTTTGAAAAAGTTTTTCCTAAATAAGATTGATTATGGAAAATTAAGGTAATGCACCACTGAGACCCAAGGAATGGGGGTAAGACATCAGTCTTGTGAGATAAAATGGTAAAACAACCTAAGGGGTGATTTTCTCTGGTTTTTAGTTTACTCATGCCATAGAATGAGAAGTTACCTATTTAACTAAGAAAGTGTAGTTTGTTCTACAACAAATTCTTTACGAGGGAGTTTGCTGTCTATTGAGTTATTTTTACATGAAATGCTTTTCTTGTATACATACCACATGTATATATGTATATGCAAACACACACACATGCACATCACAGGGTATCCTCAGCTTATCTACCTATAAATATAGGAAAAATCCTCTTAAATACAAAAAATAGAGGAACCTGTTAGGAACACAAACTGCTTTCTGAATATAATAATGTTCAAGCTATCTAGTTTTCAGCAGACCATTACAAAGAAGTTCAAAGAGAGTTATAGTACTGAAACATATATGTAAGGTATGGAATCTATTTTTGCTGTGCAGAAGAGTTGATCAGTCACAGAGGGAGTAAAAAGGACTGGAAACTCTAGAAATACATGTCTCTAGAAATGTTGCACCACATTATTAGCTGATTTAGCTTCAGTTCTCTCAGCAGAGCTGCATCCATTTGCCCAAGTCAAATCTCAGACCCAGACTCACTTCCACAGCAGCTCTTTGAATCCCTGCCAAAGCGAGGTATAACTTAAACCAGAAACAGATGTGGATGACTGTAGTTGAGCTGCAGAATATATATAGGTTCCATACGTGTTAATTTTCCATGTATTTGTAAGAGGGCTGCTGAAATAACTTTAGAATCTTGTAGCTAATGGACCCTGAATGGTGAGAAAGACTTCTTCTTTGTTTGCTGCAAATTATCTTTCGTTTCCGCCTTCCCTGTTTAGATTGCACTACATTTATTTTGAATTGTTTTCAGCCTTTTCTGCTAAGCATTATGGGAGCCCACGCTTAAGTGATTGCAAATGTTTCTGTGGTAATCATTTCCATTAGAGATGCCAGCTGGATCGTCTGCTATTAACTAGCTGAAATGTCTATCCTTTGCTTTTCAGAAAAATAAAGCCAGAGGGGGAGAAATATTCTTCATTTGTATAAGTACAGTCCTGAAAATGTAGGGTGCAGGTATATAGGAATATATAAAGTGAACATTCCTTGAAGCAGAGATATGCCACAGGAGAAATTCTTTTTCAGTGTACTGTGGTTTTGGAAGGCGGACCAAAAGAAAAATGAGAGGTTTCCAGAAAAAACAGGGTTATGGGCCAAACTAAGCAAAATACTTAAAGTGAGCAAAGCAAAGCAAGAGTCCGTTAACAGTTTGTAGCAAGAGAATGTATTTTCTTTTCCAACCTCCTACCCCAGGAACTTTGTCTTGACATCAAACAAAAAACAATGGGAATAAACAGATTGCTGTGGGTGTATTGATTATGCAAAAAAATAGGATACTCCGAAGCTAAAATAATATCTGCCTTTGGACATGATTTATTTTTATTTATTTTTTTATTTTTTTTAATAGACTATTTACTTCTGATAAACTTGCAAATCAAGGCTAGATCACTGCACATTGTCTTGCCTTAGCTCTGCAACCTGATTAGGCATTTGGCCTGTTTATTGAAGCACTATTAGATAGTTTTTTTGTTGTTGTTTTCTCTTTGTTTTGTTTTGGTTTGTTTTTCAGAAGAAAGGACCTTTGTCTACTAATGGCAGTTACATTTACCGTTTAGATTGCAAGACTGAAAAGATGAATATTTAAGGAAGATTCAGAGGCTCTCACTCTCTCTCTCTTTTTTTTTTTTTTTTCTCCCTGTGACGTTCGTGCAGTCTGAAATGAAGATGGAGAAAGAGAGTTCAGCTTTCCCATTGCAATAATTTCCATAGCTCCTTTCATGCTGAGTAAGTCCTCACAGTCCACAGTGGGCTCTGCATCCCTGCTTTAATACTAAAATCTTGAGCGGAGTATCTGTCAAATTCTTTATTCCATTTCTCCTCACCTTTGCAGAACAGTTCTGCAGTGGCCACCAAATGGTCACAAAAGCTTCTGACTCAAATTTCCAGCCTCTGAAGTTACTCACTGATATTTTAAGTTGAGAGTTACTTACCAGGCAGAGTTCCAGCACAGGGCCCATCTGCCACGTATGTCCCATCTCTGCGTGGGTCATAGGAATGTGAAGAAGTTGTGTTGGCTCCCTACACTTGTGGGAGTGTAACAGTGTCACTGGTGGCTTGCAGGCTGGTTTTGCATCAGAAAACAGCATTAATCTCTAATCTTTTTCTTTTTATTATTATTATTATTATTATTTTTTATTTTTTATTTTTCAAAAGAAAAGGGAATGCATCAGTTTCAGAAAAGTCACCTGAAGAATGTAGTTTTCTGCAGAGATGACATGTAGAATGTGTGCTGTGGAAAGCCTGAGACAGTTCTGATTCTTGTTGGACTGTTCAAAGCAATAGCTAATAAGATAGTGAGGCTGGGTATCTTCCCAACTTTAAAAGCTACTGAGGAGCACATCTCTGTGTAGCAAACCATCCTTACTGCATTTCAATGTTGGGGGCGTCTTATTCACCAAAATGAGGAAAATTATATCAGACAATGGACTTTATTCAGATAAAGTGAGAAGAAGCTATCTGTTATGCACCTGGAGATGACTAGATGATGACTTTCCAATGGAGAAAGTATGGGACAGCAGCATTGTCCATGTCATTTTCCACAGTTTAGAAGATACCACCCATAAAGAAGATATTTGTCAGAACTCTAAGACTAGAAATAGGCCTTACTTGTGACCAGTCTCACCCCGGCACCTCCACCATCATCTATGGGCCCAGGAGCTCAGTCTGGGACCATCAGTCCTTTCACGAGTTGTGTTGTAGGTACACTGGTCTCCAGCCCTCTTTCACGCCCTGCCTCCTGCATGGATATGGGCCCTATGCCATAGTAACTTAGGTTATGCATGGACTTCGGACCCACAAATTAATTTTGTCTTCATCTCTGTCTCCTGTTGCTGGTGACTGGACTTCCCAGAAGGCCCCCAGACCTGGTTCCGTGATCACTGTGCCTCTGACCCTCAATGGATCCCATTACCAGCACCTGGCTTTGTCTGCTGTGTCACAGTCATCCAGTCACACCTTTCTGGAAACATTTATTAAACTATCTTTAAATCATTTCTAATGTATATTTGAATGTGGAAGAAAAAATGAAAGAAACCAGGGTGACAAGTTTGTGGCAGGTTTCAGGGCTGAACCCAGAAGTGGTACTGTATCTCAAAATATTTTACTTCAGGTGGATAAGAGAGAGGAGGTTTCTGTAAACAAGTTAAGTTTTCATATGTAGAGAAATAAAAATTCATTTGCACAGGTACCACATCTCAGATAAAGTATAGAAATGAACATGCACACTAAAGATTCCTGCAGCACCCAAAATTGGAAGGAAATCATCCTTTGTGTTCTGGTGAAATTCAGCACCATGCAACTCTCATGAATTAAATTGCACTGTATTTCTGCTTGTTATGGAACCTGTATCATACCATTACACATGTCCCTATGCTTTGTGCAGTTAACATCAGTATCCTACTTCAGTGAGAAATACAGAAAGTCCTAAAGAATCCAAGTAAGTTAGAGAAATGTCACTAGAGTTATTTATCACCTTGGTAATCACTAGACTGTTTTGAAATCATTGCAAAAACTATATAAAATTTATTATTATTATTTTTTTTTTAACAGGAAAATGCTTACTATTTGGTTTCTCAGTATGCATTCTGGCTGATTATATGAAAAATAAGTTAAAGAAACAGGTATCTGGGTGAGTTGATTTTCCTTACCAACCTTCAGCTGATCACCAAAGGGATCAGTATGTTTGGATGACAAGAGGAAAGTTGCATGGAAAATAATAACAGCTTAATAGCTGGTGTCACTAGGATTGAAATGACAGGCCCTCACGTGCCATCAGCTACATATACCTATATCACCTGAGGCCTTCACAGCTTCAGAGGGAGTCCGCCTTCAGAGCAAATCTAAAGAATCCGTAAGGATGAATCCTCTGCATTTGTAAGGGTTCACTCAAGGCAAACCTCTATCCGTACGGAAACAGAACTTCACGATGCTTCACAGCACACTTGGCTCCCCAGTGCCTCAGTCACAAGTGGCTTCTCCTTAAGAATTAATGGTCTCGTTCAGCCTCTAGCTGAGAAAAGTAAATATAAATATGGGACCCCCAAGCCCCTCCCATTTGGTAACCATAAAAGCAGCAGTCACATGTTAGAGCTGGAATTTGTGCAAGGCCTTTCTCATTAACCTAGAAATTGTAGCCAACTGAATGCCACAGCTTCAATGTATAAACAAAATGCTATGGAAAGAATGACCGCGTTACAGGCTGCCTCAGTTTAGCTTGCTTTCTTAAAATCTTTTTTTCTTTAAAAAACAAAAACAAAATATTTCTTCTGTAAGTTGTTATGCCATCATTACTTTCTCTAACTTAAGGAAAGAGGAAGAAAAATATTTCAGCTGCTTTTATTAGTGTTACTATCGGTGTACACCAAAGGGAAAAAGGCCAAGCTAGGAAGCATAAGACAACATTTTAGCCCAGCAGCTGAAGGGTGAACTATGTATTGGCTGTAGCCAAGTTCAGGCCTCCTCAGACAAACTGCATCTGCAGGAAAGCAGAGCAAGTGTGACCAGTCTGCCACCCTCCAAGGGCCCTGAGCGCATTTTGTCTCCAGTCTGCAGCTTTCTTTTTTGGCAAATGTAACTTATTACAGAGTCCCAGCCCTGCAAGGCCTACTCCAGTGATGACCTTGGTGTCAGTGCTGCAAGCAGAGTGTGGGGACCTCTCCCCTCGGCTGGCTGGGACCATGCCAGAGGAGGAAGCCCTGAGAGGACAACTGGGCTCTTGACCCCATGACCAGGAGAGGGGCCAGGCAGGTGGGAGTTAATAGGGGCTGAAGCAGACTTTCCACATTCAAAGGCAGGGCTGCGCTGCTGACTTGTATTTAGACAGAATAAGGGGTTTCCAGAGGCCTGGAAACAAATTGGCCCTCTTTTCATGAAGGGGCTGCGATATACAGGTTTTCAAACAACTCTGCTCAGCTCAGATGGCAAGCCTGGAAGATGAAACTGTACAATACTTTTCTCAGCTGCAGACCTTCAAAAAGCAGATTTTTATTAAAATCATGTTTAAGATGTAGAGTGCTTTTACACCTGACTCCATCCCTTTGTCTGGAAAATGCCTTCCCCTTCTCCTGCAGGCAGATTGCAGCACAGGTTTGGTATATGGCTGAGAAATTAAACCCTATGAATCTCACGGAAGACCTTGTGGGCTTGGGTTTTAGTATTTATCTTCTTAAGTCAACAGGTAATAAACCCACTGTACAAGTCTTTATGCGAAAAGCAATATGAATCATCCTAGAACTGCACTACACTTTACCAAACCCAACCTTACTGAACCCTGTTGTGTTTGTGTATTGAAACTGTGTTTTAAATTAACTGGATGTAAAGTAGTCAGGAAATTTGCTATATTGTTAAACTAAGTCTCCAGCTTCATGGAGCTAAAAACTTGATTTTGCATAAAGTGAAATATGATTTCCTGACATTCTTTTACTGTTATGGAAATGATAACTAGAAGAAGTTTATAGTTATATTATGAATACTTAGGAACAGGTGACATAAATGGATGTAAAGACAGAAATTTTAGCTTGTGAATTCATGTTGCTTTTTTTTTTTTTTTTTTTTTTTAAAGTAGAAATGGTTTTATCTTGTAAGAATGTGAGTGAATATATTTTTTTGTTTGGATGATGTCTGTTCAAAAAAAAAAAAACAACAAAACAAAACAAAATCCAGAAAATCATGTGTATATGTTTTACCTACAGCAGTGAATAATATATAAAATACACTGCAAAAATTAAGCTAAAGAATTGTACTAAAGTCACACAATCTGAAACTAACATGTCAATAAAATCCAGACAATGAGGGCTACATAGGAAACCTGTACAGCCCCTGCTGTATATTAAGTACAATGAATGGATATGTAAACAATTTCTTTTTATGTTTTTAAGGTGAATTGATAAATACCTTTTATTAACATCTGCTGTATAATATGTTCGTAATTCCTCATGAAAAGTATTCAAACATTTAATTTATGCTTCAAAAATATTTAATTATAGAACAAATCATATTACTATGAGATGCTAAAAACAAAGTTGGGAATGACTGAAGAGAAATGTTCACAAAATGGCCTAAGTATGGTGTACTTGAGGAACTGATATCCTTTAACCAACAGGTTAGTTTTTAAGGCATGTGATTGTGGGGTGACTGACAAAGTCTTGCTCTGCCTGAGAATTTCATTCCTCTTGGGAGAGTCACTTTTCAGAAAAGTTGATTTCCATGTTTATGGTTTATTCTTATAAGGTCCTTCAGTCTGGATACTTGTTAATCAGAGACCTGATTCAGAAACTAAATGTCTACCCTTCATTTTCTCTCCCTACCACAATATTAGAAAGCCACTTGCTATATGCAAGTGCAGATGGGAATGCTGCACCATTAGACGGGGAAAGAAAAGGACAGGGAGGATTCCCAGATGTGGAGAATCATCCTACAATATAACATCTTGCACTCTGCATCCAAAGGATAACGATTATCCTTAGCTCCACTCAGCCCAACCTTTTCCAGGTTTGGGGGTTTATTCTATCATTTTCAGACTCAAACATATTTCTTTCATATGGTGCTCCCCAACAGAAGGAATCCCAGTCCCAGAGGACAGCAGAGATGGTCAGTCATTGCCTTCAGTTGGAGGTGGACCATGGCTTGTGTTTAGTCTATCTGACTCAGCACTGAATGCTCAGAAGTCCAGTTACAGCACTGGCCCAGTGAAGAAAGAAGACAGTTTGGGCTGACAGAGACATAAACACTCAAAACCAAAATCCCTATACGCCAGGAACTTTCAGCATGTCATATAAGAGATCAGAAGTATATCTACATGAATGCACTCCTTTTCATGGGTTAAACTTGCATAATACTAATTTTCATTACTTTTTTTGTTAGTTGCAGGCACAGATCTGCCCCAGAACAGAACTGTTCTTCAGAACATCAGAGACCAGAAGATATTTTAAATCCTATGCTTAATGGAACATATAGCTCTAAACCTATCTGATTACCCAAATGTAGTATTTCAGGAAGGTAATCTAAATATGACAATATTAATTGTGCAGTAAGTTTAAAATATATGGATGAATTGAGCAGAATACTAGAATACTAGTTGAGCAGAATACTAGAATACTAGATGAGCAGAAGTTCTGCTGAATTTGGAAGTTAAGAATTATTTTATATGGAAGTGGAAATAAAGTGGGAAGGTACTAGAGTCTGTCCTGGTCTGCTGAAAACACTACATCCTAAGCATAAGTGGATAAATGTCTTCCATGGCAGTTAATAAACAATTTGGCTTTGCAGGACTAAGTTACAGAAATATGCCAGTTGTGTTTCCTCCCTGCTAATAGCATCTGGTTCCTCAAGTGATATAAAATCAAGCACTGCAGTTAAAGATCAAACCTTAGATTTGGCAGTAAGCTGCAACCAAAGGAATTTAAACATCTTGAACAGAATTGCTCAATGCTGTCATTTAGGACTCAAGGTAACAGATTTCCTTGCACTGTTCCTTACAAGTCTCTTCAGGGTATGAACAATTTCTGTGAAATCTGTGATGTATATTAACTGCATCCTTGAATGATCTCTTCAGAGCTAACATGGTATTAGATCTCCATTCAGTTGTGGAGCTCAAGGACTCCATTACATAACAACAGTAAAACGCCTGGGTTGAAAGCCTGGGCCCTAGTGAAGCCAGTCGTTTACCCTCTGTCTTTGACTCGCTGAATATAACTTCTTCTAGTCTGATCCTTGTCTCTTAACACTTTATGGGGAAGGAGAATAACTTCCCTGAGCATCAGTAGAAGGGAGAGAAAAATGCTTTCCTGCTTATGTAAAAATTCGCCCCACACTAGCATGTCAGGTAAAAGGTGGATTCGCTGCAGTGATTTTTTGACACTTTAATTCTTTTACACAATTTCTTAAACTAAGAAGGATTAAGCAGTATTTTCTTTCTGTTCCCTTCCTAATGATATTTTAACTTCCTAGTTATTTTTAACTACACTCCAGGGTGGGTTAGAGGTCTCAGAAATATTAAGCTCTTAAAAGTTTAATGTAAACAAGATGCTGAAGAGAGAGACCTGAATTAAAACTTCTACATCCTGCTCTGGGAGAGCAACAATAGGAGCACAGTCATATCACTTGACACCATGTAGTTAGCAGAGATGGAGAAAATCAGGGTCCATTTACTTTGCTGCTCATGAAATGGCTTGGGTTTTCTTCTTGTTTCTGTTTTATTTGTTTATTTGTTTTAAGTAACTGAACTGCAATTTAAGCCTGTTCCCAGAAGGCCAGAATCTGGCCTAGGTTTGAGCCAGCTCCGTAGCTCACACTTCATGGGGATTCTCCATCTGCATGAAATCTCATGGAAGCTGACTCTGCAACAGCCTTTTTGACCACTTTGGCTGGGAAAGACTGAACCAGAGATGGAGCCCAAATCTAGTTCTCTGATCTCTGCTATCATGCTGTAATTACTAATGCCTTTTATCTTTCTCACTGAACAGGTACAATGCTGGAAAGCAGTAAGCTAGGATTTTTTTTTTTTTTTTTTTGTATTCCAAAGTTTTTAAATCTCCAGTGAGGAAAACCAGGTAGGGTGAATAGATGCATTGTTAACAATAGGTTATTATGAGGGAACACTAAAAGTGGTTTGAGGAAATATTACATCAGTGAATCAAAATTTCTGTTAAAAAAAATTACTGGCATAAACAATCTGGCTGAGTGCTGTGTCAAGTATCCAACATATTTTTGATAAGAAACTAATAAGCTATATTTCTTATCAGTTTGCTTTACTCTGAACACTTCCTTCCCACACAGAGAGTTTTGGTTCTTAAATCTTTTTGTATTTGGCTGCTTGAACCTGTAGCCTTAAAATGTTCTTTTAATTTAGGCCTATATTTGTTTTATCTATTTGTCTTATAAATTGGATAACCTGTTTCAGAAAGACTGGTTAGGTGGTAGCTTGCCTGTGCTAAGCTTTACGCACACAAACATACCATCCTGTTTTCCGGTCTGAACTGTAGATGCTTTTAAGCACCTACTTCAGGAGAGGCTCGAGTGAGGTTATGCAGATCCCACAGCATCACCAAGTCCAACAAAAATACTTCAGGCTGAATGAACCAGTCATTGACATGATGGGCTTTTTAAGCTATCCACACAGAGCTCTAACCACATAAGAGATGAGAAACCACCAACATAGCTACCTGTGGAGTTCATTAAGGAGCCAGATGTTGTTTCAGAAAAATAAATACTTCCTCCAGCCTGGCATCTAAGCTCTACAGATCTATTTCAGAAGAGGGGTGTTAATGCAGTAGAGCTGGGCTGCAAACAGGTACGATCCTGCCTTGCCACTTCAGCCGCTTCATGCCTCTGTGATTTTTACATTAAAATGAGCATTAGAGGTGCAGGTGTTAAGTTTGTATTAGTGTTCAGCAAATACACAAGGGTCTTTGTACAGGGTAATTAGACATCAGAGGGTCTTCTGCATACATCTAATTTCAGATTTCACGCAATCACAGAATTTATATAGTAAATAATGTGTGAACTACTCAGATCTCTACATTCTGGAAAATGGGATACTGCCTTTTTTCCCCACACCAGAAGTTCATATTGAGGTGATTCAACAGGGCACTTTGGACAGGCAAGAGAGATGACAACATCAATCATCAGCTGAGGGAAGTCTGTAATTGCCTTCATTTTCTAGATGATCCAGCAGTAATCTGTATGGTTGTGTTTATGATTTCTTTGAACTTTTCCAAAATATTTGAAAAGTATTGTCTGGATACCTTAATGTTCACATTTAAATGTCCATATCAGACTGCTCCTGTCTATATAAAGCATGACGTGCAGGAAAAGCTCACTTATGTCTTTCATTCTTTGAATTCTGGTATTTATCTCTCCTTATTGCTCCTAACACAAGCTTTTAATGATTGCTTTAAAATCTCTGTATTTTCCATGTTTTTTTTTTTCCACATATTTTGACATCTCAGATCAAGTATGGACCATTCTTAATCAGTGTACGACAACAGGTCTGATACTTCAGAGGATGGTTTTTACATCAGACTCTTAGCAGGCTTTTCCTTTCAGTCCCTATTGTCCTCATTTCCATCGTGTCTGTGATACAGCCATGGCTGAGATCCCCTGCTGCAAAGTGCTATATAGGAGTGCAGAACTGGCAAGCTGGGCTTCGAGAAACAGTCGAACAACATTAACTAAAGTCATCTAGGAGGGCTTCTGAGGAAGGCACACAGTGGCCCTGATATCACTCCTAATGGATAGCACTGAGCCAAACTCTGTGCACGTAAAGCACAGGGAATATTGTCTTCTAACACAATATGGCTTTAACTATGAACCAAATAAGCTAAAACATGTTTATCACAGTATAGTTACTCCACCTTAAGCACTGCATCGATTTAACACCAACTACACAGTTAAATAGGTGCAAAAGGGCACATCAAGAAAATCTTTTCTTTCATTAATATTTTGGTACTTTTAGGAGATGAGCAAACAAATTGGGAAACCATGTTTGTGCTGTTATCCATACAGGGAGAGCACATATGCACGTAGTCACTGTGGACCAGTTAATTCACTGGTTGGCCTTGCTGATGCAGTGATAAATTATTCCTGGAACAGCTTTTCATAGTTCACAGAATTGCAAAAACACACAAGTGTTTACAGGTGAGTGATTTTAGATACACTCTACCAAAAAACTACCTAATGGACTCAAACCCAGGTAAGGTATCATCCATATGACTCAGATTGCCTCTCCAAACATCTAGACAAACATTACAGCATGAGTTTTCCTATGTGCTGGGTACTTAGAATGTGAACATGGTGGTACCAAAGCTAACTAAAAGTGAGATTTATGCCTACACTGGAGTTGCAACATCATAACTGAATTAATTCTAGTGCTGTGTCTGTTATGCTTTGATTCCCAAGCTAACTCACATATTTGTACATGGAATTGCAGTACATGGTGTGGATATACACTCAGTATCCCTGTGCCTCAGTTGTTTTCCAATTCACAGAAATCTTCCGGGACAGTGAGCCTTTCGATACAGAGGTAGTAAGTTGGTGGTTTCCTAAATGGAATTAGGTATTTTGTTTTAAACAGTGAGGTTTTAAGTGTGTTATATCACCTTTCAAGTCTGACTGAGGGCACAAATAAGTAGGCATTTGGGAAGAGCTTTCTGCCTTGAATGACTTTTAGTATGCATGTTTCACTTCTGCACTGACTGAAGAGCGCTGTGCTGGGATATGCTCCTGCTGATGTGGCACCAGAATTTCCAAATTTGTCAACTAGAAGGTATTCCTGCTACCTCCGCCTCCTTTTGCATGCTGCAGCACTACAGACGTGGCAGCTTCCTGAATGGCTTCCCAATTATACGGTATGCATACTGTATGTCCCTTGTGATGGTCAGGACAAGAAGAGAGTCAACAATTCCAAGTTAAGAGCCACACAACACACCAAAAAAAAAAAGGGGGGATGGGGGGAGGAGCGGGGAGTGAGGAATCAGGAATAAAAAACAAAGATTTTTTTTTTTTTTTGATTGTTGCACAGCACAATGCACACAGACAGAACCGCTACATCTCAGGATCTGGGACTTTTGTTCGTTTTGTTACGGTTTCTCAATAACACAATAACATAGCAGAAATTACTCTAACCGTTTGACAAAAGCTTGCAAGATCAAGTAATCTGCAAAGGGAATCTTTCAGCCTCTTTCGCCTGCCCCTTCTGAAAGGGGAGAAGCTGGGAGGCAGGATGACTCACTCACTCCCTGGGACTTTTAATTTTAAGTGTCTAGAGCTGTTGTGAGTGAGGCCAGGCTGTGGAACACCCGGAGCCTAGCAGGATTTTATGACCCCCTTCCACGTCATCCTGCAGCTCTCAAATCCCTGGAAGAAATATTCGGGCAGAGCAGGGGGGAAGGGAATCCTTTGCTTTTTGACCTGCAATTTTTCCTGCACTCCGTTTGCATCTTTAACCCATAAGCATACATTTTGCCAACATTCCTTCCAAGTGCATTTCCACTTCCCATCATTTTCTGAGTGCATTTTTACGTCCTGTGGGTTTGTTTGGAAAGCCAAGGCAGTTAGCATTTTCCTTTTCACCATGGAAAAGGACATTTTGCCCTTCTCTGCATCTACGCTTTACCTATTGTGAGTTAAAAGTTGTTCTGTCACCTCTGAGACTTCCCAAAAGTACTTGTGTGTAAAAACCAAAGCTGGGCTAATAGCAATATTTCTGAAAATCACAAGGAAGTAATGTAAAGCTAGAGGATACTTCTCATTTCTGTGCCTTCAGCAGCATGCATTTTGTTACTAAGATAGCTAAGTAAATCACTAACAATTTGCATCTAAGCAGAACAGTGCTTGCATTTCTTTTAGAAAAACACACAGAGCAGGAGCAATAGTCTGCAGCAGTACTAGGAAGAGCGGTTTTAATGAACAGCAAAAGTCCAAACTTCCCTGCTGCTCTCCACCCTCCCCCAAAAAATTTTCCCTGCTCCTTGCCACAACATAAACACTGTATGTGGCTTTTTTTTTTTTTTTTTTTTTTTTTTTTTTTAAACTTAGTCCGATCTGTTTCACATAGCTGTGCAACAAAAGAGTGAAAAATTCATCTGGAAAACACATGCAGGATAGAGGCAGGGCTTCGAACAGTCTGTGCAGGGTAAGATAAAAAGAATTTCATGGAGCAGCTCTGCTAAGAGAAACTGGCTTGTTTCACTTCGTGACGTGTCAGGAGGATGCAAATGATAGACCATACTCAGGCTGAGCACAAAGCCTGGGCAAAAATCAAGGAATAGCCTTTGCTAAACTGCCCCCTGGATCTTGATGAGTAGATGTACCACAGCTTGAGATCATGCAAACTAATGAGGAAACTTTAATGATTATGAATACGAGAGCTTTAAATTAACTAGATTTTAGAAAGTAGGAGATCACCAATGTCAAATGAAAAAATGATTTAGTAAAATAAGAACTCAAGACTTTTGAGAATTTTTCTACTTTTTCAAGGCTTCGTAAATATCCATTTTGCATTACTTGAAAAGTTTTACATACTGCTTTTTAATTGTTTCTGATAGTTTAAGTGATCAGCATTTTAACTAAAACCCTTTTCTATTAAAAAGGAATGAAAGGTTTTGACTAAAAACCTTTTCATTTTGTTAAAAACATTTTTTTCACTAAAACCATTCAGTTTTTAGTAAGATACATGGTTAATAAACAATTTTATTTAATGTTTCACATAAAAAATACTGAAAAGTTTACAAGTACCCGAAGTCACAGTAAAACTTACTAATCTTCAGAGAAAAATTCTGATGTTAAAGAACTTATTTTTTCAAAAAAAAAGTTTGCATGAAAAAAAAATCTGAAAAACTCTTCCCATCAGTAGTAAGTACCTGCTTCACAGAATCATGGAAATGTTTACTGGCTGGGATCTGGGGTATCTGGAAGTCAGTTAATTCAACTTCTTGCTTTAAACAGCACTGATGCAAACACTGTTTCAGGTCAGCTCTGGCTTGCACACCTGTGAGCCTACCTCACTGACAAATTTTTTCCTCTCTGTGCTGAGACTTCTGATTAGAGCCTTCCCAAAGGATCAGGTGCAGGGATTAGGGGAATACAGAGGAAGCTAAGCTGAGTACAAATATTGCTGGTGTCATTTGGAAGTACATTCATAAGAATGTTATATGTAAACATCTATTCTGTGTTTTCTGACACTGATGAAGTCTCAACTGTGTGTGCTCTTGGGATGCATATGAGAACAAGAGAGAGCAGGAGCAAGAGAGCAAGCTGGCACTCAGTCAACAAGGTACATAAGAGGTTTAATAAATCAGTTTTGAGGAAATGAAGACAATGGATATTAAATATATATTTTGCCAACTTTTGAAAAGTTGCTTACACTTCATTTGGGCAGAAGAAACAATTGTATTCTTTTAATGAAAAAAGACTGGGTTTAGGTATTAGAGAAAAACTTTCTGCTGAGACAATTGAGACAGGTGGCAGAAATCTTTTCCTTAGAAGCCTCAGAAGTATATGAGGTATTTGTCAGAATTTGTATGGAAATATTGAACCTTGCTTGGAAATAAAGAGATAAATTAAGACACTTGACTTTACTTCTCATTCCTACATTTATGTTAGATTTAATAGACTCAGTTTCTTCGATTTTTAACAAGCTTGCTGTTCAATATTAATTCCAGTGTCTACCCAAAAACCCCATTGGCAAAACCTCGGCAAGAGCTGGGAACTTTTCCTGATGATAGAAGCGTTGGTGATCAAGGACTTAAATATCTGTCAAAGAATAGTGAGTTTCAGAGCTGCCTGTTCAAAATGACTCATTACTTTTGCACGTCAAATACAATACGTATTTTCTGATAAGAAACCTGTGATATGGCCTCAAAGGTATCTGAAACTTTTCTGCCAAGTGTTACTTTGGATATGAACAAAATTCCAGCATCCCTCTTTATGTCTGGGCCAAGCTGGCTATGGCTACAGTGGTAATTAAACAGTACCTGAGTGTGTTCCCAGTCTCTATAAATGATCTATACTATCAGAAGGGTTCCTGGGCTGCTTTTAGTCCATACAAATTCATGGTGTGCCAGACAAGTTGTGGTACTCTTTGTGAGTGTGCCTATTCCAGGAGTCAGTTCCCAAATCATCTTTGAATGCAGCATAAAAAAATATTGAATATTGCTATGCAAAATATTGAATGCAGTTAAAAAAATATTTACTGGCTTGAATGTGTGCCAGTATGTGATGGCTCACCTTTGTGAACAGAGCACTTCTGGGCATGGCAGATGTACTAGAGAGACACATATAGCTATGAGTAAAATCATAAAATTATTTGTTTTAATGGCTAAAAATATGAACATTGTAAAAACAAGAAGAAGCTGGTCTCTTCTATGGCCATAATTAGAATTTCCTTCTTTTGTGGGTTAGAGTGAATAAAATGGCAAAAACATTTTGATGTATAATTCATGTTGTAGGCAAATGTGGTCCCATCACACTTTATGGGTAAAGCCATCTCAGGTAACTTAGATAGGTAAGACATAGAATTTTGTATTTGAACCCCCTTTATTGTCCCTGGACAGTTTTAGGACATGATTCATTTTGCCTTAGTGGAGATGTTGACCAGCTCTCCATATATATAAGGGAGACAAGGTGACTAGCTCAAATGTAAGAGCATGGTTGACATAGATATCTCAGAGCTGGGGAAGCTGATGAGTGGTTTGTAAGCACCACAGTATCAGAACTGTTTGTGACACCCACCAAACAGGGCTTGTCTGGTCCCATAGAGTTAATCTATATATCTATGGCCTTGTACCCTCTGCTTCATCCATCCATAATTGCACTCTACAGCATGTTAGTAAAAACTACACAGATGGAAGAGTGTGAATCAGCCACTTCATGTGTGTGCTAGGTTGCCTTGTCATGGTTCTTCCTGGTGCTTGGTAGTACCAGCATGTACCTCTAAACAAAATTTTGCCATCAGGAAAATTTCTGGCAGCAATATGAAGGGATAGATGTGAAACTGGGCACAGGCTGGGCTTGGGTGAACCAGTGAACAATGCAAGGAGTTGAAAGCTGCATATGTATAAAACAAAAGTAGTTTAGCATCTCTGCTGATGTTCTCAGATACTCTATGGGTCTTTTGGCTAGTTGGTAGCTAATGAATTTTTGCTGGTGCAGAAAAAAAAGGATTTCAGCGCCTGAAAGCCATACCTCAGAGGCTGCTCAGGTCTTATAGAAGGGTATCTCCTTCACAGGTAATATCACCTCATCTCCCCTTGTCATGGATGGGAAGCCTGGAAGGACCATGGAGGTGGACATTTTGATGTGAACATCAACGTTAGTGAAAGAAAGAATTCCTGGGTAGTGGAATGATGGGACCACTAAAAGATGTTGAATAAATACATCTTGAATGAGTCTGAGTTCTTTGGTCTGAAGGGGTAGGGCTGGTGATGTGCCTTAAGTGTCTAAGGAGGAGATGAATCTCAGTGGTTTGCTGGCTTTTGCAGACAGCAGTTAGCACTAGTAACTTCCCCACTCACCCCTCCACCCACAGAATCATAGAATGACAGAATGGACGGAATCTTTGGAGGTCATCTGGTCCAACTCCCTTCTCAATCAGGTCACTTAGAACAGGTTGTCCAGGACCATGTCCAGATGGCTTTTGAACATCTCCAGAGCTGGACACTCCACAAACTCTCTGGGCAACCTGTGCCACTGCTCAGTCACCCTCACAGAAAAGAAGAGCTTTCTGATATTCAGGGGGAACCTCCTGTGTTTCACTTTGTGCCCATTGCCTCCTGTCCTAGCACTGGGCCCCTCTGAAAAGAATCTGACTCTGTCCTCTTTACACCCTCCTTCAGATATTTATAGACATTGATGAGATCAGCCCCCTTGAGCCTGCTATTTTCTAGGCTAAAGTCCCAGATCTTTCAGCTTTTCCTCACAAGAGAGATGCTCCAGCCCCTCACTGCCTTCACATTGCCTTTCTTTGGACTGTCTCCAGTAGCTCCATATCTCTCTTGTCATAGGAAGGCCAGCACTGGACAGAGTACTCCAAGTGGGGCCTCACCAGTGCTGAATAAAGGGCAGGGGTCACTTCCCTCCACCTGCTGACAACAATTTGCATAATGCAGCCAAGAATACTATTAGCCTTCTTTGCTACAAGGACGTATTGATGGATCACATTCAACTTGCTGTCAATCAGGACCCTCAGGTCTTATTCTGCCAGGTTTCTCTCTAATGGGGTGGCCCCCAGCATGGTGTCTGGGGTTATGCCTCCCCAGCTGCAGGACTTTGCATATCTTGTTGCTGAATTTCATGTGGTTCCTGTCAGCCCACTTCTCCAGTCTGTTGATGATGGCAGCATGACCCTCTCATGTAACCAGCACCCCTACCCATTTTGTGTTGTCTTCAGACTTTCTGAGGTACACTCTACTCCATCATCCAGATCATAAATGAAGACATTAAACAGGACTGGAGCCAGCACTGACTGCTGGGTTATGCCACTAGTTACTGGCCTCCAACTAGACTTTGCACTGGTCACCTCCCTCTGGACTCAGCCATTCAGATAGTTTGCAGTCCACCTCACTGGCTGTCAATTCATGCCATACATCAACTGCTTGTCCAAAGGGATCTTACGGGAGATAGTGTCAAAGGTCTTACTGAAGTCCAGGAAGAAAATATTCACTGATGCCCCCTCATCTACCAGGCAAGTCATTGCATCATAGAAGCTTATCAGGTTGGTCAAGTGTGACTTGCCTTTGGTGAATCCATGCTGACTACTTCTGATGATTTTCTTCTCCTTCATGTGCCTGGTAATGTTTTTCAGGATTGGCTGCTCCACCCCATTTCCAGGGATCAAGGTGAAACTGACAGGACTGTAATTCTCTGTGTCCTCTTTCTCACCATTTCTGAATGTAGGATTGGCATATGCCATCCTCCAGTCTTTAGACAGTTCTCCAAGATACCACGATCTATCTAAGATTATTGAGAATGGCCTCACAATGACATCTGTCAGCTCACTCAGCACTCAGGGGTGCATCCCATCAGGGCCCGTAGACTTATGAATGTTAATTTGCTTACGTATTCCCTGCCCCAGTTGTCCTCCAGCAAAAATATATATTCTTTGCTTCAAAAGAGAGCATATTATCTTACAAATGTTATTACTATACAATACATGGCAGCCTTACTTAGTCTTTGAATGCCTTATTCCATAAGGGACTACTTTTTTGGTCTCCAGCTTAGCAAACATTATGGTTCCTCTGTCATCCCCTACATGCTTCAGAAGCTGTTTTGACCTTGCAAAGACTTTTTTTTTTTTAATTTCATTATTATTATTATTTTTTAATAATGTACCTGACTACTGTTGTCTCTATTTCACACAGGAGGAAACTGAGGCATTAAGAGGCAAGGCAGTTGATTTAGGTGACTTATCGGAATGATGACACAGCAGCATGAAAATCATTTAGTTGTAGGGAGTTATAGGTTTGTAGCGTATGTTTTTTTTTTTGTTTTGTTTTGTTTTATATTCAACTTTATGCTTTTTTACATAAATATCAATAGATTGTAGGGAACATGCTTTCACCTCTTTCCCTACAAGGTATTTATGTGACTGTAACTGTATTTCCTTCACTTTCTGTCAGAAGGTTTCCTGGAGATTGAAGAGAAACAGCAACAGACATTTTATTTCTCCAGCTCATCACACATTTATATAACCAGAATGAAATCTGTTTTCTGTTAGAAGAGAGAGGAGGGCAGAGTAAAGCTGTTTTTTTTTTTTTTTTTTTTTTTTTTAATGTTAACAGAACCAAAAGTTGTCTGGAAACTGTGCCAAAACAATAGCATATAAAGAATGCATCTGGAAGTCGTTAGGGAAGCTTGGAGTGAGCAGTGATTAAAGCAGGATGGAATTTCTACTTTCCTTTTTTTTTTTTTTTTACAGTTTCTAAGCCAATCAAGTACAACTTTAAAGCCAATCAAATCAAACTTATTAAATCTTATGAATATGCAAGCAAGAAAATTCTTGCCGCCTCATTTTCCTCCTGAAGGCAATTCCAATCATCTCCTCTGTAATATGTCCTAACGTATTTCCCTATACTGTTTGGGAGAGTTCAAATCACTTTGCATTTGCTCTGCCTTTTCTTCATCCATCTTTCTTTTTCTTTCTTTCTTTCTTTCTTTCTTTCTTTCTTTCTTTCTTTCTTTCTTTCTTTCTTTCTTTCTTTCTTTCTTTCTTTCTTTCTTTCTTTCTTTCTCTCTCTCTCTCTCTCTCTCTCTCTCTCTCTCTCTCTCTCCCCCTTTCTCTCTCCCTTTCTCCCTCCCTCCCTCCCTTTCTCCCTCCCTCCCTCCCTTTCTCCCTCCCTCCCTCCCTTTCTCATTCCCTTCCCTTCCCTTCCCTTCCCTTCCCTTCCCTTCCCTTCCCTTCCCTTCCCTTCCCTTCCCTTCCCTTCCCTTCCCTTCCCTTCCCTTCCCTTCCCTTCCCTTCCCTTCCCTTCCCTTCCCTTCCCTTCCCTTCCCTTCCCTTCCCTTCCCTTCCCTTCCCTTCCCTTCCCTTCCCTTCCCTTCCCTTCCCTTCCCTTCCCTTCCCTTCCCTTCCCTTCCCTTTTCTCTTTCTTCCTTCCTTCCTCCCTCCCTCCCTCCCTCCCTCCCTTCCTCTTTCCTTTCCTCTTTTCCTCTTCGTAATGGATTACAAGAATCAGATTATAGATGAATATCTATCTTTCTGCAGCTTCTTCCATTGACAGATCTGTTTGTCTGTGGGAGACATTTTCCTCCTGCAGCCATCAGTGCCGTGGGCCAGACTGATATGGTGTCCAGCCCCATAGCTCCTGACAAATCATGCCTTGAATGCAGCAATTATTGACATCAAAATAATGCCAGGGTCCTCCTTTCCTGACTACCTCCAACCCCTTCATAGGCCTGCCTTCTGATTCACATATCTGGTGAGGCAAAGGTCGGAAAACTTGATCCTTTATTATTCTGCTAAAGTCAACATTTTTTTCATTCCTTCTTTAATTCTCTATAGCAGGAAATCTAATCTACTGTAAAGCCAAAATCATCTGCAGTCAAAAAATCTGATAATGCACTTTTCTCAGCTGATGGAAAATATAAATGACATCACACAGAAACATCCACCGATCACATTTCATCTCCACCACAAACATGCTGGCATGTACTGAACTAATAGACACCGTTCCTGGTACCTGGTACCTGGCACCATAAAGTTGTGTCTTCTCACTCTCTATTTTCATGCCTGTTACACGGAGTTTGTACAGTTTTCTGGTGGGGTGCAAGACTTTCCAGTTTGTGCTGTTCCATTTTCTTTCTCCACAAAAAGAGAGATGTTATTTGTCCACTGTTCTCAGTGTTATTGCACTTAAAAGATGAGAAAGAGCACAAGATTGGAAGGATCAGAATGTTGACTGGTGTGAGTGATGACTGTATTCTGCTGCTGGATTGCCCTGTGGAATTGGCTGTTTCCTTGGACAGGCCAGGAAATGTTTGCAGAACTTTAATCGTGAGCAAAATGATACAGGTCTGGCTTCACAACTGAAGCTTACCTTCTAGTCCCCAGCAGAGTTTTATAGTTCATTGTAAACAATTCATTTGAGTGTGTCCTCTAGCATCATAAAATTATGTAATGGAAAACTAAAGTCAAGGAGATTGTGTGCAGATGTCCCATTTCTGCCAGGTAAATTCTCTCCTGGCAGGAGCCCTCAAGAGGGAAGAAGAAAAGGGGTCTATGGCCACCAGCCAAAACAGTAGCCTGTGCCTTGCTACATGCCCACAGCAGCCCCTGTGAGTACACAGAAGTAAACTTTGAGGGCTGCCTGAGTGAGATGAGTATTTCCTGTGGCTTCTTGAACATGCTTTTCACCCTGCATCTCCTCAGACCTTATGGAAAAATGAAATATGTTGTTTTATCTGACATTGCATGTTAGAGAAACAAATGTTTTCTTCTTCCCACTGCCTTAGAGTAAGTGTTGCCCACCGGAATTAACCTATGTATTATTTTGGTCTTGAGATTTCCAAATAAGTTTTTTTTTAGCCTAAGACGTATAACTCAATATGAGATTTGTTTAACAACCTCCAACTTCTTATTTGAACCTTGGAGCTGCTTATGGCATTGTCTCATCTTCTCCCCTTCCCCCCAATATTTTCTTTTGGTTTGGCAGCTCTCAATTTTATGCAGAAACAGTAATGAGGCCACTGGGGCAGCTGTCAAACTATTGCTTCCTGCCACAAGGACCATTAAAAATCAACTGTCTAGGGCTAAGAAGATTTTCCTTGAGGCCAGGTGCAGAAGCAATGGAAAAATAAACACAGCCTACAACAGCATTGGGAAAAGAATTTATAAGAGCCCGTTCCTGTTGCATTCCTCTTAATTTGCTAACAAAGATCACAAAACAAGTGAAAGAACTCAAATGGGAAGGGATGTGAATGGCACAGCAGTGTGAGAGTGAGGAAGAAAAAGTGAAAACATGGGGAAGAAACTTGATTGACACAGACCATGTAGGACTGACTCAGATGTCTCTCCATGTGGAGGATAGTGGACTCCTCTCTCCCATGAGTGGCTCATCTGTAATCATTAAAGCCACTTGTATGAATAAAACCCGAAGCATTAACCTCTCAGGTAGAGATGAGGTTGATCTATCAATAGGGGCAGAATTTGGGCACTCAGTCTCTATTTCAGATAAATGAGTGGTAGTCAAATCTGCAGCAAACTACGGATGTGAGAAAAAATATTTTTGTGACTTGAAGTGGGGATCTGGAATGGTGGAACCCAGAGGCCTCATGAAAGGTGCAAGACAGGGTGAACTTCTGCATGCCCTGATACATTAGTCTGTAAAACCTATTGAGAAATTGGGAATAGAGGGAATTCATTCCACATAAACTCCTGGAGTATTATTATACAATGATCCCAATGCAGGCAGGAGAGAAATCACACTTGTCAGCTCATGCATGCATTCTGTGGAGTGCTAGATTTCTGTTTTCTCTCACTGCTGTATATTTCTGTTTACCCACAAAACGCAAAAAAACAACAACAAACAAAACAAACAAACAAACAAAACCTTGGAACTGCAGTTGGAAATTGGTGAAGGAGGTAACCCTTGCAAGACAAAGAGAATCACATGTAAACACACATTCATGATCATTGTTTCTGATCAGATTAAGTTCTCCAAAGAATGATTAGGAATACCTGTTTTCAATTCTTTGGCAAAATCTTCAAGAGCAGCCATTAGCCTCAGCCCTGGAATACAGTGGATGAAACTGCTAGATTTTCCAGACATTGAAATAGGAGAACTTTCAGCCTGAGGTGGGTGTGGGGATTTCAGAGCATCTGAGTGTTAGGGGAAAACCATAAAATTTTCCCAGTTTGCTGCTGATACACTCTGCGTATGTTAGAGGTTTTCTTTATTCCAACTTTCTTTTCCACTCCTTCTTCTCAAATATCATCTCTGTTATAATTCAGACTAGTTAAATTCTCTGTGAAATTCACATATTTCTGCCAGTATACCCAAAGAAGGCAGAGCAAACAATAAATATAAATGGTAGGCCCAGGAAGATCATTAACATAATGCTCATTTATTCCCCTATTATTTGTGTTCCAACCTTCCCCAGAGGAAATGGGATATATTTTGAGTAAGTAGAAAAGCATTTGCAAACAACTTCATGCAAATTCCCTTCCTGATATCATCCCAACCTTTGTAATCAGGTATTGGTAATCCTATAAGCAAGTGATTACACAGATTCCTACGTTTGAAGAGTTACCCAGTTCATCAGAGAGACATGTAAATCACAAGCAACAAGGGCCCTATGCCAACAGAACTTGCACCATTTCAGAAGTGATTTATCTTTGATTACCCACTCTTTTCCACAGTTGATATTTTCATGTCAGCAATGAGGCACACCTGATGTGGGGACTGATTTGCCAGTCCTGAAGAATTGGGGTCTCCAGGTCTGTCAGACAAAGACATTTCATGTTATGAATTACTATTCCTTTCTTTCAGTATTACCAAAGAACCCTGGAGATTACCCTTCGAAGTGTGCAAGGCAGAAATGGGAGGGAGAAAGGGAAGAAGATGCTACAAGAATAGGTGTACAATTCCCCCAAATTCTGTGGAGTTAGACATTCAGCTGTCATGTGAGATACAGAGACCCAAATTCTTGCTCAGAGTCAAACAGAACACTTAGAAGTTGAAATTCAGCACCTCACATTCTAGTTTTTCTCTCTTAAATAAGGGAACCTACTAAATCATCCTTCTTCAGAAGGAAATGGCAGATCTGGGAATTAGCCATTAATCTTCCATCTTGTCACAAGGTACAGGAAATAAGGAAATAATAGATGGGAAAATCAAGATGTTGAGGTGAAGTGATAGAAATTTTTTTCTCTCTGCATGTTTCTACAACACAGTACCCCTAAATTTCTGAGCAAAAACGTTTTTTGCAGAATGGTGCTAGAGAGATTCTTGTAGTGTGTGAGAATGATTGACACACAAGAAAGGCTATTTCATTCCAGATGCTGGTAAGAAACTATATGGATAAAAATGAATTATATACAACACATGAAAATAAGTAACATTTATCCTGGAAAGGAGGCAAAATGAAATGGAACAGACAAAACTGACTACTTGAACTTCCATGTACTGGGTGAATTAGAAAAAAAAAAAAAGTGAGAGCATTCTGGAAAATCTTTTAAGTTGGAGGACTTTGTTTAAAACTGCAAGGGAGAGATCTGAAGAAATGCTGATATCACAGGGATTCTGATTTGAACCTCAAAGATGACCTCAAAGTCCAGAAAGCAATGGAGTGTGAGGAAAAGGAAAAAATGAGTTAGACCTTGAAACAAAGAGCAAAATGTCCTTCAACCATATAAATGAAAGAAGAAATATGCTGATAAGCAGTGAGAAAGGTGAAAGAGAGAGAAAAGGCAAGTTATTCTCGCATCAAAATTTAGACAACTACTTCATTCTTCATTGAGAATATAACACTTTTATTTGCTGGGAATTCAGAAAAAAATATGTTGACACTAATACTTTTTTAAAAAAATAGAATGAATACGATCATAGAGTCATAGAATGGCTTGGATTGGAAGGGACCTTAAAGATCCCCTATTTCCAACCCCCTGCCATGGGCAGGGACACCTCCCACCACACCAGGTTACCCAATGCCCCATCCAGCCTGGCCTTGAACACCTCCAGGGATGGGGCATCCACAGCTTCTCTGGGCAGCGTGGGCCAGGGCCTCACCACCCTCTGAGTGAAGAATTTCCTCCTAACCTCTAATCTAAATCTCTGCTCTTTTCATTTAAAACCATCTTCCATTCTGTCACTATCTGCCCAAGTAAAAAGTTGTTCTTTTAAGGAGCAACAAGGTTACCTCCTTTAAGGACTGAAAGGCTGCAATACCTCCTCCCCAGAGCCTTCTCTTCTCTAGGCTGAATAAACCCATCTCCCTCAGCCTTTCTTCATAGGAGAGGTGCTCCAGCCCTCTGATCATCCCCATGGCCCTCCTCTAGACCTGCATCAACAGCTTCATGCCCTTCTTGTGCTGGGGATCCCAGAGCTGGACACAGCACTCCAGGTGGGGCCTTGTGAGGGGGACGATCACCTCCCTCCCCTGCTGGCCACGCCTCTGCTGATGAAGCCCAGGATGGAGTTGGGGGAATATAGATTATAGATAAGAGCATATGTTAATAACTTTGAGAAGAGGGAGAAATATATATATATGTGTGTGTTTATATTTAACTATCTTTTATTCCTATTAAATCGTTTCCTGGAAAATTGTGGAGTGCACTTGAGAGATCATGTTGGTCTCTGAGTGGGATAGAAACTTGTTTCAGTGTTTCAATGGAGGCAACTGGAGCCTTCAAGGAGTCTTTGCTGAGACTGCTGGTCATATCAGACCTATATCCTGGAGTAAACATTGCTGGCAAAGCTACAGGAATCTTTAGATAAAATTACTACACCTGATGAACTTCAACCTAGGTTTAGGCATGGGTCCATTAACAAAGTTTTGAGACTTTTCTGTCCAAAAACCAACTACTTACTGTAAAGAAGTAGAAGATAGAGAAAGCACAACAGAAAACTTATAGGAGTTCCCCACAAATGGCCATTATGGAGCCATCGGAAGAGCCAACATCTGCTTCATGTGTTGGACCAAAGGTACATCAGATAGTCAGATACATCTGACAGAGGTGCTTCTGCAGGGATGTGAGAACAGATGTGCACACCAGTCCTTCTCCTGCTATACAGTTAGCTGCTTAGGACTCGCAGACCTCAGGATTTCAATCAAATGTCAAGTTCAACAGTCATCAGTGAAACTATATTCCTGATGAATCTCTCTCATCTCCCATTGGACCTCCGTGTATGTGCACTAAGTCAGAGTTATTTTTGTGAACTCTCAGTGCAGCATGATCTTTTCACACCCCTAGAGGTTTGTTTAAAACAAGACACCCCTCAGAGCCTGGTTTTAGAAGTGGACTTCATGAGCAAAAAAATGATGAACAGCTATCAGAAAATGCCTTTTCTTGAATAACTTGTTTGCCCTATGGCAAATTTTTCTCTTGAACTTTGAGGGAAGCCTTTCATTTAGTTTCAAGTAATATCATTCTATCTTGATAATGAATTTACTCTGCTCTTTTGAAGAGAACCTGCTGTTGTTCTCGCTACACTATATATATATATCTATAATGCCTTGGATAAGTTTCAGTGGCCAAAACAATAGGGATGTCTTGTTAAGTGTATTGCAAATGAGCATGGCTGTGTGCTGATTTTGGCTCAGTCATTTCCTATTCCACCCTTGCATTTGTAAATTAAACTCCTATTTTCAGATTTCCAAAGACTGTTCCAAAGTTTATGTGATTCCTTTAATTATGGCATGAAGTAGAGGCAAATGCATTCCAAGAAACCAACAATTACCTGGAACATGTTATTACAGTGAGACTTACAGAGATCTGCAGCATTTGTGAAACTCCATGAGACACAACTGAAGAAGAAACAGCTGAAGATGGACCTGACTAGGTTACAATAAAGGTCTCAAAAACTAGTCTGTTAATTGGTATCACAGAATTATAGTTCAAACAAGACTGCCATTTGAAAACTTCACAAGGTGAATATGGAACATTTTTTGTCAATGACAAAAAAAAAAAAAAAAAAAAGAGAGAGAAACCAGTATTATTTTTTTCTTAGGACATTACAGTTATCACATATGCACTTGTAAGCAGTATTGGTTTTGACATACGGAAAGATTTTTTCACTGGAGATAATGCAACCAAAAAAACCTGAAAATTCAATACAGGAGCTGCTTCCCTTAGCAGAGTCATGTGGGGTGGGTGTTCTGCAGATGTTTCTGGAGAAAAACATCTATTATACCATAATTTATGTTTTTTTTTTTTTTTTTTTTTTTATTAACTCTTCTATAAACCTTGCTTCATAGATGGCTGCATAACAATACTTCCAGTTTTAAAGAATTAGAATAAAACTCCCCCATTTAAAATTCAGAAGAATAGAAACATTGAAAAAATGGGGAGAAATATATATCAAAAATATCTTGAATTTCCTCCATCACACATGATTACTATGAGATTTTGGGGGACATTCCCATGTCAGGCAAGACCACCTGTAGTCCCTTAGGAGACAGGCATTTCTTGTGCAGCTGTGAATCCTGTGAACACTTTGTAAAGCTTTCACTTCTAATCTTCAGCTTCCTCACTGTGAATATTACTCAGGGTCATTCTTGTTCCTCCATGCCCCATTAATGGTCATTGTTTCTAAGATTAAGAAAACAGCTGACATTTTCAAGCCAACAAAGCAACATAGTTGTTTATTCTCCAATATAAATAGTAAATGTGGAAAAGAGTGCCCATGAAAAGGGGACTGAATTCCCATCTGTGCTACCAATTAATTTTTGTTCTGGGAATAAAGAGTAGCTGAATAATGGTACACCGTGGTCAGGTGAGATGAAGCCCTTTCTGGCAATGAAAATGAAATCCATAGCATTCACTTGATATATCCAGATGACTCTGGGCAACCTCATTTTCTGTGACCTGCAAAAGGTAGGGTTTACTTTTCCATTGTAAGATTTCAGCATAATTTGCATCTTTAGCAGTGGGACTTATGGTCCTGATCCCTTCTTGCTGAAGGGCTCTTAAATCTCTTCTGCATAAGGAAATTTCTCTCAACATGATGACACAATCAGTAGCACTGTCTACTTTGAGAGGCCTTTTACACATTAGTGCCCTACTCATCACCTGGGAAATGGAATGGCAATAGGCGAGATGTCTTTGAAACCCCTTCCATTTCTGAGAAAACAAAACTCTAAAGTAAATATATTTTTCTGATGCTTACACTGTGAATTTCAGTGTTACCAAGAGCTATAAAACAAAATGCACCTTAGTAAAAAGTGTAAGGCCTTCTCTGCTCTCAGGGTGTTTGGTAGGCAGCTTCTTGTGTTTTTTTCTTGTACATTTTTCCTTCCCCAGATCCTGTGACTTCTGTTTTTAGTTATGCTTCTGTACTGCCAGCCTGAAACTAGTCCAGCAGCTGTCTCAGTCCTTTCCGCCCTGAACTCACACTCTTTCTCTCTCTTAAAAGCAATGCTGAAAATACATTTTGATCAGTGTTTTTAGTGAAGTCTCCAGAGAATGCTGACGTGTCACTCAAACCTCTGTATTTAAACCTGGGATTTTCTTTTTTTTTTTTTTTTTTTAACTGGTTGTACAAAACTGAAGGGAACATACTCCAGTTTTCTGATGCTGAACATCCATTGCTGAATAAAAGTCTTCTCAGATCTTGTCTGCTCAGATATGAACTCAGCAGGAGAGAAGATGAAGGCATGTGAGCAAGCCAGGATAAGCAACAGACTATCCTCAGTGTGAGATTTAATGAAACATTTGAAAGCTGGTGGAAATTAACATCAGCCCTCTAAGAATGGATATAAAAGCTCTGGAAATGGATACACAGGTTACAGGAGAAACATCAGTGACTTGTGCTTTCACTGTTGAATACAGTGATAGCTGCTGTTGGAGCAAGGACTGCAGGTGTGAGGAATTCACATCTCTTCTTCTGCATTTTAAATACTATTGTCAAATTCATGAAAGAAGGAAGATGCCAGTGTTTCTTTACTGATTTGCATGCCATACTGAAGCAGGTGCATTGTCCTGACTGAGGATGATCAAAATCATCCTATAAACACAGCTCTTTAGTGGAGTGAAAGTTACCTCATTACTTCCTAGCACTGAGAGCAAAAAGCCATTGAAACATATTAAGGAACTTCTGGGTCCCTAAAGGTCCCACACAGATTTAGAGGTCACCTGGAAAAAGTGTTGTGAATGGTCAGTGTGGCCAGTATGTTCTAGCCAGCTGGACCCCTGTGTAATATGGCCACTGGCCAACTGACAGCAGGTGATCCTGGGGATAGAGGTCACACAAACTAGTCCTTAATGAGCTTCTCCTTTAACAAGTTCAATAGGAAGACAAGCTGCTCAGTGCTTAATGATTGGTCTCATGTTCTCAGACAGTGTGTTCTTAGTGTATGTTGCACCAACTAATTCTCAGGGTGATTCACCCAAAATTCAAAATTTGGGCTACTGGACAGAGTTCAACTCATCTCTGTTGAGATTTTTTGAAGTCAAATATGTACATATGAACTTAGCACCTGAAAAGGTACCTTTTAAGAGAAAGTATCCTAGATCCCTGTCCACTAAAGTGGATAATTTCTCTAGCTGTTAGAAATTGGGGTTGATGAAGACCACTGGTAGTTCTTATGGATGATTCATGCCTAGCACACATTTGTAGTGAATTTGGTCCAACAGCTTTAAAGAATCACTTAACCTACCTTAACGGTAAAGGTGACCCATCCCATGGTACTTGCTCTCAATTCCTTCAGTGGCTATTAATGCAAGACAAAGGATGCTTCCCCTATGCCTCTGTTTCCAGTCTGTCTGGAAAAGAAAGAGCTGTACTGGCTGCTCTACAATATCTTTATTGAACTAGAGACTGTTCCCCCCGAGGAAGGTAATTTCATTTCAGTGTCAGAACACATTTTTTAGACTCAACGTGTTCATGTGCAACACTGCAACTTTTTAGATTTGTCATCCATTGCATAGCTATGGATTAGCCTTGTGTTTCTGTATGTACTGAGATTTGAGAAAAAATAAAAAAAGCTACCTTTAAAAATGAAATTACCTTGATTTTATGCTGTAAGATGTATACTAAGTATATGCTGTATATTAAGTATATGCTGTATTATGTATAATTAAGTATAATTGTGGTGGTTTTACCTTGCAGGGCACCTGAACTCCACCACAACCATTCTCTCACCCCCCCCTCAGAAGAAGAGGGCAAGAAGGAAGTATACTGGAAAGAAAGAAAAAACAAAACAAAACAAACAAAATGAAAACACCTAAAGAGTTGAGATAAGGATAATTTAATTAAAGGGTAAAGGAAGAGGGGAAAAAGCAAGCAATGGATGCATGGATGTACAGAGAGAGAGAAAAAAAAATCTGTACTTCCCATCAATGAGTGATGCTTGGCCACATACCAGGAAGCAGGGCCTCAATGTGCATAGCGGTTGTTTGGAAGGACAGATGTTTTCGTAATGAGAACCCCCCAGGTCCTTCCTCTTTCCTACCTTTTATTGCTGAGTGTGATACCATATAATATGGAATAGCCCTTTGGTCGGCTTAGGTCAGCTGCCCTGGAGATGTCCCCTCCCCTGTTCTTGCCCACCCCCAGTCTGCTGGCTCTTGGGGGGCTTGGAGGGAGTCCTGATGCTGTACCCATATTGCTCAGCAGCAGACACAACACTGGTGTGATACCAATGCTGTTCTAGCTACAAGTGCAGAGCACTGCACTGTATGGGCCGCTGCAGGGAAAGTTACCTCCACCCCAGCCAGACCCAGTACAATAATTCAGATGTTGCTTATTATATTGTAATTGTAACAAACCTACTGTGTGTGCTTAGACTATATTGAAGTTGATTCTAAAACATGCAGCCCTTCAAAAGCAAAAGGTGTGTTTCATACTTGTAGGGGGAATGCCATGTCCACCCGTACTCCTGTAGGTCATTGACTTAGAAAGCCCCTCTCTATGGCTTAGAAATAGTTTCAACCATTTTGTCACTATAAAGGGTGTTTGTTTTTTTTTTTCATGTGTCAACATTGTTTGCAAGGCTAAATATTAAGTCCACACCTTTGATGCTCATTGTCCCTATCTGATCATCTAAAATACTGTGTGATTTGAATTATGGCTTTTTTTTTTTGTGCTCAAAGTATTGTCTTCTGCATCTGACTACATAAATTAGTCTAACAAAAGCTTTTTGTCTACCTATAAGCCTTATATTTCTTGCATCTTTAGTTATAGTAGCATTGCTATAATGTTAGCAATGGTTCATGCAAATGACAGTAGTTTATTTTTGGTTAATAACCTTCAGAGAGAAACAGGGTAATGAAAAAAGCTAATGGCAGTCAGTGGTAGACTGTGTTTAAGTGATAGTAGTGATGTAAGAAGTTGCCCTATTTTCTTTAATCATGTTTTTGTAAAGCTTCATGCATAAAAAACAAACAAACAAACAACAAAGTTATTGAAATTGATTTATATGCAACTATCCACAGCACAAAACTTTTTTTTTTCACTATTGTAGGGTGGGAAACATTTTAATTCCTGTCTCTGGAAGATAAGGAAAGAGAGTCTGCTTGCCTGCTTGTCACCTATGCATCATCTTAAATATTGTAAGTTATCAAGTAAATTATATTGGATATCATAACTTAGAGCCTAATTCATTCAGTAAAAAATACTCATTTTTGTTTCCATCACAGTAGCATAATTTACAGTTGCATCCTGTGCAATTTGCTATTCCATCTCACTAGAGAATGATTAATGTTTATTTTTCTATTCTACGTCTAAGCTTCTTGTTCAGTGGCATCCAGATAGATTAATTTCTGGCCACTGCTTTTCCTAAAGGTTACTGAAAGCCTGTCTTCAATCTTTTTGTTAACCCTTTGCTGCTGTAAAACATTTTTTATTGATCATAATGCTCAGTAACTTTCTTCTACTATTTCATTCATATGCTTTAAGTAAGAGCTCACAGAAACAAGCTATAATAGCGTTACACCAACACCAGTATTTCTACTCCTTCAGGGAGATTAAATTTTTCCAGGCTTCCTGCAGGATAAATACATTTTCCTGGTCAGGGCCCAGAGTGACTGACTTGCCCTCTAACGAACTGTGGTCCTAGCTTAGAGGGCTGATTTAAATCCAGCTAAAGTCAATGCTAGAACATTAGCACTTCACTTTTGGTATTGACTCACTACCTAGAAAAATTGCCCCATGATAAATATACTAATTCAAGCCACCAACTAAAATATATATTTTTTTAATTGTGTCCTCAGTCTAGTTTAGTTCCACCGAGGTTTGAAACTTCAAGGAGGTACAGTTTGTCCAACCCTGAATCTGCAGAGAAACGCACCTTCATTAGGATTTGCTTCATCAAAATGCTATTCTTTAAAGCTGTTCTTTAACACTACGAATGAAATGAAATGAAATGAAATGAAATGAAATGAAATGAAATGAAATGAAATGGAACTGCTTCTCCAAGTCGCGAGGAGCCTCTCTCTCCTAGGTGGCAGGACTGTGAGTGACATTGGAGCTCTGCAGAAATTATTCCACCTTCTGAAGGGAGGGGAAATGAGATGACGCAGATGGTATTTGGATTAAGGCTGAATGAGCAAGATGCCTCCTCTTAGTGCTCCTTGCACAAAACTATTGCCAGAGCTGTTGTATGAATGGGGATGCAGTTCACCCTTGTTGTTTTTGAAAACTTCGAGGCCCTTTTCTCCGAATGACTTCATCTCTTACAGAATGGGAGGGAGTGCTGACTTCACTGCAGATAGAGAAAGGAGTTTATTTTCCCCAGCCACACTCTTGCATTTTTCAGGCATGCTAAAATTCATTTGAAATGGAGAGAAAAAGAAATGAAGCCTAAAGGTTATTTCGCAAAACTCCACTTTAAACTTCTCAGTATTCTCTCTACAGGCCAATGTCTCTGCATTTGCTTCATTTTATATGAAACTGATGAAATTCATATGTAGCTCCTCCAGTTAGGTAAGTATTTCCATAAATGCAACAGTAATTAAATTCAGCTATTGGCAGAACTGTAGAAAGTGCAATGCTGCCAAAATCACTGACTTTGCTATACTGTAAGTTCAGCCTTTCACAAAGGAACAGAGTTAGAAAGTCTGTGCAAAGGCTTCGTATTTCACAGCTTTAAAAGTACTTTAATTTTAGCCTGAAAAGATCGTTCTTCTTCTGTTTTATATACATTCACTGTGCATAGCCATGCTTCCTATAGCAGTTCCAGAACTGGTTGCCTTCAGTGCTATCCTACTGCAGATTGGGGACTGTTCAGTATAGAAGTTGCTGCAGTGCCTATAAAGCAATGCCAACTGCAAAATCCAACCAACATCTAATTTAGGGAAGTGACGTTGGCTTAATGCAAGGAGAACTGCATGGAAAATCTTTCCTTAGTGCTTTGCCGAAGCAAGGCAGTGATCTGTGGGATGAAGATGACAGGGAATTATCTGAAATTAAAAAATGCAGGCTGAGGTAACAGAAACGACGTGGCTGTCAGTAACAACAGTTATTTAGGATCAACCAGAGGAGGTCAAGCCTCAGCCTCAGCATGCCAAATAAAGTCCTTCTAAATGATAGAGTGGGAATTCCAAATAGTCTCCATCCAGTCTTCTTGGAGCTCACTAGACCGCAGTGTGAGGCATAGCAGTTAGGCTTGCCAGAAATATGGCAGGCTGGGGAGCACCCTCTTGTTCAATCTTTTTATCTTCCATGTTTGGGTGAGGGCCCTGTTTCACCCACTCAACCCATCTTCAGTGCTGCACACATGGAACAAGGTGGGACTATTCATGCATGTGCAGGGCATGCATCATAACAGTAGGGTCAATATCTCGTGTTTGGTTCACCAGAAGCCTTAAGGAGTTCCCACTTCGTAGCTCCTCCTCAGGCAATACAGTGTGTTCCTCATGTGAACCTGCTAAGTCCAAGCCAAGGATTTATGCTGTGTTGAACAACTGCTGCAGCAAGACCAGGTGTTCCTTTAGTGATTTAAAAAGAAGGTAATTAGTCAGAAAAGATAGGAAAAAAGGCAGGTTCACTCTTTTTATTACCATTAAAACAAAGGGCGCTCAACAGGGCCGTCTTTCAGTTTTTTCTCTCTCCATATGGAGAAAAATTTCAAATAATTTAAATTTAATTTAAAAAAATTAGATATGAGCTTTAAGAAAATTAATAATGGAAAGCAAAAGAGTTGAAAGAAGCAGTTGAATCTGATTAAAGGAAACTTTAAGAGCAAGGTATTCTCCTCCAGCTTCTCTTGCAGAATGAAACTAAAATTAATGGGAAGCCAAAGAGGTGAAAAGAGAACCATAGATCTGCCTACTTTTAAGAACTGGTTGCTTCTTAGTCCAATGCAATGAAACTAAGATCTGAACTGACTACAGATGTTCTAATTTTTTTTTTGTTCTTCCATGTATGACCTGGCCTGTTCACCGTCAGCCTCATGTATGGTCTGTTCTACCAGCAGCAAGGGGGTTCAGCACTGACACCAGCCTGAATTGAGGCAACCAGGAATTGAGCACTGAGTCCTGGGACTCTGGTTATAAGGATATATGTCTTACACGGCATCCTTGCATTTCACTTGCAGATTCTGTAGGACAATTATTTCTTTTCTCTTACTTTGGCCCATATTCCAACAAATATATTCTTGCAGTCAGAATGAACTTTATCTGAAGTGCTAAGAACAAACAACTGAGAAATGCACATTTTATAAGAGCACATCCTAAGTATTTGCATAGTCCTATAAATACATCCATACCTATAATTTTGTGGGCGTAGGTCAGCTTTGTGCTGGTCCATACTGAACAGGATATGGAGCAGTCTTGTTTCAGGAGATGACTGCATTTAAAGATGTAAGGAGAAGAAAATCATCTTTGAAAGCAACCTCCTTGAACTTGTACAGGGAGATTGGTGAACTGGTTTGTTTTTAATCTAGAAACTGGGCAAGAAGGCTTTGTGGTCTAAACAACCTTTTTGAGGCTGAAATAATGAATGCACCAGAAGCAGGTCAGTTGATGTCCCAGAATGTTTCCGGTGATGTGAGAATGTCTAGAATCATTACGTTACATTACAAATAAATTTGTAGCTAATTACTGCAATTTACCATATTTTAATACACAGTCAGTCTTTTCCTTTCCAAGACTCCCCAGCCACTGCTCACTTAGCCACTTGTGTTTTCCTTTCATCATTCCCTAGCAAGAAGCACAGAGCAGAGAGGTCCGGGCTGTGCTGAGGCAAGCTTCAGGGGCTGGCAGGCTGCAGAGGGAGGGGGAGCCACTTGCACTCCCTCTGAGCCCTAGCAAACACTCCATCACACAGTTTCTATTGGGAAAAGCTTTGCTGAGTGCAAAAGAAACAGATCTCTGTGGAACAGATTTGACTTTCAGAGGAAAGAGCTTTCGGATGAGGAGGTGAGTGGGGAGAAATCTTGGTTACAGCTACCTTCCCTCCTGAAGCCAGTCCCTTCTGCCTTCATGATGACTACTCCAGTTTTTGTTGGTTTAGGTTTGTAGCAGGATAGACTTTTTAAAAATTTCCTCCTTACTAGATGGCTGTATTTGGCATTTATTCAGAGGGCAAGGGCCCACCCAATCAGTCTGCTGGAACCTTCCCCAATGAAAACACCTCTCTGCTGCAAGCCTGTAATCACTTGCAACTGAGTAGACGGCCAAAGAAGAAGAAGGGGGAGAAAGGAATTCCTCCAGACTTTCACTTCTGCAGCTTTTCATTAAATTTCACCTGTGTGCTCAATTTCTTCAAACACTTTTTTGTTTCATGAATGGGGTGGGGGTGGGGATGGCTTAGAGACTGTGGAAGTAGTTAGCCACAATAGCAACATGTAGCCATTAAAAAAATAATTATTATTTTATTAACAGGAAAATCATTACTCTCTCTGGTCCTCATCACAGGCAGAAATGTGTGGGTGAGAACATAATCCTCAAGTAGGAGCTGCACTTCTGCCACATTCTTCCATGGCAAAAAAGGGCTGAGGAGAAGGCATTAACTGGGCTCCACCAAAAAAAAAAAAAAAAAAAAAAAGGAAAAAATTAATAATAATTAAAAAATCAGGGCTATTTTCCCAGCTACCCAGATAAAAGTCTCTCCCCTGCTTCTAGGTTATCTGTCTAGGGGATGGGACAGCAGAGCCCGTAGCCAAGCTGCTGCTGCTGGTGCACTGCTAAAACTTTGCCCAGACAGCAGTCCTGCCTCATGCAGCTTTTCCTGTATTTCTTTCACTGTCCTTAGAATGGGGTGAGGAAAAATCATGCAGCTCACTGTGTTCAGGCTCCTCCCTCTGTCCATCCCCCTCTTTTATTTTTTCTTGTGTGCACAGCCCACTGACGACGTGGACACTGTGTGGATGAGTGCTAGGGCGAGGGGCATAGAAAAGTGGAATTCTGTGTCAGAGCTTCTCTCCCTTCTCACAAAGCTATCTCGGCTCTAACAATTCTTCACACAGCTCAGCATTTACTGGGAAAGAGAGACAATTTAAGGAATAAGGCCTCAAATGAACATTTTTCACACTGGAGCTGAGCTGCAGGAATTTTCCACATCTTCAGCCTCAAATAATTTCAGCTTGACTATGTGGCAGGAGCATTTTCTGAGCACCCTTTCATATCCTGGCTTAACCCCTAATCCCTTAGATAGCATCTTTGGGTAACTCAGTGCTGATAAGCCCTGTTGATGAATATATATTTAGCTTGAATTAGTCCAATTTACCCAGGGTGAGAGATGCCTTGGGAATCAGCCTGGCCCTTAATCATAAACACACTAAACCATTGTAAAAAAAAAATATACAGAGGCTGTGTTGTGCTAAAAACATTTTCAATTGTTACTGTTTGTTCTCTTGTCTTAGGATCATTACCAAAAAATGATGTGCTGCACGCTGAAGTGAGCAATGCAAGTAACATGCATAGGAAGCCCAGAGTGCTTGGAAATTGGAAGAGCAGAGTGTGAGTGGAAGTGCCCTGTGGATTACTATAGGGCACGAATCTGTGACTAGAAGATCATGCCAAGAGTTTGCTGGTGCAGTGTGGAAGCATAACGGAGCCCTCCAGACTGCTGAGGATTTGTTAGAATGGGAGTTATTGCCTTCAGGGTGTTTGGTGAATATTTAAGTGATTTAAGAAGGTGCCAAGAAGGAAGAACACTGTAATGGTTTGGCAAGGATTGTGGGGAGAATTGATAACGTGCTATCAGATGCGGGGACCTTTTAGCATAACTCTGGGAGTATGATCAGGCCGTGGAAAAAAAAAAAAAAACAACTGAATAACAGCAGATTTTTCTCAGAAGTTATGAGAAAGGGCAAAATCAGGTAAAAGGGAGGAAAAGTGTTTCAAAACGAAATTATCATGGTCTCTGTAGGATATCCTTACAACAATGAAAATCTGCCCTTTGGCTATGACTAAAGCAGTTATTTTTTTATTATTTATTTATTTACTTTCTGGGAAGACAGAGCCAACAGAATATCTTCATCACAGATCTACTTTGGTCTGCCATAAGCAGAAATGTATTTTCTATAAGTAGAAATTGTATATTATTAGATAGTTATTTGACCAAGTGCTTTGAAACAGGAACAAAATTAGCAAAATGCCATTCCCTGTACCAGGGTTCATGAAGGGACCCTGGGAACTTTGAAACTTGTTGAACTAGGTCCAGTCCCTAAGCCACAGAATAGGGATTCTCCAGAATTTAAGAAAACACTGGGTTCCTTGAGACACATTTCTGAAGGTTCCCTGCAACCTCCCAGCTCATGGGATTCATAATGTCCCAACTGCTGCCATAAAGCCCCTTAGCAGGTGTTGTAGTGGACTGACAATATTGCCTCAAGCCCCATAATTTTCTTAAAAGATTCCTGTCACGGTTGGTGGAATTATGCAATCTGTGTGCTCTGAAATCCTCTGGCAGCTGTTCCTCCATCCTTATCCCATATCTCTTCTCTTTGCAGCTGGGGTAAACTACCTCAGGGAGCACTCACATTTGTAGTGGCTGATCCCTCCTCCACCGGGGAAGGGGGAGACCTCTACCAGATGTATCCAGTCCTAGAAGAGGCCCTCACTCACCTTAGGCTCCTATGAAGAAAGGGGAGAGAGGGCTGCATGAAATTCCCTGATTGATGCAGACTATAACTAAATAAACATTTGGGGAAAGCAAGAAAGTGAGAGAGCACATAATAGAGATAACAGAACCCAAACTGAGAAGAGTAGGCGGTGGAAAGGAAGGGAAGAGAAAATGCTGGAAAAATGCAGAGGCCAGTACTGGGGGAGATCAGCTACATTACAAAGTTGCTCCTGGGAAGTCAGCCAGAGTATCTCTGTAGGAGTCTTCATCTCTCTCTGACTGTAAAATAGTGCTAAGGACTCGCACAGCATCCAGTTAATGAGCTTAACCAGTGGTAACAGGATTCAGATACCATCAGATATCATCAGATCTCTTCCCCTTGACTATGCCAGAAGGGAAGTCACTGGACGGAGATTCAGAGAGCTCCATCAATTTCCCCATAAAGCCTGATGGCTTTTGTTAACCCCAAACTATCCACAGCATTTTGTACTTTTGTTTGTACTTGAAGAGTACTTGATGAAAACAGCTACATGCTAAAATATCCTTGCTTACACTGTTTACATTTATTCTATATATATATGTATTTTTTTTTTTTTACCTGGAGAACTTCCGACAGCATGTGAATAAGCAAATTAATTGAAGAACCCACATAGGGGTACCACTAAAATGATTCAGAGTCTGCAGGCATCCGTGTTGCACACTGCAAATACAGCCTGAAGATGTGTGCTTTATTACCGGTATGAGCTTTGGGGTAAGTCAGGATGCAGAAACAGTCTGTCAAGTTTAGGCTGTAAAAAAGTGCACCAAAATATTCTGTGCCTCACTTTTCTTCACCTATAAAACAGGGACACAATCATAAAACATGTTGATATCTCTAGCATGCTGCAAACCATAAATGTTGTTATTCAATTAAGTTTAAGACTTTGCTGTAAATTAGAAAATAGTATATATGTATTTTTCTTTTTTTAAGTATAGCAAAGCTTTTTCTGATTTTCAGCACGGACCATAAGATGATTCGTGCAGTCACTTTCTGACTTATTTCTGATTTGGCCAAAATTCATGAATGGATGTACCAGTCACTTATTTCAATAGCATATCATAAAGCAGTTCTTCCAGCAGGACCAGCAGAATGGCATAGTGCACCAGGTCCTCTGAGGTGCAGGGTAGCAGCCTGCAATCCCTGCAAGTATTACAACCACTAGGCCTTTCAGCATTCAATATATTTTTGTTAAACATCTGTACATTTTCCAAATAAAGTAATGAGAGCTGGCAGAAAGAAAATCTCATTTTGAGCAGGGTATTGCAATAAAAGAAAGCAGGTATGTATTTCCTGGGCCTGGTAGCTGTTGTGGCCTGGGAGTGCACAGCTGGAAGTACCATCAGGCTGCAAAGCTTGTGGCATTTTCTGGTACATGGTACCCATCTCTTCGGGTCCCTCTGATACCCTGCTTGCTCCTGTGGCAAGGTAGGCTGAAGGCTGCTGAGCATCTTCCCATTGGGTGTGGTGCTGCCTCTGCTCAGATTGTCCATCATAGGCTCTTCTCGTGGCAGGCGATCCCTACGATGTTGCCTTGTGCTCTGGATCTCACACTGCACTCCACCTCTCCTTCTCTTCCTACAATCAAGTCCTCCAACCTCTGAATGGTCCTCCAACCTTTCTCAAGGACCTCCTCTTGAACCTCCTTTCCTAAGCCCCTGCCTGTCTTGAATGACTGAGCCAGTCTTTCTGATTTTGTTCCCTTCCTTTCACAGAGCCTGGCAATGAGGGTCCAGCAGGCCCCTGAATCAGAAGAAACAACAGTGTCAGAACTTAATAAAACATACAGGTAAATCTGAGGTCATCTGATTAAATGGAAAACCTTCCCTCCCAAATTTGGCCAACCACATTTTGTATAAAGTCCACTTGTTAGTGTGCCCATGTATGTGTAGATTGTGTGCGTTCATATGTATGTGAGAGACAAAGCTGAACATTCCATGAGATTCTATACTCTCTACTGTATGTGAATAAAACCTTTAAAAATCAGCCTACAGATGCTTGTTGTATTCTTAATGATAATCTAGCAATTTCCCTGGCAGAGAAAAAATATCTATAGATACACATCAAAACATCTATAGATATTCCTACGCACCATTTGTGAGAAACTGTATCTGCGCAATAGCACTTGTGCACCCTAGATAGCTGCAAACAGCAGTGCACTTACACAGAAAATGTCATTTCAGTGGATAAAGACTTGGTGTGAGCAAGTGAATATCTACAAACTATAGGAAATACTAATGTTTGTGTGAATTTGTCTGTCTCCCATGTTCTTTCTGAAATGCCTTGCACCACCTGATCTTCAGCTGTAGTTTATCATCCTGTCCCACACCAGAAATTCCTGTGCTGAATCAGAGGCACGCAGTTTAAAAGTGTCCTCTCCACAACCTTCCCAGCTTCTTGCCAACAGGCAGTGGGGACAACCTACAGTGCAACCATGCAGGATGCTTTGTCTTCTAGCTGCTCTTTGGGTAGTTGTGAGAGGTGATTATATACAAAGTGTGGTTGGCCAAATTTGGGAGGGAAGGCTTTCCATTTAATCAGATGACCTCAGATCTGCTTTACCCTTGTCCTGATCTCCCAGATGTGGGTTATTCATTGTCACTGTGCATTTTGTGAAGACAGATCACACAAGGAAGGCAGGACACAGCCTATATTCTCCAGTTTTCTGTCATGCAAAGGCATAATTCAAACCAAAGCGATCTCTCCTTCCCACAGGACCTTCCTTTGTTCTGATCGTGTTTGTTAGGAAATCTCAGGTACCCATCCTGTTGCAGGCACCTTTCGGTGAGGTGTATGGCATAGGCATCCCAGATGGGATCACTGTCCTGACTGCCAGTGAGGGATGTTGTGGAGAAACAGTGCAGCTCTTTCCAGGTGATGCTCTCCTCTGTCCCTGGCACTTCCCAAAATTATCCACGTTGGCCACCGCTAGCATCCAAGGAAATCCAAGATTTTGGAGCCAGCTCTCATGGTGGGTGCCCAGTCCTCCTCCCTTCCAGAAGGAAGACCAGCGTGTCCATGGAGTGGGGAGCTGGCCCAGTTGCAGGCAGGGAGGCAGGACAGAAGGGGAGGGACAGGCTGCAGGAGAGGCTGACTGCACCATTCACCCAGCTCTGAGGTCTTGGTGCTCACAGCTCATGGGAAGAAAAGTGTTTCGCTTCACTCCCTGACTCCCCTCACTCACACACAAGATAAGGGTGGACTTGCATTTATAGCAAATTTTCTTTTACTGATAAGATCAGATGCATATTTGTATAATTTACAGCTTCTTTTACAGCTTCTTTTACTTTCCAAGCAGCGAGGCAGCAGACCTTTCCACTGCTTTCCAGGCTCCTCCTGCTTGACATTTTTCCTTTAATTTTCATGGTGACCCATTTAGCTTTGATGGGACTCACTTTGGCTTATCCACAAAACTTCAGCAAGGGTTGAATTAGGATACCTAGTCCTCATTAACCATTTAAAGTCATTGGAAGTGGCTGCAAACTTACATTGCATCAGATTTAGAGCATGGCTTTCAAAGCAGAAGGTATCTAATTATTATAAAGACTATCACTTTAAAAAATAGCAATCTTTTCTAACTTCTCACATAGTGAAAAAGTGGTGATATCAGCAAAAAATGTTCTAAATCTTGAGCGGACCTCCACAAATTAATCTGTCTTGAAAATATGTCCCAAAGACTATTTGCATAATAAATTAGGTTTAATTGATTGTTTCATGAATACCATACTTTTAATTAAAAAAAAAAAAAAAAAAAAGATGAGAGGCAGCGACTTTCTTTTATAAATGTTAGGTTTGTAGGTTTGTGCAGCACAACCTCAAACTTATTCAGGGTGGAAAAAAAAAAAGCATACCATTATTTTCAAAACCTCTCTGCTTTATTTTTAACTCTCTTTTTCATCTAGTCTTTTTCAGTATAGCAACCGCTCTGTATTACAGGGTGTATCCAAACTCAGAGAAAAACTTCTGGCCAATTGTTGTTGAGGAACTTTCCAAAGGACTGCGTTGCTCTGTCTGGGAGACTGAGAGTGCCACGTCGCTCCCTCATTTTAAAGGCTGAGAAAGCCATCATGGTTACTTTTGCAGTTCTTGATGTGGTTCTGGGTGGTAACTTCAGATCGCCAACATTGTTTTTTTCCCTCTGGCTGCAAGGACATACCATAATTGTACTTGGCCGCGTCAGCTCTGACTGCTCTGAAGTGCAAAACTGGATCACAGGGACCATCTAGTGTCCTCAGCCTGCATGCTCCACAGCAGCAACACCTTTTGGCAGACTGAGAAAGACTGAGAGAGTCAGACAATGCTCTCCAGCCTCCCTCCAGCCTGCTCGGTTAAGTGTCTCTACTTCTGTATTTTCTCTCTCTCTCTCTCTCTTTTTTTTTTTTTTTTTTTTTTTTTTTTTTTTTTTTTTTTCCCCCGTTGGGGTTTAAAAAACGTTCTGGAGGAATAAATCAAATATTGTTGAACACTTTGGGTCAGCTGAAACAGTTTTCAACAATTACAACTGATAAAATGAAACAGGTATTTTTGAGTGGTCTTTTTCAACGTCCTGCTGTGAAGAAAATGAAAGATATGCTTTTCAGCATGTTCACAAAGATTTGCATATTCACTGCTTTTCACCTAATATTTTTTAAAGCAAGGCAGAAACAATGCAGAGTGTGTCAAGAATAAAAGAATTAGAGTGCAAAAGGTCTGAAGTTTCCATTGCTGATTAATGTAATCCTCACGCCCCTCAGAGACCATCCGGTGGCCACGGTGCCCATGCTCCTCTCCACACCCGGGTGGGAGAGCACTCAAGGAATGGAAAGTGAGGGTGGGAAATGAGCTGTGAGGCAGGGTTGAGGAAGTCAAGGCTTGCTTGCCACATAGCTCATCCCCACCCACACATCTGTAATGGGAACGCTTGGCGGGGGGACAGGCTTATGCTGCTGCCCTTCCCCTCCACCACAGGGCACCGCCTTTCTCCTCCTGCTCTCTTCTTTGAGGTCAGAAATCTGGCCCCTCAGAGAGTCAGACTTCTGCAGAGAGAAGCAGGTTTGGGGAGAATAGGTTTTCTAGGAATACAGTCAGCTTTTATGGTTTGATCCTAGACAGAAGGGCAGCAGGCTCTCTTGCCGTGTTTGGACACTCCCGATTGCATCCACATTTTAAAACCTCAGCGGGACAAAAGGTTTCAGTATACTGTGCTAACTTGTATGAATCCCTGAGCTATTTCATCTCACCTTGAAAGAAAAATAAAAGAGGCAGAGGGCCTCTTTCCTTAAGGAAAACTGCGGCTTGACTGTATCTTATTTTGCAGATAAGAAATTCCTCAAAAGAACATCTAGAGGCAATAGAGGCAGGGAGGGAGGGGAAAAGGAAGACACTCCTTTCAGATCATACTCCCTGCAAGTATGATTGATGGGAATTCTGCTGCATAGCATTTCATCTGGATTTTTTTTTTTTTCTCTGAAATAAGAAGCCTTAGCATGATCACAGCAGTTTATGAAATACTTTTGATTTCACCAAATGGTTCAGCCTGGTAAAAAAAAAAAATAAAGGAAGAAAAAGCTGACTAAATATCTTCAAAAGTAGAAAGAAAATCATTTAGTAAATCCAAGTGAAATGCATTTCAAACTTTGCATCATAATTTCCTCATTTTAAAGGGATTTAAAAAAATGTCCAAAACATAAATAAAAAATTTTGTTTCATATCAGTCTAAACATTTGTCTAAATCACGAGGAGTTATATGCAGTACTTTTCACCTGCACTTGCACACCAGATTGCAAGACCTCTTCATGTGTTGATTCATTGCTAGAATGAATGTCTGGACATGTCCAACTGACCCACAGATGATGGGAATGACTAAGGCTGGAAGAAATCTGTGATTTACTTCGAAAGTGTCTCTGATCCATGGACCAGGACAGCAAGGCATAACTTAGAGGATGGAACAAACATTTCAAGGAACAGTTTTAAGCAATATTTATCCAAAGGGTTAAAATCTGGCAGCAATATTCAGAACCACTTATTTTCTTTAGCTTTGTGAAATTGAACTTTTCTGAACCCTCACCGTGCCAGGACATGCTCCTGAACTGGAAAACTTGCTCTGATTAATTAAAATCAAGAGACAGCTTTCATTCCAAGATAAAATGCTTGTTTTACATAATCAGCTTTCTAACAGGATACTATACTGTAGTAAACTTAAAAATAGACATGATATGATATAGTCTTACTGTAGATACTACCAATGTCTCCACCATATGTATTTAACAAGCAATAAATTATGTTATTTAATTGTAGTGCAAAAATGGGTGCAAAAGTGTCACCTTGTTAGTGACATGTGGGCTGAGGGAAAAACTTGAGAGTTCTTTTAGTTAAGGGGTGGGAAAATTTGCATTTTTTTTCAAGGTACGCTATAGGAAAAAAAAAAAGAAAAGTAGGGAAAAATAAAAGCACTCTAGTAAAATATTTTGCCTTGGAATAAGCACTGAATTTATTCAGAGAGTAATATTCAATACATCAGAATTATTTATCTGATGAAGTATTTTCAACAAAGTGGCTTTCTTCTTAATATTACTTTATTTTCTGACATGGTTTCAAGTTTTGCTGTTGTTGACAATGATAGGTCAAGTGCTGTTGGTCTTAGTCTGCTGTGCCTCAGCCACATTATATAATATATATAATATATATGAGTGTGTTCTGTTCATTTAACATTATGCCCTGCCCATCCACTTCCAGCACTAGAATACCTCTGGCCCTATGTTGTCCATCAGGTAAGAAACAAACTAGTCCTTGATACATCCAGGGTTAGCTAGAATACATTGACCAGCCCTTCTGGTGTAACTGCTTCTATGAGGGCATTAATGCTGGCCTCCCTTCTCTCTCCAGATTCTTTCCTGGTGTTTTGAGGAACCATCTGTCTGAGATGTCTGCTGCTCTGTCAGATCTGGCTAAGGTTAGTTATCAGTTATAACTTATTGGTGGTGGAGGGAGAGGTACAATCTAAAAAGAAAAGGAATTGCACAAGGTCATGGTTCAATGAAAATAGGGTTACTATATGATGTGGGTTATGGATGAGGGTAAGCACACTGCAGACATTGAGGTGCTCAGGGACCTTGTCTTGGTGTATATATCCCACAATCACTTTTGTCTGGTGTAAATCAGCGCTTTGCACAACAGGGAGATCTTTCTTCACCTTCTGCTCTCTGCCAGCACTAGCACACATGTGGCTCGTGTGAACTAGACCACATTGCTGAGCAAGCTGAAAACCAGCTAGTGGTCTGCTGGGTTGGCTGCCCAAGCCTCTCTAATTAGCCTGTTTATTGTAAAAGAGCCATTTGCCCTTTAGCTGCCTTGCTGTGCCAGATTAAATATCTCTGATTCTTTAGTAATGGCATGAGGAGCAGCTCTGGGCACTGGCTGACCTCATTCAGAGGCCTCATTTACATCAAAATATTTTAACACTCTTAGAAAAATCTCTGAAGCCTGGGTGCAAGAGGAGGCAGAAATGTGTGTGAAGAGTTGGGAAGCTCTGCTAGGAGGATGGTTACAGCTCCCTCTGCCTACGTATAGTTTTGCTGCAATCCTTTTCTCTTGGGCAGTGATGTGTCCCTGAAGGCAATTACCGCAGCCCCTGATGATGGTCACCATGCATGAGATGAGGGCCTTTGATTAACAGGATAATAAATACAGGGAAATCTGCCCTCCAGAACTGCTGGCCCTGTACTTTCCAAATCTGCAAACTCACAAAGGCCAGACTTGAAGCATCTGGACTAGCAGACACTTAGTAGAAGAGCTCTGAATCAGTGTCTATTTTTCCTCTGAATGTCATCAGTTTTTAATGAAACTGAAGTCCTAACTGCTGTGCTTTAAAATATACCTCTTTCCTGCTAGCATAGCTGCCATGTGGATGTATGTACTTTAAGCTGGCTTTTTAAAAATAAATGCAATGTTTTGTAGCTGTGACTGCTTGTGGCTTAATGTATCTTCAAAGGCAAAGAGTTTGTCTCTCCTCAAGGAGAAAAGACTGTCACACACATATAATGGCCTATATTAATGTTTGTTTTTCTGCTTTTTATCAGAAATGTGGTAGTTTTCTCCTTGCTTTTCATCATGTAAAATTATGATAATTGAGAATGCAGCACATGGTTTTCCTTTGTATGAGGAATATCAACAAAAATAAAGTTCAAAGCGTCAGTCTCACAGGTAATATACCAGTGAAAATGATAGGGAATTAAATAGGCAACCTCATTATGAGAGAAATCATAGGTATAATGCTATCTCCAGGCATGAATAATATAGTACAAATCACTGGAGTTATTCCAGATTTTAACTCTTGTAATGAAGATCCAGATGTCATCCAGCATCCAGTTAGAAACATGTGGTTATAAAGATTTGGAGTAATGAAAAATATAGGTAACATTTTCATCATAAAAATATATAGCCTTCCTTTGTGACAAGTGAGAGTATTTGGCAAAACAAGAATATTGCTGCACTTTATCTCTTGACTAATAAATCACTAGTTATGATTGCTTGTTTAATAAATAAATGAAAACTAATAAGTTAAATTATACAGCTTCAAATCTTGTTTAGTCTTTATATAAACTTTATATAATGAATGAAAAAGGTGTGGAAATGAGTAATGCAAAATATACTATTTTTGTGGCAACACCACACTATTCATATTTAGTATGTTAGGAAAAATGAAGTCATTAGTAAGGTAGCTAACTAATACATCATTTGCTGAAAATCAAGAAATCCTACATGGGATTGTGTGTGAGAGACCAAGTGCCTTGCACTTTTATGGTTTCTGTATGCTGTAGGAACTGTGAAGTTAACTTCTTTGGCTAAGGAAGGATTCAATGTGATTTAAGGAAATCACTGGGTGATATTCTTTTAGTTTCAGAACTTTAATATCACAGGAAAAATAAATTCTATGAAAAAAATAACTGACTGAACTCTGAAGCTGCAGCCATCATTGCAGCCCTTTTACATACCACATAATTCGTGAAACTTAGAACAACCTCAGAACTACTCTAATTGTATGTTCCTGGCAAATACAGTGGTTCCTATCTTTGATTCGCTTTCTAGTCTTACATGGTTGCTGGAAGGATGGAAAGATTCCCCTTCCTTACATGCAGAGATGTAGAGAAAACATGCATGCACATCTTTGTTAGCTTTAATCCTATTGTATTCCTAACAATGAAGTGCTGCCGGAGACCATGTAGTTATCAGAAGCTCCACATGGTGTCTGTAGTGCAAAAGAAAAGAAGCCCTATGAAATAAAATTCAAAAAAAATTAAGACTGTTTTTTTGGAAACCTGACCACATGCTGGCAAAGTGGGAAAGGGGATGGAAGCATAATTATTACAAGTAATGAAAGTAATAAAAATATTTGCTGCTTTATATTAAGTACATTAAAAGAAAGAGGGGATGAGAACTTACATGTACAAACATGGGAAGCCGTGTCTGGGAAGGGTCTCCAAGGGTCTTCTTGTTCTTCAGCTGTCTTCATGTCAGCTTTGACAAGTGCTTAAGAAAAATGCATGAGTGACAAGAAAAGAAGGCATAGAAATAAGATTTCACCGCCTCTTCAGGCAATCTCTTCTAGAGCTTTACTAGCATTATCACTGTTTTTTTTTTTTTTTTTTTTTTTCCTGAACTCAGCCTTTCTTGCTCAATGTCCTGTCATTATGGACTTAGGGACCCACTTCTTCCCTTGCTCTTTTGCTATGTTCCTGTCAATTTTGTCCAGCTGGTCCACATCTTCCTAGAAGAAGAATCCCCTAGGCTGAACTCAAACCTTTGAAGGGGGCCTTAACATTGCTGAGAAGACAGGAGGTTTGATTTGCATGCTTTGCTAGATCTCATTGCATTTTTCATCTTTGGATAGTATTTGCATTTCCTTAACATTTTTAACTTTTATTTAGCTTGCCACTCTTTAAAAATCTTCCTTCTCTTTTGTCCATGTAACTGCCAGATCTTCTTGTCCAGTCAATTTTTCTGGACTGAATGAAGTACCACATTCTTGTCCCTGCACCATGATTCATAAGACCGTATTCCAACTTTAAAGACTTCCTAGATCTCTGATCCTCAGTGTGACTGGAGATTTTCTCAAGGTGGCAATGTCTTCAGATCCAGATCACTAATAATTATATTGAGGATATTTGGATGTAGCAGAGACGTCTGCAGAACCTCAATGCAGTCTTCCATTTTTATAGTTAATCTCTTACAGTTATAGTAAATTTAATCACTTTCATTTCTGAGAATTGGTTTCTATTCCAATAGTTTAATGTAGGCTATACTTTTCTAGTGTGGCAGTAAATCGATTAATACTGACTGCAATTTGTCTCTCTCTCTCTCTTTTTTTTTTTTTTTCTAGATATTTACAAATAATTTGTTGGATAATGATGGGCATTTTTTTTCACATTAACTGAAGTTAAGCTGTTGGGTTTCCAGTTCACTAGTTCTTCCTTTATCATTTTTTAAAGACAAGCCTCTTATATGCTTCTGAATATTTCTTTTCTCCTTGAATAACTAAAAATAATTGTTTGCAGACTTGAGAATTATTTTTCAACCCATTTAGATATTGTGGGATTAAGTCATCAGACCCAGATGATTTAAATGTATAGCTCAGTTAAACACTCAGGGATGAGGTCTTTCTTTTCTGCAACATATTAATTATGTTACATCACTTGCTGGCACTCTTTTTTTTTTTTTTTTTTTTTTGTGAAGCTATTTTAGTGAATATCATTGCCTTGGTTTTCCCTTAAACTATGTATGTACTGTTAGATTTGGACGTTTTCTGCTAATTACATTCTATTCTTCCTCTTTCTAAGTACTTGTGCTATACTTCGATATTCATCCTTAGTACCTTGGCCTTCTATTTTACTTCTGTCTTATAGCTGAACTCCACGATGATTGTTAACAATTTTGTCAAAATGATTTTATAATATACTTCCTGTACCACCTTCACAACTGGATAGTCCTTGCTATTAATTTATTAATTAATTAATATTCTTGCTTCCTTTTATTTATTCCTTTAGTGCTGACAGAAGATGTTATCATGAAATCCACCCGAGTCTATGGGTATCTGACTTTCTGAAATCTGTAACTCTGTTTTTTCTTCCATTTCTTTTATCCTAATGATCTTGAACTTTGTCAGGTAATGGCCATTGTCACCCTAGTTACCGACTGCTTTGAGGCATTTTCTGCTCTCATACGCAGAAGACTGTCTTCATCTACTGTATTAGATTATTACTTATATATTGCACAGGTTTGATCAACTGTCTGTACCCTGTGCCTAGTTGGTATCTGGACAATTTAAGTCTCCAGTAATGAGAAGATGCACACTATGGATGATTCTGTTAGAGGTCACAAAAATATTCGTTTGTGTTCTCTTCCTCACGTGTCCATCAGTGTTATGAAGTGTATTTTCCTCTGTAATTATTACTGAGAAGCTGTCAGCAGAACACACTGCCATCTAAATCAAAGCATTTATAAGTACCCCTGACTTAAAAGCCAAGGTCTCCTTCCTTTTTTGCCTTCCCTCTCCCTTCTGAACAAGCATGTCCTTTTAGAATATTCATTCCCACATGTTGCCCCACCAGCTCTCTGTCATAACAGCTCTGTCAAGCCATGCCTATAAGTAAGAAAAGGCACAAAAGGTTAAGCTCAGATGAAAGTGGAGTAGCTAAAGCTGGCTGAGGCCAGCTACAAGATGTGTATCTGAATCCCAGATTAGACTTTGACTCAGACTTTCTTTCAAGTCATGGTTTGGCGTCCAGGCATCCTGTACATTGCTGGCATGTACATGTTACTTTAACCATGTTTACACTTTTCCAGCATTTAACAGCACTCTTAGTATAACTGATCTTCAGGAAGAAATTTATTCCTCGTTTCCAAACACACTTGCATTTAATGAACAAATTATTTGCATGGACCGTTTGCACATTATTTAAGATCTGTTTGAGTCTATTTGAGATGTGCGATCACTTGAACAGTAAGTAGGGGATAAAAGGGAAGTGGAACCTGATCCCATTGTCTCTAATTTCTGTAAATAACACACGTATCCTTTCTGATCTGTACTTAGCAATGCAAAGCAAGGTCTGCTAATTTAGAGGAGGATTTTTAGTCCTTTCTGAATAATAATGATTACTTTTGTTAGTGAGCTGGTGGTTGAATGATTTTCTCTCTGATATTTTTAAGGTATATATTTTCTTCTTGATACCATTCTGTCTTTGGGGGTTCCTTTCTGATACTTGGAACAAAAAGATTCAAGATTTCTTTATCAAAACCTTGGTAAACATGGATTATTTAATCAACCACCCACATTGCACACACAGCGGAATGCTTGATTTTGGAGTGGCATGAGGATATTAATGAGGAGAATTATAATAAGAAAAGAAATCACTGAAGATAAAGCTTAACTGAAAAAAACAAAACAAAACAAAACAAAACAAAAAAAACAAACCACCACAGTCAAGCTGCCAAGATTTTCCTGTCGTATTCCAATTATCTTTACAGGAAAACTTTTAGCCTTTATCGTATTTTTAAGAGTTGAAAGTAAAGGGAAGGCTAAGGTCCCAGCACCACGTCCAACACAGAAAACGACAACCCATTGTCTGACTGCAGATGTTGGTGAGGGCAGAAGCCGTGTGTTGTAACTCACTTCCAAACTCTGCAGGTCTTGAAGAAGCACAGCAGTCACCTGGAGTATGTGGAACTGCATGCTGAAAACAATGGTCATAGTCTCAGTGGTGCCCTCTGGGAAGTGAAAAACACATTCAAATTGTTCAGCGCTAAAAATTTGATTTCTCTTCCCATGACAAATTCCTATGGGCTATCAGCAGACCAGGTATTCAAGCGGTACCAGCTCCTGGGAATGGATCACCCTGGCAGCAGCAGGGGGCAAGGAGATTCCTGTAATAGTTACAGCATGAAATGAACAGGCTGTGACTACTTTAAAGCTGCTTTCAGATACTTGTTTATATCTGAACTGAGACTCCAGAAGACTGAAGGCTCTATTGAGCAGGCACTATTATTTTATGCAGTTAAAAACTGCACTATTATTTTATGCAGTTACGCCCAGCAGGGTAGCAGGGCCATTGTCAAATACTATATTGTTAGAGCACATTTAAGAGCACATTTATGAAATCAACCAATCAACCAGTCGCAACTATCAATTCATGGTAGATTGGTCACCTGAATGCCAGTGCTTCAAAGCAGGAACACAAGTGTTTTGAACTAAAAAAATGTAGATCAACCTTCTGAGGCTGAAATGCTCAATCTCTGTTTGGATAAGGAGTCTGAAGCACCAAACAATGGGAGTGAAAAGCCTTGACTCCAGCAGCATCAAGATACTTAAGTGTCTACCCGAAATCAATTATCCGGCTTGGAAATTTTGGTCTTGCACTCTGTTTCCTGAGGCAGAACATACAAAATAGGTCTATTCATAGTCTCATATAAGTGACAGCAATAATAATGATAAAGGAAAGCACCACCACCACCAAAATTTGGCACAGTGCTCATAAAAAGCAAATGCTGCTGGCTTACATCTCCTGATTTTTCCGTGCATTATATGTATTCTAATTTTTCTTTATGCCAATAGCATCTCAAAGGTTAACATTTTAGAGCTGAATTAAACTGCTGTAAAATTTTCTGTCTGGTATATCCCACACTACATTAAGAATAATATCTTTTCCATAACCTCATGTTACTTCTACTCTGTTGAATTTAATAGAAGTGTTATATAAAACAGCACGGCTGCAAAATCCTAGCAGAAGATTTTTATTTTTCATTTTATTAACATTTCTCTCACATTTCTGCTTAAATGGCATCACTTTATTTTCTAAAGGCAAATGTACGATGTTGCTTTGGTTGGGATCATCTTCAGGGGGCTTGAATGGGTAAAGGGCACACCCTGCTGGCAGCTGTCTTCCCAGCAGTATAAAGTAATGGTCTGAAGAGCAAAGTACATTGAAAATTATTAGTTACAAGATTTGTTCAAAATTCATTGCTCACTGGTGCCACTGTAGCTCATCAAAACTTGTTTATAGCTGACCATTTTTTTTTTAAATTGGACTAACTCACAAAGTATTTCACAATTTCAGATATTTAAAAAGTGCATGGCTTTGCTTATAACAGCATTATCTCTCTGGGTTTTGGGGGAAAAAATGCAGTCAGAGGAAATACTCTGGTTATCGTTACAATGCCCAAATCCATCTCACTCAGGAAATTTAACTCTACTGTGACTGGGGTGCAAATCATGTATTTTTCTGAGACTTTAAAAAATTTTAACTGCCTTCCTGGGCCTAAGGTATTTTTTTTTTTTTTTTTAGAGCTTTAGTTTGCCCATACAGAAGGTTTTCTGTCTGAATCACAATAAACTAAAAACAGGGCTACTGAAGACAAAATTGTCTCAGAATAAAGGTTGTCTCAATTAAAAAGCAGCAGTAGTTTAAACTTTATGAGAAAAGTTAATAAAAACTGCATGAGGAAGAATTTAAGGTAATGTCAGTTAGCAGGTTGGTATCATACATAACTCATAGCTGATTCAATGTGCTTCAGCTGCATATGCACCATGGATTCACAATGTTTTCCAGTTCCTAGTAAATCTTAACTGTTTTCCCAGAGAATGCTTTCTAAACCATAAGCTTCAGATCAGGCTTCATCTTTCTTCTGCCTGGCCTTGCACCCAGTTGCAGGTGCATTTCAAGGATGCTCTTGTGGAAGTAAGAGCCCCAACCCTTACCTAACAATGCATGCTTTGGCTCAGGGACCTCACACCCCTCCAGCTCCTTGCCATTGTAATCCACGTGGACCCTGACAAACAGCTTTATTCCAGGATGCTCTAGGAGACATCTCAAGGTGTCCATCACTTTTGTACTCAGCACTCTAATCCGCAGGCACCATGAATTTAGCTATGGATGTCTGAGAACTAAATCTGCTGCCACTGTTGGCTGTGCTTTCCTGTCATCTGTGATCTCAAAACTAGAAAGGGTGCTCTCATTGCAAAAGGGCTTGTGACCATCATCTCAGGGGATGGGACAAGCTCCCTCTACAGCACTGTTTGCCTACACTCCCTCTTGGGTCTTTCCTTCCAGAATATTCCTGTGCTCCCCAGAAACCTTTGTGGTGAATGAAAGGGGTGTGGAGGGGAGGAGGTTGGAAAACAAACATCTATGGCCCATCTTTATGTTTTATGTTTCCTGAGCAATTCTGGTTCAGTCATTCTGGCCATGAGATGATGACTTCTCCCTTACATTGAAGCAGCCTTCTCGGTGTGCATGTGTGTTTGTGGCTTACCTACAACAATCTTAATTGCTCACCTGGCAGCTGGTGCATTAACTGCAAGGTCCCATCCTGGCAGTGGATTTCAAACTCCATTCTCTCCTTAGTATTTTTTATCTGGGAGGTATGACCTGTAAAACCAGTTCAGATTTGCAAATTAAGTTAGACTAGCTACTGTGTCATTCCTTTTAAACACTCAATAGCTCTCAAGTTATTACTCTTCTTCAAACTTTCTGTGTTTGCAGAGGAAATTATTGAGGACAGTTGCAGAAGCTGCAATGAATGGCAGATAAAAAAAAAAAAAGTGCAAACCATAGTAATTAATTGCTATATGTGATATTAAATGACAAAATATTTCTCTACTATGAAGTAAATATTCAAAAGAAAGCTTCATGTTTTGAAATTAAAATTGAGATTTTACTCTTGAATTTTTAACCTCTCCTTTTTTTTTTTTTTTCCCAGTCTTCTCAGTGCAGCAGCATGAGGACATTGTTGGACTCTAGGTTGTACTACTGAATTTACATTCTGAAGTGTTTTTTTTTTTCTTTTTTTTTTTTTCTCTAGCCTGTCTTGGGTCTCATCACTTGCTCTCATCCTAAAAATATAAGAGAATAAATTCTATTCATAAATCAAATGTTAACTTTTTCTCAAATCAGCTTCAGATTTGGACCTACATTCCAAGAAACTTCATAATAGACATGCAATATGCAGTTAAATGAACCCTTTATGTTACATGATAGCAATTCTGTTCTAACCCATTTATTTATTTAAAGATGCATATCTGTTCTTTGAAATACTTATGCTATGTTGGATTTCTTTTTTCTTTTCTATAATGATTTATCTCATAAATATCACTAACATATATGGTTTCTATTGGACAATTGCCACCAGTATTGATTTGAGCTTTATTGACCTTTGCCATAGAAATTGTTTTGTTCTCAACACAAATCTCAGACTGTGAGAAGCACAGAGGTGTCACTGGATTGATTCTGTGAGATGCTGAGCACTTGATTTCAATGGGAGTTGCAAGTTCTTACACCTCTGGAATGGGAGGGAGGGGGGAATAAAAATGCAGATTACTTTTATCTGGCTTTAGCTGAAATGCATGAGAGATTTTAATATGAAAGAAACAAATTATTCAGGTTGAGAGAAGCTAGACAAGTTAATTGCATCCTTCAGCTTGTAGCATCCATGTAGGTCCCAATTAAGCAAACAACCTTCTTTTTGGAGGTTATGTTGTGAAGGTTGCTCTCACGTGATACTTTCAGTTGACTGCCTAAATAATTTGAAGCCTTTCATATGAGTGGTTGAAGCTCATGCCTTTTTCTACTGCAGATCTTCCCACTGAAGTATCTGAGGTATATATTCCCACTGAAGTATGAGGGCCACTGAAGTATCTGAGGTGACAGCAGGTTTCACAGTGATATTCAAACACAAATATTTAACAAGGCCTTAGGGCACCTAGCAAGAATCACAGCAGAACCAGGGACATGCTGTCTTTCCAGGGCACAACAAACCTATCTAAAAGAGACCCCACACAGTGAGTGTGCCTCACCTGTGCTTTTGCCTAGCCCTGCAAGGTGGCCTTGTAAAACTGCATCTTTTCCTGCCCATTTTCAGTTGTCACTTTTGTTTCCCAGCATATTTAAGTAAAAGTAATGTGCTAAGTCTTTTCACACTGGAACTCACCGTTACTTATTTTTTGTTACAAATGTAGTGGAAGTTGGAAGAAATGTACATTTATTCTGTTAACATGATACCTGGACAAATCTCTTGTGCATATTGCATTTGATATTCCACACCAAACTGATTTTAAGTTTCTTGCACACTTAGGTAACCCCAAAATCACAAAACCATCTACATTATTTTTATATAAAGCAAGATATATACAGAGCATTCTCTAGTATTTTTTTTTTAGGATTCATTTGGTCTCCCTGTAGGACAAGACTAAAGCAAGGTACACTAACTATGTCTGTTACTGAGAAAATTATAGGGTTTGTTAAACTGAAAGATACAATGCAGGAACCATCAGTTCTTTCTGATAAGCAGTGAGCAAATAAGGGTGATATATTTAATAAAATGTTTTATGTAAGAAAGAATAAATTAACCACTGTGATCATAATGATTTAAGGCAATGACTTATGTTATGAAATTTCCTTAACTACATTTGAAGAATAGATGGGAGTCTTGTTGCCTTTTCCTCTCTTTTCAATTTTGCTGTTCAAAGAAGACCAATACTTCAATTTGAACTATATGGTATGGTCTCCAACAACCTTCATCCCCAATTCAGCTGTGCTGCCACCCTGAACATTTGATTTTTTTATTTTTTTTTTCCAGACTTTGTATTGCTTCTTCAGCTTTCTTCTGTCTTCAGTTGCAACAAGACTTTTAGGAGCTGTGAGCCCAAACATTTCACTGAACTCAGATCCTGGGAATGAGCATCCTGATAAAGTGTTCTCAGAGGTCAGGACCGGAAGACTTTGTGATCCAAATGACAAGTTATGAGGCTTTTGAGTTGTCATTTGTGTATCAAGTGAGCTGAGTGCATGGGACTTAGAGCAAAAGGAACGCTCCAGCTCTCCAATCCCTGCTCCAGTTCTCCAATCTCTTTCTCCAACCCTCTTATCTGTTAAATATGTCCGTGGATGTTTATTTTAGATTTGTAAAGCCAGAGTTAAAAAATTACCTGAAGATAAGAGCTAAATTTTATTTCTCTCAGAAAATGAACCTTCAAATGGTCTTCATTGCTGTTACTGATATTAACATTACATGAATTACCTTTTTAATAAAGGTGAAAGGTGACCAATCGAAGCTGGAAGAACAATCTCTTCAGAATAAAACAACCTCCTCAAACATCTATGATCTTATCCTTCATGGTTTTGACTTTTTCTCTAACACAGAGAATTTGCCCTCATTTGTAAAAAGCATATGATCTAAATGTAACATTTGCAATTTGCCACTCAGAAGAAAATTGAAGAGAAAGGAAACCAAAAAGAGAAGAACCTAAAGCTGTGATGGACTCTCTGCAACTGCCTACACTGCTAAATGAGGTCCTTGGAGGTGCTAATTTGCAGCAGAGGCAAAAGGGGCATAAGACCGTTTAGGAGGACTTATTAGTATGGGCTACATAGGAAGACAGTGACCAGCAAATTGAAGAAAGTGATTATCCCACTCTCCTTAGTTGGTGGGGCTACATCTCTGCCCACTTTTGGGTGCCCTACAACTGCTTGGAGGTAATTTACAAAGATACTGGAGCCAAATTCCACCGGGCAGTGTCAGATGCTGTAGCAGGGGACAATGGTCACATACTGAGATTGGGAGGTTCATGTTGGGTGTTAAGAAAATGTTTTCTTTGGATAATGCAGGGCAGGAACAGGTTGCTCATGGAGGTTATGGGATCTCCATCTTTGGGAGGTTTCATGTATGGCTAGATCAAGCCACATCTCATCTTATCCTGTGTCGGTAATAGCCCTGCTTCAAGCAGATGTGTGATCAATACTTCTACAATTCTATGTGGACATTTCCACTTGTGCTGCCCTGCCATTACTGGAGCTAGTTGGAATGATTAGTGAATGCAAAACATTTGAAGTACATACGTGCTTTCACAATCTGGTCTTTATTGTCAGGTTTTCACATCCAAAAATCTCAAATTTTAATTCCCAAATATATTTTCTACCAACATTCCTTTTCTGCTTTGTTCTAAATTCAATGCAGAATAAAAGGTGCTTTGGAAAGCTGATACGGAATGCAACCAATATCCTCTGGTTAATGTTCATCCTCTTGTCTTAGAAGAAACTCTGGAATACCAGATTTCAGCCTCTGCTTCCTGTGTTAATGCTTGTGTTTTAGTTTCCCTTTTCTTTCCATCATCTAACATAGCCTTCAAGGTTCCTTTACTGTAAGTAAAAAACTATTGGTTTAAAAAATATGAAGCAAAGTTATGTTGCTATGGAGATGTTTGCTATAATAGTAATACCTTATTATATGTTAAGATAATAGAATACTATACTCCATGAGAGGAAGACACATACAAACCTTGACAAATACAAGGTGTGGTATAATATAAATATTTAAACACAGGTGTAAAACACATGAAATACTCAGCAACATCTGTTTCTGAAGAATTTTATCTATATACAGTGAGACAGTGAACATGAAAGAAACATATTCTTGTAGATGCTATTTCAAAATGTATGTCTTATGCATGTTGATGTTATAGACATGGTGGTGTAAAAGCAAAAAGTGAGAGAGAAAAAGAAAGAAAATAATTCAATAAATGTATCAATAACCAGTGTCTGGGCTGGCCTCAAAATTTTGAAGAGCCTCTGAGGATTTGTGAGCACCTCAGGATAGATACTGAGAAACCTGGGTTTTCTAAACTGCATATCTAAGGACTTGCTATGAAATGGCACACAGATGAATGAATTCAAAGATGTGGAACAGATGTAAAAAGGGTAGATGGGGGAAGAAAATGTTAATATAAATCTGCTCAAAGACAAGCAGTTCCTTACAGCCAAGATTGTCCATGGTTCCCCCATATTTTTATTTATTTCTTTAAAACTTATTAAGCTTCAGTAGTCACCAAGTCTATCTATCTGTTTAAAGACAGTGTAGAAAGTAAGGCGCAGTGGCAGTGTTGGGAGGCCTTACTGAAATCATTGAACCAAAAGGTTGCACTGTTCTGCAACACTGAATTTATCAGCTCCACCCAGATTTTACTGGAGTAAAATCTTCATGAGCTGTTTGATACTAAACTTTTCTTTTCTTTCCCTAAGGATGTGTGTACTCATATACATGAATACAGATGGGGTATGAGTAGGAGGTGGAGGGCAGAGTTGGAATCTGCACACATTTGTGGAGCAGACAAGCCTGTTTTTATTTACTCCTCATGCTCCACTTTTCTGGAATGCGGCATTAAGAATAAAACTATATGTTACTAGATCACTATTATAGCCTTTGGGCCATCACTGCATATATGAACTTTGAGGGATATTGCTTTGTTTTTGAAAGGCAGCTTTTTCACAGCACAAGACATCTATTCCAACATTCCCAACATTAATTTCATGAGCGTTGTTCCTTTCCCAAGGAGTAAAAAAAATCACACCCATACCATTTTAGGTACAAAAAGGTGCAGATAATATTTGTTACAATTATGCATTTGTGTGGATGGGCCTAACCTCAAAGCTACTGGCTTTCTTATTGAACACAGTCAGGAACAAAGGTCTTCATGACCTTCACCACAGGGTATCTGGTTCCTTATCATGACTATTTGTGTACCAGCTGAATTGACTTAGCTTGGATGCACTGGAGCAACACCACTGGGAAATTACACTGAAGTCTCCAGTGTGGCAGTCAACCTGTTACCAAAGTTGTTTTGTCTTCCCTATTCACTAATCTTGTTCAGTTCAGTAGGTCTGAAAAAAAAATGTGACGCCATCCCACGATGGACTGGTGATTCTGGCTGGGGCCATGCCTTTTACTGTGGTACAAACACTGAAAATCTATAATGTACAGTGCTGCCCAGATGGAAAGGCTAAGCACAAAACAGGTGCATTTTCATTTTCCAGCCAAATGAACTCTGTTTGAGAGAATCAAAACTGGATAGGAATCCTGTCTTTCTTCTTGAACTTTCAGAGGTCTCCATCGTATACATAGCCAATGCTACTGCATAGCACCTATTCCCTGCTTCTGGCAGTGCCATTTAAAAAATAGACAGCATTGTTTAAAATAATGATCAGCTTAGGTCCTCTTCCATATAACTGCACATGAAGCAAATAGCTGAATGGCAAATTGGCTTCTCTTCAAAAGTTTCCTAGCAACAAAACAGGTAATGAATAAAGCAGCAAGTCAGGCTGCGTACTGTCAGCAACTGAAATGATGAGTTATACACAAAAAAACCCCACTCTTTATATAAGAGATACTTGTTCTAAGACTGAATGGTGCCTTCAGGACTATTTTGTGAAAGTGAAGTCAGAAATACAAAAAGCTATGGGCCTTAGCACTCTGTTATTGCATTGTTATCCGCTCTAGTCAATACTTTGCAATTTTCAGATAAGAAAACAGGGAAAATTCAGACAAGAAGGGATAACAGCTGCTTGGTCCTTTTATGAGTTTGTCCTGTTAATGAGTTTGTTATAAAAAGAGACAACCATATTGTTAATGGGGCTTAATGTACAAATAGATGTTATGAATATCTCCTTAAAGCCTAGTCAAATGCCATGCCAAAATATTACTATGAAGTCATGACCACAATTACTGCTGTGTTGTTCTGACTCAAATATTGAAAAATGTATCTGTGCTTTGGAGATGTGGTGATTTTTGTATTTATATATATATATATATATATATATATATATATATATATATATATGTTAATTTAAGGTACTTTGGGAGAAGGCCTGTGCTGGTTTTTGTTTGAACTGCATGGGCACAGCGGGCCCTGTAGGTGAGGCCGAGTGTGCAATCCAATTTACTGAGCTTTGGCACTCTGGTAGCACATTTTTTTTGTGTGTTTTTGCTCTGCTGTAGGGGGTCTTCCACCCCTCTGTGTGTAGCTATGTGCCAGCACACCTGCCTGGGTGTCTGCCCACCCTTACTCTCCCTTACAGACCCAGTGGCCATGTCTGCAAGGTCATGCCCTGCATCTCCTTAGGGCTGGCTGCTGCCCTAAGCAGCTTGCTGCACATTCAGCCTCTTTGGGTTGTAGATCACTTCATGGCTTATAGACAGTGCAGTGGGAAAACCAGGATGCCTCTGCTGCAAAGCAAGAAAGGAACTCCTGTGTTTATTTATTACCTTTTCTGACAACTTCCTGTAACTACTTCAGGGGACTTTGTGATTGACTTTCAATATTACGCAATTGTTCCTGCTTTTCCTTGTTTCATGTATGAGATTAATTTTATATTGAATTTCCTGGCTTCTTATTCTGACTCTAAGCCTTAGAGCCATCAAGCTTCATTTTATTAATCTCCATCCAGCAAGACTCACCATCCTCATGAGTGGCATCCTTAGCTTCATAATGATTCCACCATAAAAATCCTGTTCCTTACACTTGCATGTTTTGTTTCTGTCACATTTTGCTGTGCTTTGACAAAATAGCTGCAGTTCTTCGGAGATTTCATCTTTCTTGAGGAATTTTTGCTTTTAGCACTCTTCCCTGAAGTTGTTAGGATATGTTTTAAATAGCTGGAGGAGGAGATGACTTTGCAAAATACTTTAACTGCAAGGGTGAAGAACAAAACAAAACAAAAAACAGAGGAGTTTCAAAGTTTTTACCACTGGCTTCTGTGTGCAAGCAGCACGGCTGGGAGGCAGTGCAGGTCAGGCCTTGTTGCAGGAGGTTTGTCCCATCTGGGGGCCTGCCAGTGCTGTGACTTAATGCTGCAACTGGGTCACAAGCCACCAGGGAACAGAAGTGCCTAAAATTTTGGGATCTTGAACATGTGCTGGATATGCTCAAGAGTCTAAGAGAAACATACTGCCAGGGAGATTGAAGGAGTTTGTACCCGTTTGCTGCATGGGGAAAGCAGGAGCACTGAGGCAACCATCTCACCTGAGTACCTCTCTCCTTGCTGATGAGGGCGATTGCCTTGCCTTCACCACTCCATTGCCTTGGTAAATGGAGTGGTGAAGATGCTTAATCGCAAACAACTAATTAGCACTACCCACTATTTTTGGTTTGGCAAATGGAAATGACCTTTTCAGGACTCTAAGCACGTGGATTAAATTGGTACAGTAATCTCTGTTTTTATCATCTGTGTACATAAGCCAGGGGCAAGTGATCAAACACAGCAGCTTTTCCATGTTCGGTACATTAAGGAAGATTAATCTGTAGGGGATAAAAAGCCTGAAACTGGTAGAAGTATCAATATATATTTAGTGCCATTTGAATGCACTAGCGTAGCTACTCTCTCTGGCCTCCAGTGGCTGTTTCAGAAAGGCCTTCCACGGGTCCTGGTTCACACAGCCAGACACAGAGGGGTGTCTCAGCTCCCTTGGATGGCACCAGAGCCATCTTGGTGCAAGCACAAGTTCTGTACTGCACAGCTGTTGTGATGGAGCCATGGTCACTGCAACTACACACCCATTCTGTCTCATGCTCGGGAAGACAAGAGCCTGTAGCACCACATGTCCACAAGGTGTCATGTCTCATGGTGAGGCTCCTCACTGAAATGGGACTCCCAGTTTTCCACCTGCACCCCAATTCTGCATGTTGTTCCCCTTTGTGTGATCAGACGGACTATCATGCCAGTATCATAGAAAATTAGGAGGTTTGCAATGAGTTTAAAAGTAGAAAAATGCATTTGCTAACTTGCAATTTCATATGGAGAGTTTGCAGGTGGAACAACCTTTAGGCTCAATAATTTTGTGTAAATTGTGTTGTAAGGCATTAGAGACCAGGCTCCAAACATCAGCAAAAATGCCAAGGTTTTTAGGTGCAGCAGAAATAGTTCTGGCTAAACGAGGCATAGAACAGTCAGAAAGGTAACTGTGTTATAAAAATGGATAATGAAGCCATATCATCAAGGAAAAGTCCTTTAGCTGCTTTAAATGCTGTTAAGTGCTGAGATGGCAATTCCTTACTGACAGAGACACTGATTTAAACAATGGATTTTGACTATGGAATCAAGAGTCAGCTGTATCCTAATGGCATTTTGTCCCTTATTCTTCAAATCAACTAGCATTCACACATGTGCCCTCAGGAGACAGCAAGCAATTTCAGACTTCTAAGTTTCTGCAGATTTTGCACACAGCTTTTTATTGCCAGGAGAGAGGGGTCAGGCTTTAAGTAGTTCATACTGAAAATGCTAAATTGAATACACATGCAGCAGCTAATAGTACAGTTATTAGCTTTAGAAAGGCTCGGCTATCACATTGGAGAATATGGGTCTTATGAATGGCTCTGATTCTCTAGTAAATTAGTTTCTTTTAAATCAATCCACCCTAAAATATTAACCAAATGGCAATAAAAAGGCAACAATATTTTCAATAGTCAATCCTATATGTTCAACAAGAACAGTCACAGTGAGGGGCTAGATACGAGGAGACAGAGTCAGACCATGAAAAGCAAAATAAATTAGTGGGTACTGTGGATTTAGGGGAAAGGTGGGAAAGGCTAGGTCAGTCAGTGATCTTTAGGTGTTTGCTGAGGTACAGACTGAAATCTGACAGACCTATAAGCCTTTGCTCAGTGTTGCAACTACTACCACCAGTCCTCCTGTTATTACTTTCACCTCCTTCCCAGTCTGAAACCTTTCTGGACAGTGTCTTGACTGCAGGTATTTGCAGTCCATCTGTGTAGTGTGCACTAACTACAGCTCCATGCTCCAGCTCAGGGGAAAACCAGCTTTATATCTACGTAGTTCATGCACATGTTAAGTGTTACCGAGAAGTCACCATTGCACCTTCCAGTGATGTTCTAACTAAAGTTAGAAAGAAATAAAGGAGTCTGGAAGACCATAGTCATTATGGTCCCGGTTGAGATGAAATGAAATGGGGTGGTGATGATAAGGCATCAAGAGGAATGTTCATTAATCCAAGTGCAGGGTGGCAATGGCCAGACATATCAGTCACACTAAGGATAGGACCAGCCTTTGCACAGTGATGAGATGTTCATAAAGGATGACATTAAACACACCAAAGAAGACTTGAAATATAAGGACACATAATGGCTGATAAGAAAGAGGGTTCCCCATTCAGCAACCTTTGAGATTTGTCATCCATCCTCAGCTGACACAAAAAAGCAAACTCTCAAAGATATTCTTCAGATAAATGTTTTTCAGGTATTAAAAAAAAAGTTGAATAAAACTGTATTTAAGCAAAATGAGTTGTTTAAACAGATCAAAACATCTTGTTTTAATTTAATTGGTTTTAAATAATAACTTATTACTAAAATTCAACAGTGCTGTGTAAACAAGTCATTCTCAAGTGAAAAAATAACCTTTTTCCATTGAAAAGGGGTCAGTACATTGTATTCTGACATTTTCTCCATTCTCTAAGGTTGCGAGATTCTCACGAATGGTTTAAGTTCCAGTAAACATACATTTTGCTAGGAAAAAAATCATAGTTGATAAATTGCTAATCACATCCAGAGACAATTATGTAACCACCGTATTAAAACATGACACATTATCATTTTATGAAAGAAATTAAAAGCCAGAGGCAAGCAGGCAGTACTAGATTATAATGTAGGAATATTAGTATTAGAATGCAGTGTGGGACCCTTCTCAGCATATTGATGAAGAGCAGCATATGATAATCATATATTAGATCCGTAAAGAAGGAGCGTGGACTTATGTTCAAGACTACATAAGCTGTGAGATGCAAGACTCACTATTATCTTAGAAGACATTTCATGGCTAATTAAATTTAAGCTGCAGTGCAGAGAGTTAGCAGGTGAAGAGAACTGATGAACTGGAAGAAGAGAATGTATGAAGTTAAATGCCACAGCTTCCTACCAACCTGAAGCCTGACAGGATCAGATTTAAGATTTTGAGAATTGACATCAAGGGTGCAAAGCTGTCAATAAAATATCTATCTGGATATTGTATAATCTATAATAATGACATGTTTGAGGGCTCAGGAGTGAATCACTTCCATTTGCTAAGATACTATGTAAGCTGTTTACTGTATATATACCATAATTTACTGTACTGGGAGCTACGTAACTGAAACAAGCACTGACTTTAAATAAGTATGTGTTTGCAATAAAATTTATATGATTTCTAAATAAACATATAGCTGAAATAAAAGGCTTAGAACGTACAGTACTGGAATGAGAAGTCCTTCACATATAAAATAGAAGGAGTTATAGTAGTTCAAGCTTCTTCTTCCTTCTCTGCCAATTGCCTTCACTTTATTCTGGAAGGATCAAATCTACAATGTAATTCACATGTGCCATTTCAGTACCTGGCAACTCTGAGAAAGCTAAAAATAAGAACTCCATTTATTAAGACAAATTTGGTGTAAAGATATCTAGAAAATCAATGTGTTTGATTTATAACTTCTTTGTTTGTTTGTCTGCAGTGCAGCATAATGTGAGTAACAGGAGTCCATTCTCCTTTGCCTCTCTTTTTGTTACCTTTCCATCTTCCCACTCCTCACTGAAAAAGAAGAAACTGAAGTAGAAGAACAAAAGCATATCTTTCCCCCTGTAATTTCAAAGGATTTCATGTTTGACCTAATTGTTTTTAATTAGTTGTTGTTTTTTTTATTTTTATCTTGCCACTAAAAACAGTGGATCCAAAACAAAAAGCTGTACAAAGGTTCTGGGAAAATGTTTCCTGCTGTTCTCAGTCTGAAATGAAAGGTCCATTTTTCTTCCTTCATTCATAAACTTCCCCCCCAAACAAACAAACAAACAAACAAACAAACAACATCAACAACAAAAAACATAATTGACATTTTGTAAATGGTACATTTAAAGTGGATGATATTTTTACTAAAAAGCCCCTCAAACACCATCTTTTTTCCAGTTCATGGAATACAGCTGTCTCTAAATGTGTATGTAAATGCCTTTTGCACTTACAGGAACTGCCATGTTACGTCAGGCAGAAAAATAAATTATTTCCTGCATTTATTCCTGCATTATTTCCTTTGGGCGTTAATACCACGTATTCTCTCATGTTGAGGAGGCAGGAGGTTATAAGAATCAAAGAGAAGTTTTTCCTACTAGAAGTGAGCAGGCCAGCTTTCAAACAATGTTTTTGCCAATTTCGGTATTTTATCATCTAGTTGAGTAACTTTGTGACATTAACAGTATAGGTAACCCTGCAGTTAAATTTGCACTTTAAAACAAATGGGTTTGCACTGTTTTCAGGAACAGATTATGCCAATGATACCTACATAGCTGGTTACAGCAGAAATCATTGCCATGGTCAAGTAATAGATGATCTCACCAGGACAGAACTTTATCTAATCTTTGGCCTCCAAAGTGATATGTTCAAGGCGAAGTAAGTCAACAACAACAACAACAACAAAAATTCTAAATGGTTATATCAATGAACGAACCTGAGGAAGTGATTCCCTGAATTATTTCAAAGTTTAATAAAGCAAAATGATCTTTTGAAGTAAGTTTGATTTTTCTTTTGGGAATACCTCGTTCTCTGTAGTCTTTTAAAAACAGCCTTTGTCTTTTCTTCTGATGTTCTTCTATACTGGCCTCTGGCTCTGCATCCCCCTACTGCTGCCATGTAGTCTACGTGGACCAGCTGCTGGAAGCACCTGAACCCATTTGGCAAATTCTATCAGATGCAGAAGATTATTGACTCTAGGGGGTGCATACAACATACAACCTCCAGAGTCCATAAGATTTAAGAGGCTTTGTTTCCCTTTCAGAAACATGGTGAATACAGCAGTTTTTAACAGGAAAACAAAGTTTGATGCAAGGAAGAGCAATAACAGAGCAAAGGGACTGATAGAGTTGCTGAGTCTTCCAAAATTAGGAAAACACATTTAGGATACAGATGGTAAATAAATGAAACTCCCCCAAGAAACAGAACTCCTGCAGGTTCATTGAAACTAAATCAAGGCAGATTTATCTCACTAATTCTTATTAGTGGCTGGTTACAGACAGTGTGCTTGAACAGGAAAATGTTAATGGCAACAATGGCTGACTTAACACTAAACATAATTGAAAGTTGTTGCTGCTTAGGGAACTGGTTCATGCACATAAAACCAATACTAAAGATATATAGCATTTTCAAAACAGGTGCAATAATTTCTTCTGGTAGCCTTAAGTTAGGTTATATCTTATCTGAATGATTCTGATTTAAAGGACATTGCTTTCTTTTGATGATGGAAATGAAGGTAAGTATTCCTTGTCTAATGACAATTGAGTTTGCATCCTTATTTCCCTTTGGTTGATCTGAGTGTTCTTTAATTAGCTTGTGTGTCCAGTAGTCCTGAATCTTTTTTTTTTTTTTTTTTTTTTTCCAGAATCTTTTTAACCTGATGGCCAATTTCAACTAAGTGTGACAGCAGGATTAAATATAATCAGGTTCCTAAAGGTTTTGTGGAAATTGGTGGTGCTTACACTATGATAACCATGTGAGCTCATCAGGCTTATGCTGTATTTAGCCTAGGGCCGGCCTGTCACCATGCTGTGCACTGCTTAGTCAGGCAGCAATGCATCATTTGGGATCAGCAATAATAGATACCACTGCTTGCTCAGTTCAGTAGTGAATCAACATGAAGAATCTGAGGTACTGTGAGGGGTGTAGAGTGAGCAGGAAGGTGGAAAAGCAGGGACTGCAGTGGTAAGAGTTTTTGCAAGGACATGGGACACATACACATACATGACTTTGTTCTATTGGATCCCTAGCACATGGAACAACCTGCTCTGCTCTGGACATAATATTGCAAATGAATTTCAAAATGTAAAATATCATATATAAGTATGTCTGAATATCTGCAACACATGCATAACTCATTTTTCCAGTTGTTGTTTTGCCTTCTGTTATTGCCTTTTCCAAAGCCCTTTCCAGTATAGATTAATGTCACTGAGGTTATCCAAAATAAATTGAAATGTGCTATGAGTATAACAGTTGGTAACAAATAAGACCTAATTTAAGGCTACTTTAAGACCTTTTAAGACCTAATTTAAGGCTACTAGAAGAAATTATTACACCTGTTTTGAAAATGCTATATATTGGATGTTGGATTTAGGGACTTCTTGGTGGCACAGCAAAGCTATATAGAAACTCTTAAGGACACTTGACAGAAATCTCCTGTAATTTCTGATATGGTATCTTGAGAATAGTAAACATTTACACAGAATTTCATGATGTGGTAAAATGAGGGAACTCAATTCTTCCTTTTTAATTTGGGCAATGGCTGGTGCTAAAATCTGCAGAGATGATTTTCAGCAGTTGAGCAAAGAACGTAGAAAGTACTGATGGTCATCAGCTCTCAAAGGCTTCTTCCTTGCACAGGTAGTTAGAAATCAGGAGAACTAGAGCCCTTGGATGCTGGGAGTTACCCTTTGTCCACAACCCCTCACATTCAAGGAGTGGGTTTGAAGTTCAATTTCAGGGTCTTTTCTCTTTTTTAAGCTTGAAAAAGATGATAGCTGAATCTAGACCCATTGGATCACTGCACACTCCATGGTCTAATTGCCTCACATCTAATGAGTTCCTTTTGAAACAAGTGTTGTTTTAAAAATAGAGTTAATGGTGTGAACCACCTCCTTATTAATATAGTTAGATGAATAAAACTGTATTAACAAATTAACTCTACAGTGTGGGAGAGCTGTGGTTTATGTACTATTGAGGTTTGTTTCCTTTTCTCATAAGATACAATTGATTACTTTTTAATTGCATGTCATGTTTATTTTTGGAAAAAAAAAAAAAAAATATATATATTTTTCAGTGTTGGTCATATTCTTTTGGTCTACCAGCAGAGTGTGCTGACTCACAAGAACAGTATTGTTCAGATAAAGCTAGGGCTGAAAGGGGATATGAAACAGAAAATAAACTTTGAGGTAATAAAAAAATGGGGGGGGGGGGGGGAGGAGGAATAAGCCTGTTTTTAGGACAGTTTATTTTTTCCTCTTTTTATTTTTATTTTTTTTTTTATTTTTAATTTCTAATGGCCTTATATTTTTATGAATCTGTCAAAGGAACTAGATGATGCTAAAACTCAGTTGATCATAGAATCATAGAGCATTTAGCTTGGAAAAGACCTTCAAGATCATCAAGTCCAACCATCAACCTGATCTACTAAACCATGTCCCTTAGTGCCACCTCCACACATCTCTTAAGTATCTTGAGGGATGGGGACTCTACCACTTCCCTGGGCAACCTGTTCTAATGATTGACCACTCTATATAAATAATTTCTTCCTAGAGTCCAATCTAAACCTTCCCTGGTGCAACTTGAGACTATTTCCTTACGTTCTATCTCTTATTACCTGAGAAATGAAACTGACACCCTCCTTGCTGCAAACCTCCTTTCAGGTAATTGTAGAGTGATGAGGTGTCCTCTCAGTCTCCTCTTCTCCAGATTAAACAGCCTCAGTTCCTCATAATTCTTGTTTTCTAGTGCCTTCACCAATTTCTTGTCTCTTGTCTGCACACACTTGAGCAACTCGGTGTTCTTCTAGCAAGGGGCCCAAAACTGATCATAATATTCAAAGTGTGGTCTCATCAGTGCTGCGTACAAGGGGACAGTCACTTCCCTAGTCCTGCTATTTCACACTATTTCTAATGCAGGCCAAGATCTCATTGGCCAAAGGGCTTACATTCAACCAGCTGTCGACCAGGTCCAGTAAAGGATGTGTGTGTGTGGGGGATGTCCTTTACTGCCAGGCACATTTCCAGCCACTCTTCCCTAAGCCTTTACTGCTGCACTGGTTTATTATGACCCAAGTGCAGAATCCAGCATTTAGCCTTGTTGAAATGTCATGTGATTGGACTTAGCCCATCAATCCACTCTATCCAGATCAAGGAAGGCAAAGCCTTCCTGCCCTCAAGAATATTGACAATACTGCCTAACTTGGTATTGTCTGCAAATTTACAGAGGGTATACTTGATCACCTCATCCAGATCATTGATAAAAACATTACACAGCCTGGCCCCAGAGCTGAGCCCTGGGGAATGCCACTGGTGACCAGTCACTAACTGGATAGAATTCCATTCAGTCTTTGAGCTCGGTCATCCAGCCAGTTATTCACCCAGAAAACTGTACACTTCTCCAAGCCTTGAGCAGCCTGTTTCTCCAAAAGAATACTTAGGGAAAAAGTGTCAAACACTTTACCATAATCCAGGCGAAAAACAGCCTTTCCCTCATTTACTAAATGGATCATTCATTATAAAGAGCAATTGGCCTTACTGAGAAAGAAAAAAACATTGAATACCTTAGCTTGAACCTCATCTTTTATCACTATGTTTCCCCATACATCCAATAAAGGATGGAGATTCTCCTTAATCCTCCTCTTACTGTTGATGTATTTATAAAGCATTTCAATTATCTTTTACAACACTAGCCAATCTCTACATCACCCTAGCCTAGAAATCCATGTATAAATTTTAAGACAAATGGAAAAGAAAGAAGACTTAGATATTTGCAACTCACTCCAATCATTTCTTAGGTTTTGTTCTGTAGAAGTATTTAATTCCAAAGATTCTGATTTTTTCTCCACAGCTGCTTGGGAATATCCTGTTTGTTCTTTACTCTATGACTCGATAATATATGATTACAATTCAAATGCAAACCATTGAGGACTTTGTAATTTAATACTAGTTGAAATATATTCCTTCCTGCTTTCAAATAATCACCTCTTGACTAAACACCACTGTAGATATGTGTAGTAGCTTCAGCACTGTTTGGAGTGGCGAAAAACTCTTCAAAGGTCTTTTACACACTTTCTAACCAGTGTAAAACTGAATGCAGTGGGTCGTAAAAATATCTGTGTAGAAACAAGATCTGCCCTGCGCTGAAAGCTAAGGGGTTTCTTTTCTGTTTTGTTGTGGTTCCCATTGCATAGCTTGAAAATTTGAAACTATTTCATATATTTGGGTCTTTCTACATGTGTCCATGGAAGCTTCATACTATTTTCTGGAAACAATAAATGAGAAAATCACCTGCAGACCATTGTCTTTCTGTGGAGCTCTTTTATCTCAGCTTTGTTTCTACCAACCTGAATACTGGAATAGTGTTGGTCTTAAGTTTAAAAGTGTGGGCTCTCTTCTCCAGTGAAGTAGCTTCAACATTACCCAGAAATGCTTTCTTCTCTCCTGCTTCTAGGCAACAGCTGTCTAAAGAAAAGTCGGCACAGTTACAGCCCACACAATGCACACACCCACACACTGAATATGAGGAGCTTGCTTGAGGGCTTTCAAAACATGGAAAAGAAAGCTAAATGACTTGAGAAAGAATTTGAATTGCATATTATCTGAGCTTATTGACTGACTCAAGCAATTTTCTCTTCCTAAAAATCTTAATACTTGCTAGGAATAATAAATTTTATAATACCAACCCAACACCAATTTTTAAACTTTTAGATATCTGAAGATACAGTTGAGGTATCAAAGGTGGTTTTTGCAGGCATGCAAGGCATGCAAGGATCTACTTCAGGTCCCAGACTGTCATTGGAAAAGCAACCCTAGACATTAGCCTTTGACATTGTCCAGCCCTTGACATTGTTTATGTGAGGCAGACTTATTCCATGTAACCCAGACTTTTTTTTTATCATAAGCCACATTCACAGTGCATGTTACTTGGGAAGCACAAGCTAGGGTTTAACTTCTTTAGCAGCTTGCACTTAAACTGACAGACCTTAAGTCTGAGTCTTTTTGCCTGATTTTGGATTGACCTTAGGATAGGCATTGAGTCAATACAGCTTGTGCTTAGCTTTATACAAATAGGCTGCATTAATGTAAGAATTTGCTAACTGCTTTCTATTTGAAGATTGTTCCTGCTGCATTCTGGACTGCTATTGCCATGAGCTTGCCTGAGTCCTGTGCACATTTGCCATTGGCAGCATCTATTCCTGAATCTGCTGAAGTACCAGTGTACTCCAGAATTTGTTACATGACTACAGAAGTAGGTACGTGTAAATTAACAACCAGATATTCCCTTAAGGTTATGAAAAGGGGAAAATGTTAAGGAATACTAAAAAGGGATTGTTTGCTAGTTATAATTCCTTAGATGCAACTGGTGATATAATCAGAACAGCTGGTATTCTTCTCTACTCATTTGTCAGGTCCATTGGATGATACATCAGCAATGGTTTTGCTAACAGCCTGAATTTCTCTGTTTGAAAGTTAAGAATTTGGGTCATACAAAACCAAGTACAAATCCATGTGGAACAAGTGGCTTGGGTGTGTGATAAATGTATGGTGGGCCATCCAGATATTAGGTAGGTTGAAACACCTTTCAGACATGCATCTTCATCTCCATGAACTATAGAGATGCATACAGCTCAAGTATACTGACCAGATGCATAAAGTTGAGGGGGAGGAAGGGAGGCTGAATCAAGGCAGAATCTAGGTGGTCTTCCCTTCTACATGCAAAAGGATCACTAGCATTTACTGTGCAGGGCTTAGCTAGAGGGATATAATCATAACTCCACCAAGAGTCTACCTCAACCACCAAAATTGGAAGTATCATACATTTCTGCATGACCTTGTCTAATTTTCAGGCTAAAGACAAAAATAAAAATCATTTGCTTCTGGTAAACAGCATCTTTAATGATATGTTATGCCGAGTTGAAAATATGTTTTTATTATTTACTTATTTATTTGTTTTTATTATTAGAAATGACCCTGAGGGCACCAATAAACCTTACCGGCCCTGACCAGCCTCAGCTAGGACATCCACCCACACCTTTTGCCCACTGCTTCAGAAGCTCTTTTTAGTTGCAGCTGGTACCCTTAAATTAGGTTAACTAGGAACCTGTTAGTCCAAGTATTTTATATTTCCAATGAGGGACATTTCACTGATTCCCCAGGCAATTTCTTCTAATGTTTAACTGTTCTTATGATGATTTTTTCCCTTATTTCTCACCACAGAGAACAGAAGAACATTAATAGCCAAACTCTATAAATATCTCAGCAGTTGATGTTTGCTTGTTAATAGGTGTTTTTCAGTGGGCACTGTTGTGTTATTTATTTGTTGAATCAAAGGAACAAATGATGAAGTCCCGACCCATGTAGGATCAATCACCTGTATTTTCCCTCTTTGCAACTGGAACTTTCTTTCCTGCAGCAAAAGATCTTGGCAGGTTCAAGGGAAGGCTGCGGGGGAAGAAACTATCAACAAATGTCCCGTTACAATTCTGTAGGAAAATACTAAAGAAAATTGTATATAATACTAAAGAAAGGCCATTGCCACCACTGCCATGGCCTTTTCCTATCATGTGATGGAAGAGACATCAAACTACCCTTCAATCTTCCTTTCCAGATATCAGGTATATATAAATTTTCTTGTAAAACACTTGGTTTTCAGTTTTGAGAACACATCTTAAAACACTGTTATTGCTAAGATGACTGGGAAGGTACTTGTATGTGCCACTTGTTTTGCAATTATTATCTTCCCCCCCCCCCCTTTTTTTTTCTGTTTTTTTTTTTTTTGTCTTTTATTTATTTTTAAATGAGTACTAATATCACACAGAAAATCCATCTCCTCCAACAGCTGGACAGTTTTCGAGGCACACTGTGCTGATCTTACATGCTTAGATGGAAAGAGCTGTAATTAGACAGATCTTAACTTTTGGCATGTTTCCTGGCACATGAGGGTATCCTCATCTATCCCACTAGTATGGCTTGTTTCAGAAGTTTTTGGGTAATGCAGCCAGACAGTGGCATGTTCCTTGTCCATATCTCCATCTGTATAACCAATCTTTATGGAGTGGTGTAGAAAAGAAAAGGGATTCATATGATATTAACCTTGTTTGCTCTTATTTACAGAATTATATTTATTTGTTTATTTATTGCCATAGTTCTTTAGAGCCACTTGGTAGTCAGACACACATTATTTAAAGACAAACATATCTTAACAATAATAATACTAATAAGATCTGAATAGCTACTGTCACTGAGTATGAGATGACTGATGATCCATTTTCTCTCTTTAGATCAAAAAATAATCAGATAAAGAAAGTGTCCCAAATGCAGATCTTTTCTCTACTCAACCTGGAAATGAGACAAGTAGAAATACATAAAATGACAAGAATTCACCCACTACATTTTGAGTAATGTCCTGCGGGAAGAATCAGTTCAGTCTAGAGCTCTACATTGCTACAACTTCTGCTTCAGTAAGTAAAAAATACTATTTTTCTAGAGATTCATTGGAATGGAAGTCAGTTTTAGAGTAGCAGAGTTCCTTCTTCTATTCAGGTTTGGAAGTGAGTCCAAAAATTTGCAATGGACTTGGTGTTGGTGGAAAGGGGGAAAAAAATAAAATGTAAGAACATACAAAAAGATGAATGAGAGTAACTGCTATTCTCATACTGACATGAAAATAGAGTGGAGGATAAACAGAACCTAGAAAGAGGGCATGTAGACAGCAACACTAAGTGGACAAGAATTTTCAGGAAATGTATTTTTGAAATGGAGTGTGAGAACAATGACTGGGAAACTTCACATCTGGTAATTGAATAAGAGGTCAGGTTCAAGATGGGAGGTCTTGGAAATAAGTGTAAGGACCCTTTATGTGGTATCACCATACAACATAAGTGACTCCAAGGCTGTAACAGAGGTTATCTCCATCAGTGACAGACTAGGCAAAGCAAGGAGCCTCCCACTGAGAAGCTAATTCTAGGCCAAGGCTGTATCAATATGGAGTGCTCTTCACAAACCTCTGTGAGATTTAGCTAATTTATTCTTCAGAGGCTGTTAATAAATGAATACTGATCCACTGTTCAGCTGGAGAGCCGGGAAAGAGACATAATTCTAAGAAATGTAAATTAATTTCTGCTTTGTCTACCTCCTTTCTCCCAATGTGCCAATTTTGTGCAAAATGTTGAGTAAGTCTGTTCATTTCAGCCCATAGGAAAGAGTTCTGCTCAGCTCCTCCATTCAGTCCCTCCCATTTCTTTAACCTTCTCATTCTGCTGGGGGAGCTTCATTGTTCTGCTTTTTCCAGTTTTCTGTCCTAATGGTTTTGCTCTCTCCCTTAGCCCTACTTTCTTCTTTGCTTAGTGTTGGTGGAAACTAGTGTTAGTTTCCAAGACTATTCAAACCTCACCCTATTTTCCTGTTATCGTTTCATATGTCCATAAAAAAAATAAAGCCCTTGTGCTTATCCAGAACTTTTATGAGACAAGATTTCTCCAAGCTTGCTCTAAACATTTGACAGTATCAAAAGGATAATACCAAAAATTATCAGTAATTTCTAAAGGGTAACTTAAATATTACCAGCCTTTTTACTCTTTTGGTTTGGTGGTCAAAAGATCTGTCAGGTCCATTCAGGAATCGCAAAGTGCAGCATCCCAGTTTGAAGGCTTGTGGCTTCTGTGGGAAAGAATCAGCGAACTGAAAATAGGAATGTTGACATCAGAGCCATAAACTCACAGAAGGAATGTGCACGGTCTGAACACTGGGCATGCCAGCCCTTGATGTCTTAAATCAGAACTTGCTCACAATGCACCGAGGGAAAGTTAGTGATGGTTCCTCTTCCAAAGCAAAAAGAGGGTTGGGAGCATTTCCCTGAGAAAGTCATTCTATAAGGCTTCTATGGTATTTTTAAGGAGTGAATCATTTATCTTTGAAAGTAACCTGATTCTCAAGTGGCAAAGATCAAAAAATATATATATATTCTCCTAGGGAAAAGAGGCTATCATAAGTCTGGCAGGCAGGAAAGCCACGTTTTCCCACCAGAAAAAACTCAAAAGAATACCGCCTCAGCCAGCACTGGATGCCCTCAGTTAAAATTTGTTCTCTAAAGTGGTCAAATTGCTTTAAAGCAAAGTTTCTCAACTATTGATACAACATCATACAAACTTAAAGTACATTTTTAACTTTTGACTGAATACATACATGTACATGCAGTGTTCATCAACATACCACACCCCCCCATTTTTATTTTTTTTTCCTGGAGGAAAAAAGTTTCTTTGAACACAGGAGTGAATTCTGATGGGTAGAGAATAGACAGTCCTGGGAAATAAGATTTATATCCTTAAATGAGGCATTAGTGCATTAAGAACAAAATGAGAATGATGCCTTGCTTTGATAAAGGCTTTTATGGTTTTTGTGGATAATCACTTTCCCTAGCCTTCCACCAACTCCCTTTCTTTGAAATCAAAACAAGACTAAAGCTTATTCTCTCTCAATTTCTCTGCTCAGTAAGCAGGAAAAACAAAAGAAGCCATGTAGATTGCTGTTCTGGGATGTGAGCTTGCTAGGGTTCAGTTTAGCTGAGGAATGAAACAGCCCACATGTGGAACACTATAGGCCTTTACTTTCTTTAATCATCAGATAAGAATTAATTCTTTTAGGAGAAGGCACACCTAGCATCATCTCTGCCACAGCCTCACTAAGCATATGGTCTCTTTTTCCCCTCATCCTTTCTACTCTACTAAGAAATGGCAATCTCGTGAAAAAAATGAGGGTGGGAACTGCACCACTGGTATGCTAGAGGTAAGGATAAGCAAAGCAGCCCTTTACCTGTTGTTAGTTTATGTCCTACAGTTGTACCTCAAGGTCGTTAAGGAAGTGATGGCCCATTTTTTCTGCATATGCAGTCTACTAACACTAAAGAGTAGTCCCTAGTTTGAGGAGTTCACAAACAAAATAGCAAGATACAGAAAATGCAATTATTAGCTCTATTTTGCCTTAAGGAGCCCAAATGTCTCCAAAAAAATTGCACCCAGATCATCTGTATCCTATGCTGGAATCAGCTAAATCTGTGTCTCTTCATCTTCCAGCAGATGCAAGATCCATGCAAGACTGATTGCAAACCTACCAAAAATGCTACAGCCCTGCCCTGGTGATGGTTGCCAGCTGTTCCAGCACAGCATGGGAGAACAAAGCTTTGTCAGCCAAATTTACAAGAATTTAGATTTTTCTAAAATCAGGTATCTGGCATGAAGAAAACAATACTGCAAATAACTAAGAATTGTGTCCACACATTGCACATTTGAAAAAAAGACATGGCTTATATTTTTCTTTATACAACTCTCTGTTACATTATCACTTCAAGCTCTGAATATTCCTAGTGGAGTTCTTCCCATTACACAACCTGTCAAGCATCCAAACCATAATTACTGATCAATAAAATGCACCTCCTGCATCATTTGTCTTCCTGTTCAAATGTCTCCTTGAATCCCCAGGCTTCATCCAGTTTACATGAGCTCTTGCATAACTTCATGAAACACCTTAAACATTTCATCCTTTGTTCTTTTAGTCTAAGAGGTTTTTTAGTTATTTTTTCAGTAATCAGTAAGGTTAAATTCTGTCAGCTTATATTTTTTTTTTGTATTTTTTTTCTGTTTAGTACATAGACCTCATCAATTTTTTGAAATGCAAATTGAAAAATAAACATATTTCTGCCTACTTTGTGGTAATTTTATTCCATCTAATTCATAAAAATAAAGTCTCCTTAAAGGAAGGTGCCAGAACTACCACAAGTATTAGCAGTGGAAAGATGTGACCTTCAGATGGTAGACACATATTTTATGGTATTCTTCCAAATAAAAATACTGAAGGTTGAAAGGGAAACTGCAGCGCTCAGATCCCTATTAGAAAATAATTTGACCATTTCTAGACTTATTTTCAGTCCACTCGCAAACAGCTGTCTTGTCTGCTGTATTGTATCTTGTTAAATTTATATAGAAGACAGTAAACACCAATTTTACATTTGGAGTACCTTGGGTATTAGCTGACCTTTAGATTAAATGGCAGCAGTACCAATATTTAAGGTAACATTGGAGGCACAGTGTAAGTTTATTGGACTGGCGCACTGGGAGTCTTTCCCCTGGATGCCCCCATCAGCCTGGTGCAATCATATTTCGGCAGTCAGACAATAAAAGCCTTAGGTCTTAATTAAAGGGATACAGGTTTTATTTCTTTCAATCTTATAAACATAGACTTTAATGAACTCTCTTGGAGGAATGAACACGCTTCTGAGAACACTTTGACTTCATTGTGTAAGGGAGGATATTCTGAGCCACTACATTTTGGCCTTCATAATGATGGGTGAGAAAGATGCAATAACTGCACTGGTGAGACCTACATTAACATAATAATTACACATCTGGAAAGGAGCAGCACATTCTCAGTAGCTGAGAACAGATCCTCCTAATGGACAATACTCTATTTTTTTATTGGCCAACTCAGGAAAAATATGAATATTACTTGAGTTTAGGTGGAGCTACCCACCTTCATTAATAACATTTCTTCATGTTTTTCTACCTATTCTCAGCAACTATGAAAGGTGGCTGATGTTGAATAGCACTGACTAATCAGAAAATACACAGGCTCAATCTCAGACCATTGCCAACTGTCACATCTATATTACAGTATTTGTGATGGAAGGGCACAAGGAAAGCTTGAGGAGACTACAATTTCTCAGCCCTGTTAAGAGACACTGGAGAAGACATACGATATAGGTCTGTTAACCATATGTAGTGTGATGAACGTGACGAAGGAACAGTTTTTTTTTTTTTTTTTTTTTCCCATTACAATATATGTGTGACATGGCCTCAAAAGTAACTGCCAGGCATCAGGCCCAATTTATTTATTTATTTCCTTTAAAGAAGACAAAGTGGGTCACTTTCTGAATTTCAGACAATCCCTGAGTTAAAAACTAGACATATTAATGGAGGGAAAATCTATTAAGGGCTATTCAATAAAATAATACAATTTCTACTTTAGAGTTTATAGATGCTAGGAGACTGTATCAGTGAAGTCTCACTGCATGGCTGCTCTGTTTTGACTGCCTTTCCTGAACATCAAATGTGGACATATTCAAAGTCTTTATTTCTTTCATCTGTTTTCATTCCCATACTAAAATATTGGTAAAGAATTAATTTTCCAAGAATAGGTTTTAAAGAAGTCATTATCAATTTCTTTAGCTTCGTTATAATTTCTAATAAGAATTAAACTTTAAATAAGTTTATCAGTTATCTTTAGTAGATTATTACAGTTAGTTTGTGAAATAATGCAGCTCTTAGACTGAAAAAATACACAATCAATTATCATGTCAATGGCAATATTTTATTTTTTTTTTAGCAAACTGTTATTTTCCTATCATATTATCTATGAAATTTTAACATGATGTTCAAGGAATATCAACATTATTAATTCCAAAAGAAAACTCTTATGATTCCTATGAATAAAGAATGAGTGTTTGTTTATTGTAATTGTGCAGTTCTCTCTTTATTAGTGGTAATATCTTGGCTTAGTTGAAGGATATAACAATAAACAGGATGTTGAAGGATGTAACAATAAACAAATCAGCTTTTTAAAATTTATTTTTTTTTTTAAATATTTTTTCCCCCTGTAATTGTTCTCATTGTTTATTTGCAATATGAAATCACACTTTGGAGCTGTTATTCATGGCTTAAAGTCAGGTAGAAGTCAGAAATCAACCTCTATTCTGTTATTTTCATTGTATACACAATGTAAAGGTCAAAACCTATTTTTTTTCGATTGAATGATTCAAGAGTGCAAATGTTATAGGTAGATGCAACCTTTGGCTTAAGAATAAAAGTAAAAGCCTTTTTTAACTCGTTGAGATAATGTAGACTGAATTAATGTCCCTCTGAAGGGTGGTAGTTTTATTCTCAATTTATCCCAATATACTAATTTGGATTGAGTTGTACATTTATTCACCTTTAGCAGAATATTATCCTGTAATCGCATCCAGTAATGGCTGGAATTTCTTGCTCAGAAAGCACCATCTAACATGTATAAGATAAAAGAACTGAACCTTTAACAGAAAGATCTGAATTTTCCAAGGACAGCTCAATTTCAGTCCTTTTGTATTTAACGATGGCAGTAGGTTTTTTAACTGGCTTAGACTTTATACAAAAGCCATGTCATTAACAATGTAAAAAACGCAAGCTATTATTCACTAATAATATTTCTTCAGAAACAATTTCTACAGTGCAGCAAGATGATATGGTGTTTCATTTGCCGAATGCCATATAATTGTACTATATTTTAATCTCTCTGAAGACATTACACACTTTTATAAATCACCTGTACATTAATTACATCACATGAATGTTCAGGAAAAAAAACATTTTGGGGATCAGCAACTTTGGGGTTATCCATTCCTTGCCATCACTCTAAAAGCCCTGTCCGAGCTCAGTGAAAATTTTGAGTAACATCTCTGTCTGTTAGCAGACATCACTCCATTGTAGAAACCACTTCCTTCAGATCCCATGCAAAGAAAATGCCTCTCAGCTGCTGCATCCAGTCTTCAGTATTTTTTCTCTCCTTTCCTGTTGATTCAGGTACCACCGTTATCGGATCCTTGTTGTTTTACTGTTCTCAGTTTGGTGCCTCCTCTGTCAAGGGGTATCAGATCTATATGTCTCTGGCATTCTTGGATGGAGGATTATGGATTGTCTAGTCACCAAGTCCGAACATTCTTTCCTTCCTTAAATCTGATAGATTAAATCTGATGTTTTTCTTGCACTGACTGCTCTTTTTTAATGATGCCAGCAAATGCTTGATCTATAGTTGACATTATGCTTAGAATGAGCATTTCATTTGCATTAAGCAGAGCAGAAAGTGACGTTCTTTTTCCTTTAGCTTCACCAAGACAGCAATGAAAATAGCTTCCTTATATCTCTATCAAGGCATAACTGTGAAAAGACAAAATGCAGGCATTAATGATATCATTATGTAGAACAGAAACATGGAAACTACATCAGCCAATTTTCAACATCAAAGTCCACCTTCTGAGAGAAATGTTTTTTAATACTAGATAAGCAAAGCTGTATTTGTCAGATTAGTATATATTGCGGTAAACTATAAAATTATTCTTCCTGTTATTTTGCCAATATTAAAAGTTAACAAAAACGAGGTTAGTCTATGTAGCCTTTATTGCTTACCTTTACCATGGACTCTTTTTGTAATTCAATCATGCATGAATTTTACAGCTTCAGTGCCAAGTGGCAGAGTAATTGTTATACTTCAGAGGCATTGTTCTTTCCAAAAAGCTGATCATATTTGAAAAGATGATTAGTGGTGACCAATATACCATGTGTGCTATGTAGCACCTACACAGCTGTGCCATCATAATTCCTCCCCAAAAAGCAATGAGCCAGCAGCACTTTGTTTCTCAGAGCAAAAGCAAAATCACCAGAGCCTCATGTGCTTGAAGAACTCAAAGTGAGGACCTTGCTCACCACCCACAAGCTGGCCAGTTACCAAAAGTCAGTCTTTTTCTTGTAGGTTTTAGCTACTTCCTAACAAAGTATTTGTTGCCTTCCCATTACTTCTTGTGAAGGAAAAAAGTGCCAGAAGAGTGGCTGTGATAAATATCAGAGTACAATGTTGCAGGTGCTGGGCATGTTCCCATTGCTCTCTGTATGATTCAGACTGTAGGATGCATGACAAAGGCTGCAAGTCATATTTACATCTTCTGTGACTGATGGATATTGGTGGTGCATCGGTCTATGGAATGATTTAGAGCACTTTGAGAAGAGAGTTTCAGAAAGATAAGATAATTGACTATAAAGCCCTTTCTGTTCTATTTGACTGTTTTTTTCAGTATAGTGATATGGGGAGTTTGAGTGATCTTTCCATAGTTTAGGTGAAACAACATACCTTTAAAGCTCAAATAAGTTAAATTTAGATCTAAAGAACTAGCTTCTGCTCTCACATCTATGTAAAAACATGTAATGCTGACAAAGTCAGAGGAGCAACCCTAGGACCAAAAAAAAAAAAAAGGGTTTGACACAGAGTAACACTACTTTTGAATGTGATCCCTAACTTGGCTGCAAAGAGAGGCTCCAAGTTTCGTACTCTGGTACTCTGGTATAACCTCAGTTCTTATTCTTGAAGATTTATGAACTGTGTCTGAGTTTTATTTAACTTCCTTGAGTGCATGACTTACCCTAGGAATAAGTTTGTAATTAAATGATTAGAAGAAGAAAGAGGACATATTTTGGATATGAAATAATCACTTACTCCTGTGTAGGGACCTTACTTTTACATTTTTTTTTTTCCATGAAGTATAACATTCTTCAGCATAATTCTAACTTTTAGTTACTGATTAATTTATTAATAAAACCCCCTAAGCCTTAAACATCTTGGTATTTATTATTTTTCTAAAGAAAAAAAAATACAAATGACATTTTCTGTCAGTATAAAAGCAATATATTATTTGTTATTTTATACAGAGATTTTATAATACAGTTTGATTTAATTGAAGCAATATTGCTGTGGTTTTGCTAGTACCTCCAAGAAACTGAGACATTTCTTTTTAAGTTGTGCTGTTAAGAAACCTTAAGTATGTAACCTCTTTTCCAGTCTTCATGGTAGTATGTTGCTTGATGACTGGAATTGTGTGAAAGTGGAAAAAGATTTTTTGAAAGGTTTCATTTTACATATGTAGTAAAAAATGCACTGAGCATAATTTTGCCTTAATTGCAAGTAGGTTTTATTCATAAAAGCACGGTATGTATGCCACAATAGGAGTCCTGTGAAGAAACAATATCCATGGGCATGCCATGCGCAGAAATCAGATATATTCTCATCATTCAGAAAACAAGGAGAGTGCCTACGTTTTAGTGTCTGCAATTAGCAAGTAGTCCAGCTTAAAGTTGTGTCCAGGTTACAAAGGAGCTTGATTTTCGATGTCATGTGTTCTCCAAAAACATCAGGTTTCACAGTATAGGTAATAAAAAAATAATTAAGTCACTGGCATAATGGTAGTAATAGCAAAATATCTATTTCTGCTGCTTCTGTTACTTACGTGGTCGAAGTATGACTTTCCCTGAATGGCCATTAAAACTGAATAGTGCACATGAAAGCTGTTTAGTGATGTTATGCATGTCACATATGATGCTTAGGAGACATTGTAATAGGGGATGTGCTTCCCAAAGTTTTGCCATCATCTTACACACATACACAATGAGCCTTGTTAATTTCTGCTGCCTGTAATGCAAATGAGTGCTAGTAAAGTGCTGTGTCCACATGGGGCCAAGTCATTTAGTCTAAAGTAAGTGTAATACCTAATCTGTGTAAAATTTATTTCAGAATGAAGATCTAAAGTCTGAAGTAAGGCTCTTCCTGAACCTTGTTCTGTTTTTCTGGAAAGTCATCATTTCCCTGGGATCCGTTAGAAATTTTATTGCTTTCATTGCTTTCAACTTAGTGACTTATGCTGCACCTTTTTACTCATTTTCAACAATAGATTTGGGGGTTTGGACTTTCCAAAGCAGTCATTGCTTGGAGACTGGTTGAGCCTTGGTCTGCCTCTGGAAAATGCTATAAGTTTGCCTTTACATTATTTTTTGTTTTGTTTTATTTGCTTGTTTGTTTTCATTTTTTTGTTTGTTTGTTTGCTTGTTTGTTTTTTTCCTCTTTTTTTATTTTTTATTTTTTTTTCACTTACTGAAGTGTCTTTATATAGACCCTCAAGTTTTTTCAGTTCTGCTCTTCCTGTTCTCTCCTCCATCCTGCGGTGGCTGGCTGGGTGCTTAGCTGCAGGCCATGGTTAGCCAGTCACAACTTCTTACCTCTTCGGACCTCAGAAGCCTCAAGTCCCAGTCCTGCCTGATAGTTTTAACCCTTCCACAGTTTAGTAATATCTAACAACTAATCCTGTTTGAGCTGCTTACCAAGAAGACAAAAGGGGAAAAAAGACACATGTAGCAAATCTATAGCTTACAAATAAGACTAAGTACATATTATAGTGATGTTTACTTATTCTGAGTTAAGGAACAGCAGTGTTTCCCCTAATATATATGCAGTCATAAGCAGTGCATATGTTTAAGAGATTTACCTGTCCAGTCATCTGTGGATTCTTCGCATCCTATGCATGCCAGCTAATGCTAAAATGTCCCTGGCTAGTTTAATAAACTCTTGCTTGAGGGATATGTGGGGTAAGGGAAATGGTGGCTTAGAGACATATGGACCTTCGTCATCAACAAGGGTGTCTGGGCAGCCTCTCCTTGTAGGGTGACAAAAACACATCCCACATGTAGTGGTACTACTATGTGGGAGGATTAAGTTGCTGTAGCTTCCTACCCCAGCATGAGTTTTTCTCTGACATTTTTAAAAGGACAGTATTTGTTGTTGGATCCTGGCAGGCTGAGCTGTACGGTGTCAGTAATGGAAACATCACATACCCCTGCAGAGAGAATTCCCTAACTATGCAGAGGGCACTGTCTCCTAGCCCTGAAACATTAGAAGCTGCCAGGTTTTAAAACTGGCATTTCCAATTCTCTAAGAGGCAGTGAACTAGCAGACTGGGGGGAAAAAGTAAAAATAAATAAATAAATAAATAAATAAATAAAGATAAAACCAAAGAAAAGAAACACTACCAACATCACCAACAAGAAAACCAAAACAAACAACACCACATTTCCTTTAGGAACATGATAATATTATAACTATAGGTTTGTGTTTTAAAATTGTCTTCCAAAGCCTGGTGCATAAATCTGTTTTGGTGGCTAAGAGCCACTTTGCAGAGATATTGTGCACAGAGAAGTCCCAGTGAATGACTGAGTGTAATGATAGGAGCCTTGTCAATATGGAAAATAAATCATATGCCAGCACTCTTCTTCTATCTGTATTAGTAAGCAGAATAATATCGTTTAGTAAGCAACCTAATATCCTTTCCTAGGCTTAAAAACAAATGTCTTTTTTCAAACAACCTTAACAATTTGGAAGAGATTGGCTATAAGGCTACTAAATATTTACAACATATACAGTAAAAAAAAAAAAAAATACATGGAGGCTGTAATTTAAAAAGTAAATTGTGAATGTGTTAAGCTCTTTTTATTTCCCTGGGCATGAAAGAGTAATACAAGCTTGGTGTAGCTGTTAGTGCTCTTATTTTTGACCTTTCTTTGGTAAACAAACATCAGATTAGATTTACAAGCCCAAATGGCATTATATTCTCCAGTATACAGAGATGTGTTGTGTAGGTCTGCCAACAGTAAATTCTTCTTTTAAATTCACTTTCATTTTAAAATACAATGTGGTGATTCTTATTATTAGCACATGTTCTGCCCAGTACAACTAAATATTGCATATGGGCACCATTTTGCAAAAGATATTGTGAGCTATAAAGGATCAAAATATCAGATCAAATTAGTCATTACAATTGGTGTTGTGTCATTTCTCAGTTTGCATACTGCTAATCTGCTGCATAATCTGCCTTGTTTTCTTGGTGAGTAGCTAGCCAGACTTTTCTTTGGGATGAATTTGAGACATTAATTATTTATTTCAAGATAAGATGATGCAGTAATTTGATTTTTTATGGATTAGTGAAGGCTATCTCAGTATAGCAAGTGAGCAACAGTACAAATAAAATGGCAAGCATTTGTATTAGTGTACAAAGCCTATAGATAAATTGACTGCAAATAGTTAACTGCCAACTAACCATAATAATATTTATAATTTTTCTGAAGCAAATGATTGCTTTTAGCAAAGTGTATTAAGATGTAATTTGTTAAATATTTTGAATTCTGGAATCACTGTGCTTTAAAAACTACAATCGTCCATTCAGTTAGTCATTCAGAATTTGATAATAAGCATATAGTTATCCGTTGATTCAATTCAATAGTACTCTATTGATCTAATTCAGATGTCTTGGGAGCTGTTCCCTGCTTTATAAATGTCACGAAATATTAGCTAATTTGATCCTTAATCTGATACTTGCTAAATTTCTCCATAATGTAACTCTTTCATTGTTTCCATTAGAAAAATAAAAAGGCAGTGATAATGAGAAGGGCCAGTCAATTATAATAATGAAGCGAAATGGTCTTTTGCCATCTGTCTTTCTCCTGCAATGAAGTGGAAGAATGATAGTTCAGCATGCAGAAAAGCAGCAGGATTTCACTTGTGAACCCCAGGTTTATTAGAAGAAGCTTGTTAAATATCCTTCTTGCGTATCACAGCTCAGGGTTTTTCTTACAAGAATCTTGCTTTAACATCATATTATCTTTTTAATCTCATATCATTTTTTTCCTTTTTTACTTTGAATTTTTACCTTAAGCCTACTTTAAAAATGTCATGAACATGAACAGACTGTAACTACCATCGACCACTTTTAAACTTCATCATTTTGCTGAACGGGTGCTTCACTCACACAGTTATAGCCCAGTTTGTGAGGAGTGCTGTGATAAGTGTGAGTATTCTCTAGGGTCATCTGACGTGCTAGTTACCTTGTAGGTCTGCAGTATGGTAGTGGTGGAAAACTGGAGCATTTTGTTATAAATATTCAGTTGTAAACCTGTTAATATTTATTACTGTAAGTCTCTTTTTATTGCCCTCACATCACAACTTGTTTGTAGGTTTCCTCATTATGACATCTTTCAATGATATAGTTTTATCCTTTGTGTCATGTATGTGCAGTCATGTGTGAGTAGGTTTTTTTTAGGAGATCCTAATGTTTAAATAACTAGATCCAGCACCTAAAGTCTTGTTCTAGAAGAAGCACAATATCTTTCATTTAGTGCCTTTGGATTTAAATAACTTGGTAGTATTTGTTTTCTAATAACCACAACAAGGCATGTGTGTGGAGAAAAAAAAAAAAAAGATATCAGGGAAGACAAATTATTTAAAGCATATGTTGGAAAGATGAACTGGATAAAAACTGCAGGAAGCAGCCAACCTTACAAAATTCTTTTCTCGTGGTACTGCTGAAGTAATTTTGAATGCTGCATCTCTGCCTATATGCTGGCCTCTTAATGCATTTAATTTTTAATTTTTATTTATTTTAATAATCTTTTTTGTATACACCATTTTCTATGCCCATCTGCTACATCATTCTGTGCAACAGTCCACTAGGAGGCATTAATCAAACACTTGATTTTGAAAGTGTTTTGCAGTACTAACATCTTCAGAAATTCATATATGCTTCACAATTTGTCTGCATAACTTATCCAGGCTCTACAGCTAAAGGAAAGCTCATCATAAATCACTTGGATATATGAAGTAAAGATAAGTTCTCTAAAGCAATCATTAATAAAAGTCTTTGCTGGCAGAACAGGATGAGAAATTAATGGGATTAGAATCACTGAATCACTCCACCATTTTCTTATTAAATGTCAGAACTGGGAAACTCGGATTTCTATTGTTTGGGTTTCATTCTTCCTTCTCACAACACAAGCGAAAAGAGGGCACTGTGTCTCCCTCCCTGCTCCCTCTACCATATGCTTATCAGTGATATCCCATAGCTCCAGAGCATGGAGACATGAAGCCTACAATAAATAGCAAGTGGGACTTCTGATGATAGCAGAAACTAAACTTGTCACCAAATCTTAATAACATTCTGAAAGGAATATTTTTCCCATAAAATGAAGGCTTTCATGATTTTTTCCACCTTTCTTCCTCATATATATATGTAATTTTAATGTGTAAAAAAAAAAAAAAAAAAAAAAAAAAGAATGCAAGATCCCTGACCGATCCCTGACCCCAACAACCTGTGTGGAGATGGACCTTGAGCACAGACATGCACAATGAGACCTTAGCTCCTTACTTTAGAGTTCCTCTCACCCTCCCATCACCTCCCACACAGGTGAGCAGAGCAGGCAGGGACACTGACTTTTGGCAGATCTCTGGGCAGGTCTCAAACCTCTAGCAAAGGCTTCCCCTTGTGCTCATCCTCTGGGCAGTCCAGCACTGAGCACAGTTGTGCCTGCTGAGCTCCTCACCAGCCCAGCCCGCACTCACCAGGGATGGATGTAGCAGCACAAAAGGATTTGCCTGTACTGCTCCTTCCTCACCCACTTTGTCTCTGCTTTCTCATTGCTTCAGAGGGTCTCAGAGTCCAAGGCATAGTTTACACTACACTTTGTCTAATAAATGCTACAAAGGCTTTGAAATGTTTTAAGCTATTACCTAAGAAAGTGAATATGGGCTTTTCTGAGCAAAGGGGAATTAAATTACCTCGTTCAGAATTTTAACAAGATTTTACTGTAGTATTTTCACTTGATCTTTTCTATGTGTTTTGTATGGACTTTTTTCTGTGTACTGTATTCAATGCATTGTAAAATGAAAAAGCTATTTACACATGAGTTATGCTACTGGAGATATTCAAACCAAATACGAGACTGTTATTGTTATCAAGAGAGTGAATAAATCTTTGATCATTTCAGATTGTTCACTTGGAATTCAATATTGTAATGTTACTTTGTAATAGCTTTAAAAGAATGATAATGATTCTTTGTGCAAATGCATGAATTTTTTTTTTTTTTGTTTCAGGTCTGAACTGGAAATGTTACAGCAGATTACTCTGATGATGCTCAGAGTATTCCTGACTACTGAAAAAATCACTAGTACTGAAACAGGTGATGGTTTAAATATTGACAGTAAACCTCATCCCTAGAGAGAGAAAATTAGATATATTTTTATTTCACATCACAGGAAACGTCTGAGAAAAGTCTCTGAAGAAATCTAGGAAGTTAATTTAATAGCAACAAAGCGAAAGGAAGCAAAATAAACTGTAATTACAGAATTGTTTTTGGTCTCACTGACATTTAGAATATCAGCTAACAGAAGTGCATTTGACAGCAGTTTTGGCTGTCCCCCAATTCCTATCCCAAGGACAAGTACTGTCAGATGGGAGCAGTTGTGTGCATCTTTGTGGTCGGGTGTGTACAGTGCTGTCTTGTGGGAAGGCTAAGTGACGACCACACTGGGAGATCTCCCCTGTTGTGATTGTAAAGTCCTACTCACATCTCACCAGAAAAATGCATATAGATATTTTACATTTACAATAGAAACCTCTGGGACAGAAAACAACCAAATAAGAGTAAATCTATGAATTTTGATAGCATGTATAAAAAATTGAGAGGACAAGGGAAGGCTTTGTCTCTCAGCTCTTTTGATTGACTTACTGAAAGCATAGATTTTGCCAACAGCAACCACCAGCTACTGTCTTTCAGAAAGAGGGAAATTGCCTTTTTACATAGGCTAGATAAATCTGGGTATTTCCAACTCTCTTATTTCCTACTCTGTTCTGTTCAGTTCCTATCCTATTTTCTATTCCTAGTCTTGCCCCCAGGAGGATGACACAATTAAAAAAATAAAGCGGTGTTGCAGAAATCACTACACTCATTTAGATGTCAATCTGATATTTCCATTTCAATTACAGGATAATGAGTTCTGTTTTCAGTCCCCAAGAGGGGAGCCATGGTAGAAACCCCCACCTGGTTTCTAAAGCAACTTGAGAAGCTTGCTGTGCTTCAAGGATGCTCATCTTCCAGCTCCCATGCTGGTGCTGGAATCACTATGAAGCACTGGCACAAGACAAAGGAGTTACATCATGGTGCAAGTGAACTGCATCAAGGTCTGTGCTCAATGTGTGCTCCACTTACCTGTGGAAAACTTGCTGCTTATAACCTGGCATCAGGCATACGTTCTGTGATTTGGGACTCACTGCTTATAGGTGAAGTATGAATAATGGCAGACTTCACCTCTAAGTAACTGTACTGGTATGAAATGTAGCTGGTTAACTAAGGAACAGAAAAAAACTGCAAGAAACATGAGGCTATAACATTACTATAATTTATGTTAACCCTATTTCAATTTCACTGCTGGTAA